>NC_143251.1:24890000-25515000 GCF_984573655.1 Nuphar pumila
ATGTGTGTGCGCAAAGATGGTACGTACCTAGTGACAAATGCCACCTCTTGCAGACAAAGATTGGCCGCAAAAAAGACTTTGAAACACAACTCCAGAGACTCTGAGGAAAGGATGCTGATATTTCTCAGGAAGCGTCAGTATCTGGAGGGCAGATCAGGTGCAATCACATTGCACACTTTGACTGTGCCACTGCACCTGACCATCCTGCATCTTTGGGACACAGCCTGTGAGCTATGGGGTCAAACAATAGGTGTCGGGATCAGGTCCAATCACATTGCATAATTGCAATGTGTCCCTGCACCTGATCACCATCCATCTGCTGTTGGGCCCCACTATGATAGCTGTACTGACAGAAGATGGAGGGTGATTAGGTGCAGCGGCACATTGCATTTGTGTAATGTGATTGCACCTGATCCGCAAAGGGCAGTCAGGTGCAGCGGCACACTCAAAGTGTGCAATGTGATTATTGCACTTGATGTGTGTGAATTAAAGCCCGACTTGGGACTCGATAACTCGTTTAGAGTTTGAGCCAAAAGACTCGAGGAATTTTTGTGATTCGATCAGTTGCAGCTGATGCAAATATGTTGAAGAATTTCTATTGACATGATGCTAATCACTGTAATACCACTGTTCAATGAGCAGGATTATACAGAACTCCAAGCATTCCTTCCAAAAGCAAGAATAACGGCTGTTTCAAAAGAAATATGCTCACTCGGGCATTGTAAGTATCTAAATATTGATACCTAATTGCTCTCTGCAGATTTCTATATAACAAACTATCTGAGTTTTGTGTCTAATAAATCGTTTCAAGTTCAGGTGGAAGTTGGCCTGATGCTGTTCCAACAATTCGGAGGAGCTAATGCGATCGTGTTCTATGCTAGTGATATTTTTGTCTCGGCAGGTCAGTTGTAAAGGCTAACCCCATATGTTTTGCTCATAGTTAGTGGTGTCAACGGGTTGGGTTTACTTGGACCCGACCCGAACCTTATAGGGTCTGGGTATGGTGATAAATAATAAGACCCAGGTCCGGACCCGAAGGTCTGATTAATACATGGACCCGAGTATAGTTTGTGAAATTTTATACCAGACCCGGACCTGACCCGAGTTTCGATTAAGGCCCGCAAATTTTCAATGTAAAAATGATAAAAAATGTGATTTTATCGGGTCTGGTTCATATAGTTCTTATCGGGTCCGGGTATGGTTTTTCTTATAGTGGACCCAATTAGACCTGAGTCCAGACCCAATACCATACCCGAAAAAACGGGTGCAAGTCTGGTACCACCTGGGTACGAACCAAACCCGACCCGTTGACACCGTACTCATAGTTGCCACAAACGGGTATGGGTAAGTGAGGGCTTAAAAAAGTTTGGGATAGATTTGTATTTGAAATGCATAGTAATATGGTGCCAAAAAATATCATATGAGTTTCTAATATATATTGATACTGTTTTTAAAAGAATTGGTACTAGTTTCTAAAAAAATTGATACAAAGTATATATTTTTATAAAGATACCTATAAATAGGGCTGGTAATCGAGCCGAACATAAGGTGTTCAGACTCCGCTCATTAAACTTTTTGTATGACTTGAACTTGGCTCGTGTTCACACCAGCCTAACTCAGCTCGTTCCGTCACGAACATCATGTGTTCATACTCGTCTCATGAACAGTTGGATCAACTAAACAAGTCGATTTTATGCTCGGCTCGAATTCAAACTCACAAGATCATAAACAATGTTCAGCTTGTAAGATAGTATGAGCTCGACTATAACTCAAGAGATCATACAGAAATCAAAACAAGCAGCTATTTGATATAAATAAATTGTATAAAAAAAAGAAAATAGATTTTTCTGCCTTATATATAGACAAAATTAAAAAAAGTTATTTATTTATAAAATATTTACTTTCTTTTGAGGTTGACTATAACTCATGTCATTTTCTTTTTTTAAATAAATTATTTTTTACATCAAACCTAATCTATTTTAATCTTTTATAAGATTTTATCAGTAGGTTCATCATAGCATTTTTTGACCAAAAAAACAACATAAAAAAATAATTTAAATTTACAAAATTACCTACCAATATTATAATGAATTACATATAAAAGGCCATAATAAAACATTTCAATATGGTTCTACCTGTAATTAGAAAAAAATTATTTTTTACTTAAAAATGTGATTGTTTTCACATGTCATTCAAATATTTTTAAAAGTATAAAAAATTAAATATTACAAAAATGCCATCACTATTCACCTTTTAATTTTATATAAATAACAAAAATGTCATTTTATTAATTTATCTATATTTTATGACATTTTATATTATGTAATTTATGTCACATTATATACACTAGACTTGGACCAGGTTTTCAGGTTTGGTATTGGGTTCAGACCTAGGCATAATTGGGTCTACTATAAGAGAAACTATACTCGAACCTGACAAGAAGTACATGAACCAGACCCAAACCATACTCGATAAAATAATATATTTATTTTATCATTTTTAGATTAAAAAAATGTGTCTTAATCGAAACTCGGGTCAGGCTCAGGCCTGATCCATGTATTAATCGGACCTTCAGGTCCGGACCTGGGTCTTCCTATTTGTCACCATTCCTGGACCCTATAGGGTTTGATCCGGGTAAACTCGACCCCTTGACACCCCTAAATATGTTGAGTTGGATATGGTTTGTGAAATTTCATGCTAAACCCAGAACCGACCCATGTTCCGGCAAAGATCCGCTATTTTTTAATGTAAAAACGATAAGTTTTTTTTATTTTACCGAGTATGGTTCGGGTTATGTAATCCTTATAAGATCGGGTTATGGTTTTTTAGTAGATCTGACTGAACCAGATCCGAACCCGGTATCAGCATCTCAAATCAGAGGGCTGATTCTACCTGGGTTCGAATCAAACCCGAGCCGTTGACAGCCCTAATTACAAAGCTCTAGAAAACCGGAACGGAAGGAAGCCGTCGGCCCGGCGGAGAAGTGGAGCCCTCAGAACGCCTGTTGTTGCATCGCCTGAAACAACTAGAGGTCTCTCTCTCTCTCTCTCTCTCGCTGAATCTGAGGGTGATGGTTTTATTGAGGGTTGGATGAAACCAGAGCACTCTTAGAGCAGTAGTGAGAGCCCGCAAAAGAGGTTGTAGTTTGTTTGAGGTCAGCCAACTCATCCCTTCCATTTTCTCTCGGAAAGCCGGGAAGGGTCACCATCCGGCGGCGACTCCTTCCTTTTTTTTCTCAAGGAAAACAAAAGTTAGAACTTTTGAAGTTCTGATTTTGGGGTCAGAACAACTTTTTCTTCAAAATCTCCCGAGATTTTTTCTTTGCCGAAAATTTTCCAAGAACGATATTTTTGACTGTGGTTGTGCGTACCGTTCTGCGTTCTACCCTCTGTCATCCTTTGATGGAATCTCTCCTTTGGATTGAAGAAGAATAAAGGCCGAGTGAGCGATGCTTCAGATCCGGCTGAGCAAAGGGCCGTCCGGTGGTTCGGCCCCTTTGGACAGTGGAGGGAGTGGGTCGACGGTGCAGGCATTTCTACCGCCTCCCGAGAGCGGAGTGACGGTGGCCTGCCCCGATCACCTGGTCATTGCCGATCTGCCGGTGGCCAAGAGCCTTGGCAACCCCTTCGCCTCCGCCCTTGTCAATACTGTCGGACGGAGGTCCAGGCGACAACTCGGGGATCGCGTCCATTTCTGCGTCCGCTGCGACTTCCCCATTGCCATCTACGGCCGCCTGGTACAAATCGTAATCTCTCTCTCTCTCTCTCATGCCCAGATCCTTCTCTGATTCTTTATGCTTCTCTCTCTCTTTTTTTTATCAGGATACTTTGTTCTATTGAAATTTAGGGACCATATTTCGTTATCATCTTTAACTTATTCCAGTTCGCCCTACATCTAATTTAGTTTCCTCCATAGAATCTCAAACGACATACTTGTTTTGTGGGGAAAATTTAGGGTGGGCTGGAAGAAAGAAAAGGAAATGCTATTTTGATGTTACTCACCAAAGCATGAAAAGTACTTGCAGTTTGGTAGCGTTCATTTCTTATCCATAAAAAGATAGATGGCTTGGGAACATATTTCACTCTTCTGGATAAATGGGGTGCATCCAAACACCCCATTTAGTTGTTAGACATTGAAAGAAAAGTGTCCAGTTGTGCGTTTAAACCAATCTCATGTAGTCTTAATATATCTGTTGTTGGAAAACTGAATCAAGAAACATGTGGACTGATAAATAAAAGCTATGTTATCTTGACACTTCTAGACGGGCCAACTTGTGAGTGTCTGACACTTGGACACCAACACCGACACTCCTAGACACTTCATTTGTTAACATAGAAGTGTCCAAGAAAAAATGGACACGCGATGTCGCATGTCCAACACTATCGAGTGTCATAGATATGAAGTGTCCTATGTTGGACACTTCATGATAAAGCCTGAGTTGATCAGTGCAGCTCTATAGTCATTTTTTCCTGAATAGGCAACCACTGGTATCAAAAGGTGTGTTAATTGGTTAGCAATATGACTCAAGCAATCAACCTTGCACTTTGGAGAATTTTCTGGTGGAACTGCTGTTGCTGAGAACAAAGAATTCCAGAGTTTGATCTGAGATAATAATGCCAGCAGAAATGGCGGATTGTTGAAGGCTCAATTAATTAACCTATTGGCCTGCTGATTGGTGGAATTGATGAGCCTAGATGAGAGGATCACACTCAACTGTGCACACACAGGAGGAACCTCCGGGGAAATGCGTTGGATGAGATGATTTGTATGTAGACAGGCAAAGTTAATTTTGAATTTGCCTACTTTTCTTAAGCCTATATGTCAGCAAAGGATTCAGTTGCTATTCTAAAGAAATGCATGTTTATAATGAGATCTGTTAACTTTGCTCCTTTTTGCTGAGTAATGAGTAATGAGTAATGACTGCATATTGATTATTGAATCAGCTTAATAATCCAAAATGGTAACAAATCCTCAATTGCTCATAATATCTGAGGTGGATATGTTGTTCTGCAGATAGTCCCTTGAAACTGTCAATTCCAAACCATTTTCAAAATCAAGATTAGAACAAAAGGAACTCACCCTGGGCGTAGTCCATGTGGCACATGTTTAGCCTCTAGATGGTCTGAAGCTGCTGTCACGAAACAGGATGCACTAGGACAGGGTGTGCATTTAAGGCTAGAAACCAAGAGTGAAAACAGCCTATTGTAGGCCTGGAAAATCAGGTCTGCTTTAACAATGCAGGCCTATTTTTATACCAATACTTTGGCTTCACTTTCTGTTCCGTGTCCATATTTCTTGAACTGGTCAATGATACGCCGCAAGATCCCCTAATTATGTTGTATTGGTTGGTCATAGTGCTGCAAACATTCTGGTTCTAGTTCTTGCATTAACACAAACATTTCAAAGTTCCAGTCTTGACTTTATGGATCATGTCTGTGTGTACGTGTTGATATTTTAACATGACAATCTTCTGTTATTGCAGAGCCCCTGTGAGCATGCGTTCTGTTTGGTTTGTGCAAGGAGTGATTCTAGCTGTTATCTGTAAGTCTCTCTCTTTGCTTATCAAAAGCAAGTCAAGATTTGTTAACTTTAATTTTTGTTGTTTTGACTTACATTATTTAAGCTCTATGATGTATCTAACTTTTAGATGAGAAATACATTGTGAAAATTTTGCCTTAGCAGTCATGCTAAATCTTATAAACATCTAGTTTGATAACTACTTTTTTCCATGTATAACATTATGTTATATGGACACTTAGCATACATATCCCGTGTGGACATGACACGACACGACACTTCATGGACATAGTCAAACTAGTTTAACACACAGTCAATGTTGTGTCATTAACTTTATCTACTTTCTTTTATGACCTTGTTTACTTATTTCATATTCACTTCAGTTCTTTTTCTTTTAAATTTTGTCATCAATTACGTTACATTTTCCATTTGAACTTAGTTTCATTATTTGATGTTCCTAATTGTAGTGTTTTAGAATTGTTGTTTTCATACACACACATGTATGTGTGTGGTCATGCCCCTGTGTCTTAATTTTTTAAAATTATCATATTGTGCCAAGCATATCCTCATTGTGTCCCACTCCTGCATCCGTATCCATGTGAAATGATATAAAGTGTCTATGACTCTAATCTATATTTCCACTATGCTACTGGTGTAGGCAAAGATCTAACTAGAGATAAGGGAAGAAAAGGAAAGAAAGGTAGGTTGACTTGGATCTAGGTCTTGGAAACAACATAAGCAGCTCATGGCTCATCTTGGTTGAGCTGGTCCAAAGCTCGTTCAGGGTTCACAAAATGAATTTGGTGAGCCGAGCTACAAACTGTTTGTAAAAGATTATGAAGATGAGTACAATAAGGGGTGCTAAGCTTCTTGGCTCGTGTAGGCTCAATAAAGATATATGATATACATACAAAGTGACTGATGTCATATACAACAATTTTGAGCATGTGGCCTGGAAGGGATGGCTGAGTGTTCAAATCCTCTATTAACAATGTTAAAAAAAAATTAAGTCTTTTTCTACACAAGCCTGAAACATTTTGAGTTCAGGCTTTGCTCAACCGATCATACTCAAGCTCGAGCTTGAACTGGGGTTCTCCCAAAATGAGCTAAGCTACAGGCAAAGCTTGGCTTGTTCAATTTGTTTACTCACCCTACTTGGAGCTTGGATAGAAGCTTATTGGATCTCTTCAAGTTTAAGTTGATTAGACATTACCTTTATTACCTATTGAAGGGGTACCATATGAATTTTAGTTTCTTTTAGGTTTACTTTCAGGCAAAGGTGCCCGTTATTTTTATTAAATAAAAATTTAAACTAATAGGAGCATCCAGTCATGCAGGTTAACATCTATGTCACAGGGACTCGGCATAGAGGCTGCCACACCCGCATCGACGCTACGTGACACATGTTATTTTTGTCTAAAATAGATACATTAAAAAATGAAATTTAAAATTATTTAAAGTTTTGTCCCATATACAAAGCTTTGAAAGTTTGAAACGTTTTGCATTAAATGTTTTGAGCCACGTACATTCTTTTACTATTTTTAAAAAGCATTGTCATAAAAAGTTGAGCCATTATATTCTTTTATACTTTTTATAGAGCTTTGTCATAAATGCATAAATAGAAAAAGTGAAAATTGCATTGGAATGAATTTCTATATTAAATGGGGAGAACCGAGTAGGTCGGATTCTATATTAAATGTACTTTTGTATTAAATGGGGAGAACCGAGTAGGTCAAATTTTTGTATTCAATGTATTAATAAAAAAAAGTGAAAACTGCATTGGAATGAACTTTTGTATTAAATGTATATAAATCCAAATCTGATTAAGTAATACTCAATTAAAATCTGATTAAGCAATACTTCTAAATTTTTTATTGTTTTTGGTGAAAAACAGATTTTTTTATTGGGAGCTTGCTTTATGGATAAGTTTTATATATACATATATTAAAATATTAAAATATATATATATATACCCTCCCGCACCCCCGCACCCAAGTTTTTTTAAAGTGCCGCACCCGCACACACACCTATGTGACATAGGTTAACATCTAAGTTGTTCTCCTCTCCCACCACCTTCCTCTGATCCCACCCCACAACCTATCAATAACTTTTCCCTGCCTTTTGGGTCCTGGACCTGGGTTGATCCCGCTTGCCCTGACCCAAATATCCTCTCCACCCTCACCCTTGCTTGCGTTTCCCCTCCCTCTCTCCTGTCTGGGCCAATAATGTCTTAGTGGGCTCCTCTCCCGCCAGCCCTCGCTTGCTTCTTCCACCTTTGGTTTTGACTTTCGAGCGTCTCCCCCATCCTTCATATCCTCCCCTCCTCCTTGGTTGGCATTGACGCCCCAACATTGCTCCCCCTCTCCTTGGACTCTTCCTCACTACCTTGTTTCTCGTCAACTCTCCTACCAAGCCATCTTCGGACCTCCTCAATTTGCCCTTTGATGTGGTAGCCCAACTGTTGGGTGTAAACCTAACCACCCCCAACTGGAAAATCTCCATCAAGACTTCACCCCTTGCTTTTCTGCTGCATCAAAGGACTCCTCCAGCCTAATGAAGATCAAGAGATTTGCCAGGAGTCATAGACCCATACTCGCATGCACTTCTGATTCATTTGGGCTTTGTAGGTTGGCCAAAAGACCTAGGGCTACTTCTCGGTTTTCACCATGAAGCTCTCTACTTGGAATGGTCGTGGCTTCAAATGCGAGAACAAACAGACATTTGTCAGCAGTTGGATCCACCAACACGCTTTTGATGTGTTTGGGCTCATTGAATCAAAACTGCGGAACATGGATCCATCATTATGCAATCGTATGGTCTTGTAGTTTCCAATTTCTTTCAGCAGTTAGTAGATATGGGGGAATCCTGGTTATGTGGAAACAACCCTGGTCGACAAATACATTATATTGTGGCAAATACTCCCTCTCTCTCCACTTCGAGGTTGCCGTCGAGGATTCATCCATGATCATATCCTTTGTTTATGGGCCATCCATCGCTGCAAGAAGCTTGAGTTTTGGCAGTAACTGCTCCTCGTGGCCTCACTAGTCTGCTTCCCATGGTTAGTGGTTGGAGAGTTCATTTGCATCTTATCGCAAGAGAGCAATATGCCAGCCGCCTTCACCGCCTCTGCTGCTAGTTTCTAGTTTCTGAGATTTCCTTTCCAATGCCTCCTTGGCTGATTTGCTTTTCCGAGGTGAAAGATTCTCTTGGTCCAATAAAAGAGCAGATCTCTGTCTGCATAAGTTTGATCGAACTCTTGTTTGCACACAACTTCTGGTCTCGCCTCAAACATATTTGGATTCATCTCACCAAGGACCATCTCAGATCATGGTGACATTACAATCTCTTGGGGCTCTGGTTTTTGAACTCATCGTCAATTCAAGTTGGAGGAATGGTGGTTGCGTGAATTGGAATTGTGCACAAAAATTGAGAACTTTTGGGTTACACCGTTTGACAGAAACTCAGCCTCATACAAAATTTTACAGAAGTTGCAAATGCTTAGGAGATCTATCAAGGTCTAGTTGCGGGACTGCCAAGTGCCAACTAAACAAATTCGGTCACATATCTATTAGGGAAGACGAGATTTCAAATCTCTCCAAACTGTAGGCAGACTCTACATTGAATCAAGACACCTCGGAACCCTACATCTCCATGCAGATCGAACACCTTGCAGCATTTATCAGACAATGGACAATTCATGATAAAATCCGATGGATGCAGAGATCACATATCACATGGCTTCAGTTGGGGGACTGAAATACCTCATTCCTTCATCAATCCACTTCCAAATGAGCCAGGATCAACCACATCCCATTGATGTGTATAGGAGATCAGATATTAGAGCATGATAATATTCTCCCGACCACCACCACCTATTACGAGACATGGTTTCAGAAGTCCTCTCTAGATGGAGAATCTTTATTTTCCCCGTATCCCAAAAGTTCTTGGAAAATGATATAATTTACAAACACCATTCTGTAACGCCCCAAAATTTCAACTTGCGATTTCGAAAACATTGACGAAAAATCTTTCAAAGATTAAAGTTTTTACCTTTAAATTCGACAACGGAAGCAATTTAGAAAGGAGCACAAGTTACCAAATTCTGGGTACGTTAGCAGTAAAATAATCATTTCTCATGAAACAGCTACTCAAAGGAAGTGAGAAAACAAAATAATAGATTGTTAATAAAATTTGCAGTTTATTACAAAATGAGCATTTTCCACTATTCAATAATCTAAAAAAAAACTCAAAACTCAAAGCCAAGACGCCAACAGAAAGAAGAACAATCTCGAGCCATACTGCATCGCGCCATCGGCCGCATGTGAAGTCCATGAAATGGGTCAGTTTCATCACCTGCCCATGAAATAAGTCAGTTTCATAACAAACTAGTAGGTGTATGAATAGACAATGTAGAATAAAATAAAGCAGGACATTCATGAAATAAGCAATTTATTACATTAAAAGCAACAAGTACAATATGTAATCTATTCTAGCAGATGCAACATATGCAAAGATCTATTGCCTTGACACAGATGTACCAACAACATTTCAAGTAGTACAAATCTCAATTATCTATAACTATTATGAGAAGGATATTCTTTAAGTTCTGATATTAACTGACCTGTGAGTACGCACAGACGCGAAACGTAGAAACAACTGAGACCGATCCGAGGGTTTATTATGTCAAGTGTTTTTCATTAACCCGGATGACTGATTGAGTCCGCTTCTAAGGAGGGATGGTCAGTGACCAAGAGAGTAAATCTCCAAAGGCATTCGTAGCCCATGGATGCATCCAACTTCTGTAGAAGTACCTGGGAGTTACCACCTAGGATAATTTATAGTAATCCCAATTCTCCTAACTCCGATGACTGGGGAAGCTAAGTCTTTTGTCCGTGGGGTGGTTGTTAACAACCTGTCCATCGGAGTTTTTGTACCGTCGATCCTCTCCCTTGATGAACCGTGAAGGTTGAATGAGTACGACGGGGGTTTCTTAACCGCCGCTCCATTCTACATGCTTTGGTTTGTTAGACTCACTCGAGCATCTTGCCTGTGAAGGCAAGTTGTTACCATTTATGTGATCTCAATATTGTGTCATGTGCACGCTTCGAGGTTGCCACAACCTCATCATCCAAACATCGTAACACCGACGTGACGTACTTGTCCAAAAGTACGATCATACCTGACTAAAGGTACGACTGCGATGAGAGGGCAATAATTTAATATCTTGCAATTCCTTTAGTTCATACGTGATATGCATTGCTCCTTGAGCATTTGGCCTGTGGAGGCGAACATCATTATTTTCATTTTTTTTCAACAAAGTGCTCATTGCACACTTCGCGGTACTCAACGACATCTCATACTAATCATAATGTATATACCGTACCTATCTAAAGGTCCGGTTACGATAGCAACTTGTGGGTTTCTCGAAGGATAACCCATCACAGTGTTTCGTATAACGTAAAAGTAGTAATATACTTGGCATGCTCAAACACTATGAAAATAGAAAATCTTAAATAGGTCTTGAGATCATCATGAATCCAATCATTCCTTCCGAGTAGCCGACTCGGGGTACAATTAGTTGCCTCTAGCAACGCATAAATAGATCACAAGCTTTATAAGCAGAATTTTGTTCTCGAGAAGTCAGTCTTGCACGATGAAACACCTCCACTCAAGCTTTTAGTGCTTGTACACAATTTTGCACATTTCCAAAAGGTGCAAGATATGGTACGCGCACCTGCACACCCTACGAGGCTTGCCTGAGGGTGGCAACAAGATTCAACATGTAATAACAAATAAAGCATCTATAGTGCAATTACAACAACGAGCAAGTACAAAAATGCAGTAATAGGAATCACTGTACCCATATAGCAAACATCAAGCATGTAATTTTAGAAGAGTAGGAACGAGGAAACACAAAACATGCAATCACAAGTTATATTGTTCTACATGTAAGCATGTATGAAAAATCAATTATTATATCTCAGAATTCTTATACTTTATTTCATTCATCCAAAATCCTCGTGTGACTTTCCCCTACCTCGGGATGTTGTGTCGCTGCGTGCGCCTACGATTGTAGGTGATACGGGGCTCAGGCCGCGGAGCACGAACGGGACCCGTTGCGTAAATCTGCAAAAGTGTGAAAGCTATTATGCCATAGTTGTAATAAGAACAGAAGGGCAGTGGTAAGGCCTGCCCTGTCGACGAAAAGCATGAGCGGCAGTGGTTGAGACCCCTGTCGTACGAAATCTGATGAGTGGTAGGGACCAAGGCCCCTGCCTGACAGACTTCGAATGGCAGGGGCCTCGGCCCCTGCATGACTGACTTCAATTGGCAGGGTCCTCAACCCCTGCTGATGGACATCGAATGGCAGGGGGGCCCTGCCCACTAGATACAGTGAAGAAGAGAGAGGGGGAGCATGGTAGGGGCCGTTGGCCTCCTGCTAGCCTCCTGACAATGCAGAGAACAGAGGAGGAAGGTGCGACAGGGGCCATCGGTCCCCTGTCGACCTTATGGTAGGCATAGAGGGAGCGGGAGGGCACGAGAGGGGTTGTCGGCCTCCTACCGGCCCTCCGGCAACAGAGGAGATCGAAGGAGGGGGAAAAGGGCAGCAGGGACCACCAGCCACCTGTCGATCCCCTGGCAAGTCACAGAGGAGGGTCAAGGGTGGCAGGGGCCGTCGGCCACCTGCCGACCCTCAAGCAGGCCCCAAAGGAGAACGGGAGGGGCGGCAGGGGCCACCTGCCAGACCCTTCCCGCACACAGAGAGAGGGAGGAAGGCGCAACAGGGGGACTGTCGACCTCCCATCGGCCCTCCGATAACCAACAAGAGAGGGAGGGTGCCGCAGGGGTGACCGGCCCCCTGTCGGCTCTTCGACAACCACAAGAGAGAGAGGGAGACGACGACGGGTCTGTCAGCCACTTGTTGGCCCTCCGACGGACACAGAGGGAGTGGGAGGGCGTGGCAGGGGCCGCCGGCCTCCTGCCGTCCTCCCAGCGAGACAACAGAGGGAGAGGGAGGGCACGACAGGGGCCGTGGGCCTCCTGTCGGCCTCCCGGTGAGCCATTAGAGAGAGAGAGAGAGGAAAGAGGGAGGGTACGACAGGGGCCATCAACCTCCTGCCGGCCTCCCGGCGAGACAACAGAGAGAGGGAGGAGAACCAGATGACGGGGGAAGGAGGAGAAGGGGGAGGCGCGACAGGGGGCCGACGGCCTCCTGTCGGCCTTCCGGCAACCGAAGAAAAAAAAGAGAAGAAGGGAAGGGAAGGGCGTACCTGGGAGGGGATTGGCGGCGTCGGTGCTGTCGCGCACAGGGAACGAGGGAGAGGTGTAGGCGTACTGGTGAGATGGCCAGCCATGGTAGCGTCAGGGGTTGCGAGAAGGGGGCGCTAGCGCGAGGAGAGCGAGGAAGAGGAGGAGAGGAGGAGAGAGGCGCGTCGCTGAGAGCCCACCCTCCCCTCTTGCGATGCTCTTAAAGAGCTCGAGGGGCTGATATTAAGGGAAACCCTCAAGGGTTTCCCTTATCCGATCGAGGGGGGGAAACAACACGGGCGGGGTGCGGCGCACAGGGGAGAGGTTTTTTTTAAAAATCCTCACCTTGCGTCGGGTTTTACAACCCTAACGAGAACGAGCCTGGGTCGGGTCCAGACCTTACCTGGGTCCATTTTTTTTTTACGTGGGTTTTACAATTGTCTATTGAAGAAATTCGTGAAGCGGTTTGGAGTCTCTCTAAGCATAAGGCCTCGGGGGAGGATCGCTTTCCCTTGGATTTCTTCAAATGGTTTTGGCCATCGACCCACCAAGATCTTTTACAACTTTTCAAGGAATTTCATTGTAACAGCCTTTTGCTGCGTGCATTCAACAAATCCTTGCTGGTTTTATTGCCTAAGCATGGGGGAGTTGTTAACATCACTGATTTTAGGCCGATTTGCCTCTTGGGTTCTTATGCAAAATCATATCCAAGGTATTGGCATCTAATCTCAAATTCATCATTCATAAGGTCATGTCTGATTCCCAACATGCATTCATCCTGAGTCGTCGCATCCATGACTGTGTCACACTGGCCAACAAACTCCTTCACAACATGTCTAATCCCAGTCGTCCATACTTTGTCCTAAAGGTGGATTTAAGCAAAGCATTCAACTCCATCTCTTGGACCTTCTTGGAAGAATGTATGTGCAGCATGGGCTTTGGGTCAAGATGGCGTGGATGGATCAAAGAACTTTTGTCTACTGCTTCGATTGTCATACAAGTCAATGGAGAAATTAGTGAATATTTTTCACCGAAAAGGGGGCTTCTGCAAGGATGACCTCTCTCACCTTTGCTCTTCAATCTGGCCGGTGAAGGCTTGGCTGCTTTATTCAAAAAATCCGTCGATTCTGGCTTCACCAAGCCAATCACGATCAATGGAATTGATTTTACCATCTTACAATATGCAGATGGTCTCTTGGTTTTTGGACACGCCTCACCCAACCAGATGGCCTGGATTTCCTTCATTTTAAAAGTGTTTGCATTGGTCTTGGGACTTCACATTAACGAGGCAAAATGCCAACTATTCACTCTTAATGTTGATGCCCAAACTAAGGTTGCTGCATCACTCATTTTCAGCTGTCCGACTGCTTTATTACTCACCTCATACCTTGGTATCCCCATTCACACCAACAAAGTTTGAGCTTCAATGTGGTGACCAGTCTTGGATCGTATTCAGGGGAAATTACATTGATGGTGTGTGAAGTACTTATCACATGCTAGGACAGCTGTCATGATAAAATTAGTCTTCAATTCCATCCCAATCTAGGGTGTTGGCTTCAAGGGAAAAAGAGATCACCAAAGTTCTCATGCAATTCCTTTGGACGGGTGTTGAAGACAAACACGGTCCTTCTCTAATGATGAGGGTTGTGGTTGCCTCCCCTATTCAGCATGGAGGTCTCGGAGTAAGGTCGATCCTGTTAAATTATAATCCATAAGACAATGTATTTTCTAATATATATTTTATATGTATAAAAGAAGATACATATACATATATATTTCATATATATGTACATGTATCCATCTACTTATATATATAAAATATATATTTTTCTCTTGTATTAGTTGTAGGGGTATTTTAGTTATTTTATGCATATTCATGTCGTTGAATATGATTGTAATTCTTCCTTTTAATTTTTGTTATTTTTGTAACTTTTCTTTTTTTATTTTATCTTTTTATGTACTATTGTACACAGTAAAGAATAAGAGCTGTTGGGCTGATTGACTCCCAACGGCTCTAATTAGAGCTGTTGGGAATCAGCCCAATGACTCTTATGAGTTGCTAAGCTTATAAATAAGGGCTCTGAGCCCATTGTAAAGTGGTGTTATATAGAAAGGAGTTTGGTCTCCTTACGGTTATAAAAACATTATTGCACTTCTCTTTTTTGTGGTGTAAAGCATTTAAATACTATTTTATGCTATCATATGTCTTGAAGTATCAAGTTATTTGAAAACTTGATTGCTTGTAAGGATCTTTCACATGGTATCAAAGCAAGGTTATTATTAAAGAAGATCGTGTGCCTCAAAAGGTGTGCACCTACCTTTCTCTTGATTTTCAGCGTAGCGGCTTCTTGCAATATATATCGAGAGAATCATACCACATAAGTAAGTTCTAAAGACTCGCTTGTGGTAAGATCTTCTTCACTCTATATTCCTTTCTTCTCAAAATGAGAGAAGAAGACTCTCACTTCTCTCTTGGGTTCAAACTCAATGGCTCAAATTATCATGTTTGGGCCGGAAATACGGAAGCCCATATCAAGGGTAAAGGGCTTTGGGGATATGTCTAAGGCTCAATACCGGAACTGGAACCAATGATTACTTTGGCAGAAAGAGGAAAAATAAAGATTCTTGAAGGTGAAAAAAAATCAAAGTGCTTGAAGACTATAGTAAGAAACGTGAGGAATGGGAGATGAGAAATTTTAAAATCTTAGCATGGATCTTCTCATCCGTTGAAACAAGAATCAATGCCAACATTATCAAATTCAAAAAAGCCTCTCAAGCATGGCAATATCTTGAAAAAATGTACACTTCAAGAGACTTGTCCCACGAGTACTATCTTCAAAAATTGGTCTTGACCCTCCAAGAGAAGGCGAAATGACTATTAGAGAGTATTTCGCGGAGTTGTCCTGTATTTGGGATGAGCTTGCCATGCTTGAGCCCAAATAGAGTGGTAAAGCCATTGAGCTTAGGCATAAACAATTAGAAGATGATCGTTTTTTCAACTTTCTAAATGGGCTTAGACCCGAATTTGAACAAATACGATCATCTCTTTTATCCGCCTTTACTTCCCCTTCTCTTGAAGGTGTAATTACTAAATTAAGTGGGGAAGAGACTCGTATGAGTATAAGCAAGAATAACCCAAGTATTCTTGCAACACTTTCCAACCAAGAAGAAGGTGAAGGTGTTAATGCCGTTTCAAGACCGGGAAACAATGTGTGAACCTACAAATCTCCCCACTTCAAAAATCAAAATCAAGGAGCAAGGAAAAATAGTGGGCAAGGCGGAAAAAGAGATTATAGCAAAATTGTGTGCCACTTTTGTAAGGAACCAGGACACATCAAACCGGTTTCTCCAAAATAGAAGAAGTTGCTAGCGATGACTACCATATCCCAACCCCAAAAGGAAGAAAGTTCATCTTCTTCCAATGGAGCTTTCTCTTTGCATCAAATTGTGGAAGCACTTCAACCTTTTCTCAAGGGGGCAATTTTCGGAGCCGCCATGACAACTTTCTCTCCTCTTGGTAAGACTTATTGGCTCTTAGATTCGGGTGCCTCATTTCATATGTCTTCAAGTATTTGCTCCTTTTTCGAATATTCAAAAAATTCCTCTCCATCTTTTGTTTCAATCGCGGATGAAACTTTTCTTGAAATCAAAAGAATTGAAAAGTTTGAAAAACAAGTTTTTTTTATCCCCAATATTAGATTTATACCAAAATTAAACTTAAATTTGCTTTCGGTCTCTCAACTCTGGGATCATGGATGTGATCTATGTCACATGGGTGCGGGTGCGGGTGTGGTGCGACACGGGTGCAACACAATTTTAAAATTTTTGGACACGGGGACTCGGCTATATATATATTATTTATTTATTTAAAAAAAAGTGCATGACTGTGCATGCAGCACAGTCTGTGCACAGCACAGTCACTGTGACTGTGCACAATCACTGAGATTGTGCATTGTGTACTGTGCACAACAGTCTCTTTATATATATATTTAAAAATATATATATAAAAATATATATATAAAAATATCTTTTTTTAGTTTTTTCACCCTAAAATAGACGAATATATACTCGATCAACATTGACCGAATCCAAAACAAGGACAAACTCAACCTCGATTCGTTGACCAAGTCCGACTCATCGTTGACCGAGTCCGACTCATCGTTGACCGAGTTCGGGTCGTGTCCTAAGCCTCACCAGTGTTTGCACCCGTGTCGAGGCATGTTGACTCGGGTGCGGCGCCTCCCTAGCGGAGTCCGTGTGACATAGGATGTGATATAAAATTCTCATTTGATAAATGTTGGATACAGGATCGCCGGTTCGGGAGGTTGATTGGGAAAGGCTCTAGGAAGGGAGATCTATACTATGTCGACTTCCTTCAAATTTCAAAAA
Organism: Nuphar pumila; assembly: GCF_984573655.1. Lineage (NCBI taxonomy): Eukaryota > Viridiplantae > Streptophyta > Magnoliopsida > Nymphaeales > Nymphaeaceae > Nuphar > Nuphar pumila. The sequence continues at coordinate 24,907,155 of NC_143251.1, forward strand.
ACCCTTTTTGTAATGTTGTCCAACATTATTAATTTATGGCATAAAAGGCTTGGACATCCCAATATTATTAAAATTTTCTATTTACCTTTTGTTAAACATCTTTGTAAAAGTGATTTCACTTGTAATGATTGTACTCTTAGAAAGATGAGAAGTTTATCTTTTAATCAAAGATCTATGTTTACAACAAGACCATTTGAAATTGTCCATTCGGACGTATGGGGACCGACACCTGTTTTATCAAAAGGAGGGTTTTCGTGTTATGTGATTTTTGTTGACGATTACACTAGATATTGTTGGATATTTTTTCTTAAGCACAAACATGAGGTTTTTACGACATTCAAAACATATCATATGATGATAAAAAACCAATTTAATGGTGATTTGAAAATTCTTAGAACTGACTCTGGAGGAGAATACCTATCAAATGAATTCAAAAGATATCTTGAGAGTTATGATATTCTCCATAAAAATTCTTGTTCGAAAACACCTCAACAAAATGGATTAGCCGAAACAAAACATAGACATATTATTGAAACTACTCCAACACTTCTCATTTCGCAAAACATACCAATTTTTTTTGGGCCGAGGCAGCTCTCACATCTGTCTATCTCATAAATCGGCTTTCATCCAAAAATTTAAACAAAATTTTGCCTTTTGAAATGTTGTATACAAAAGAACCCGATTATAATAGGTTAAGATTTTTTGGATGCAAATGTTTTGTTCTTACGGACAAGAATGACAAGCTTTCACCAAAAGCTATCACATGTGCTTTTCTTGGTTACTCCGAAACTCAAAAGGGATTTCGATGTTACGATATTAAAAACTATAAATTATGTGTCCAGAAATATGAGTTTTCTAGAAAATGTTGGTGGTTTTGAAAGATGTGAACCTCATGAAGAAAATATGGATTATTCTTTTTTATTTGAGTTATTATCTATAAATGATGATGCTAGTGATGATGAGTTCCCATGTAATGACTCTAGTGATAATGATGTTGAGGAAAATAACTCTTTATTACACCCACCTACCTATCAACATATTCATGAAGGAACATTTAGAGATCCTATCACATATTTTCATAGAGATAAAAATAGTTTTAAAAGTGCAATAGAAAAACGTAACGAATCCAGTAGAACCCAAACATAGAGCTTGCCTTAGTGCCATTCACTCATATGTAGAACCCAAAAACTTTGAAGAAGCCAAAAAAAATATTGAATGATTAGAAGCTATGGATAATGAACTTAGAGCTCTCAAAAAAGCAAAGACCTGGGAATTTCAAGATCTTCCTAAGGGTAAGAAAACCATAGGATGTAGATGCGTGTTTAAGGTCAAAACCAAGAGCGATGGATCTCTTGAAAGATATAAAGCTCGTCTAGTAGCCAAATGATATAGTCAAGAATATAGGATTGACTATGAAAAAACATTTGCCCCTGTTGCACGAATGGGTACTATCAGATGCCTTATTACCATCGCTTTTATTAAAAAATGGAACATCTATCAAATGGATATTAAAAACGCCTTTTTAAATGACAGTCTTAATGAAGAAGTATATATTGGATGCTCCTCCAGGAATAGAGACTCTTAAAGGAAAAATACTTCGTCCCCAAAAAGCACTTTATGGACTAAAACAAGCCTCCAAGGCTTGGTATGACAGATTTAAATATTTAATGTTGAAAAATGGTTTCTCCTCATGTTTTACTGACACCGCTTTATTTGTCAGAAAATCCAACGCAGGAATAATAATATTACTTCTATATGTTGATGATATGCTAATAATTGGAAGCGACTCTAAATGAATTAAGAGCATAAAATCTATCTTAAAAGATAAATTTGAAATGTCTGGCTTAGGATTTCTGACCTACTTTATGGGAATTGAAGTTGCATATTCACATAGAGGTTATTTTTTATCTCAAACTAAACTTGCTTCTGAGATTCTTGTCAGGTCAGGTATTACAGATGATAAAATTTGTGAAACTCCTGCTATAGTAGAAACCAAAATGAAAATTGATGATGAAATTTTTCTCAAAGACCCCACTCCCTACAGACAACTTGTAGGCTCCTTGATGTATCTGAGTATTACTAAACCAAATATTTCACATGCAATTCATACTGCAAGCCAATTTCAACATGCACCAACATCCGTTCATATGAGTGCAATTCTGCGGACCATCAGATACATAAAGGGATCGTTGAATAAGGGAGTATTCTTATCATTTTTCTTTTAATTAAATTTAATAACTTATACTGGCTCTGATTGGAGAGGTGATCCAAATAACCGTCACTCCACTACTAGTTTTTGTGTGTTTTTAGGAGACTCATTAATCTCATGGAGATGTAAGAAACAAAAAAGGTATCGTTATTTTCTACCGAAGCTAAATACCGAGCCATGACAACTACTAATATGAAGATTGTATGAATTCATCAGCTACTAGAAGATATGAGGATTAATGTAGAAGGGCCACTAAGCTATGTTGTGATAGCAAGAGTGCAATTTATATTGCAAAAAACTACACATTTTATGAGCGAACCAAACACACCGAGATGGACTGCCACTGTGTCCGAGAAACATATCTGAAAGGAGTCATAGATCTTCCATATGTAACTTTAGAATATCAGCTGACATATTTCTTCACCAAATCGTTGTGCTCTGTGCGATTCAACTTCCTTCTTGGCAAACTTTCGGTAATTATGCCCTAAGTGTTAAATTGTAATCCATAAGACAATGCATTTTCTAATATCTATTTTATATGTATAAAAGAAGATACATATACATATATATTTCATATATATGTACATGTATCCATCTACTTATATATATAAAATATATATTTCTTTCTTGTATTAGCTATAGGGGTATTTTAGTCATTTTATGCATGTTCATGTCGTTGAATATGATTGTAATTCTTCCTTTTAATTTTTCTTATTTTTGTAACTTTTCTTTTTTTCTTTATCTTTTTTATGTACTATTTCTGTAAACAGTCAATAGCTGACTGTTGTACACAGTAAAGAATAAGAACTGTTGGGCTGACTCCCAATGGCTCTAATTAGACTGTTGGGAATCAGCCCAACGACTCTTATGAGTTGCTAAGCTTATAAATAAGGGCTGTGAGCCCATTGTAAAGTGGTGTTATATAAAAAGGAGTTTTTGTGGTGTAAAACATTTAAATACTACTTTATGCTATCATATGTCTTGAAGTATTTGAAGTATCAAGTTATTTGAAAACTTGATACTTCACAAGGATCTTTCACATATCCATCATAACAACACAACCCTTATGTGATGGTGTGTGTGTGTGTGTGGGGGGGGGGGGGGCGGGAATTGGGTGATTAACTTTTATTGATTCACACTAAAAGAAATAAAGAGAGGTGGGAGAAAAAGATAAAACACAACACCAAATGTATAGGGGTTCGGCCAACCTCGACCTATGTCTTCTTAGCCACATACTCAATCCACTAAAACTACTATCTTAACGGTACTAGTAACCAATATAACACTTTCACACCCCATGTGAAATAAAAACGTTAGCTTTTCTAGCTCAACCATAGAGCTAGATTGATACAAATCACTCTTCTCACAATATAAGATTACAATGCAATGATAAACAAGAGTGAGTGAAACCCAAAACAAAATACCTAAAATATTTTCAACACAAGAAGAGAATATCGAAGTAGTTCATTGTTGGAGAGTGTTGAAGCCTTTGAAAGCTTGAATCTTTGATGTATTTCAGATTGACGTGATTTTTCCCCATTAATGCAGTTCACCGTCATCAATTTATTGTTGAGGATGAGAAATAGCCATTGGATAGAAGTGGAGACGTAAAACACTTTTTTGCAACGGCTAGAAATCTGTTAAATTCTGCCCGTTACAGTCTGGAGTCGACTCTTCTTCCTTGAGAGTCGACTCTTCTTCCGACTCTTCCTTTATAAGGGTCAACTCTTCTTATTTGAGAGTTGACTCTTGCTTTAAAGGGGTCGACTCTAATTTCTTGAGAGTCGAGTCTTGCTTCATAGGAGTTGACTCTTGGTTGCACAGTCATAATGTTTACATTCTGTTCTTCGAGAGTCGACTCCTGTTCTATAGGGGTCGCCTCATGCTAACATGAGACTTTTCAAGGGTTGACTCTTCAGCATTATGAACATGTATTTTTGCCAAATTTACTCCAAACCTTTTCTAGATTTCTCCATCGATTATAAGTAACCTTTTAACACATTTGGGGCATTTTTAACTTTATAAACAATACGAATAAGATCAAATCCCTGCACACTTAATTTTCAAATATTATCCCTTGGAGGGTTTTGCAATCATCAAAATCAATCTAGGAGCTCAACGATGGCTGTGGCTCAAGGCTCAAATTGTAAGGTGAAGGGCCTGATGGTGCCAAAATATCAGCTACATGGTTGCCCATGCATCTGGAATCTGTCCCATCACTGGTCTGGTTCACCTTCATGGGCCGAGTGGTCTAAATTCTGGTAGAATTTTAGGGAGTGCATTGCCATCGACCAAACCAAGCCGGACCGTGTATTGTGGACTTGCTATTGAAAGTTCATCACTTTCTTTGCATACTTTTCTCTTTCCACGTCAGGTATAGAGTTACTCCCTCCCAAATGTATTTGGGCTCCTGGTACATCACCCAGATCAAGATTTTTTGCGTGGATCCTACTCTATGACAGAGCACTTGCACAAATAATCTAAAGAAATAGAGGATACAAATGCCTAGCATGTGCCATCTTTGTGGCCATAGCGAGGAGTCCGGTTTCCGTTTATCTTGGGAGTGCTCTTCCAACATATTTTCAAGTCGGTTTGAGCCTTCATCACAATTAAAGTACGTCAGAAATCATGTAGGGATCTTCTTTTGGGCCCACAATTCCCCTCAAATAGGAAGAAATGGTGTTACATTTGGAGGTGTTGGATCATAACGGTTCACTTGGAAAGAACGAAAGTCTCGTGTCTTTACTGATGTAGGTCATCACTATTAGCATTTATGCAATCAGATTTTGTCAGAAATTTGTCTCCTGGCCAGTTTTAAGTGGGGCGCTCACCATCTTGACTGGCTTCAATGTCTGTTCCGTTGTAACATGCATCCTTTTCATTCCTTCAGTGTTGACTCCTCGTTGAACACTCTACCTCTAAAAAAACATCTAAGCTAGGATTTTGGGAGTTCCCATGTGAATCAATTTCTGAATTCTAGCTTTACTAACAGTATCTTACCATGTGTGATGCTGATTTCTAATTCTCTTTTTGTCTAGCCCAGCTTGCTAAAAAAAAAGTATCCTTGTTAAAGATGTTCCCTTTAGACGGTCATGTCCAATACATGTTTGCCTTGATTCTAGAAAACTTCTTGATTCACTTATTCAATGCTTTCGATTAACTTCTCGCTTCCCGCTCCATGTGTACTTATAAATTCCTCTTTTGTCGCTTCCCTTTCCCCCATTGCTTCAATTATGCTTTCCATTTCGGCAACTTTAGTTTCAATAATGCTTTGATGAAACTTGTTGAACATAAAAAAGAAAACTAATTGATTAGACAGCCTTGCCAATTGCAAGCTTTGGTAGGTTATTATCAAAAAGACCACTCATTCAAGAGTGACATAATGCCAGATGTGCAAAAAAGCTTTCTGCAAGAGAGGAAAAGAGGACATGGTGGGATTCTTGTAGTACATGTATAGTTAAGTATATTACTCTTGTTGCTGGAAACAAAAAAAAACTAGTTCAATGGTTTATTGGCTACTTTTATTATGATATATTTCCTGTATCAGGGGTAAAATACCCAACCTAATCTTCCTTAATATAATGAAATAGGATGTCCCTAATGATCATTATTCAGAATCCTTTGATCTTCCTCGTCCTTTTTCTTTCTTCTACATCAAAACATTGAAGTCTCACTTGTAAAATTTAAGTCTGGTATCAAAATAGGATAGCCATTGCGGTAACCATCGTTCTTGATTAATTCGGACTGCTGCTTCCAGAAGGGGTTGTCTCAAATAGGAATGATTTGGGGGTAATTTACAAATTATATGTTTTTTTTTGTCAAACTAAAGCTGTCATCATTGGACTCCCCTTTCAATGTAATGTTTACCTTAGGACGAAGTGCACTAAGGCTTGAAATTTCAAGTACAATAAGAAATGTCCTTTTATTGTAGGTGAACTATTGGATGATAAGCGTTTTTTTTAATATTATAAGATTATACATGCTTTCTAGCAATAATAGCTTAACTATTGTACAGAACACTATATATCCATGCATATGAAATTTTGGCTTCTCCTGAAAAGGTTTTGTTGATGGCAGAAGGCAGATCTCTCAATTCACACTTATTCAACCAGCGGGAAAAGTAAATGCAAGTTGCAATGCATCTTGTTTAGTTCACCAAATGGCTGTCATTGGGTCAAGGGCATAGCTTTAATTTACATTGAATAGCTAGCTACTTAGTATTAACCTTTTTTGGGTTTTTTTACATCATCTATTGTAAGAAAGCGTTTGATGGTTTCTGATAAGTTGCATTCTTTTAACCATCCCAATGCTCAATCTGTGCAGAAATCCACTTCCCTGCTGCAACTGATCCTTTACACAGTTACAGTCCTGTATTTTTTCTTCTTTTCCATCAATCATGTGCCATCTTTTGCTGTTTATTGTAACAAACATGCTTCTCATGCCTACGACGCGCTGATCACTTGGTCCAGTATGTTCATATGCCATGCGAAGCTCAGTGGAGTATCACTTAGTTGAGTGCTGATATATATTTAAAAGCTAAAATATTTCTAAATTGTGTTCAAAACTTTGGGAATACTTGCTGAATGTTGGTTACAGAGTACAGACCATTAAAATGCTGGAGGGTTACATTTTCCTGAAAATTGTGTTGGCAGTTGTGATGAGCGAATCCATAAGATCCAGACCATCAAAATGCTGGAGGGAATATTTATCTGTGCAGCACCACACTGTCTCAAATCCTTCCTGAAACGTTCCCTTTTCGAAGCACATATTTGTGAAACTCATGCTGACCTGCTTCAGCTCAATGCTGATAAAGATGAACCCGCCAATGACAATGACAGTCTCATGGCCACTTCTCGACCCTCTTCCTCCTCTTCTGACCTCCACCCTAAGCCCTCCATCCTTCCAGAGCCTTCTACCTCCCGCCCACAGTCAAGGCCTGGTGCCCTACCCAGCCACAATCCAGCTGCAGTCCCTGCTGAGCATGAAGATAAGTTGCGTTGGCTCCAGTCAAAAGAACAGCTGCCACCACCACCAGCAAAGCAGCCTCTGCAGCTGAAGCCACAGTTGTTTCCTTATGGCCGCCACCCAGATCAGCAGACAGACAGTACACAACAGAGCTTTGATTGGCTGCCTCCACCACCATCTCTTAACCGTTTCCAACAGCAGCAACACAATTTTGACTTACCCGGGGCACAACCTCGCCGGGATTCTGACCCATTTCCAGAAAAGCAACCAGAATCTTCGTCCTTCCCAGATTACATGCCTTCTCAGGGTCAATTTCCTCCTGCTTTTCCACCTTCATATGGATATCCTCCGATGCCTGTGGCACCCGATGGTGGTCAGCCCTTTTACTATGATGCAACACGGACAGACCTGCTATCATCCGAGAGAGTTCCTGAACAACAAGGTTCTCTGTTGGGATTCCCTTCCATCCAGTCTCAAGGCATGTTCAGTTTTCATGAGAACAGTTATTCACGCCGATGGAACATGGGTGTTGTTTCGGGCCAGAGTACACCCTATGAGGCTCTGCCAGGGAGTCAGGGAGCACAAGGGAGCTACATGACGAATCAAACCTCAGATTTTGCGGGGTCAGTAGTACCGTTCTTTCAAGGGGATAGTGGCCGCATTATGGGAGGTTTTGCTGCTGGTAAAGGGTCAGAGCAAGGTGGTAGTGCTGGTAATGTTGGAGGCACAGATTACCAGGATGGAAAGGGAGTGTTGGCACCGTTGCCTCCACCACCACCATTGCCACTGCCACCTCCACATCTTAAACGGGGTAAGTTCATGGGGCCGCCTCCACCTGATGGAGGTCGAGATGGATACGGTTGGCAGCAAAATGAGAACCGTCGTTTCAGTGGGAGCCAAGATTAGTTTCTTTCAATCATTTTTCAGTTCTGTAATAATGCAAAAATTCTCTAGTTGAATATCAGACTTTTTGTCATGGTGTTTTTCTTTATGCCATTGATGACTTTTAAAAATATTAAAAATAGTTAAACCGAACCGGCCCCCCTTTAGAATAAATTTTGGGCTGATGATTTGCCACGATTCTGACAACATTGGTGTGACCTGTTCAAGGTTGTTAAATGCGATGAGGCGCTCGCTTCGCCTCTGAGGCGTACGCCTCTCACAACGTGAGACTCTCAAGCAAGGTTGTAAATGCGATGAGGTGAAGCGAGGCGTTGAGCCTGCGCTTCGCCTGAGGCGTACGCCTCTCACAACACTGGAGCTGTTTGAACCCATTTGCATCAACCCAAACCTTAGACCAACCGAGATTAACCCTAAATAAAATGAGCCCTGGATTGTTTCTACCAGAAAAGCAACTATAGCTCCAAATGCAGTTTAGATTAATTTGCATCTGATTGCATCCAAAAGCAACTACGACTGGATTTTTTTCTCATACCCATGAGAACTTAGTTGTCATCGACCCAAGATTGTTTTATACTGGACTCATCTAACCATGCCATGTTACTGTGCATAGATCCATTTGTGATGTTCTTATGCCAGTCATCAAGGAGGTAAATCCTTGTACTCCTGCTGAATAATTATGTGAATCATATTTCATCTTGGCCAGATTCTGCTGACTCATACACAGTGGATCTGCATCAACGATGGTTAAGAAAAATAGAACGGAATTGAAAGAGAAACGAGTAGAAAATTAAGACTTGAGGGTGAGTCCTTTTCCTGCCCGAGGAGGAGAATGCAAATCAAGAGCAAGATGTGACTCAAGCTCATTGGATCCTTTCAGGCTTGTTTTTGTTATTTGAATATTTATTTGGGCTTTGGATTTTATTTAAATATTAGAACTACATTAGATTCATATTTAGAATCAAGGTTTTCAAAGTCTCTCTTTCACGTTTGGAAGTGAGAAAATTTCTCATAGGAAAAAAAAAGTTTGCTTATGAGAAGTTTTGATATGATAAATTTTCTAAATGAAAAAATTTCACTTGTGTAGCATGAGAAAAATAAAATGAAAAATGAAAAATGAAAATTCAATCTCTAGATAGAAGGAGAAGAATTTGCAGAGGGAGAGATTGGGGGTACCTCAGAGGAGTGGTCGGAGTGCTTGATTTGGTAGGTCTGCAAGCCATGGAAGATATTGAAGATCTCTCGGGGTTTGACATATCCCAGGAGGCCGGTGATGAAGAGCTAGGGTCCTGAGCTCGTCAGGGTGGCCCTGCACAGGAGGCAGAGAAGGCAGGTAGGCCAAGTGAACGATGACTGCTGCTGCCTGTGGTGGTGGTGGTAGTGCTGCTGCTGCTGGTCGTGGTGGTGGCTGGTGGAGGTGTTGGTGCTGAGGAAGGTAGTGAAGGTGGTGTTAGGGGGTGGCGGTGCTGAGGAAGGTAGTGAAGGTGGTGGCGGCGTTGGACTGGGGAAGATATGGGAGTGGTGAGGGTTGGTCGCTGTCGTCCCTCCTCCTCCACAAGCAGCGACCGTACGGCTGGAGAGAAAAATTTTCTGGAAACATTCCTCCACTTTCCTATAAAAAAGCGTACTTTTTATAAAAACTCCCTCAGAGAAAAATTCTTTAGCATTTGGAACAGTGGAAAAAAATCGTATTTTTTTCCTTTCTATCTCTACTTTTCTTACATCTTTTTAGAAAAAACTCTAAAAATTCTTTCTCGTTTGGAACGGTAGAAAAAATCATATGTTTTTTTCTTTGTACCTTCACTTTTCCTACATCTTTCTCACTTTCAAACGTGCTATCCCTCCCTCTCTCTTTGATTGGCAAGCTTGGTTAGTCCGACCCCTACCAGTTAAAAAATAAAAGACAAAACACATAACAAATCATTTTGGGTGGGAAACTAGTATGAAGGTTTGTCGTTTCTACACCCTATCTTCTCGGCTAATGTCCATCCTTGCAAGATCGATAACAAGATTTCACCGAAAAACTCGTCCTTGATATATTTTCAAAAGAGGGAGTCATCCTGGTCATTAGGCCTTGCTTGTGAAAGCAAAGGAATAAGAGACTTCTTCTCCCTAACTACCGACCCTGTTAATCTCTTCCTGAACTCCAAGCTCCAACTCTCCTGATCAAACCACATCGCAGCCGCTAAGCTATTCGTACCTGCCAGCACTTGAAAGAGGAAGGAAAATCTGTCCTTAAAAGCTTGATCTAACACCCAAACATCCCACCAGAAGCTGAAGCTGGTACTACATCCGTCCCCTAAACAAACCCGAATGCCCTGAATAAAATAAGGCAACACCTGCATCCAACCTTTCCAAATTCTAGAGCCATTCATCCAAGGTGTATCTTGAACCCAGTGCCATGGCCAACCACTAATCTCATATTTTTCCTTAATACACTTGGCCACCAGGCCATCTTCCGTGCCAATAACCCACCATCACTTAATCAGAAGGGCATGATTGAACAGAGTTAGGTCCCTAATTCCCAACCCACTGATCTCAATACGGAGCGAGATAGTTTCCCAATTGACAGGGCTGCATGAAGAACCCCCTGTCGTGCCTACCCAAATGACAATAGTCATGGAGCCTACAACCCGGAATAAATGCACACTGAACTGGTGAGATAAGAGTAGACAGGATCAATGTTACTCAAAGCCTTCGTAATCATCTTGAAAAATCATGCCAAAATGCGATATTGGTTGGAACCTACTGATCTCACAACTGTCCTGGTTCTTCGAGAGAAGGACCAAAATCAACGACCCCCTTTCGTGTTGATAAGCATCTATTTCGGTGGAACTCCTTGAACACCTCCAAAACGTCTCCCTTACAAGTCTCAAATGGGCTTGAAGTACTCTATTCGATACCCATCGCTACAAGGATGCATGTTAATAGCGGCGAGACATTGCCGCTATTACCTTATTTCTCGCTGTTATATGCCTACAACGGTGAGAATTCTCGCTAACAAGTCGCTAAAAAAAATGACCTCTGTTGAGTAATAACAATGACATTTTGTAGCGAATCTCGTCGAAACTGGGAACACCAATAGCAGCGTGACAATCTTTAACGAAAAAGTTGTTTAAGATATAATGGCGAGATCCTTGGCTGGCCACTATAACTGGAAGAATTGACTGATGTTATAGGCTATGGCAGCCTACAAGTGAATGTTAAGAATAGGTGGGACCATGCAGCTGGCAATTTCACATAACAATCATATAAAATATGTGCAGAAAGCATGCTACAACATATTCTATTGTGATAAAAGCAAGCATGATGGAATTATGTTAAATGCTCAAAACTACTAAAAGGAACTAAGGAAAAACTATAGCGTAACATCACCATGAACAAAATTATCCAACTTTTAGATTTTGGTAATTATAGGTGGAGCCATAATGACAAAAGTTAAAAATAGAGAGCAATAGAGGAAGGCAAAAGCGAAGGCGATCGGAGGTAACGGCCTCTACCCGGGGTGTTGGCCCCCATTAGGGCCAATAGCAATGTTGCCAATCAAATAGGATTGTCTATCCTTGCAAGATGTGAGGGTATTTGTGCCCGTCTCTGAAGCAAGCTTTGCTTGTACTTGTCGCAACTCCTCTTCCCATTCTTATATCAAGTGAAAACTTAGCAGCCCTTGATCCTTGACTAGGAAATTAGTTGACTCTTTGAGATTTCATATTTTTGAGTCCATTCTCCCCCTGAGTGATCAAAATTACTCCATGGTCTGGAATTGTCAATGGATCAATATATGTGCTTGTATCATGGTAAAGTTGTAGAAAATCTGCAGATAAGAGAAAATGATTGAGTTTGCACATGCAAGATGTTAGAACCTGGCCCTAAGAAGGGGCAAATTCTACCATAGGCGGGTAAAAGCTGATGGGCAGTTGAGCTCAGAGTTGTCCGAAATAAAAGAGGGCAAAGAAGGAGATGGGAAGAGTGACTGAACTTGCATGATCCTCAAGAGACGATATTTGGGGCCATTGTCTGCAAGGCAGGAGAGAGACAATCAATCCTGCCAACCTCCATGAGATGGAAGGGGCATGTAAAGTAAGATTATTGATCTTTCGAGAATTGAAAAACAAGAACATGAATGAATAATAGAGATTCACTTAATAAACTTCATTGATTTATTGTTAAGGCCAAGAATACACATTTATAGAGTCTAACTAATAAACCTAAAGAAGATAAGAGCCCTAATTAAAGAATATCAAGAAACCCAAAACAAGAAACATAATAGGATGAGACGTTCCCTTGAGGCTGGTCGACTGGGACTCTGGGGGTGGATTTGAATCCAAATCAAGTCTTCTTGGGTTGAATATGTGCAGTTTGTAACAATTCACCCCTCCCAACCTCGCCTTGCCCTTAAAGCAAAAACTTTAAAAATTACTACAAGAACTAATCATTGTTACCTCTAGAGTTAAACACTAGGAGTAAGGTTTCCCATGTGCCTTGATACTGCTTGGAAGGTGGTTGCATCCTTGAGTGTGACTAGCATTATACCAACCCTTGGCATATTGTACTTGCTTGTGTCGGTTTGAGCCAGAGTAGTGCATGAGTTTTCCAAGTTTAAGGCAACAACCAATATCACTTGTGTGTTGTGGGTAGCAAGTAAATTATTGCTTCGAGACACTATCGATTCCTATAGTTTGGCTACTACCTTTGGTGATGAACTTAAAAGCAAAGTGCGTTGTCACCCTCAGTAATTGGGTTGTTAGCAGCTGGTTGAGATCTTGTTTTCACATCTATCCATGACAAGTTTGCTACATGTGTTCGAATGGCAGCTTCAAGCTGTTTGGCCCCCCTTTTGTTGAACAAATCCTCCTAGTCCCGTCTTTGAATGACCTCACACTCATGGCACTTGTGCATGGGTCTAGAGGCAAGTTGTATTGCATCTGCTCGATGGGATGGTCAACCTCTTTGGGTGATGCTAGTTGGAAACCACATTAGAGTCTACTCTCGAGCTCATCATACAATGCTATCAACTTCGACTTGGCATCCTTCAGGGTTTTTGGCTCTATAGTCTTCTGAAAAATCTCGATGCACATCTGCACACATTGAAGTTTTTATCTAACCTCTTGCAGAATCTCTAATTCAATGGTTCTAAATTCAACAATGATCTGCATTTGTAGCAACTCAAGGGCCTATTGAACTTGCTTATTCACTCTAGAGCTTCGAAGAAGGCTTATTGACTGCGACACAATGTCTGAAGTTTAACAAACCCAACCACTATAACAAGTCACGTAATGACTCCAAAAGACAATGAAGGTCTGAGATCTCCATTAGAGAATACATATTCAAGAACGAACTTCGAGAACTTTCAACCAATCAAGAATCACAAGAACAAGCACTAGAAAGGAGAAAGTTAGTCCAGTAGCCAAAATGACCCAACAATAATCGCAAGAAAATGTGGATCATACTTGGTCAAAACCGTGGACTAGGAGGATGTGGATCTTATCGTTCTTGATTTTGCAAAAAAGTTTCGCTCTAACACCACTGTAAGAACCCGGCCCTAAGAAGGGGCAAATTCTATAGTAGGGCTCAAATAAAGCTTGCCTCTTGAGGGGTCGATTTTAGCGACTGAGCTTCGAGTTGTCTGAAATAAAAAAAGGCAAGTGGGGAGATGAAAAAGGGCAGGAGGAAGACAATCAATCTCGCCGGCCTATGTGAGATGGAAGGAGTGTGTGGAGGGAGAATATCGATCTCTCAGGAATTGAAAAACAAGAACAATAACGAAGAATAAAGATTCACTCAATAAACTTCATTGATTTATTATAAAGACCAATAACACATATTTATAAAGTCTAACCAATAAGAGTCCTAATTAAATAATATAAAAAAACCCAAAACAAGAAGCCTAATAAGATGGGACGTTCGCTAGGGCTGGTCGATTGAGACAAGGGTGGATTTGAATCCAAATCAGGTTTTCCTGGGTCAAATCTAGGTGGTTCATAACACGAGGAGGACTGCATATTGTACCAAGTGAAAGATACCCCTTCCATATGAACCTCCTCCAAACCCCAATTTTTTATGAACCACGCTAAGTCTTTCATGTTGCACATTAGGGATTGATCTAGAATCGAGTCTTCCAAATGCACTTAAAATCACCCCTAAACACCATGGGACCAATTGTTTCCTCTCTTTCCATAATTTTTTTTCATTATTCGGGCTGCGGCCATACACAAAAGTTAAAAAGAAAGGGCCCAAATACAGACCAGAGAAATGGATGGTGATTGTGTACTTGCCTTGATGAACTAGGGTTCCAAAAATCACTTAATGGCTGCCATTAGGGCCCCATCACGCCCACTTGAGGGAGTATATATGTAGTTACATCCTTGCCAGATGTTGGTTTTACTAATTTGAGAATATTCAATGAAAATACATGTTTGAATTTTTGGACAAAGTTTGGTTAATTTTGGTTAAGCTTTACATAAGCAATGCAATACCAATCTTTTAAATAACTCATATTCATTTTTCCACCTTTCTAAATCTCATAAGGTGAAGAGTTTAAATTAGAGTCTTATTTAAGATATGACAAGAGTTAAGCATTACATCACCCCATAGATTATATTTCATTCTAAAATTTGTAAGCATAACATTAACCAGATCTACTAGTCCTATTCTTACATTCAACTGCACCATTATGTTGAGGAGTATATGAACCCGTATTTTATCTATGTATTTAATAAATTTTACAGAATTTGATAAAATCATTTGAAAGATATTCACCACCTCTATCAAATCTGATAGACTTTGTTTTGCAATTATGAAAAATTTTATTATCTATTTTAAAAATCTTAAATCTTTTAAAAGGTTTTCATCATTAGTTTTCATGAGATAAACATAAACATACTTTAAAAAATCACCAATAAAGGTTATAAGTAGTTGTTACCCTCATAAGTTGGAGTATTTTTCAAATCACACACATCATTGTATATTAAACCAAATAATTTTGAATTTCTTTCAACACTTGGAAAATGGGTTTTTCACAAATTTGGCTTGAATGCAAACATCACATTTTCTTACATGCTCAAATTTATATTTACGAATAGGTCTAAGTTAACCATGCTTCTCAAAGATTTATGATTAATTAACATGTCATAGTCTAGCATGTCATAAATAATACGAATCAAACATATAAATAAAAGCATAATGAATTTTATTAATCAAATTCATCTTCAACAAGTCATTGGTGGAGTAGCTTTTACCTACAAACTTGTGGTTCTTCAATAATATATTATTGTCGGATTTCATTACAACTTTAAAATAATAAGTTATAAGCAGGTAAGCAAATATAAGATTCTTATAACAATGGGTATTTGATACACATTTTCGTGGGTTGAGAATTATTTAGAGTTGAAGAGTAGCTTCACACTCACTTTTTCTATGAACCTTAACTTCATGAGAATCTCCCATAAAGATCTTCTCCTATTTTGAACAAACTCTAGTCATTGCATAAATGAATTGTTGATCCATAATTCACATACCACCTTTTATTTAATTAATTATAAATATTTATGTCATTAATTTTGTTAGTCTTATTTCCTTAATTGTTTTTTTATATTGGCACTCTCTCACATTATGATCTAATATACCATAAATATAGCAGAAAATAAAATATCTCTTTTTAACAAGTCTTGGATTTCTTATTCATGTTCTTATGTTTGGGATTGAACATTGATTTACACTACTCAATCATGTTCATCATAGCACAAACTTCTTTCGCTTTATCTTTCTTATCTCGAAATCGGGCTTCCTCTTTAATTCTAAGATGTCGAATAAGTTATTCTAAGGTAAACTCTTAGTCATTAAGTCTTAACTCATTTCTATAATCTTTTCAAGATTAAAGCAATCTACCAATAATTGCAACCACCCAGAATGATTCATCAAGGTGCATACACTTAAACTTGATATGATGAGCAAGAATCTGTATCTCATGAACTTGAGGTAGTTGTGGCTTATCATCAAAGAACTTAAAATCTATATAATTATTAACTAAAAACTTACAATTCCCTGCATCATTTGTCTTCTATTTGCTTTCGAGAGCTTGCTACAACTCCTTAGTTAGCTATACCAACTTTTGAGCAAAAATCACACATGGTGCCTGAGAGCACGTTAAGGATGTAGCCATGTCACATAAAGTCAAACTCCTCCCATTTTCTCTTTTTTTTTGGTTCTCAGCTATGGTCTTATTCTCTAGTTCTTCTAGATACACTTTAGTAAAGATGTATACCACATTCACAATTGTGGCGAACCTTGTGTTTCCACCTCTTGAAATTTGTGCCATCAAACTAAGACAATTTGGGTAGAGATTGGTTACCAATCTTCATAATTGCCATTTTGCAAGAGTATCATTTAAAAATTATTAGGAAATTATTTACTAAGCGGGTAAGGCAATTGAGTTTGAACCATATGCATTCAGAGGCATGCGTTAGATGCACTATCTTTTTAAGTGATAGTTGACCCACTTAGGATCAAGCATTTGGTGCAATGGGTATTCGTGCAACTTCGCTCTCATAATACAATCAAGCTTTTGCCTACTCGCAAAGGTCGGCCCACACCTTTCACTAGGTGAGACCAATGATAAACACCCACTAACTTAGGTAAATGAGAGGAATGAATAGGCAAAGCTTTGGTTTAACAAAATAATTTTGAGACAAAACCCCAACCCAAACTAGGGTTGGGAAACGAGACAAGCAGCTTGATGTTCAGCTCAACCCATTAGAAGCTCATTTCGACTTGTGAATCGAGCTCGACGAGCCAAGCTATGAGCCAACTCGTTTAGGTAAATGAGCCAAGCACGAACATGGAAAGCTTGACTTGGCTCAACTTGTATAGGCATGTTTTGCATATTATATATTTATAGATTATATATTTTATACATATATTATATATATCACATATATAATATGCATATTATATGTTGTATATGTGAAACTGGAATATGTAAACTAGCAAAATATATAAACTGGGTTGAACAAAGATTTTCATAGTTTTTTTTTTTTAAATCTAACCCTGCAGATGCATTTGGTGTGGTCCATTTACTTGGAATCGACTATTGGCTCATCGTAATTGGATCAAGAAAAATGATTTTTTATGTTTGCATATTTACGAAAATTCTGAGTCATTGGTTTTCAAGCCTTAAAAGATTCTTCTTATATATCATAATCGAATGATCCAAGAGTTTATTTCTATAAAACCATATATCTAGATTGCATCCAAACGGTGAAATTTTAGAAAAAAAGAAAAAAAGCCTATGCAAATCTCAGTGCATACCAGTTTACATATTTGATTGGTTTACAACTTTACATATTTTAGTTATCTTGTTGTATACATGTATTATATACATATTATATATATTTTATACATTATCAAGCTTCAAAAATATTTTTTTAGAGAATGAGTCATCTCGTGATTGGCTCGTAACGAGCTGAACACCCTGAGGTTGGCTATTTTGGCGCCTGCCATAGCCCAAACGTGGTTTCCTTGCTGACTTGGATCCACTTTGTCGATCCGACCCACTAACTGCCACCTGATCCAGAAATCTGCAATAAATAGAAGATTGGAGAAGACTTTTGGAGAGAGTTTTTTAGGATTGATTACTGATATTTTCTCCTTTGATCGTTGCTTTCTTTAGTTAAATTGGCTTATTTTCAAATTAGTTCATGATTCCTTTTTAGTTCATCTTTTGATTTGGAATTCAATCTAAGAGCTTCAAGAAAGTACTTCCCGTGGTTTGAATCATAGGCGCACCAACCATCTTTGGCTTGCAAGCTTTTGTTTCTACTTAAAAATTGATGGGAGTTCGTGTCAGAATCAACGTAAGCAATGCTGTTTTGGCATATTGACCCTTTCCATTTTCAGCTTTCAGCGTGTCTGATCGGTTCAAGTAACTAGGTGGTGGTGCAACTCAAAGAATGAGTAAAAGGTTATATAATACTGGATATAAATCCAGATGACGATGCTGCTACCTGTAATCAAAGATCCTGTCCAATGTCCATTCCATGTTCATTAGTCAACAGGTTTGATTAAGTCAAATAACCAAGTCGTACCTTCTATGATCTCACCAGCTCCAGCTCTTGTTATATATATATATATATATATATATATATATATATATATATATAAGTTCATGCATTTTTGTTTTATTTTTAAATTCTGACCGTACAGATGTGATCTTTATTCTTGATTTTTATAGAGATCAGCTCTTAAAGCCTTTGATTCCTTTTGTAAGGTTCGAAAAATCAGCGGTCTAAATTTTTTGTAAAATTTTGAGTCTTCAAATGTCTTTTTTTCATTGAAAACATATTATCCAAGTGTCGATTCATATCAACCATGACCAACACATTTATGGGGTTAGAATCATAAAAAAAAATAAAGAAAAAGCCCAAAACCCATTTAGTGTGTTTTATTTAGGGCGTGACACACACACATATATATATATATATATATATATATATATATAAACCGTGAAAGAAATTTATGACTAATGATAATAAAAAAAATAAGAAGGTGCATTTATGATAATCAAACAAATCTCCTTATCCCAGCTTTTCATCGACCAGACCTTATATATTTGTTTGTTATAGTGTATTTAATAAGAAATATGTTTTACATGACAACATCTAGATATGTTTTTCAAAAACATAAAAAACGGACGACTCATAATTTTACAATACTAAGTATTGTCAGCCGTTGATTTTTAACACATTAAAAACAACTAAATATAAAAAATTATAATCTAAAATATGCTGTTTACTAAAAAAAAATGATAAAAATACAATATGTAAAGCCCGCTCAATAAAAAAACCCGGATTGTGACGGAAAGGAAGTTGCCCAATCTTCATTGGTTACAGATGTTGCACCTTTCTTTGGTTGCAAGCTCCCTTATATATATATATATATATATATATATATATATATATATATATATATATATATATATATATATATATATATATATATAGATAGAGAGAGAGAGAGAACATTTATCATTCAACCTAAAATTGGATGCGAGAGGAAAATAAGAGTAAGACAGCCACCATCTAGATGGTAACTGTGCATATATATATATCATTCTAGCTCCTTTTTATATATATATATATATATATATATATATATATATATATAGAGAGAGAGAGAGAGAGAGAGAGCAGTGAAGGAAGGTGCATTTATGACTAATGATAATCAAACAAATAAGAAGGTGCATTTATGACAATCAAACAAATCAGATTTTCATTGACCGGAACTTATATATTTGTTTGTTATAGTGTATTTAATAAGAAATATGATTTACATGAAGATTTACAACATCTGGATATGTTTTTAGAAAACATAAAAAATGGATGATTCATAATTTTACAATACTAAGTATTGTCAGCCGTTGATTTTTAACACATTAAAAAACATCTAAATATAAAAATTTATAATCTAAAATATGTTGCTTACTAAAAAAATGATAAAAATATAATATGTAAAGCCCGATCAATAAAAAAAAACCGGATTGTGAGGAAAAGGACGTTGCCCAATCTTCATTGGTTATAGATGTGGCACCTTTCTTTGGTTGCACGCTCCCCTTATGTGTGTGTGTGAACGGTAGTATAAATCAAAATTTCCATTTTTTTTTGTGGTTTTGCCATAAAGATGTGATTTATATATTTGGTTTTATAGGGATAGGCTCTTGAATCATCTGGTTATACTGCATAAGCAGAACCTTTTAATGCTTGAAAATCAATAGCTTAAAATTTATGTAAATATTTATATATCAAACATTTATATTGTTTGTTGAAAATATATACACGATCCTATCAAATGAACAGTGTTAAACACATTTATAGGGTCAAATTTGCAATAGGAAAAATTATCAAAAATGCCTAATTCACACTTTGTTTCGCATATTTTCAATAGTGATATATATATATATATATATATATATATATATATATATATATATATATATATATATATATATATAGAGAGAGAGAGAGAGAGAGATGCGAACGTGTTAAATGAAAAACATAATATTTATTTTTTTTCACAATTTTGAACCCATAGATCGATGTGTTCAGCATGGTCGATTAACTAGGGATTGACATCCAAATTATGTGTTTTTGATGAAAAACATAATATTTAGAGCTTTAAAATTTTACAAAGATTTTAGATCATTTATTTTTTTTGAACCTTATAAAAATCCACCCAAATGACATAGTCGAATGCTCCAAGAGCTGATCGCTATAAAATCAAGTACGCGGATCATTTCTGAAAGATCAGAATTTAAAAATAAAACAAAAAGCTCGAAAAACCTATTGAGCATGTTTCGTGTGATTCAACATGCTTGCATCACTCTCACGCTTGTGTGTGGATATAATAGCTGTGCTCCACCCACCAAGGAATAGACACCAATCCACGCAAGTTTGCTGCATATTTAAATAACAACATTAAAAAAAAATAACAATGCAAAAGTCCAAAGACTGGACTTTGAGCTGTAGACTTTGGCATTTGGAGATAAGAATTGAAGATAGGTTTGGACATTTCTTTAATTTAGGGAGCAGTACACGATGTGTGAGTGTGACCCACCGCCCCCTTAAGCTCATGGCACAAGTAGGGGTGTCAACGGGTCGGGTTTGGACCCAGATGAAACCAGACTTGAAACAGGTTTTCAGGCATGTTATCGAGTCCAGAACAAGGTTTATTATAAGAGAAACCATACTAGAACCCGATAAGTAATACATAAACCAGACCTGAACCATACCTGGTAAAATAATATTTTTTTTTATCATTTTTACATTAAAAAATTATGGGTCGTAATCAAAACTTGGGTCTGGTATAAAATTTCACAAAGTATACCCAAGTCCATGTATTAATCGAACCTTCAGGTTCAGACTCGATCGAGTCTTCTTATTTATCACCATACCCGGACCCTATAGGGTTTGGACCGGGTCAGGTTCAGGTAAACCCGACCCCTTGAGACCCCTATACACAAG
Source organism: Nuphar pumila (assembly GCF_984573655.1). Lineage (NCBI taxonomy): Eukaryota > Viridiplantae > Streptophyta > Magnoliopsida > Nymphaeales > Nymphaeaceae > Nuphar > Nuphar pumila. The sequence continues at coordinate 24,928,242 of NC_143251.1, forward strand.
CCATGGAATTTGACATGGTAAAAGGTTGTCCCTTTTGATTAACTGACCAAACATTAAAAAAATCAGCAACTAAGGGCTTTTCCACGCCTCACACAAAACCTGCCTCACAAAACCCACACAGCTCTTGGTCGGCTTCAGTTGGCAACATCAAACTTTGGATAATCCTCAATCAACATTGCATCCTTGTCCGGCTCTCCACGTCACAAAATGGATAAGTGGGTTGGATCTCTGAGCTCTAACCTGGATCCCCATGCCAAAATCTCTCTCTCTCTCTCTCAATGTTGCCAGATTCATATTCAGATTCTCAAGAGATTTTCAAATCCATTCAAGGAACCGGCCAATTTCGGTTCTGAACTGTATCGGCCAATTTTTAACCAGCAAATAACGTGTCAAGAAAATATTAAAATTATAAAAAAAACTGTTTTAAGCCATTTTTAAACTTTATTTAAAAATAAGCCGAATCAACTCAGGTTTGTATCAATTTTTGTCCAAATTAAACGATAAATTCGGCCAATTCAGGCTCATTAACAACAATATTGACAACATTGCTCTCTCACTCTGGTCCCTCCTAATTCCCCCTCTCAAGTGTCAGTGTCAAAGAAGCTATCACCTATTAAGATTAGGGCTGGTAATTAAATGAGTTGAACGGGACGAGCTAGAAGTGTTGAACGTTGGCTCATTCATATGGTGAGCCAAACTAAGTTCAAGCTCATAATGAGCAGAGTTCGATTTAGCTTGTTTATAGGAAAAATACATTGTTTTAGAGCTTGAAGAAATAGAACTACAAAAAAATGTATGTAAAATATATATAACATATTTTTTACTACCTAACAAGTTTATACTAATCGAGCTGAGCTGAGCTATCTATTGTTCATATTCAGCTTGCCAAGCCTATTTTACCAGTTCAAACAAGCTCTTTACGACTTAACAGTGGTTTTTGTCTATGACTTAACCACTAGTATTTGATGAAAAAGGCTGAGAATCTCCATGCAGTTTTGAACAAGCTCCATGCCTTAAATGGCACCTCTATTCTCATCCTTCTGACTTTGTGAGAATAGCTCAAAGCGCATATATATATATATATATATATTTTAACTAATCATATATCTGTCCCTTCTTTAGAGGTTAAGCACGTATTCATGGCAGGGCCAACCATAAATGTTTCGTCAAGGTGATCACATGCATAGGGATGGCAGTGGACTAGGGGACAACGGCCCCACCCCGCCTCACCCCGTTTGGACCGGGGATGAAGGGCATGAAACAGGGATGGAGGCGGGGATGAAGGTTAAAATCTATCCCCATGCGGTGATGGAGGCGGGGATGGACTTAATTATGCTTTCCCCAGCCCCACCCTGCCCCATACCTGTCCCAATCCCCACCCCGCCCCATCCCCAATCCTTCAAAGAATGACTATGGACCGAGGGGAAACGGCGCCCCGCCCCCCCTTGCCCCCGTTCGGACCAGAGATGGAGGAATTGAAATGGGGATGGAGACGGGGGTGGAGGTTAAAATCCATCCCCGTGCAAGGATGGAGGTTCGTATTTTGAGACAGGGTGGGGGTGGAGACCTTGTCCCCCGCCCCGGCCCCCATCCACTGCCATCCCTACACATGCATGCGTGCCGGTAATGATTAAAAAAATTTAAACAATTTCGTGTCTTATTTTCCAAAAAAAAATTCAAACTTACAAGTCGAATACGTGTCACTGCCCGTGTCCATGTGTCTTTATGACATAAGCTACAACACTACAATCAAATATTAAGCTATCCTCTAATTTTGCACATACCAAGCGTTTTTTTTTTATGGTTATAAATCTCTTTCGCACCTTATTTTGTTTGAACGTGATAATGTACTTTTTTTTTCCAAAATATGTGTAATATATATAGAATTTACTGATTTAAACAATTCACCGTTCCCCATCTAACTTCAAACCTGAACCTGCGGACCCACGTAATCCATAGCAAGATCCAATTGTTAAGATCAATCAAGTTGATTTTGACAGATGGGACTCTCCAACGATTGCGGGCCTTCAGTAGTTGGAAATTTGGAATTGAGAAATTTCCTGATACGGACTTACATTTTCCCTGATATTCCATGTCGGTGACCAACTTTTCTGAATTTCATTCTGCACACCAAGGTTTTTATGAGAATGGTTAAATAAACACCTTGCGTTGACCTCTGTCACACTAACAGTGGGGAACCCTAAAATTTTTATATTACCCTTATAAATTAAATATTTGATTGCCCTAAACTTTGTGTTCACCCACTCTTAGACGTTACCCTTAAAAAATGACTGAAACAGATAACGCTTCAATGCAATGTTGTTAAAATCCGTTTGAATGTCTGCCGATTTGCTACATGGCATAATTGGATCCTCTCCCCCTCCAAAATCGCTTGATTTTGCATGGAATCCGCATAACCAAGATTCGAAACCAGATATGTCCCGTACTTTTGAAATGGACAGCATATGAACAAGTTCAGTTATAGATCCATAACAAATATGGTAATGAATGAGAAAGAAAAAAGATAAAAGGATTTATTTGGCATTTCGAAAAACCGTAACTTAGGTTAACTAGGTGAGGGTAGAGGCCATGTTCTTATTTGAGCCATGTAATATATCAGGAGTTTCAGAACAAGTGGTATCTGACATGGTGATGTAGGAGCAGACCAGCATGCAGTCCTTGTCCAAGGAACTCATTTGGATCTAGTTTTTAGTTTTTTTAGATTTGGATCTTAATTATCTAATGTTTATTTCTCATATCCAATCTAGGGTTAGGGTTAGGGTTTCTTGTGTTTCTTATAAATGCTCAATGTAAGAGTTTTCCAAGCAATTAATCATTTTGTTATTTTTTTTTCTTGAATGTATGAATTAATTTACTGCTTATTTTCTATGGTTCTTACTTATTCCTAGCATAACATCGTTATCTTTGTGATCTATGAATTCCCGAGGTTGTATCACATGGACTGTCAGTTAAATGGTAGGTCTGAATTACCCTTTGGAATATACATAAGTCGTGTATGACCACATTTTTACCTTTTTATAGATTTTTATGGTCCCTCCATTCTTGTGTCCATGTGTTCTTGGACTGTGAATGGTGTTTGCCTTTCGCTTTCCCCGTGCCTTTTTTTTTTTAAAGATCGCTTTCTCCCGTGTTTTTCATGGAGCACCATGTTCGTCACTTTTACTTCCCGAGCATAAGATATGTGTCTGGTGCAGGGTGGTACGTGCGTTTGGTTAACACTAATTAAGGCCGTTGTACGAGCTCGCACGCTTGGAACTCTGGGAGGATGAGCGGAGCCAGGATCAGGTGCCATCACATGGCACTCTTTGAACTGATGCCCTAGCTCCATCTTTGGCTGTGTCTGTGGGGCCCAAAAGCAGATGAAGGGCAGCCAGGTGCAGAGGCACACTCAAAATGTATGGGATGGATCTAAAAGCAACGCCTTCAATGGGAAGCAGATCAGGTCATGCTGAACATGAGCGTTTTTGCTCATGCCGACATCGTGGCCATCCGATTTGCATTTTAAAAAGTTCAAAAGCCAACAAAACCACGTGGCATTCATCCAAAATGCAAACAGACGGCCGCGATGTCGTCATGAGCAAAAACGCTCATGTTCAGTATGACCTGATAGCAAAGTGCTCGGCCCGAGTACTGGATCACGACTCTGCTTGCAGTAGGAGTGCAAATGGGTCAAACTCCCGCCAAACATCTTGCCAGATTCGAATTCGAAATTGAAATGTAAACAGGGAGAATCTGAATCCTGATTGAATCTGAATATGAAATACATGTAATATTGAATATAAAAAAAATAAAAATAAAAATGAGCCATTTACATGTAAAAAAATGTAATAGAGTCAAATTTTGAATCCGATCAATTTCAGATCTGACTAAAAAAGCTGATCCGAATCTGACTCGAATCTGAAAGTAATTCGATTGAATAGATCTTAATCAGACCTTGATGTACAATCAAATCTTACTTAAGGAATCTATATTTGAAAAAAGATGTTGGACTCGGATAGGATATCCGATCCATTTTTAGCCCTAGCGTGTGTGCACATAAACAAACGCCTGTAAGACCGATAAAGCATGTGGTTTGTGTGTTGCAGCTTATGCATTACGATTGAGTAGCCTCTATCTTTGCTTCTTTCTTGTATTGAAGCTTACAAGGCAAAGAGTAGGACATGAGAGGATGTATTGACTATGGTAAGGTTGTTTGAGAGGAGACATTTGGAGGAGGTACCACTTGTGAAGGAGAAAAAAAAACAAAAAAGAAAGGGTGGGAGGTCTCTTACTTTCTTAAATAGAGAGCTAGTGCCTCCTCCTCTTTCCTAATTTTTATTTTGTTAAAGTTAGTATAGTTAGGCTATTTTTATAATTTTATTATTATTGCTTTTAGGTAGGTTTCATAATTTTTAATTAGTATTTTGACAGTTAAAAGGTATATAGAGTAAATTGGTTAAATTTACTGTTTTGATTGAATTTGATCCAAACCTAAGTCAAACACTATAAATAGAGGTATGAGATCCCCTTGTTTGAGATTATGACATTATGAATTAAAGTTGATTGCATATCTTTGTCTCTTTTTTTTATGTCCTTCTCTATGTCTGTCTCTCTTTCCTTGGATGCCCATCTTTCTAGACGTCTCTCTCTTGTCTTCTTCAGATGTCTTCATGGATCAGGATCTATAGCCGTGATTCTACTGGTCCATCTCTTTTTTTTTCATCTCCTAGTTCACGCGAAGACCACACCTCTATAGGCTGGTCAGACATTCCTTTCGAGGAACCCAAGCTCTTCTAACACCTGGTAAGTGCAACCTTGTTTTCTCAATGATCCGGTCAATATTTTTTTCTTATTATGAATCAAGCACCAACACTTCAGAATGTGTGAGACACCCTCCCAACCTGCTGCAAACTTGTAAGTGGTCTCCAATTCCTGATCCTAGCCTTAGTTAAGTATTTACACATTTCTTAAAACCTGAAGACCGAAACCACTTATTACCGAGAACCTAACCTATCCGTTGGACAGATTCAACATCTCTGGACTGTCAAACATATTCTTCAGTAGACCTGCCATTGTCCAAATCTTCTCTCATGTCCTAGAAACTGTCACCTAACCCTCAATGACAACTCTTAGACCCGAACTCCCCAAAACAACTTTACCGATTAGGATACTTCATGCAAAATTGACTATTTGGCTTTATCAACCTTCAACAAAGCCTTTCCTTCAATCTTAGATGTTTGGAATATGTACTAGACCTCTACACATGTCCCAAGGCAACCTAGGAATGCATAAACCAAGTTGTCCAAGTCCTGACCTTATATACATAGCTGAACCTCTCATTGAACTCAATCTGAACTTACCTGATTAGTCGATTTATTCTAAACTTACAAGGTCTCGTCTCTCGCAACCCTAAGGATCTTTCAACCTCCTACCTATCGTACCTACAAGGGTATAGACCATAAGACCCATAACCCACAAGCCTTGGCTTAGATCCACCACGTTTGAGTATATCTATATATATAATGGACACGGTGCTAAATGAAACATGCCATTGATTTTTTTTTAAAAAAAATTTTCAACCCTATAGATGTGTTCAACAGAATTGATTTACTAGAAATTGACACTTGGATCATGCATTTTGAATGAAAAAAAATGGCATTTGAAGCCTCAAAATTTTATTAAAATTATAGGCCATTGATTTTTGAAACCTTATAAAAAACCTATACATAGTTTGACATCAAATGCTCTAAGAAGTGATTATGATAAAAACAAGCATATATATCACATTTATATGGTCAAAATTTTGGAAAAACACCTAAAATCCAATGGCATGTTTTATTTAACATGGTGCCTATATATATAACTACTAACTAGTTTTAACTGGGCTTATGAAGTTTTTTTTTGTTTCCTTAAATATGACCATATAAATGTGTTCTACTTGCTTACATTTATAGGAATCAAATCTTAGATCATCTGATTCCGTTACACATGTTGGTTTTTATAAGATTTAAAAATTGATGGTTTAAGATTGTCATAAATATTCGAGGTTGTATAGTCAAATCTAAGAAAAACATGGAAAAAAAATCTTGAAAAACCCATTTAGTTGTGCAGTTAAATAGAAAAGTGATTAGCATATACCACCCTCTCTCTTATATATATATATATATATATATATATATATATATATATATATATATATATATATATATATATATATATATATATGGAAAACTTTAAAATGAGCATGGTACTAAATGAAACATGCTAATCGATTTTTGATGTTTTTTTGAAATTCTAATCCTATAGATGTGTTTATCATGATTGATTTACTCAAAATCAACACTTGAAAAATGTATTTTGGATGAAAAAATGTCATTTGGACCCTTAAAAATTTATTAAAATTTTAGGTCGTTGATTTTTGAAACTTTATAAAAACATATTCATGCATCGGAATCAAATGCTCAAAGAAGTGATTCCTATAAAACAAGCATATATATCACATTTGTATGGCTAGAATTTTGAAAAAATACCAAAAATCCAATTGCATATCTTTTTTCGTAGGTCTCATTAGGCTCCTTTAAAAATCATAGTTTTAAGTATTTTTCTCACGTTTAAGACTGTAGATGTGATCTATAGGTTTTGTGTATATAAGTTTTTTGGTGATCTAAAATCAATGGCTATTGATGAGATTAAGGAGAGATGGAAAGATTATTTTGATAAGCTATTTAATGGAAGACATGCCCAGGATCTTGGAGACTTCTCCATTCCTTTTCATGAGATGAATCGTGAATTCATGCGTAAGATTCAAAAGAAAGAAATTGTAGAAGCTTTGAAAAAAATGTAATCCAGAAAGGCAGTTGGCCCATATGGTATATTTATCGAGGCTTGGAAATGCTTGGGGGAGAAATGTTTAGTATGGTTGGCAAATCTTTTTAACAAGATTTGGCGGACAAATAAGATGCCTAATGAGTGGAGGAAGAGTACTTTAGTGCCTCTCTATAAGAATAAGGGTGATATACAAGATTGCACAAACTATCATGGTATAAAACTCATGAGTCATACTATGAAACTTTGCGAGAGAATGATTGAGTATAGGTTGAGGAAGGTTGCCATGATATCGGAAAATCAATTTGGTTTTATGCCTGGAAGATCAACTATGGAAGCTATACATCTTCTTAGACAACTTATTGAGAGATATAAAGAGGGGAACAAAGATTTGCATATGGTTTTTATTGATTTGTAGAAGGCATACGATAGAGTACCTAGGGATGTTCTCTGGTGGACAATGATGAAGAAATGCATCTCTCTCATGTACATTAGTATAATTAAAGATATGTACGAAGGAGTAGTAACCAATGTCCGCACTTGTGGAGGTGTGACAAATAATTTTCTTATAACGGTTGGGTTACATCAAGGATCTGCATTAAGTCCTTTCCTTTTTGCTATAGTGATAGATGAACTTACGAGATCAATTCAAGAAAATGTACCGTGGTGTATGTTGTTTGATGATGATATTGTTTTGATTGATGAGTCTAGAGCTGGGGTTAATGCTAAGTTAGAATTATGGAGACAGACTTTGGAAGCAAGAGGTTTTACATTGAGTAAGAGTAAGACAAAATATATGGAATGTCAGTTTAGTAAGCAACGAAGTAGTGATGAGAGTGTAGTGAAGCTTGGTGAGCAACAAATAGCGGTGGATGACTGTTTCAAATATTTGAGATCTATCATTCAAAAGAATGAAAAAATTGATATAGATGTAAATCATAGGATTAAGGTTGGGTGGATGAAATGGAAAAGTGCAACTCGAGTGTTGTGCGATCGTAGAATGCCATTGCGGTTGAAGGAAAAGTTTTATAGGACGACAATTAGACCCACTTTACTATATGGTACAGAATGTTGGGCTGCCAAGAGACATCATTTTCAAAAAATGAGTGTAACTGAGATGCGTATGCTTCGATGGATGTGTGGACATACACTAAAAGATAAGATTCAGAACAAGGAAATACGTAAGAAGGTCGACATTGCATCCATTGAAATTAAGATGAGTGAGAATCGTTTACGATGGTTTGGGCATATTCGGCGAAGGCCTAATGATGCTCCGGTTAGAAGGATGGAGAAATGGGAAAATCTTTTAGCTAAAAGAAGTCGGGGTAGGCCTAAGAAGACTTGGATGGAGATGATAAAAAAGGATATGAATGCTTTGAACCTCATTGAGGACATGACATTGGATAGAAATGATTGGAGGAAAAGGATTCATGTGGAGGACCCAAAATGATTTTCCTTTTGGTTCATATCGCCGACCCCAATTGTTTGGGATGAAGGCATTGTTGTTGTTGTTGTAAAATCAATGGCTATGAAAGTATCAGTTTTGTCTGTCTCATAAAAATATAGTTTTTTCATAAAAAAACATGATCCAAGAGTCGATTGTCACTCAATGGAGCATGCTAAACACATATAACGTTTCAGATTTATCATAAAAACACTTAAAAACCCATGGTGTAGAATGAGAAATTGGGCCTAATATGTTCAGTTATATATATATATATATATATAAAAGCTTTGATAACGTGTGGATCTGTTCTTTCAAAAAAGGAAAAGATATTGTGCGGATCTGAGTTTAAAATTTCATTGTCTTGATCTGGCAAAACTTGATGACTAACAGAAAATCCCACTTATTATTTGGGTGGGTACGGGTTCACCTTAACGGCATAACTTTTGCCGGACCATCCATCTTCCGGCTGCACATGGATCATTTTCCAACCAGATCTATGGCTGGTAGCTTTTTCATGGATGACGAGGAACCCTTGGGAAAGCCTCCGGATGGACCCCACGACCACCCTGCCTTACGTGACCCACCTCTGAAACATGGCGACACATGCAGCCACCTTCCTGAAGTCAGGTGGTCTTCTCCGATGTTGTCAAGATCAGATCAGTTTCTGAACTAAATGGATTCAGAGAATCGATAGTCGAACCGAATCGGTCGCTTTTTTCTAATTTGAAAAAGAAAAATCATCCAAGATTTATGAAAAAAAAATACATCAAAACATTAAAACAAAAGCCAATTCAACCACGATTCAGTCCGTTCAAAGAATCGGAGTTAAATCAGCCGATTCGATTCGTATCGGCCGATTCAGGTCGATTTACATGGTCGCTGACCCATGGCCGGTTGGGGCAGCACGAAGGCGGACGCTGCTTTGGATTAGATAAGCTCGAAGACGAAGTGGCGGTAACGGAAGGTCTGTTATGCATTTAACACAGCCGACCTCACGCATTGACGTTTTCTCCTCATATACCTTACCAACCTCTTCTTCTTCTTCTTATTAAGGGCTGGGTTCACGTGTTAAATCTTGGTTGGTGGGTCCTGCGCTTCGCCATAGTTGGAGGAGTCTGAGTCACACACTTGGTGACACTATAAATAAAAGTAAATCTCAACTGAAGAAAATTAGGAAATTCAAAAATGTTAATAATAAACAAACGGAATATTAGCAAAGGATCCAGCACAGTCCGTTCCCTGTCACCGGAGTTTCTAGCTGGCGCCAAACGGCATTAATTCACCGATAGTTTTACTTACTTGCCTGCGTGAGGCACGCCACCAACATATATTGTTGACGCCTTCAATTCCGATATCACTTTCAAGTGTCGTCAAGATAAATAAAATACAATTAAATAAATAAATACCTTCATGTATCTTGATGGGGGGAAAGAGAAGAAAGGTTGAAGGAGTAAAAAAAATAAAATAAAAAATATCAATCACCCACCAATTAATGGCACGTTTGGAAAGAAATAAAATGCTAAACAGGTGTTCAAGTCGAAAAGGAAAAGTGACAACGTTTTTTCATTCCTTCTAAGCAATAAAAATTAAATAAAATAATTTAATTAGATGTTACTTTGATAGGAAAGATATCTCCACAGAGATTGCGAAAATTTTAGCATAACAAAATTTGTTATGAGGGTGCTGAGATGAGATGAAGGCGACAGATCACATTCCACCAATGTAGTGTATCATCTGGCTCTATTCAAAGATAGAAAACTTTTTCATCTCTTTTTCTTTACCTCATACTCCTCCTCCTTAGATGATGAAGCAACCCCAAGGCTAGGCATTTGGCCGGGACTATTGAACAAAGGTGTGTCCATAGCTTTTAGAGGTGGGCCAGTTATGGTGGGGTGATAAGGGCCCCACCCAGTGTTTTTCTCACTTCCTTTTTTTTTTTTTTTTTCAATTTGATTTTTTCATGTCACACCAACAAGCAAAAAAAAAAAAAATTTCTTAAAAAAAAGTTCTGTTATATCAAAACTTTTTATAAAACTAACTTTTTTTGTGTGATTTTTAGTGCTTCCAAACATGTTTTGAAGAGTTCGAAAAAGAAAAGGTGTAAAAATAATTTAAACTCGCAGAGGCGCACATCCCTTATCAGGACACGCTGTGAATCGAGCCGGACGATCTGCCCCACTGTTTCCGTTGCGTCAAAAACAGGAAATCAACCGTTCAAGGCTGATGTGCCAGATTGATTAAAACTAATTGTAATAAAAAAGGAGTAATAGTAGCAGTGTGAGAGAATAAAGGGTCGGAGGGGAGGGTAAAAACGTCTCTTGCTCATTGCTTTCTTTTCTTCCTCTCCTGGTTTCGTGTACGTAGAGATCGTATATGAATAAATGAATTGTGCCCCTTGATAGCAGCGGTCTGTTTCCGGTTGTTACCCCTTAAAAAAAAACCAGACCTTAGAGCTGGTATGTTTTTCTCTTCTCTCCGGCAAATCAATCCTTTCTGTATCAATTTCTTACAACTAAAACTCTGATAGTTGCTGCTCATCTATCCGACTGCGTCTGATTTAAGAATTATTATTCAACCTTCTTCCGAGCAAGTCACGAATAGAAGAGAAAGCAGTTTTCTCATCATCGTGCTTTCGTGTTTGGTCTTGTTACAAATGGGGAGCTTGAGAAGGAAGGCTTCTGCCGCTCATTCCAATCTCGGCTGCTTCCTCGATTGCATCACGCCCGTCGTCCCCTCTCAGTTCCTTCCCAAGGTGAATCCTCGCTTCTTCTTCTTCTTCTTCATTTTCTACACCGAAAAAAAGAAATTTGTTTTTTTTTTTTAATCTTGTGGAATTGAATTTGTGGGTTTTATTTATTTTTTCTTTTTTCATTCTGTGATGTTGGGAAATCAGACGTGCATTCGAGATCTTAACAGTCTGTGGCATCCTCTGGACAAAGAAACAGTAGAGTACTTCACATTGGGGGACTTGTGGGATTGCTACGACGAATGGAGCGCCTATGGTGCTGGAACCCCCATCTTCTTGAATAGTGGCGAGACCGTTCTTCAGTATTACGTCCCTTACCTCTCTGCCATCCAAATTTACACCAGCAAATCCTCCACAACACTCAGGTTCGGACTCAGAATTTGCTTACTTTTTTATTCATTATGTGAAGCCTATCCCCCCTGGATTGGGTCTTTTGGGGTATGATTGTTGTCTCATCTTTTGAATGAGAGGGATTGTTTTTTTTTTTTCCTTGTTTCTTATGTGTTGCTGGGATTTCAGAAATTTGAGGGAGGAGAACGATCTCGGCGAGTTGGAGACTCGGGATTCATACAGCGATTGCTGGAGCGACGACAGCGAGAGCGAGAAGATGTCGAGGTGCTTCAGCAATTCGAGCACTGGACGAGGCGGCGCTTGGGATGCGGCCTCAGAGGATTCGAGCTTCGGCCAGGAGGGAGGTGTGTTGTGGCCCGTGCACCTGAGGGATCGGCTCGGCTGCCTCTACTTTCAGTACTTCGAGAGGTCTGCCCCCTATGGCAGAATCCCCCTCATGGACAAGGTTCGCCAAAACAGAGTGAATATAGAAACTACAAAAGAAAAAAGAAAAGAAAAATTGCTTTTTCCTTTTTCCTTTGTTATGATCTCCCCGTTTGATTCTCCTGGAAAGTTTGCTTTCATTGTATGACATATATTCAAGTGATGGGTGAATTGTTGGTTGATTTATGGATTGGTGTCTGTCGGATTACAGATAAATGAATTGGCAAGAGTTTTCCCGGGATTGATGTCTCTGAAAAGCGTGGAACTTTCCCCTGCAAGTTGGATGGCTGTTGCCTGGTACAACCTTCTTCTTCTTTGTTGTCTTCATGTGGGTTCAATGGAATACTGGGGAAATTGGGGTTTCTGAAAGGAAACAGGGAGTTGCAACTGTAATTGTCTGGGTTGTGAATTTCAGGTATCCCATTTACCACATACCAACAGGCAGGACGGTGAAGGACCTATCCGCGTGCTTCCTCACTTATCACACTCTGTCATCATCTTTTCAAGGTATGATTTTTAGAAAGAAATCTCTTTCTATTAACCCTAATCATTACGATAAAAGATTTGTAGTTTTGATAGCCTCCAATTCTTTAGTGCATATATCTCAATTTTCAAACAGCACCTTCCATTCCCAAAAGTATCTCTATTGAGAAAGAGGGCCGAAACCCATTATATGTTAAAAGTTATCATTACCAATCTACTGTTCTGGAATCATTGGAAGGTTCAATTTATGGGATCCCCATATGTTCAAACTTGGTTTTTGATTTGTGCTAGTTGCCACTTCAAGATCTACACATGGTGAGATTGCAGCTGGTTGCTTGTGAATTATTAGTTGACAGGGTCATATATTTACAGCAGCCACCAGCAGCAGTTGGTTTTTAAAGATTGTGATTGCAAGATGAAACAAGATACTCTTCTTTCTTCTTGGTACTGACCTAAAAGGCCCTTAGATTGGTGTCTGTGTTAAACATCATCAGTTGGTATCCATGTGTTCATTCTTTTTCTTAATATTTACAACTTTGGGCTTAGCAGATAATGGATCCTTGGATGAGGAGAAGGAAGCATGCACGGAGGATTTGATGGGAGGAAGGAAATGCGAAGGTGGCGTGAACAGGCTTGCGCTTCCACCGTTTGGTCTAGCCACCTACAAGATGCAGGGAAGCCTATGGTTGCACCCAGAGGGCAGAGATCAGGAGAGGCTCGTGTCTCTCTTGTGTGCTGCTGATTCATGGCTAAAGCAGCTCAGGGCTCAGCACCATGATTTCAATTACTTCAACTCCCGCTCGATGTGAGTTCTTGCAGAGAAGACACTTGTTCTTGTTCTTCCATGACACTGACTCGCGTTCTAGCTATAGCTCATCTCCATCTCTATGACAATGACGAGTGAGAAGCAAAAGCGGGAGCGCAGATGGAGATGAGAAAAGAAAAAGGGAGCAAAAGGTGAGAACGATGAGAAGAGACCGGTTTGTGTATAGTTGGTCATCTTGTTCGTTTTGTGTGCCACTAGTAGAGACAGGAAAAGAGAGTGGATAGCACCGGAAATGTGAAGTGAACAATGACATGAGTGTGGTCTGAGTGTCCGTTTCGGATGATCTTCCGACTACCACAGAAAAGAAAGAAAAAAGAGTGATAGATTGGCGTGGTCTTTTTTTTTTTTGTCAAAATTTCATTTAGGGGCCAACCTTTTGCCGCTAGCTTGAAAAATGCAATTGGGTCTTCAAACCATTTTTTGGGATTTTGTTGATGCAAGTTATTTTGATCAAATGGGACTCCATGGATGCGAGAAGATTGACATTTAAAACACCGGACTTGTGTGCAGGATTTTTTGGTGATTAAAAAAAAATAAACGGGTGACGAAGCACACAATTTTGTGATATAAAAAAATCATATTTTTACCAAAAAAAAGTACGATCGACCATGTTGAATCCACAGGTCAGATTTGATTTAAGAGGGGTATGAAGATAGGAAATGGCATAGAGGATGAGTGGAACGGAACTGAAATGCATGATATTCAAGTTATTGAATTTGGTTATATGGCCGCCAAAGGCTTTGTTAATTATTCCTTAATGACTCAAGTCAACCCATAAATCAAATTATGGTAATAACCTCGATAAATCTTTTTTTTTTTTTGAGGAAAATAACTTCCATCTTCAAATGTTCAAAATATTTACCGTTTACTTTCTTATGAGGGCTAATGAGTGTTTTTCAATTTCAAAGAATAATACAGGACAACAAAAATCCTGTTCTTGGAACAATGGATGTTAGCCCGAGGTCCCTGTTTGACAGTTTCTAGGAAACCTATGGATCATATTAAGAAATCAGAAAAGTGAGGTTTAGTGGCAAAAGGTTGGCTTTTGAAAATTTCCATTTTCCTTTTGCCAGTGGAGAGAGAGAGAGAGAGAGAGAGGCCTTAAAAGGTAGTGGCTAGAAAGTTAGGTGGGTTATGGGGGGTGATTCCCTGCGTGGGGTAGGTGTCCATGTATTTCTATGGAGTATGGAATGGCGGAATCTATCTAAATATTGAGACAGTCACACCCTTGAGCGACCCTTCCCAAATCCATGATCTAGATTCTGCGATTCTCTGGAAAACTGGACATGAGGTTCCAAATCGTCCAGCCTTCTTTCTTTCCTTTGCGTTGATGTTGACCTCATTTGTTTTGATGCTCTTTGGCCCCACGGGAGGGATGAGGCAGGATCAGGTGCCATCACATGGCACACTTTGAGTGTGCCTCTGCACCTAGTTACAGTTTGTCAGTTGTGGGGCCCAAAGGCTGATGGAGGGCAGCCAGGTTCCTAGACACGCTCAAAGGGTGCCATGTGATGGCACCTGCTCCTGGCTCAAGAGAGAGGGAGAGAGCTTTGTTTCTTTTTTTATTTCCATATGCTTTGAGAGCCTCTTTGTTTTTCCTTTTCGGTTTTCTTTCAAGTTTTTCAAAGCAATTTTTATATGTGGTTGAATGCAATTGTTCTCGTACCCTCGAATTTGTTACGTCACAAATATCATGTTGATTTGGTTACGCTGTTTTCTCTCCCTCACACACAGAGAGAGAGAAAGCCCAAAAGTTTTGTTTTTGATATTTACACAGACAAACCACCGAAAGTTGATTCCATCTTTTATGATTTGCATCTTGCCAAAAGCAAGCTTGATTTGTTTTTTATTTTTATGCTTTGATATCATTTTAAATATGTTAAAAAATCAATGGTTGATATTATACTAAAATTTGATGATAAAATATTTATTTTTTCTATCAAATCAATTCAAAACAAAGCTTAATGCTTAATAAATAAACAATGATAAATACATCTAATCTAGCATAAAACACTTTAAAGTATAATTTTTGAAAGGTCCTAATGTGACCTAACAAAAAAGGGGCAGCACAATATATATATATATATATATATAATGGGTATGTGCTAAATGAAATATGCTAAATGAGTTTTCAGGTTTTTTCATTTCATTTTTAAATTCTAGCTGTATAGATGTGATCTATGTACTTGATTTTACAGGGATAAACTCTTGAAGTGTTCGATTCTGACACATGGGTGGGTTTTTATAATGTTTGAAAATTTAACTGTCCAAAATCTTTGTAAAATTTTGAGGCTTCAAATATCATTTTTTCATTGAAAACTCATGATCCAGGTGTGGATTCCTCGTAAATCGACCATGCCCAATTCATTTATAGGGTTAGAAGCAGAAAAACCCATTAAGCACATTTCATTTAACACGTACCCATTACTCATATATATATATATATATATATATATATATATATATATATATATATATATATATATATATATATAAAGTATGGTGGTTATGTACTGTGATACCATATGGTGGTTTACGCTCTTGTTTGCATATATATAGTCACCAAAACGTAAATCTAATTGTACGGATGTTTAACATGATTTACTTAGTATATTAGAAAGTTTTATCATGTTTAATACACCCCTAACATTTCATTTTTGAGACAGTGGATATCAACACCACTGTTTATGAAATTAAGGGTGATTTAAAAGAGGTATAAAAGTCAACTTTAACACATAAAAATAATAAGTAAAATATGTTAAACATGATCCAACGATTAGATTTTGCTTTTGCAACTTAGATCTATTTAAATCAAGTATAATGCCTCAAGATTTTTAACTTGACGGCATTTTTTTTTTCTTTTACATCATCGACGAAAACTTCTTTTACTTTTAGTTAAAACCTTAGGTGGGTTACAGATCATACAATCAATAACAATATGACTGAATTTAAGGATAACATTTCTCATTTAAAATAATTCAATCCCAATAAATAGTCATACAAATTTAATAATATTTTTAAAAACAAATAACAATATGTATCTCAAAAATTCAGTTCTTGAAAAAGAAAAATGACTGGCGCTTTGACGCTGCCTCAACTTCTCACAATTGTTCTAGTAGACTATTTATTACCTAACATTTTGTAGAGGGTTAGATATTTATAAGCCTCCAGTAGGAATACAATGATCAAGCACACAAGCATAGAAACATATATACATGCAACATTCTTTTCATACATACACAATAAATAAATAATTATTAGTGCATAAATATGCAATCAAATAATTATAACACAATAGTTTAAAATCATATGCACCAACCTCACTTATGCATAATCATTTAATTTATGCATGACTTAGCAAGGCAAGCAAAGGATCTACCTTAGGCATAGGTAGCTTACAATTCTTTTATTTACATTTTCTTTCTTAGATAAAGCATGTGATGCTTCATTACATGTAGAATAGACTTTCATTTCTCTTTCATAATACTTTGTAGGTACAACACAAATAATATTCAGATTAGAGACACGACCCAGGGGTACATTCAATCAATCATTGTCTTATTATCCTGACATTGCACATCTTCTCTCTTCCTGGGCGAGAGATGATCCTATCAAGAGATATTTCAACACCCTCAACCTGATATATCAAAATTTTATTCAACTGAATCATTTCACTACCACTCTGCGATATTAGTGGTAACCAACCCCTCTCTTCGTGTCTCGGGAAACAACCCTCTGTGCTTAACAAAACTCCAAGGAACCTAGTGTGTTACTTACTCTCTCATTGTAAGTCACAAGAGAATTAACATACACTTCAATTATTATTTAATTAATTCTCTTAACATACATGTTTAAACAATAATTTATCATTTTCAAAATTAATAGCCTTCATAGGACACAAGCACGTACGATTTTAGGTTTAGAACCATGTGTTTGCGTACTCTAGATGCCAGCTTACCTTTTTTGCATGACCCACCTACTAGGCTACCCTTAGGAGGTGACTGCACACGATTGGTACCATACTCACAACTTACTTTTCATAAAATATTTGTGGGTGCAAGTGTGTGATGCTTGTTTATTTTCTGCTTTCTAGTTATTTTTCTTTTACCTGCTTTGTGGTTTGTTATGGTTTGGCCGAACTACACGTTAGATAGGTAGAAAACCAGTGTCTTAGGATGGTTGCTGCATCGATCTACCCTCAGGTGCATGCAAGGACGACACTCACTTAATCTCGAGCTTGCAGAGATAGTCAAGGACCTAGAATCCTTTATTAGGAAAGCCCATTGATTCGATCCTATAAAAGAGGATCAACAGTTGACCCATCCTTTGAGGGAGTATTTCATTCCAAATGAATATACTCTCGCCTCCTGCATCGCTAGACCCGTTGTACAAGCAAACCAATTGGAGATAAAGGTCAACATTATACAAATACTATCATCTTTCTATGGCCTGAGCAATGAAGACCCCTACCGTTATCTCGACGAGTTCCTCAAGATCTGCTCTATGGTACGAATCTATAATTTTGGGAATGACACATTGAGGTTGAGGTTATTCCCGTTCTTTCTTAAGGATAAAATCAAGCACTGACTAAAGGCCCTAGATATTGTGCAGATTACCATGTGTGAACACATACAACGTGAGTTTCTCAAGAAATATTTCCTAATTGGTAAGACCAATTAGTATCGAAAAGTCATCGCCAGCTTCTCTCAGATTGAGAGAGAACAGTTTCATAAGACTTGGGAGATGATGAAAGATCTTCTTCGCAAGTGCCCCCATTACCAGGTGCCTCATTGGCAACTGGTGCAGTACTTTTACGATGGCTTGATCGAGAAAGACAGGCAAATGGTTGATTCTTCGTGTGGAAGCACATTCATTTTCAAAAGCAAGGATAAGGCATGGGTCATATTCGATATATTGAGCAAAAATGCCATGCATCATGCCCTATCCTTGCGACTTGATAGAACCACACCTCTTCTTAGTGGTCCTAAGAAGAGATGGATTTTCGAAGTTGGGTCCGAACATGAGTTGCAAATCAAAGTGGGCTAGTTGACCAGGAAAGTTAATAAATTACTGGCCAACCCAGCTTCGCTAAATCCAGTAAGAAAAGTGTGTGAGCTATGTGCTAGCCCTGCACATTTGGTTTCTGAGTGTCCGACAACACCACTCTATCCTAAATTTGTTCAGGAGCAAGTGAATGATACCCAAGGTTTCGCCCGACCAGTGCACAATCCTTATGCATCCCGCCTATAACCCAGGATGGCAAAATCATCTCAACTTTGCATGGAGAAATCCACAAGAGTCACCTCATCTGCCTCCTCAGATACAACACAGATAGGGTAACCTCCTACAAGGTTACCCGTGACCCACATTCCCTCATGCCCCTCCCCAGCTTAGTTTGCCTTCTCCCCAAGAGCCCATATCAAACCCATCTTTTAAGGAGAAGTTGCTCGAGGCCTTTTCTGATATTAAGGCCAACCTCAGTTTTCACACACAGTCGATAGCAAAGCTAGAGACCCATATGTGACAGTTGGCTAAGGCCTTAAGCAGACAAAGCAAGTGAAGCTTTCCTAGTCAGTCTGTTGTCAATCTGAGGGGTAAAGAACCCATGTACCATGGCCTACACCTCATAGAGTCTTACCATGAGCAAGCCAACTCTGTTATCACCCTTCAGAGTGGGAAGGAAGTTCACCTTACTCAGGAGAAGACTAAAGAGCCCAATGACAGACTTAGTGACCGGTCGATCTTTCTTATTAGGCTCAAGGAGAACAGGCAAGGCCCATGGCTTGTGCTTTCTTCGTATATCCCTAGAATCTCTTTTCCTCAGGCCTTGGCCAAATCACACGATTTTGGCAAGCAGGAGGCACACATACACGAGATGCTTGACATATTCAAGCATATTCCCATAAACCTCTCCTGCTTGACTTTATCCAACAAGTGCCCGCTTATACAAAGTTTCTCAAAGAACTTTGCACGCAGAAAAAAAATTGAGGTTGTTACCCAAGACGATCTTCTTGACTGAGCAGGTGAGCTCTGTGTTTCGGCACCAAGCTCCACCCAAGCTCAAGGATCCTGAGGCGCCAATCATCTTTTGTGTTATAGGGAACATGACTATTGAGTGTGCATTGCTCAATCTAGGGGCAAGCGTGAACATATTGCCGAGTTTCCTTTATGACACCTTTGGGATTGAGAATTTAAAACCCATGACTATTGTCTTGCAGTTGGCTGACAGGTCTACCAAGCGTCTGTGAGGAATCTTGGAAGACATGTTAGTCAAGGTCGAGGACGTCTATTTTCCTGTTGATTTTCTTGTTCTGGACATAGAGAGCACTAACGTCGCTTGCCAGATCCCCATCATTCTGGTGAAACCATTCTTGGTCACTGCTCATGCTCATATCGATTGTCATACTGAGGAGATGAATGTTTTTTTTGGCAATAAGCATTTGCGCTTACATATCTTTGATCCTGCTAACAAAGTGACAGGACATGACGACTACTTTCAGGTGACAGACATCACAAGGAAGCATTTCGATCTAAAGTTGGATGCATATAGATGCTCGATTTATGGCTCTCCATCCTTTGAGAATAGCCTCCACGTGGAGACTAATCTCGTTCTTCGTGCTAGTCTAGAGAGTCATCTTAGGGTACATAGGGGTAGAGTTGAAGGAAATGTTGTAGGCAAGGTCCTAGGTGACACCATTTTCCTTAGACCTTCCGATTAAGCATGACTTCACGTCTATTGATCTCATGAACGATGAAGGGTCACCAGAGATCCGTCTAGCTGAGGACATAAAACTTAGTGCTTTATGGAAGGCAACCCATATTTGTGATGCACTATTAGTATTTTTTTTGCTTTTAGGAAGTATTCTTCTTTCATGAGTTAGATACCAGATTATGTATGCATTATATTTTTTATATATTATTAGGAGTTATATAACAGGTAGACAGGTGGACCTATACAGAGCCATTCACATGTCGTATCAGGTAAGGTTTCACAGTGTGGATCAGGTGACTTCTACTATCCAATTTATTTTTGTTCTCATATGCATTCACTCAGTTTCATGCAAGCATGATGGAGTGTCACTGAGGACAATGTCATTCAAGCATGGGAGAGGGTGTAGTTTGCATACCAAAATTTTTTCTGTATTTGTACTTGCACTTTTGATGACAACTCATAAAAATTGAGCTTTTAAAGAATGAGTTTGATCTTATATGAATGCTTTGCAAATTCTAATATTTTTAAAGAATTTTTAAGCCCCATGAAAAAAAATATGATGCTAATCTAGAAAAACTTGGTTGTTTATTTGAATTTCAAAAAAATGATTATAGATGCATGTTAGAGTTTATTTTGAATCACACGTACGAATATGCATAGTTTATTTTTGAAAAACTAAGCAAATGAACAAAATTTAGTGCAGATTTTTTTATTGTGTCTTGCATGTTTAGTCAAAGTAATAGATAATCGATTCTCTTTATTATTCTATTGATTTAGTTAGATGGATTGCCTAGCTTAATTTTAATTAATTAATTTTGAGAAACCGTGCAATATATAGGGTGTTAAGATTAATTTAGTTTTTTTTTGTTGTTTTGTCTTTTCATTAATTTTTTACTAGTTAGTTTCTTGAATTAGTTAAGTAGTTGGTTTGTTATTAAATTACCATTAGTTAGTCTCTTGATAGTCATTGAATTAGTTAGTTAGTTTTGCTATTTCGTCGCTTTGCAATATAGTTTGTTATTAGTTAGTTCATAGTTAAATATATTTAGTAGTCTCATGATAGTTAATTCACATTTTTGTGATTTTTCTCAAAATTAACCTGTGATTTTCTCATAGTTTTCTTTCTTTTTTTTGTGTTTCGTCTTTTGTGCTTTGCAGAAAAGTGTTTAAACGTGCGGTGAGCCCTCGAAAGTACCCCCAAAGAACCCTCTATGGTCCCCTCAAAAGGCCTTTCAAGCCCTTAGAAAGCCCTTCTGGGAGCCCTCAGACATAAGGATTATTAAAGGAGAAGTAGAAAGATCACAACAACTGCAAATCAAGGGACAAAGCTCAAGCACTAAAGACTTTTCTCATATTTTTAGATTAAGATTTTATTTATTTATTTATTTGGGTCTGTAATAAAATCATTTAATTATTTATTTAAGCCCTCTACAGAGGGGAGTAATCTCATTTAGTCAATTAATTAATTCTTTTAGTTTTTAAGGCAATAAAGAATAGTTTAGCTTTTCTATAAAATACAAAATATTTTCTCGTTCCCTGAGATCGACCCAGACTTCACCACTAGTGTGAACCGGTTTTTATTATTTGATGCACGATTTGCACAAACATTTTTAATGAAAATATATTTTTAAAATGCTTTATTGAAAAAGTTGCATCAAGCACTAATGAGCTCATGTTCTATGTGATACAATGTGAACAAGGCTTGAATCCTCAAATCCTGTAAAATTAATTGTATGCAGAAAGAAGGCTGACTTTGAATGCTGATTTGATAAAAGTTAAGCATCTATATTCATGCCTGGCAAGTTGGTTTTACTATTAGAAGTTTGAAAGGTAAAAAGCTAGTGATGGGATTGTTAGTTATCAGGGAATGGGTGGCTTCAAAGGATATCATGAGTCTCTCCCACAAATATCAAGGTCATTGTTGACTCGTTGAGAAGTGATATTGTGATGGCTATAAATCAACTCTCTGAGGGTGATGAATTCAAATCTTGATTTGTTTTCAAATAGCTGATACATTGTATAAATTTGACAAGATAAGATATATATGTATTCATCAATAAGGATTGTAATCATATATCACACATTAGCTTGTACAGTTTTTTTTTTATGATTCTTCTAATGTTTTCTCTATGACTACAATTTAGCTTGTATAGTTGTCACCAGTGAATTGTCCTTCCAAACTCTATCTTCTTGTATAGTTGTCATTCAAGAAGATAGAGTTTTGAAGGACAATCCATTGGTTTCCTAGTTTAAAAGCTCTATAATATTATGATAATTGTATCATCATGTAATTAGTAGGGGTTTGTGTAACCACAACTTGTCAATAAAAAAAAATACTCAAATGTTACTTTTAAATTTCATCACTCATACACGAACTTAAATTTCCAATATGTATATATAGTGGTGGGGGTCTTCATATCTTTCTTTCTATGGGCTTTAAAAAAAAGCACTAAGTTCTCTAATAATTAGATTAATGATCTACTAAGCATGTGTGATACTCTATAACCTCAACATGTAATGTTTTCACATTCCACTAACTACATACATGAATGTAGAGTGCCTGCTATATGAATATCACAATTTTTATAATCATTACATTGATTCCACATATACCAATACTTGACTAAACAATCTTCATGCATAACTTATACAACAATTATATCTTTAATTATTTTTCTCATGCCTATGCTACCATATAATGTCTTGTAGACACCAAGATTGTTCTTCAAATCTTTACATTTGACATTTTTATTAAAAAATTAAAAGTACCTAATTACAAGACAACTTTAATACTTGACTTTGATTAATAATTGGAAATAACTTCATAAATCTAGGAGGTCTCTCTTAAATATGTTTTGGGGACCTCTTCATTCCAAGATGCATTTTAGATGGCAAAAGGTGTTTATTTTGCCTTCTTAGAGAACCTCTTGGTAGTCAATTTTGTTTGTTTGTTTGTACCTTTTAGCCACTCTTCTTGCTTTAAGCTTCTCCAACTCACCTTTTTCATTCTTTGTGGTGATTAAAACTCATTTTTTATATCAATGCCCTGTAATTTTTTGGAAAAAATGTCAACTCTTATATGTTCTCAATAGCTTTGATTTCTTCATTAATTGTCTTCTTTCATTTTTTATCTTGAATGATTTCTTTAGAATTTAAAGTTTACAATTAACAAATAAATAAATCAAACATATGCTATTTGTTATTATTTTTAATTTGAGAATAAATATCACTCAAGCTTTTTATTTTTAGTGATCTTTGACCATCATAAATGTGATTTGGAAGCATTTTTAAAACTTGTTGAGATGAAGGTAATGGATATGTAGTTTTATTTACTTGTCTTTTGTCTTCTTTTTCAAGTTCAACTACAATATTAACTTTTTATTATTTTCTTAATTTCATGAAGAACTTCATTAAATCCAATATCTTTAAGATTATATGCTTTTGAGCTTTTGTAGTAATTAATAATTTTTTTGTCATTTAAGTTTATTTGCTCTTGATCTGAAATGTGAGTGTACTCAACAACCAAAATCTCACAAATAACTAACACTTTGTTTATAACTACTCAATGCTTCTTGCGAGGTCATAGAATGAATCCTTTTATTTGGACATGTAATGCACATGAAACCGCTTTGTTCCAAAATCCATTGGCATATTTCTACTAATATTTTTTTTCATGTCATGAATTATTCAATTTTTTTCTTTCAGATATTTTATTTTGTTTAGGTGCATAGGATGTAATGAATTGATGAGAAAAATACCATGCACTTTGTAAAAATTCTCAAATCTATTAAATAATATTAACCTCCCCTATTCAATTTCAATTTTTTCATAAAACATTTACTTTGTTTTTTAATTGAAGTTTTAAATTATTTATTTATTTATTTTTAACTTTTAACTTTTTCTTATGAAATAAAGTCAAATCTTTCAAGTAAATCATTGATGAGGTGAAAAAATGCTTATGTTTTTTAAAAAATACTAGACTAAGTTGACCATATATATTCATTGATTCATCTCAAGTTGTCTCATTACTCATGTGAAAATATCACTTAGAAAACTTTCATGATGGTACTTCTGAAAAATACATTCCATACAAAATTTTTTGGGATGATAAATTAGGGGCAAGCATTTCACCATGCTTAATTTATGTAATATAGCTTTAGATCATTAAAATTAAGAAGTTAGAACCTTAAATACTATAATCAAGGTTTCTCATCCTTATAAAAATTCAAGCATTTTACCACATCAATAAATGTGCCAAGTAGAAATATTCTAGTTTTTTATACAAATTTAGCAACCAAATTCATATTTTTTATCTTTGATAGTGAAAACCAAATCATTTTATTGGACATTGCACCCATTTTCCAATCCTTAGCTGAAGCTCAAAATATTGACATAAAAAAGTATCAGAGATGAAGTCATGCTTATCATTTAAAAAAAAAATTATATTTTCCTTTCACCAAAAGTCAGGAGCTATCATCAATAGTTACCTTCATGTTAATTGATTCATTAAGCTCTTTGATAGCTTCATACTAATAGGATAAGGATTGCAAGGGTCCAAGCATAGAATAATAATATTGGGTTATAGATTCATGTAATTCATCATTGATGACTTCTCATTACAATTCATCACATTCACTTAACTCCAACCCTTACTATATATTAGATCTGAATTTCACAATATCGGATCCAACGTTACATTTATCTATAACCCAATACTATGATTCCATGACTTGGCCCTTGCAAACCTTATCATATTAATGTAAAATTGTCACTTTATAAGCATCTCCACCTTTGCACATATTATTATTAGCCCAACTATTAATACCAAGAATTGCATTCATTGTTGTCTTCATGCCGATAAGAAACTTGAAGCCAGCCCATCAACCTTTTATTTGTAAAACTTACTAATTATTATATTTTTATTAAAAAAATTAAATTATAATTCAATACTAATATGATTAGATTTTTTATAGTTGAAGCATTGAACATTAGAATGATCATACCTTTGTTAAAGTGATGACTTGTTCTACTACAATAACTTCTAGTTCACACTTTTTTTTGCCAACCATATTATTAGTGTTGTCAAAGTCACATCCACCTCTATTTTGATTGACATCGCTTCCTTGTTCTCTTCCTTTAAATTTTACATTTTATTTCTTTTAAGACATCATACTTTGCAAGGCTTTTTCCAACAATGCATTAGTTTTCTTTACAAATCATTGTTGTGAGCTCGAAATGAGCCCATGAGTTAATCTATAATAAAAAATTTTAAACCTTTAGACTTCTATATAGTCACAATAATGAAATCGAATTTTATGTTCAAATATCTTATAATCTTTTCCATAGTCAAGATATATCTTAGATTCTTACATTTTTTTTAAATGATTAAAAACTATCATAACTCTTAAAAAATAGTTTAATATTTACACAATTTCCTTCATTCATGGTGATTCAAACTCAGCTCTTAAAGTCTGAAAAGCATTTTTTGTTTTTTCAGCTACTTTATAATAGCTTTTTAATCATTTCTCATGTTTGCTTTGAATTGAATGTTGGTTCAATCATCATAAAAACAAAATCATCTACACCTTGGTTGATGAGGAAGAAATCCCTTTTGTCTTTGTTTTCTATTTGCTTTGAGCCTTTTTATCATTTTTGAATGTGTAGCTTCCACTTAAGCACTTGTTAGTTTGTTATATCTATGATCAACCACCTTTCAACACTCTTGAGAGTTTAACAAAGCCTTCGTTTCGATGCATTTTTAAGAGGCCAGGAACTTGAGCTTGAAGCATATTGTTGGATGCTATTGTGGTTCTAAGGACACTTTTGATGGAAAGTAAGGCTTTAATTGTCACACAAAAGAAAAAATAATTCATATTGATATTCATCAGTTATATGCAACTTTTCGTTTCCAATGGGTATATATAGTAGTGGAGGCCCTCTCTACATGCTTCCAATGCACTTCTAATGTCTTTTTGCCTTCTTTCTATGATCTTCAATACTAAGAATGATTTTTTTTAAGATGCATGAACATGAGGACACATGAAATGGGTTTGACTAGCAAGTTCAAAATGTTTCTTATAAAATAGGGTACAAGGAACATTCTTGATCAATAAATCAAAATTTGATGCTTTAATAAATTTTTTTTTTTGAAAATATTGGAATGTATAAAAAATTATTACAGCATCAAAATAATGATCACACATGTCAATGCCCATGTCAAGCATGTTCGCTTGTGTCACTAGAGATATGCCCATAAAGGCACTTCTATGACAAGATAAAGGTATTCTTTACCTCTATCACTAGCTTGTCTGGAAGATTAAAGCAAATTCCAAATTTTCGATTCCTTGTTGCATAATGTTTGACAATAGATGTTTATTGAAGAAACCACATATTAGTGCCACTGCATTATAATTATATTGATTTTTTTTATCAAAATAATCCAAATATTGTAATCATGCTTTATTAATGGCAAGGTTCTTGTTTTTCAGGTCAATGGTTCAAAACATTTTATTAATGAGGGTTTTATATCAAATAAATTCAATATGGCTAAGGCATTCCAGCAGCAATAAAGAAATGATTGAACAATCAATCAAAGCTAAAAAAGCTCAAATAACCATGCTTCTTATAGCCAAAAAAGATAATCAGCATCAACAATTGATTGAGCAGTGTTTCAACCAGGTTAATGCTTGTAATTCAATTCAAGCTTTTTTCCCAAACCCCCTTCATTAGGCCCAATAAAAGAAAGAAAAGAGAGCGTGTATGCTAGGGATGTAAATAGGTCAAATTAGGTTCGGGTCCAGGCATTACTGGATCTAATTTAATCAGATTTAGCATAATCTAACTTGGATTTAGATTCAGAGCCAGATATAGATTTGCTATAACTGAATCCAAGTTTGACATTTCAAAATGTCATCTGACTCTAAATTCGAATAAAGTGAGTTATCTTTTGGCAAATTCTTCTCTCTCTCTCTTAACTTTTAGGCTGATCAATTTTTACTAGGACAAGAAATTAGGCCCTAAATTGGCAGCTAATGCCTTGGGTATGTTGGATGGCTTGTCGGTTGGACGAAATGAATAAAAAAGATAGAACATAACATTGGTTTTGTTTGTTCCGTAACAATTGTTCTAAGTCCAACGTTTGTTTGGACCGTACTCAGATGCTATGTTCCAAATGTCCGTTGTTTAATGACGATGTGCAGACAACTTGGACAGTCATGGATAATGGGCCGAATTACTTAATTTTGGATCGTATGACCTGATCCATCCACCATTTTACATGTTTTAACAAGATGGGACAATTTTTGCCTGCAACATGCTTTTGAATCACAAAGAAATGTGGAATTTGATTGTTGTGCTTAACGGATCAAGCACGCCTTTAGAGAGTGAAATAGGACACAAGACTTCAGTTTGCAACATCCTTTTGATTCACAAGTGAGCCAACTTCAAGTACTGAAATTTCAGCTTAATTTGACTTAGCCAACAAAACTGGATGCAGCCAAATTGAATCTAGAAGGCTTAAACCCGTTGACCAAACAAGTCAGACAAACTCGATGAACATCCCTCGTGAATGATGTTTGTTGTTGACTTGACCAACTTTACCAACGGGGCCTTAGCTTGTCTGGTAGGAGCAGCTAGTGCACGCTATCTTGTGTTAGGATGTTGCTGGTTCAAAACCCAATGGTATATATAGTTGTTTAACTGGTAGGGGTTTGCCTAACCCCAGCCTGCCTTTAAAATAAAACTTAACTTTAGGTTGACTTAGCCACATGAGGAGAATAGGTCAACATTCAAGTTGGCCCGAATCTGTTCAAAAAATGCCGTCTTAAGCACAACCAGAATGAGCTACATCTTTAGCTTGCAAGAAAAACTCAATGTTTATGTTAAATTCAATTATAGGCATTCAGTCATTAAGTCTAGATTTTTCTGTTCTTTTTTCAGTTTAGGATGTGTCTTCTTCTCTGGGTAGTTCTTAAACCCTGTCATAAATATTATTACATGCTGAGATTTGCAAGAAACCCTATGATACAACATTATAATCAAATAGTACACCAAGAAAGACATACATATACAAGGGTAATATGCTCAAAGGATCAAAAAAATTGTCACTGTTCCATTCAAGTGAAACCACTTCTTTTACAATTACCAACTTGGTAAATGGTTCCATTACATGTTCACATTATACATGATCAGTGAATCCATTCTTTACGAACAATGAACTCACATGACCATTGCTTGAAATTTTAAATTTACACAATCTTACAAATTAAGAAATTAAAAAATGTAAAGCTTATAAGGTTCAGTTGCAGGCAAAGCACTTGGAGCACATGTTGACAAGTTCTCCCCCATTGTTTGTTCTTTAAGAAATGCCTCCAACTATAAATTAGAAAATTATATAAGCTGAAAAAGGGACACACAGTAAACTTGATATTAAAAAATACAATTTTCTTGGAAGTGAGCATTGCTATGTTTTGAATCTTCTTCTGTTCTCTTTGGTACTTTGGAGACATCTTATTGAGAGTTGAAAAAGAAAAAAAGTTTGTATGTTCCTTTCTTCACAATTGATTTTTTTCTCATTGCAAGATGTTTTGGAAGGTCAGCACTTTATATCCATATGTATGTATAAAGATGACAATAGATTTCCTCGCAAACTCATATAAAAGCTGCTTGTTAAATTTTCAAAATTTGCATCGAATTCTTTCATTCAATACTAAATAATTATTTTGTTTCTGATATGCTCATTTAGCAGTTGGACATTGCCGTGGTGTATGTTGTTTGCTGATGATATTGTTTTGATTGATGAGTCTAGAGCTGGGGTAAATGCTAAGTTAGAATTATGGAGACAAACATTGGAAGCAAGAGGTTTTAAGTTGAGTAAGAGTAAAACAGAATATATGGAATGTCGGTTTAGTAAGCAACGAAGTAGTGATGGAAGTGTAGTGAAGCTTGGTGAGCAAGAAATACCGGTGGATGACTGTTTCAAATATTTGGGATCTATCGTTCAAAAGTATGGAGAAATTGATGGAGATGTAAATCATAGGATAAAGATTGGGTGGATGAAATGAAAAGTGCAACTGAAGTGTTGTGCGATCGTAAAATGCCATTGCGGTTGAAGGAAAAGTTTTATAGAACAACAATTAGGCCCGCTTTACTATATAGTACGAAATGTTGGGCTGCCAAGAGACATCATATTCAAAAAATGAGTGTAGCTGAGATGCGTATGCTTAGATGGATGTGTGAAAATACAATAAAAAATAAGATTCGAAACGAAGAGATACGTAAGAAGGTATGCGTTGCATCCATTGAAAATAAGATGAGAGAGAATCATTTACGGTGGTTTGGTCATATTCGGCGAAGGCCTAATGATGCTCTAGTTAGAAGGATGGAGAAATGAAAAAATATATTAGTTAAAAGAGGTCGGGGTAGGCCTAAGAAGACTTGGATGAAGATGATAGGAAAGGATATGAATGCTTTGAACCTCACTGAGGACATGGCATTGGATATAAATGATTGAAGGAGAAGGATTCATGTCATGGTTGCCAGTTGAGGAAGCGGGAGCGGGAAGCGAGGCACTTTCAAAATTTTAGAAAGCGGGAAGCGTGAGACCACTTAGGAGCGATTCAGAAATCGACCTAGGAAGCAAACCGGAAGCGACTTAGGAAGCGAGGGGGAAGCAAAAAAGATAAAAATAAAAAATAAAAAATAAAACATACAAAAAAATTAAAATAATGGGGAAGCGCGGGGGAAGCGTGATGGAAAGTGTGCTTCCCATAAAAGGGAAGCGTGCTTCCCATGTAAAAGTGGTGCTTCCCCGCACGCTTCGAAAGCGCGACGTTTCACGCTTTCGAAGTGCGCTTCCCCTTTTACTTAGGCGCTTCTGGTAACTCTGATTCATGTGGAAGACCCAAAATGATTTTTTTTTTGGTTCATATCGTCGACCCCAATTGTTTTGGGATGAAGGCATAGTTGTTGTTGTTGTAGCAGTTGGTCATTGGGCATTACCGCAACAGCTACAATATCAACACATAAATCTAGAGTTCAGGAAAAAGTTTGGGCTTTTTATTCTTTTTTCTATTGCCTCTTTCTAGTCACTGAAGCATAATATTAAGCTTTCTGAAAGATTTTTCTCTAGAAATATTTTCTAATAAGATAGCAAAGCCATCAGCTTCAGCCTTAAATTCCACAAGTCAATCTACAATGTATTGATTCCTCTAGTCAAACAACATTTTCTTGGGTATTTTGTAGATTTCTTTTTATTTTTTCATAAAAAATTTGGTGTTTTCATATTTAGAGATGTTTTCAGTTTGGTGAATTATCAAGCATGTTGAATGATGTAGAAGCCTTTTGAAAATGTTAAAGATGTCCAAGAAAATGGTGAAGCACTCAAACTTCTTGCTACAGCATTGGACTGCTTCACTCACATGAGAAAAATAGTTTGGTTTTTTCTTTAATAGGTGATTGGAGATCAATTGAGTGATCAACTTGCCAAGATCCTGCATGGAGAAGAAAACACCATTGATCATCATAAACTTCCATCAACACAAGTACATATCTCAAAACATAATCGAAGAACAACAATCAGGTACTTCAGTCTTACTAAATTTGGCAAAATTAGTGTTAGCCCAAGTATCATTCTCACCGCATTACCAAGAAGGGAATCAAGATGGCGTTGGTCAATATTTTCCTTTGCATCAAATAGTGACTTAGCAACGTGTCTTATAATCGAATTAACAGAATCTGAGTCTGCACATTTTTTTTTTTTAAAAAATCACATTATCCTATCAAGTGTATAAAGACAATTTGGGGGGAGACCACTTCACTACAGCTAGACAGTGAATACCTTGAACATGAGATGGGTTCTTCTCATCCTGGCTTCTACACTTATCACTTGAAGATGATAAATCCAATCTTCTACAAGGAACCTTGAACTCCTCAGACCCATTCACATTAACACGACTCCTTCCACCAGAATGTGGAACCATCGGGGAGTGCCCACTCCCAGTATACTTCCACGACCCATTCCTCCCACACTTTATCCATTCATGGTATGACTTAAGAGCCAGGATGCAATCCACGATCTTCCCAGAGGATCTAAATGGCTTCTAATGTCCCTAACGAAACATTACCCGCATCAGAAGCACATGCATATGCATGGAAATGTAGATGAGAAAAAAATTGTATACCCTTTCGAGAACAGATGCCTCAAAAGCGGGTAATTTCATTGCCTCTATAGCTTGTATAAAGTTCCTCACATTCTCAAAGTACTGATAAGCAGGCAATGGCGATTTCTCATATTCTGATGGAATCAAAGCCAAATGACTCTCCACAACCTAACATTTTTTTCACAAATAGCACACCCAGAAAATGACCCAAAAAGTCAATTAATATTACAAAACAAAATCGTATCAAAACTCAAAGTGTAAAAGCCAATCCCAACAACCAACTAATTTGACGAACAACCTGAATAAGAACAAGGTGAATCAAGTATCACCACACTGAAATTAGTATTAAAGGAACCCCAGAAATGAACATTTTGGCACATATTGTGTGAAATAGAATACAAAAAACCATAAACCTATAAAGAAAACTATTGAAAATTAAAAAATCTCTAAATCAAGAAACCTCAGGAACAGCTCCTGGATTGATCTTGCTGGCGGCATTGCAGAGGACCAAGCCATTCCTGAGGCAGGAGAGGAACTCCTCCTCAGACGGCTGCGGTGAGAGCTTCAGCGACCCACCGAGGATGCTCCTGAGCCATGCCGTAGCCTGGAACCTCCACGTAGTTGAAAGAAGATGGCAAGAATCAGAAACCAAGAAAATCATAACCCTAATTCCTCCATCCCCATCACATCGATCACAAAGAATAAAAAAGAATGAGCATAGAGAGACAGAGAGAGGTTGAAGCTACCAGCTTCCTCAGCCTTCCTTGAAGCCAAATGGGAGTTGCTCAGTGTTTCTAGGGTTTGCCTGATGCAGGGATCCTCCATTGCGAGCTCCCTGCAAAACTCTAGAGAGAGAGAGAGAGAGAGAAAGATTCGCCCGTCCTATTATTTTTGTAACTGGTGTATGTGGAACAAAAAAGACACTAGATACTGGATGCGACCGACGGCGTTTCGCGTGTCCACCACGTCCGCCGCATCCCACGTTTGTTAAAAATTGTGAGCTTTTTTGTGATTTTTGTTTCGTGGGTTGCGCAGAACGTGCCGTCAAACATACCCTTAAAGGAACCCACTGCAAAAGACAACATAAAAAAAAATTGAGTCACAAAAGAGTCAATAAATGATATTACATGTTTAATATAGCATTAATTTTATAAAAATAAGTTAAAAACCCAACATATAGATGTTTTTCTTTGGAAACAAGTTTGTAATGAACTATGAGTTTTAAAACCAAAATTATGTTATATTTTTTTTTGTTGTCGCTAATAAACAAATAAGGATTTGCCTAACCCAACAAAAAAAAGGGTTTTGGATAGGTAATTTTACAAAAAGGCTGCAACCTTTAAGCTATATATATATATATATATATATATATATATATATATATATATATATTTTTTTTTTACCAAAAAAAACTGAGGTTAGGCAGACCCCTACCAGTTATACGTACTAAGGCCATATTGGAAGAGCTGAAAGAGTGCCAAGAAGGGGCTAACAAGGGCACATTGAAGACTTTGTGAAGGAAATTCATCAATGAGATGAGCTTAAACTGCTTTAGGAGAGAAAGAATCCATATTGAAGCAAAAATCAATATGTAGATGGATCAAGGAAGGTGATAGGAATGCTATCTACTACCATTTCTTGGTCAAAGGAAATGTCTAAAGGCACAAGATCACGGTGCTAGGAAGAGAAGATGAGACCCAAATTCACTCTGAGGAGGAGATCAAAGCTGAAGCAATGTCTTTCTTCTCAAACCTATTCTGCAAAGAAAATGCTTTAAGGCACCTACTCCAAGGAGAGGATCTTCCTGGAGTGTTCGAAGACAAAAACAAATCCCTGAGTGAGGAGGTGAGGGATAAGGAAGATAAAAGAGCACTCTTCGATCTAGATATGGATATTACCTTGGGCCCGGATGGATTCTTGAGGTCTTTCTTTTCATACCTATTGGCATATTGTGGGGCAAGATTTATGTATAGTAGTAAAAGACTTTTTCAAGAAAGGAAGAATGCTACACAAAATTAACTACATCTACATGGTGTTGGACATTTGGGTTTGGGTCCAACCCATAGTGTGACCCGGTTTGACACTATGAGAGAGTTAGTGGGGTTGTTAGTGGGCACTTAATGGGAGTTAGTAGGGTGGAGGTTACGTGAATGTGAGTTACTCACATTCTGTAACCACCCCCTATCTTCCATTATAAAGGGAGGGCTTGACAGTATGATGAGAATAGTCAGAAACGATAGCCTCTAGCCTATTGCCCATAATTATCATTGGGTTCAGGGTCCTACTCACCATCAACTTCAAGGTCTGGGCTCATCGTGGGTGTCGATAGGTTGAGGAGAATGCCAAGCACCCATACGTCGCAGCGTCTACCGGTACGTGCTTATTTTGTATTCCAGTTTCAATTTATGTGAATATGCCAACATTGGGCTATGGGCCCACTAACCCACTCATAGTTTGCACATTGGTTGGTCTCCGATTGATATCGAAAGTACATCCATCATGAAAAGGCACCACCCATGGGTGTCAAACTTGTGACTTCTTGTCAACCAATTTAACATTCACAAGTCACTCCTACCAAATGAGCGAAAGCCCCTGTGAAGCCTACCAGTTTGGGCCATTTCATACCAGTTCAAGGTGTTTTTAGATCGGTTTCAACTTGAGGACCCTGAGTTTTACCCATATGAGTATGTTTTTGTCTTTTTTTTTATGTTTATAAGTGTTTATTATTAAAGAAGCATGACTTATGCATGTCTAATACATGTGTTTTATATAATTTAAGTTATGCATAATACTTTTAAACATGATTATAACTAAATTCATGATATTTTTTAATGTATTATAAAAAAAATTAGTTTATATATATATATATATATATATATATGCTAAAGCATGAACTTATATTTTTGCAATATAATTTATATTTTGTTATAAATATACATGCATTAATATGTGTGCATGGGCATGCTCCATAATACGAATACGATTTTGGTAAAAGATCTTGATTGACTGACTCATGCAATCACTAAAGTGATTTGAGTTGCATTGATTGAGAATTTTTTAGACCGTATTAAGATTCGATATTATAATTGTGTGTGACTTTATGAAACAACGATTCTACCTAGAGGTAGATCGTTGTGTTTCAAATTCATACAAGGTGTAATAGCAGATGTATATTTCAGCCCATAAAACATGTTCGTACCTAAATGTACAGTACTGAATTGTCTTTAGTTACATGATCTGCTAGTTTCACCAACTGAAGTCAATTCCTTGTGAATTGAGGAGACAGAGTAACTATGAGTATTGTCGTTTCCACCAAAGTGGAATGATAATGACTCAATTATGCTCATCTTAAAAAAGATGAATAATAAAGGGTCTCATATTTACCTTTTCAATATAAATCTCGTATAGAGCGATCAATCTTACTCATATGGAGAATAAAATAGCTGCTCTCAAGGCTATCTATGAGAAGTGAGAGCGCTAAAAAGGATGTCTATGAGAAGTGGGACTATTCGAATATTCTTAGCTTGTTGATTTCATAATTGTGAGTGGCTCAGAATATTTGAGTTATTATCTCTCACTACAGGACAATGAAGGAATTTTTAAAATTTATTGAGACAGAAATTATTTATTTATAAGAGATTTTATCTCAGGTCATATGAATTAGAAGTTTTGTTATGAATCTTGGGATTGTAGATTCTATTGAGAGACCACTAAAGATATTTTGTGATAATGAAGCAGTCATGTCCTTAAATAACAACAAGAGTTCAACCTCGTGTCGACACATGGAGTTAAAATACTTTGTTGTTAAAGAAAGGACTGAGAATCATCTGGTATGTAGTACAAAAGAAATGACTACGAATCCCCTTACTAAAGGGCTAGCATCGAGATTATATTCCTAACATATAAAAGGGATGGGTTTTTTTTATTCCTTCTGATGTATGACAATACAGTATGTGATCACATTTGTGAAAATAAATTGATTCTCTATGGCTTTGTGTATTGTTGATTTTGTATAAAAGATCTTTTATTTAGTTAGCGAGAATAGCAGAATAACAATATTAAATGACCAATAGAATAGGTTAGAGGTCAACCTATTCATAAAGATAATTTTAGCATGCTAAAGCACTGAAAATGAGTTTTATCGTACTACATGAAAATATGATAGTTCATAAAGAGATGATCATCTCCACAACTCATATGATTCATTCTTATGATGCAGGATAACATGTGAACCCATATAAAGAATTAAGTCGAGATAATAGTATAAACCTCAATTTAGTACATTTTTAGTGTCAATGGGTCAAGTGGAAGAATGTTGGATATTTGGGTTTGGGTCCAACCCATAGTGTGACCTGGTTTGACACTATGAGAGGGTTAGTGGGGTTGTTAGTGAGCACTTAATGGGAGTTAGTGGGGTGGAGGTTACGTGAATGTGAACTGCTCACATTTTGTAACCACCCCCTATCTTTCATTATAGTTGGAGGGCTTGATTATACTATGAAAACAATCAGAAACGATAGCCTCTAGCCTATTACCAGTAATTGTTATTAGGTTCAGGGTCCTGCTCACCATCAACTTCAAGGTCTGAGCTCATCGTAGGCGTCGATAGGTTGAGGAGAACGCCGAGCACCCGCACGTCTCATCGACCATGGCATCTACTGGTACGTTCTTATTTTGTATTCCGGTTTCAATTTATGTGAATACGCCGCTAACACATACTGCTTGTCCCCAAAGAAGAAGGCGCAAATTGCTTAAATAAATTTTGGCTTATTAGTTTATACAACTTTACGTATAAGGTGATCACGAAGATGAACGTAAATAAAATGCAAGGTATCTTAACCAAAGAGAATTCCTCAAAGAGCGTCATATTTAGGATCACATTCTACTAGCTCATGGGATGTTAGATAACATGGCAAAGAGCAAAAGGAAGGGGTGATATTTAAAATCGACCTCTTGAAGGCATACAATAGGGTGGATTGGCAATTTTTAGAATACACACTCTAGATCTTCGAATTCACAAAGCCATGGAGGCATCATATTATGCAATATGTGTGAACCCCATCATTTGCAATGTTGATAAACGGTGAACCAAGCAAACTGTTTTGCAGTAGTAGAGAGATTAGACAAAGGAGATCCCATGTCTCCTTCCCTTTTCCTCCTAATGATGGAATGGCTCTCGCATAATCTTTTATTGGCCGAAGCAAAAGAAGAAATAATTCTAGTGAGGGTTAATGAATTTACATGGCACCATTCTTTCTGCACCGATGATGCACTGTTTTTCGTGTGAACCATATCCAAAGTAATAACGACTGTCATATTGCAGAGCTACTAGTGCAATACATTGGAGTTCCCCTTTTCAAAGGTCAGCTTAGAAATCACATGTGCGAGAAGCTTCTATCGAAGTTTAAAAAGCATTTGAAGGGATAGAATGGTAGATTTCTCTCTATGGCAGCATGACTTGCATTGATCAAATCAGTTATTTTCAAGTTCCCGTTGTACTGGATGACTAGCTTTAAAATCCCAATCGCAGTCATCAAGGAGATGGAGAAAATAATGAGAAGCTTCCTATGGTACGCTTCAGAAAATAAGAGACATCAACATCTTCTCTGGTGAAGTTAGGTTTGAAAACCAAGGGAAGAGGATTGGATATAAAGAGCTTATAGGAAATGAACCTTTCATACCTTATGAAGCTTGCTTGGACTACTCTACAACTATCAATTAATCCTTGGACCAAGCTGATAAACAGTAAATACTTACAGGTTGAATCCAACAACAACCGAGCGACGTGTCCTATATATGAATGGAGGAGAGTTCGAATGTGGGGGCCGCAAAACTGGTAAAAAAATCAAGTGGGAGAGCGTTAGGGGGGTGCATCTGTCATAAAACTTCCAATTAATACGCAGAAGGTGATGTGTAGCAATTTGATGCACACATTAAATTCTATGAGATCATTAACCAAGGGATCAACCATGAACGTCGGTCACAAACCTAGAATGCTAGATGAAATGATTCGGATGGTCTAAGGAACAAAAATGGGTGGAAGATCCTTACCACAGTGAAAAGATGCATGTGAGTATATCAGAGAGGAGGGTGAAAAAGACTTAATATATCACTTTAGTATGGGGGGAAAATATTTTCCTAGGGCTGCTATAACTTTACAGATGACCATTGATGAGAAACTTCTCGTGTAGGAAACAATAAGGATGTAGGGAATATCCCTCCCAAGCAAGTGTGCACTGTGCGGTAAAGCAGAGGAGACCGCAGTTCACCTCTTTCAACTTTGCCCTATCTGGGGTCTCATGGAAGCTCAGTCATGAAGTGAAATCTGCGTTGCTGGAATGGGCCAACAAAAAGTTCTTAGAGAAGGATATACAGATTTGCTGAAAGATTTCCTTTCAAGTGGTTATTTGGAGGATTTGGTATATCAAGAACTATCTAATATTTCAGGAAGGTTCCAAGAATTTCAACAATGTTGAGGAGTGTCTTTTGACAGTTGAAGAGCATGTGATGCAGCATCTCCAAAACGCAAAACATCTAGTAGCTATCCGGTGGAGAAATCTGGAGGGATGGACCCCTCCAACTTAGGGATGGTTGAAACTTAACATTCAAGGAAGTTTTTGTCAAGGTTGGTTTGTGGGATTCACCTTGAGGGATCACATAGGCAATCATGGTTGGCAGTCACCGAACTCAGTATGGAATCGGCCAAACCTGACTTGCTCGAGTCATATTTTTTATTTAATTTATCAAAAATAATAACAAACATATGTTTCATAAATACAAAAACATTCTTTAAAGAGCATACTCATTTGAAATATGAATCTCTCTCTCTCTCTCTCTCTCTCTCTCTCTCTCTCTCTCAGGCACACACACACACACACATATATATATATATATAGATAGATACATATTTGACATGCCTATAATAAGCTTATAATATATATAAAAGAAAAATCTTTAAAAATATTTTATAATTTTCTGCAATTTTTAGATATATATATTTTTCTTAAATATAAATAAAACAATTGATCATCTCAATATCATAATATCTTTTGATTGATAGGTTCTATATTTTTTCTAGTTAATAAAACTTTTTATGATTACATTATATTTTATATAAGTTTTTCGATATTTCTTCCTAGTTAGAAGAAGGTAGTATTGGTGCCTAGTGCACCGTGCCTTCCTGATAATACATTATATAATAAAAACTCTACGCATCTTTTGGTAAGGGCCTTAAATGTATCATTGAAGGCTATGCCTTCAATTTACAATTTATTTCATTCAAAACTAAATGATGCTTTGCTTTATTCTTTTGAGTTTTTTTTTTATTTATGACTATGACTCGACCGAGTCAATGTAAGGACTCGATTAAATTTTTATTTTAAATCGAGTTCACCTAATTTCTTGACTCGGTTTTGGTTGCTGGTATGAATCAACTCAGTCGAGTCACGAGATGACTCACCTAATTTTCCACCTATGTAGGCAATATATTAGAAGCAAGAAGATACTCAGCAGCCAGATCTCTGGAGAGAGAGAGAGAAGGGTGGATGAAAGCGATCGGCTATGTTGTCCCAGGGACCAACATTATAATTGAAAACAATCTAGCAAATTTGATCAGTTTTTGTCATCTTTTTTGGAAGGAAGAACAAGAGACCAAATTCCCAATTTTTTGGTTAATTTCATGTACAAATGTAATAGATTTACAATACAAAAAATCAACAAAAACAATAATTGTTTGGCCAGAAACCTAGCAAAACTTGCTAGGTCGGGGGTGACCAAATCGTGGAAGGATCACCTTCCAGACTGGCAGCCCAATTTGAAAGTCAATTGATTTCCTAATCAACTGTACAACTTATACTTAACTGAACAAGGGACTGCCTAACCCCAGTTTACAACAACAACAACTATGCCTTCATCCCAAAACAATTGGGGTCAGCGATATGAACCAAAAAAGAAAATCATTCTGGGTCCTCCACATGAATCCTTCTCCTCCAATCATTTCTATCCAATGTCATGTCCTCGGTGAGATTCAAAGCATTCATATCCTTTTCTATCATCTCCATCCAAGTCTTCTTAGGCCTACCTCGACCTCTTTTGACTAATATATTTTTTCATTTGTCTATCCTTCTAACTGGAGCATCATTAGGCCTTCACCGAATATGTCCAAACCACCGTAAACGATTTTCTCTCATCTTATTTTCAATGGATGCAACACCTACCTTCTTACGTATCTCCTCGTTTCGAATCTTATCTTTTATTGTATTTCCACACATCCATCGAAGCATACACATCTTAGCTACACTTATTTTTTGAATATGATGTCTCTTGGCAGCCCAACATTCTGTACCATATAATAAAGCGGGCCTAATTGTCATCCTATAAAACTTTTCCTTCAACCGCAATGGCATTCTACGATCGCACAACACTCCAGTTGCACTTTTTCATTTCATCCACCCAACCTTTATCCTATGGTTTACATCTCCATCAATTTCTTCATCATTTCGAAAGATAGATCCCAAATATTTGAAACAGTCATCCACCGATATTTCTTGCTCGCCAAGCTTCACTACACTCTCATCACTACTGCGTTGCTACTAAACTGACATTCCATATATTTTGTCTTACTCTTACTCAACGTAAAACCTCTTGCTTCCAATGTCTGTCTCCATAATTCTAACTTAGCATTAACCCCAGTTCTAGACTCATCAATCAAAACAATATCATCAGCAAACAACATACACCACGACACATTTTCTTGAATTGATTTCGTAAGCTCATCCATCACTATAGCAAATAGGAAAGGGCTTAATGTAGATCCTTGATGTAACCCAACTGTTATAGGAAAATTGTTTGTCACCCCTCCACAAGTGCGGACATTGGTTACCACTCATTCGTACATATCTTTAATTATATTAATGTACTTGAGAGAAACACCTCTCTTCATCATTGTCCACCAGAGAACATCCCTAGGTACTCTATCGTATGCCTTTTCTAAATCAATAAAAACCATATGCAAATCTTTGTTCCTCTCTCTATATCTCTCAATAATTTGTCTAAGAAGATATATAGCTTTCATAGTTGATCTTCTAGGCAAAAAATCAAATTGATTCTCCGATATCATGACAACCTTCCTCAACATATGCTCAATCACCCTCTCCCAAAGTTTCATAGTATGACTCATGAGTTTTATACCACGATAGTTTGTGCAATCTTGTATGTCACCCTTATTCTTATATAGAGGCACCAAAGTACTCTTCCTCCACTCTTTAGGCATCTTATTTGTCCATCAAATCTTGTTAAAAAGATTTGTCAATCATTCTAAACCATTCTCACCCAAGCATTTTCAAGCCTCGATAGGTATACCATCTAGTCCAACTGACTTTCTTGATTTCATTTTCTTTAAAGCCTCTATGATTTCTTTCTTTTGAATCTTGCGCATGAAGTTACGATTCATCTTATGAGAAAGAATGAAGAAGTCTCCAAGATCCTGAGCATGACTTCCATTAAAAAGCTTATCAAAATAATCTTTCCATTTCTCCTTAATCTCCTCATCTTTAACTAAAACCCTTTGAGTTTCATCTTTGATGCATCTAGCCATACCCAGATCCCTCGATTTCCTACCTCTTCTCTTTGCAAGCCTATAAATATTTTTCTCTTTCTCTTTGGTATCCAACTTGTCATAAACCCAAGAGCATGGTCATGAGTCTAGTATGAGCAAATGAGGGCCACAGCCTCTCTCTTCGTAACCATCCAACCTGGCAAGTGATTGGTGGGGACTGTGCCTAGTGAAGTTCAGTGTTCCCCCATCACGATAGCATGGCTGAACGGTTAGAAACTTTAAAGTCTAATCCTGTTGAGGTTGTCCTCTCTCTCTCTCTCTCTCTCTAACCGAGGGGCATGGCGCCTGATACGAGAGAGTATCAAGTGAGATGTGATTGCACATTTTTAATGTGCTGCTGCAGCTGATCACCACCATCTTTCAAATACAACCTGTTAGCTATGGGGGCCCAACAGCAGATGGGTGACGAGGTGCAACAGCACACTTAATGCCTGCAATCACTTTGCACCTGATACCAATTCGCCTGATACAAGGATCCCTCCTTCATTAGCTTTCTTAAAAAGCAATGAGGATGTACCATAAGAAGAGGTTGGAGATGGGGTCATTGCCTCTTTCCAATTTTCACTTGGCTTAAACACAAGTGAACCCGATCGTTGTCGTCTATAAGATCTGACCCATCCAAGCGTTGAGCACGACAGTTTCAGAACGGCACGGTGGGAGGGGAGGGAAGTAATCAATCTCTAGAATAACGAGCTTTAGCAAACGGGAAGCATATATCTCTCTCACCCGTCAAACGCCACGAGTTGATAGAACGAAAATTAAATACCACCGACGCGGACTGGCCCCCCAACTCTCCCTCGCTCTTTTCATTCACTTTATGTTGACGACGTTTGTCTGTGGAAGAGTGGTAACGGCCCCTTCTCTTCCTCCTTTCTTAACCGCTTCATCTCTCTCTCTCTCTCTCTGGATGATCAAATCAATCAATCGCGTGAGTTGCACAAAAGCGCGTTTCGGTTTCTATTTCTTCCCTTTGCTCGTAATCAGATGAGAAAGGTAACAGTGAAGAGACATTCCCTACTCCCTCTCCTTCCCCATTCGTCTTCATCGCCTAAAGATCTTCCTTCCTCCTCCTCGATCCCCACTTCTTATTTCGTTTCCTTTGGTTGTTGGGCATCACCCAAATAGTCAAAAGATCCCTTGGAATCTTCGGGACACTGTTATTCCCCTACCCACGGTTCCGACGCGCTTAATTCCTTATTCTCTCTCTCCCCTTTATTCTTCTTTCCGTGCTATCTCGTCATCGACCAAGTGATGATTCCCTCCTCCTGTGATTGTCTTTTATGTTTGCCGACAATCCCATGTAGGAAATGAAAATCCCCACTTCTTCTTCGTCTTTATTCCTTATGGTATTCGAGTAGGGCTTCTATGGTTTGTTAGGGTCATGTTCTGATTTGAGATTTTCGGTGCATTCTCCTCTTTCTGACCCTCGCCCAACCATGATTTCGTTACTGATTGCCTATTTCTCCGGAGCTCTGACGGTCATGATCGTCGAGGCCGCGCTTCTTCTCTACGCTTTGGATCGTCTTTCCAGGTGGCGTAAACCAGAGCCCGTCGCGCAAGAAGAGGCGGACCTGGTTCCCGAATTAGCCGCGGATCATTCGGTCGCTTCATTGCTGGGTAAGAAGGTAGGCTTTCCCGATGCCTTTCCTCCTTGATTCGTTTCCCTGTTCCCTTCTCTTTGTTCAGAGGGTTCCTTTCTTTTCTTTTCTTGTTGTTCTTGATAATCATTTTTGAATTGTTGCCCTGTTTCTCATACAAGTAACTGTATACACTTAAATTCCACGACTGTTTCCACTGATGATTGATCTTCACGAACCAATTCTTGATGGACTTGTAAAGCTATCTAAATTGCAACCGAGATGAATTGCTGTTATGATATACTAGAGAACTTGAGTGTCTTGGACAGGATGTATAACAAGTTAACGGGGCAACAC
The DNA here is from genome assembly GCF_984573655.1 of Nuphar pumila. Classification (NCBI taxonomy): domain Eukaryota; kingdom Viridiplantae; phylum Streptophyta; class Magnoliopsida; order Nymphaeales; family Nymphaeaceae; genus Nuphar; species Nuphar pumila. The sequence goes on from NC_143251.1 coordinate 24,970,764, forward strand.
TTAGACGTGAGCAGAAAAACTGGGATAACCTCGTTCTCATGGAAATCCTACACAGGTGGAAAAACTGGAATAGTTTCCTTGTCATGGGAACCCATGGAAAAACATATAATTAAATGATGGGGAGGCTGAAGGAAGAAAGTAGCATGCAAAAGATGCTAAATGCTTGTTGATACCTTGCAAAATTATGTTCAGGGTAAGGATTTGATGGGTCCATCTGTTAAGCGGACACTAGTTTTCGTTGGCTTCCTTAGAAAAGGAAACATATATAGATCAGTGATAGTGGTGCCCTTCTGGAAGGTCAAGCTCTGAAAGGATACTTCACATTTTCAGCTATTACAGGTGAATTGGTGACTTGGATGTGCATAACTTCATGGATTCAAAATCTTTTATTCTTTCTCTCTGCCTAGATCCTAGGGGAAGAAGTTATAGAATGTAAATCTGATAGTGGTGGTTAAAAGCTGCAATACATGGTGGTTTTTGGTTGGTGAAGAATGCCTGCATCTTTTTATGTGGTCCTTTAAGCTTTGTGCGTTTACTATTGTAGTCGATGGGGTACTACATACTCTCTGCATCATATGTCAAAAATGATGGGTTCTATACTCCAGAAGAAATGAAATATGCGGGAGAGAGAGCGCCACTCCATTCCTACATAAGTAAAGCTCTTTTGAGTTTTGACGACCACCCATAGGCCATTGCTACTAGCATAAATCAGATCTTCCTTTTTATTGAACCTGATAATAAACTTAACTCTTTGGTAGCGAGTAAAAAAATCAAAGAGGTCTTAAGTCCACATCTTTTGCACAGTTCATTGGAGGAAAATTTTCTTTTCCATAGCTTTCATGAAAAACCTTCTTCATTTTTTGATGAAAACCTTACAAAGATGTTGACCATTATCCCCCCATTTTCTCGCATAGGAGTAGGAAATTTTTTATCTTTTCTTAGATGACATTAAGCACCAAATGATCTACACTAGGGATTTTCTTTGGGCTGGAGAGATACACATCATCTTAGCCATCCAAGGGGTATTCAACCCTCCTCCACTCCTATCCTCCGTCTCTGTTTGTTGTGGATCCGTGCCGTGGATCTGATTGTGTACGGCTGTTGATCAAGAATGCACTTGGTAGTTACATTTGTTGAAACAATACAAATTTCACCAGTAGCATAATAAGTGGTGTACCAAAAGCATCATTATCATTATCATTATCATCATCATCATCATCATCATCATCATCATCATTAGGCCTTATCCCAACTACATGGGGTCGGTTTTACGAGTCTTGTTTCTTCATTCATGTCTATCTGGAGCTAAAACTTTGATCAATTTACAATCTTTTATGTCACCTCTAACTGCCTCCTTATAAGTCTTTATTGATCTTTTTCTTTTCCTAGTTCATTCTACATGTACCATGTCAACCTTCTCACGGGCACCCTAAGAGGTCTTCGTGCAACATGTCCAAACCATCTTAAACGACATTCACTCATTTTATCTTTTATTGGTCTGACTCTTAAGCGCATTCTAATATATTCATTTTTTATTTTATCCTCTTGTAACCCCGAACATCCATTTTAAGATACGCATCTCTCTGTCTTCTTGTCGTTTTTTAGTTGCCCAACACTCAGCTCCATATAATAGTGCTGGTCTTATAGCAACCTTGTACAAACATCCTTTCAGTAATAAAGTTACTCTTTTATCGCATAACATACCACTAGACTGTTTCCACTTAACCCTATTGACATTGATCCTAGTAGTGATATCTTCTTCAAATCCCCTATTTTGTTGTAATGTAGACCCTAAATACTGAAACTTATGACATTGTTGAATAGGCATCTCTTGTATTCTAATGGCATTGCTATCACCAACTTATGTACTAAATGTGCACTCCATATATTCAGTTTTTATCCTACTAATTTGTAAATTGTTTTTCTCCAGCATGCTCCTCCAAAGTTCTAGTTGTTTCTATATATTGTCTCTATCTTGACTAACTAGTACTATGTCATATGGAAAGTGCATACACCAAGGGACTTCTACCTGGATAGAAAAGGTTACTTCATGTAGAACTAAAGCAAAAATGTATGGGCTTAAAGCAGACCCTTGATGTAACCCAACCTTAACTTGAGACAACTTTGTCTTGCCACATGTAGTTTTAATAGTTATAATTGCCCCTGCATACATATCTTGAATTATTTTAATATATCTATAAGAAATATGTTTCTTACTGAACACTGACCAAATTAAATTTCTTAGGACTTTATCTCAAGCTTTCTCCAAATCTATGAAAACCATATGCAAATTTCTGTCCATCTCTCTAAATCTTTCTATAAGTTGTGTTGATAAGAAAATAGCTTCTACTTGGCATAAAGCCAAAGTGATGTTCCAAAAGCAAAATACAAAATAATAAGAATTACAAGAATAAATAAGTGGCACCAAGCAGTAATTATAAAATTACCTTTGATTATATCGCAAACTACAAATGAAGAAAACAATGCATCAGCCAACAGAGGGAAAAATAGTGAGAAGCAAGATAGCTTAACATTCTTAATATTTAGGACAAGTCAATGTAGCAAAATGTCAGTGCAAATAAGGAACATTTTTCCATTTTATGCATATGAGTATGCTAAGGATTATAAGGCCCTAAAAATATGGCTAAGAGTATGTTCAATGTACAGCATACAAGCAACAAAGTAGTACCTTGTATATAATCTGGATTGCAGGGAACTTCAGCATGCTGACACACTAGTGTGCCCCTCATGGCTGATGTGGCCCTATAATATGTGCTGCTGCTTTATTCACAAAACTTATATTAATGCCTTACATGAGGCACAATGTGAAAAAGAGTAGCAAAAGAATAATTTGATCAGTGTATAATTAGTTTATGACTGAAAGTAAAATTTTCAAAAAAAATTGGACAATGTGAGTAACAAGTTCCATGGAAATGATATGTGTGGAAGATACTAATGATATTCATTACTTGACATTTGGCATTGAACCGATCCTCAACATAAGACCATAAGGATGTATTTGCATCTGCAGGGTGCCTTTTTCTTTTGTGGATTTTCTATTTATGGATACATAAGTAACATTTATTTTTCTTGTATTATTGAATGAGTGATTCTTGCATTTGCCATGTTTCTCAAGAATTATGCATATTTTGACTGTCCTGACTTTTTTTATGAGAATACAGTCTACCATCCCTGAGTTTTAGACTTGATTATGGTTGGCAAGTTATTAGTGGCTTGATGAAGTAAGCCATATTCTGAGTAAAATTGTTTCAGCTGCTGCATTCAATATATTATTTGATAACAACATTTTTTTGGTCACCTAGCTTAAGAAGTTAGCCAATCATGTTTCCAAAATCTTTTGTTATCTTTCCAGGGTTTCATCTGGGTTTTAGAACCAGACAAGGTTCCAAAGGTTTGTCTTTCGGAACCTAACCCAAAAGTTCCCAGAGAACAAAAGAGCAAAAAGGTTATTTTTGAGGTTGCACCTACTAGACGATTTGGAAGAATTCAAGGCCAGGCCCTTATTCTAAGAGATACAGATGGTAGTCACTCATCAATCCAGCTTGATGGTTGCACTGTAGCTGCTGTGTCAGCTGGCAGTCTTTCTACAAGAAAGTGGTATGTAAAAATGCTCTCTCCCTCAGCTTTATTCTCTTAAATTTTGTTGTTCTTGTGTTACATCTTTGGTTGTAATCTAGGGCTAAAAAATATCCCATCAGGCTGGAAAACGAGAATTCAATAATCTATAATGGAAGCAAGGTTTGCTACATATATGTTGAAACTTCTTGGGAAAAGGAGTCATGGTGCAGAGCCCTTCGTGTTGCGTGTCGTGTGGACAAGGAAAAACTAACATGGTACATGAAGGCCACCCGTGAATTTCGACAGTATGTGACATCCTTAAATACAGAATATCCTTTTTTCTCAAAGCCCTCTATAGGGTTTCCTGAACCAGTTGATAAATCTCAGAGAATCGATTCCTCTTCAAGGGTTCGTCTTTTTCTGAAAAAGCTTGCAAAGAAGGCATCCAAAGTTAGCTCCGAAAGTAGGACAGGTATTGTCTCAGTGCTATCCAATGAAGAGAAAAAGAGTAGTATCAAATCAGGTGCTTCCCAAGATATATCATCCTATAATGCCTCCTTTAAAGCTTATTCAGTGGAGAAAAATGCTCCCTGTTCCTCACAAAGAGATTTGAGTTTACCCCTGACATCTGATACTGGAGCTCATGGCCAAGTTTCCATATCTCCAGATATGGATCAAGATCCTGGCTCTTATTGTGGTGCTGAAGGTTCTCAGGAGAAGCTCAGCATTGATGAAGGAACTCTTTGTTGGAACTTGCTTTTCTCAAGATTATTTTTTGATGCTAAACGAAGCCAAGAATTAGCTAATTTCATGCAAGCTCGTATTCAGGTATGTATGTTTTGAAGTTCATTCTACAGTGTTTAGATTATTTTGTCCATTTCATTTTGTATATGAACCCAATGGTTACTTTTGCTTCATGCTTTGGCGACTCTGTAGGTTATGCATAATTCTTTTGACTTTCAATTGCTGCTCATCAAATTTACGGAATTTCTTTTTATATGAGCAGAGAACACTGTCCAATGTGAGGACTCCTTCTTATGTTGGGGGAGTTACATGCAGCAATCTTGATATTGGAAATCTTCCACCTTATATTCATAATATGAGGGCTCTTCCCATGGATATGAATGATGTGTGGGCTGTGGAAGTTGACATTGAATATTCAGGCGGTGCAACATTGAATATTGAAACTAGACTGGAAGTTGGTGCACCAGACTTCCAGAAGGGCATCATTGGCGCAAGTTTGGAATCAAATTTTTCCGCAGATGTAAACACAGATCTTCTTGAGGGTTTGGAACAACTGGGAGATCAACTGGGATTGTCCCAAGATGCACCTGATAGCATTAAAAAAGGAAATGAGGACGATAAAGAGGGTAATCAACCTCACTTTCAATCCTTTTGATAGGAACACCTTTTAAAGTGTGCAAATAAAAATATCTAGGGTTTCCTGGACCTTTTCTTTTGTCATCTTTTACTTATTTTTTCGTGGTGGCTGTCTTTATCAATGACACAGTAGCACCCCAACCGTGGCACACAAACAGACCCTTACGGAAGGAACCCTGCTCAAGCTCACCTAAAGTTAAAGCTGATTGGACTTGGACCCTAATCTAGTAAGGTTGTAACTACCCAAGCATGGCTCAGGTCCATCCCATTGATTGCATTGGTGATGAGAATATGGCAAGGAAACTCAGTTTCACAGAACTTGAAAAAATTGTCACTTGACTGGTGACAATGGGGTTGGTACTGAGGAGCCTAGACCTCCTAGACAGTAAATAGTGCAAAACACATGGAGAACTGCAACTGCCACATAAGTGTAAGATAAAAGAGATCAGATTTTAACAGATTATAAAAGTAACGACTAGATCTCACAGCAGTAAATAGTAGGAGACAAACTTATCTTAAATATAGAGGAAAAGCTAGAATAGGAGAAAGGAAAATTTAAAAGAATGCTTAATGAAAGGCTGCTAATCAGGATTAAGGTAAAATTTATGAAGATGCCACTTTAAAAAAAATCATTTTTAAGGAGGTAAAAACTATGAAGCACTTGTAACACCATATTCCAAAAAGTGCCTGTAACATGATGACAGCCAGGTGAGTTTCTGATCCTATTCCAGAATTGTTGCATAACTTATTTTTTGAAAGACAGATAGGATGATTGTGTTTCATGATTTCTTTTATATGCTAAAATTCTTGAGTAATTCTTCTGTTGCAGATAGGAATAAAAGTTCCAAGAGTACTAACTGGAAATCAGGTTATGTATCAAGGTGGAAATCCAGATTAAGTTCTCTTGCTGACCAAGTCTCACAGGTTAGCACTGGAATCATTTCATAGTTTTTCTTTTTCAACCAAAAAACTCCTCTATTTGTTATAACATTTACATTTTCATGTACCTTATGCAAATGGTTATTTGATAAGGATCATAAATTATATGTATATGTTTCTTAAATATCAGGTTCTGCTAGGAAAAATACACCTGAAAATGCAGAAGACCTCTGCTCAGCCAAAAGTAATGAGGATGAACTATATACTGAACTTTTTTAATACAATTATGCAGATGGTTCTTTGATAAGGATCATAAATTATATGTATATGTTTCTTAAATATCTGGTTCTGCTAGGAAAAATACACCTGAAAATTCAGAAAACCTCTTCTCAGCCATAAGGAATGAGTCTGAACTAGATACTGAACTCTATTAATACAATTATGTTCATTTTCTTTGATTCTCTTGACTTCAAATTAAATCACCAACGAGGTGCTGCTGTGTTATTGTGTACATGATGTCTGAAAAGCTTTTGTAATCTATTAGTTACCATTCTGGATAGTTTATGTATGCCTGTAAATATATTACATGGAGTTTATTGTTGTTTTCTGGGCTGATATGGCAGGTGCCTTTATCTTTAGCAATCAAAATTACACTGCTTCGAGGAACTGTGCAAATACATATAAAGCCTCCTCCTTCAGATCAGGCCTGGTTTGGCTTCACAACAATGCCCCAAATAGAGTGGGATTTAGAATCACATGTAGGAGAACATAAAATTAGTAATGGACAAATAACTCTGCTTATTAGCAATCGAATTAAGGTTAGTTATGGTTTAACAACTCTCATCGTTTGCCAATTTCATTTCACATAATCATGATATTTGAATATCTGCCAATTATGGTAGCACTGAGGTGTCAATATGAACATTGCCTACAGGCAGCTCTCAAGGATAGTATGGTTCTTCCAAACTGTGAGTGTGTATGTATTCCATGGATGCTATCTGAAAAGGATGATTGGGTTCCACGAGATGTTGCACCATTTATTTGGGTCCACCAGGAACCTGGTGATTCAAGAGGGATTGATGTTCCTAATACACAAGCAGATGGAGCTAAAAGTAGGTTAGATTCTGGAAAGGGAAGCAAACAAGGTTCTGGGAGGCATCCCAAAGATGATGCTGGAATATCAGATGCTGGTTCTCTTGATAATCACTTGGGTAAATCTAAAGGTAAGGAAGAGTCTGGCAAGGGAAGCATTGAGGACTCTGGTAAACACCATCCTACAAATGATGCCGAGGACTCTGGTAAACACCATCCTACAAATGATGCTGAAAAGTTGGAACTTGCGGCTAGTTCACAGCCTTCTAGTCGTGAATCTTCAATGGAGGTTTCACCATCTATAACCAGAGTAGCTTCATCAGGTGATGAACAGTCAACACACAGTGATATGGTTGATGAGCTGAAGATTCCACTCCTAAAACGTGAAGAGAGCCAAGATAGCTACAGTACAGGTAGCACTCGACTAGATGTCTCTGAGAGTTTTGGCCAGGCAATTGTGCCATCAGGAGAACATTCAATGAGTAACATGACAGAGAGTGATAAGCCAAATAAGTACGGCAGTCGAGCTAAGATAATGGACATTGGAAAGAAGATGGGAGAGAAACTGGAAAAGAAGAGGCGTCACATTGAAGAAAAAGGTAGATTGATAGTTGAGAAAATGAGAGGCAATGAAACTTAGAAGTAGCTGCATTTACTCCAATGTGTGTACTCCAGTTTAATAGATTCTATTGGATGCAGTTTCTCTCTTGATCTGCTATCTGCTTCTGTATCTTTCATGAATTCTGTTGTAAAATTGCCAATTTTTTGTAGTTTGTTTTATAGAATTTCAGTAATTGATGTAAAAAGGAACCATTATCTACTCCGGGGAAAGGGAGAAAACTAATAAACAGCATCCATAGATGAAACTTTTGTATGTCCTGTTGACAAGATTCTGAGCACCTTCAACTAGTAACATCTTAATTTACAAGATGAATGGTCTGCCTGTAATCGGTCAATTACGTCAACTAAGGCTGTGTTTGGGAGCCAGCGTTGGAGAGGAGATGAGAGTGATGGGAATTGAGATGAAAATGAGATTTGAGGCTGGAGTTGTCAACATCCTTACGAAGATGTAGTTGAAAATAGCCCATCTCTGCTCTCAACACCAGTCTCATCTCCTAAAACGATGTTCTCAAACACCTGTGGGGGTAGGTGGTATTAATTACACCCTCATTAAATACAAACTTGGCTCCCATCTCGGGCTCCCAAACAGAGCCTGATTGCTTAATTCACTGCAAGGCAAGATTCCAGCGCTTGCCAGCCTACAGACGTAGCTGCCTGGCTCCTTTTGCATGTATTTGATGTTGTAATGGCCAAAGAACTCCATTTCTCACATCTTTATCTACGCTCAACAACACATGCTTAGGATTTTGAATGAGCAAATTTGCGTACTTAGGTTGAGATTTTGTCTTCTAAAAAGCAGGAAGCACATCAGTCTTGATTGAGTGGGCTTATGGGTTCTACCTGTACTGATTCTGGTGCCAGAAAACCACCAGGGACCGGCCTGTGGAAATGAGGGGTGGATGGCTGATTGACCTCATCTTGAAATCTTTTAGGCCCTGTTTGGAATCTCACTGTTGAGTGACAAACATGGCACTGCAGTGGATTCCATCTTTTCTCTGTTTGAGGTAGAGGGAAAAGATGGAAATTGTGGAACTGGCATGGCATTTGCCGACGCCAGTTCCACATTTTGACTACCACCATCGGGAGGTGGTAGTCAGTAAATCTCATGCCAACTCTACTCCTGGCGGCGCCCGGCTGCCTCCGACGCCCTCCCCACCTACCATATTAATTACCTTCTCTTTTTCCTCTGATTTACATCTGGAAACACCAGGTCGGTCGGATATCAGTAAAAATTCATAGCTCAAATAATATTGGGGACGACATTCACATACCTGGATTTGTTGGTTCAGGTCAGGTTGGCTACCATATCAAAATATGAACCATGAAGCTTGGTTTTCTCAGATTATTTTGTGCATTTCAGAATGTGAGTGCTCCTGATAGTCCATCCTGTTCCACCACTATGTATTGAAGCCCTGGTAATAATGGAAACATTTGCAACCACACTCCTTGTAAAACTCACACATTTTTAATATTTTTATAAGGAGTAAATATGAATTTAATTTGGAGTTTTATCAAATCTATATTTAAGTTTGACTTAATTGAAATTTAATTTGAGTTTCAAGTTAGTCGGGATTTAAATCGAGTGTGCATTTGAAATTGGAGTTTCATTGAATTTTGATTTTAATTTTAATTTCTAGAATTTAAATTCGGATGTGGATTTAATTCGTATTTAATGGATCTCAGATGTTCTAATTGACTTTGGATTTGATTTGAATTTTCATCTAAACTATAATTAAATTGAATGTTAATTCAGAATTTGAATTATACAATAATTTGAATCCTTGTGAAATTGAATTTAGAATTTTAAATTGAGTCTTATTTGAATTTGAAGTTGGATATAATACCTATGATTTTTAGAATATTTTTAATAAATAAAATAATATTAATAAAGTTTTTTATGAGAAAAAAATTGTAAAAATACAATTTTTTTTAAGTTGAATGCTAAAAGATATTTTATGATGAATTAAAGTTGATTTTATTTTGATTTTAGTAAAATTCGCATTCAAAATTGAATTTATGAAAAAATAGAATTTTAATAAAATAATTGATAAATTTTGTCAAAATAAAATAAAAAAGGTTTAAGATGAATTTAGGATAATTTGACATGTAAGTAATGTTATTTCATTTAAATTAGGATTTGGCTTTTATGGATTTGAAATTTATAATACAAATAATATTAATTATTAAAATGGATTTTTAATGGAATGAAAAACTATTTTTGAAATTTAGTAAGTAAGCTAAGAAGCAGGGGAACGTCTAATGCTTGTGGACCCCATATGCTACTTAGGTTTATGTAATACAATATATATAAATGTGTCTATTTAATATGGATGATATCATGAAAAATATATAATATAGTTATGTAACAAAATCTAAGAAAATACATAGTAGAAATAAGTTAAACAGAAAACTTTTGGTAAAATAGAAAGAGGGTTGAGATTTAATAGGGAAGGTTTTAGAAAGTGTGAAATGAGAAGAAAGCAATATAAAAAATCATAGAGGGGCTCACCCCCGACCCCCCCCCCCCCTTATTGGCATTTCTTTTTTGGTTTTTCTCTTTTCTTCTCTCGCTCTCTTTTTCTCCTCATTTTCTCTCATTTCCCTCTCTCTTTCCCTTGCTTCCCTCTTCTTGTACATCCATTGAACCTGGGCTGAGCAAGGAGCTACAACCACACTTAGAAGGGGCAGGAGTGGATCATAATACCGAACCAGTCTTTCCAGCATTTGTGTTCGTTGATTTCATCAAAATAGGTAGGGAGTTCTATTTGATACTCGTAGATCGGGGCTCGTATGCACGAACATATTCTGAGGCTAAATAGGTAAAACCATATATTGATCAGTGCCTATGGAGAATCGGTGTCGGTTCCATCCTATTGAGCATTGAATTAATTTTCAAAACCGATTACTGATTCAAGTATGAATCAACCATGAATATCATATGATTGTAATTCTATTGTATATACGTATAGGTGCTGATATATATATATATATATATATATATATATATATATATATATATATATATATATATATATATATATATATATATATATATATATATATAAGGGCGTGGGGTTTTCAAAAATATATATAATAAAAATCAAGTTTTTATGCACTATAAGATTTAAACGGGTAAATCAAGCATAGCCGATTGGTTAAAACCGGTCACACAAGGGATCACGAATTGATTCTCTCCTGGATCAGTTTTGATAAACTTAGGATCAAACAGACCAAGCCACGTTGGGCTAGGTCAATTCAGTTCCTAACACAATATATATATATATATATATATATATATATAGGTACACGTTATCGTGTAGGCATGGATGAGGTTCTGATGCATGAATCATTTATCAAATAGGTTCTATGGACAGATCCATGGGTGGATCAGTCCAAGGACCATCAAGAATGAGTTCTTGATGGGATTCTAAATAAGTTTTGTAGTTATATGGTTTAAAAAAAAGAGAGAAAATCAGGTTTTATTTTGCAATAGAACCTAATTGGCTAAAACAGGCTTGATTGATGGGTTAAATGGGTCACACAAGAGACCACGAAGTGGTCCACTAGTGGACCAATCCTGATCAATGTGAAAACAGGATGACCACACCCAAGGGGAGGTTGAGTCGGTTCGGTTTCTAACAAAAAAAATTAAATAACTTGTTCAAGATATATGGTTATGTACAATCGACCATGAATCAAACTATGACGATGCGGTGAAGTTAAAAAAAAAAAGTATTTCAAAAATGATTTCTTCGGAAAATGTTTTTGAAATCGTAAATGTATGTTGTAAGCCCTCTCCCTTAGGCATATCAGATTCACCCTCATCATCTATGTTGACGTGGTAGAACTAGTATGTTGTTAAGTATGCATGCATTCAGTCTGTCATGCCTAAAAACTAAATATATATAATGGGCTAGTAGTTTTACCCAAGTATGTTATTCCAGCATATGGGGGTGAAACCTGATATACCTCCAGTAAATCGATCGTATCTTGCTCATCCAAAAGAGTTTTTATGAATCGTTTGCGGCGTTGGAAAGCTGATGAAATTTTGCATATTTTGAAAATTTTTGAGTTTGCTCTCAGTCTGTGGTCAAAACAATGATAGTCGAAATAGAAAAGCATATACGAGCACAAATTAATCATATTTTCCTCGTTCGAAAGAGTTTTTATGAGCGGTTTGCAATATTGAAAAGCTGATAAAATTTTCTATTATGTGAAAATCTGAGCTCTATTCTTAGAATGTACACAGAACTGTGACAGTCGGAAGAACAGGTTCTTTTGGGCCCAAGTGAGTCTCGAACTGGATCAACAATGCATGCAATGAATGAATGTTTTGAAATATTAATTAAACTTGTAAATGCACTTTCTAATGTTGTATTTATGCAGACGTTAAGTGCCTAAAGGGGCATGAACTGAAAAGGTTTATTCTGCATTTGTATGCCTTATTGCACATTGCTATTGGAATGAATGTATTATGCATTATATGTTACGTGATTGTGTATGGATATATCTAGTTAATTATGATCAATGCCTATTGGTGAATGCATGAATAAGTTTGGCATGTTATAAATGTATATGTGGCATAATAGTTTTACTGGAATTGAATTCTATATCCATGAGCTTGAATGAGAGGCCTGAATCTTAAGATTAGATTCATTCTGTGCATGAATAGATAATGAAATTAACAAATTAAAAAGATAATGATGTGACACTAAATCTATTTGACTTACAATGAGAGGGTAAGTGAAACTTTTGACTTTGTGAAAATTGTTTGGAGCACGAAAGGTGCTCCAAACCAACCATAAAGATATAGGAAGCCTCTACATTAGTCACAGAAAACTCACGAGTAGAAGTCTGATAACTCAGGATGAAAGTGTTGAAAGCTCTCTCTTGACTAGGTCATCCCTCACCCAAGACTAATGAAGGGTGTTCGACCAAGACAAAGCCACAAATATGAATACACTTATTGCACCATGGTCCTAATCTAGATACTACCTGTGTAGTACCTACAGGGATAAGAAGTGAGAGCCTAAATTTGTTTGTGCATTTAGATAGGCATGACATACATCACATAAAAAGAAAACCTAAATAAAGGCAATTTAAGTCACTCATGCATAAATGATCCTCTGTCCTGCAATGGTAAATGCATGCATGTTTATTTGTTCATGCATAAAATTTTAATTGTTTATGAATGATAATTTTATGATGCATTGTGATATTATGCATGTTTGAATTGATAACTGTCGGCATCATTGAATAAGTTATTGGAATGTAATCATGTATATTGGTTATGGTTCACCTGTATTGGTAATCTCTACCTAGCTTTCATGAGCCTAAATCGTTTTATGGGTTTTCAGGTGAAATATGATAAAATAGCTGAAAAGCGGATGTGGAATGCTTGGGCGGCATCAAGAGACAATCTTTTTTCTTTTCGGGGATAATTTTAAAAAAAATATTTATTATTATTTTGTACTGAAAATACTTTGATATGTATTTTAAATTATTGGAACTGAATTAAATTTTAAACATGAATGTTATTCACATTTTAATTAAGTTATGATGATTGATCGTATTATAACCTGCCCAGAATGTTTAACCCAAAGAAAAAGATTGTTTCATCTGTTTTTAAAAGAAAAAAAATCTTAAAAAATTTTAAGTTAAAATTTTGGGGTGTGAACCATCTTCAAAACTAAACATCTTGCTCCACATAGAATGATGGGCCTTCATTTACTCATGTTTTTTCTGCATTAAGGTGCTCCTAAATAAGGTTGCCAGCTCTATCCATTGCTCCCAAACAATGTTTTGTGTAGCTTGATAATAAGCTAAGAACCAGTGCGCTCTGTAAGACTGGTAAATTAACCAATCTGTCCACAAATTGGGTCTGTTTGGCTTTGTAATAAGCTCATTTGAGCTTACAAAATAGCTTCTATTCAGTTTAACATGAGCTTGTTGGACAAGGTAGCTTGGCTTGCAAAGATTCTATACACATGACAGATTGCAAATAATTTGGTTGTTGGGCATGACTTGGATACAAGAAATAGGGACTTGTAGTGTTACCTTCTGTTTTTGCAGTTTGAACCACTCTATAGAGTATATTTTAATCTTTTTTTTTAATTCTCTTATTCCATTTTACAGCATCTAGCCAAGGAGTTGTCAATAATGGTTATAGAACAGAAATCAAATCATACAATTATATTGGTAATGGCAATTTACAAATGCCTTTTGTTGAGTGGATTTGTCGCCCATGTAAATCAAAGTGGGAGTGGGTATATTTCCAGGCATCCTACCTCTTTTCCTTCTTACTGATTCTGTAAGATAGTAAGAGGACTGCAATGTTTCTGTGCTTGTACAAAACTTTGTTTATCAACTCTATGTTGGCGTATTCGTAAATACATAACTGAAATGTAAATGCATACCTGAAGATGCCATGAAAACAACGTGCGAGTGCTTGGCGTTCTCCTCAGCCATTCGATGCCCACGATGAGCCTAGGCCGTAGGTTGACGGTGAGCAGGACCATGAACCCAGAAATTCTTTATTGTGAGCACTGTGGAGGGGTTGAATGCACTCATCATACAAACAACCCTCTTTCCCTTTTATAAGGGGAACAATGGGCAGTTATGTGAATGTGGTCTCTCCACATTTACGTAACCTCCACCTACTTCATGCTACTTAATTCCCCACTATTAGACCACTAACACACCACTTTTAATGTGTCAAACTGGGTCACATTTGGGTTAGACCCAAACCCAAAATGTCCAACATTTTCTCATTTGACCCATTGACACTAAAAGTGCTATAAATTGAGGTTTATACCGTTATCTCGATTTTAATGGGTTCACATGCTATCATGTATCACAAGAATGAATCATATGAGTCATGGAGATGAATACCTTTTTTTTGAAATATCATATTTTCATATACTACAATACAATTCATTATCAATACTTTAGCATGTTAAGATTACATTTATGAATAGGTTGGTCTCTAACCCATTCTATTGGTCCTTTAATATTGTTATTCAGTTATTCTCTTTAACCCAATGAGAGATCATTTATGCAAAATCAACAATACACAAAGCCATAAATAATTAATTCATTTTCATAAATGTGATCACATATAATGTATTGTCATATATCAGAAGAAATAAAAAAGGCCCATCCCCTTTACATGTTAGGAATACAATCCCGGTGCTTAGCCCTTTAGTAAAGGGATCTACAGTCATTTCCTTTGTCCCAATTGTATCAATACATATCATATGATTCTCAGTCCTTTCTTTAACAGCAAAATATTTTAACTCCATGTGTCGACATGAGGTTGAGCTCTTATTGTTATTTGAAAAGGATACAACTGCTTCATTATCACAAAAAATCTTTAGTAGTCTCTTAATAGAATCCACAATACCAAGACCCATAATGAAGTTTCTTATCCAAATGGTCTGAGACAAAGTCTCATATAGAGCAATAAATTCTGCTTCTATGGTATGAGCAATAGTTGTAGACTGCTTTCCACTTTTTCATGAGACGACACTACCTGCTAGTAGGAAAATGTATCTAGTAGTAAATTTTTTACTGTCGAGACATCCTCCTAAGTTCGCATCAGAGTATCCAATAAACTTTAGGTGATCAGCTTTTCTGTAGGTTATGTAGTCCTTTGTTCCTTGTAAATAGTGCATGACCTTCTTCGCTAACCTTTCAGTATGCAATGCTTAGATTTGACCGATATCTACCATGCATTTCTACAGCAAGTGTTATATCTTGTCGTGTGCAGGTCTGCGCGTACTATAAACTCCAAACCGCCAAAGCATATGAGACAATTGCCATCTGAGCCTTTTCATTATCATCTTGAGGACAATCCTTTAGGCTCATTTTATCTCTTTCACTATGGGTGCCGAACCAGGATAACAATTCTCCATCCCATATCTTTTAAGAACCTTAAGCATATAGGATTTTTGAGAGAGGCCAATGATACCCTTAATTCTGTCATGACAGATCTCGATTCCAAGGACATGTGACACCACCCATGTCCTTCATAACGAAATGAGAGGAACAAAAATCTTTTGTCTCATGTAATAGACTCAAATCATTAGTTGCAAGAAGAATATCATCAACATATAAAACCAAAATTATGAACTTACTCCCATTAGTCTTAATGTAAATGCACTGATCAACAATGTTTTTAGTGAATCCAAAGTTCATAATTACCTGATTGAACTTCTTATACCACTAGTAGAAGGCCTGTTTAAGTCCATAAATTGACTTCTTCAATTTGCAAACCAAATGATTCGAGTCATCTACACTGAAACCAGGAGGTTGTTGCATGTATACCTCCTTTTCCAAATCCCCATTCAAGAAGATGGTTTTCACATCCATCTGATTTAACTCTAAATCAAAATGAGCTACGAAGGTCATGATTATTCTCAATGATTCCTTAGTTGAGACAGGAGAAAAAGTCTCATTATAATCAATGCCCTCTATCTGTATGAAACTTTTTGCAACAGGCCTAGCCTTATACCTCTCCACATAACTTTTAGATCTTGTTTTGGTGTTATAAACCTATTTACAACCAACAGGTCTAACTCCATCAAGTCGAGATACAAGATCCCACACTTGGTTCTTTGCCATTGAGTCAAGCTCTTCTTTCATGGCATTGATCCAATGTGTTGATCTTTCACTTTCAATGGCTTCTGCAAAGGTGAAGAGATTATTCTCAATATTTATAAAATTATTGGACTCTTGCAAATACACCACATAGTCTGGATGGATAGCAGATTTCCTGGTCCTCGTGGACCTCTATACAAGTGCTACAGGTGATTCAAAATAAACTTGTGTATCATGTTGTTGTTATATATCCTCATCAACAACTGGCTCTATTTAGGATTGATGTTCATTGACCAGAATTTCCCTAACATTATCCGAAGGGACAATGATAGAAAAAACTAGGTCTTTATCCTTAGCAGGTATGAAACCTAAATCTAGCATTTCTCTAAAATCAATATTTTGAGATGCATTTATCTCATTCTCAAGAAATCTCGCTTTATATGTTTCCACTATCTGTGGTGTATGAGATGGACAATAAAATCTAAAGCCCTTTGATCTTTCTGGATAACCAATAAAAATTCAACTAGTCATCCTAGGATCAAAGACTTTTATATGTGGGTTATACAATTTAGCTTCAGTTGGACATCCTTATATGCGCATATATGACAAAAAAGGTTTTTTACCTGTTCATAACTCGTAAGGAGTCTTCTGAACAACTTTCATATAAACTTTATTCAAAATATGCATTATTGTCCTAAAAGCTTCACCCACAAGGTCAAGAGAAGATTTGAGTGATTCAACATTGCTCGAACCATTTCTTTAAACATACAATTTCTTCTTTCAGCTACATCATTCTGGTAAGCACTACTAGGCATGGTATACTGAGGTACAATGTCTTCCTTTTTTAGAAATCGTGCTAATGGCCCTTCTTTTTGTCCCATCTTAGTGAAATGACCATAATATTTGCCACCTCTATCAGACCTGACAACCTTAATAACTTTACCGGTTTATTTCTCTACTTCTTTCTTGAAGTCCTTAAAAACTTGAAAGACTTCTAATTTTTCAAATAATAAGTAGAGATACATATACCGTGAGTAATAGTCTATAAAGGTGACAAAATACTTTTTACATATATAACACAGTAAAAAAAGGTTGCAAACATCCGTATACACTATCTCCAACTTTCCATTATTGTGTTTGACATCTTTCTTATATGTATTAGACTACTTAGCATTTATGCAATCAACACATGGCTCTATATTCGTGAAATCAAGGGATCCAAGGATTCTCTCTTTCATAAGTTTTTGGACTCTCTCTTTCGAGATATATCATAACCTTCGATGCCAAAGCAAATAGGATTGATCTTCCTTTAGGCCATGTTTATTGTCAGTCATTGTGTTCAGTACAGAATGGGATTCCTGAATTTGAAATTTGGTTTTTAACCGATACAAACCATCACATGCATATGCAGAACCCACATTAACAAATTTTTTATAATAGCAAGCTTAAAATTTTCAAATTCAAAACTAAAACCAAATTTATCAAGTTTTAAAATTAAAACCAGGTTCCGACTATAGGATGAAACATAAAATGTATCGACTAAATCCAAAATGAATTCTGATTTCGACACTACTCTGCAGGTCCCAACGTTCTTGACATGTGAACACATCTTATTTTCTGAGAAAATGCTTCTTTCATGCTATGTTGGTTTCCTTTTGTTTAGAAATGTCTGCAAAGAGTTGGCAATATGCACCATGACACCAGAATCAATCCACCAACTATGCAATGAAACATGAATTAAATTACATTCATGAGAAACAAATAGCTTATTACCTTTATTTTTGAGTCATTTCTTATGCCTCAAGCAATCCACTTTCTTATGCCCCTTCTTGTAGAAGAAACACTTTATAGAAGAGCCTCCTACTTGGGATTTGACTTTCGTTTGAGAGTTAAAACTCTCTCCAGAGGTTTTCTTCTTGTTCTTTCTTTTGAAGGAGCTTTTCTTTGGCCTCGACCTCTGTTTTTTCTTATGAGAGGCCATATGTGCACTCGACACCCTCTCACGCTTCAATCTCTCTTCTTCTTTAATATATTTGGTTAAGAGATCTTTAAAAGATCACTCGTCATTATGTGTATTGTAGAAAATTTTGAAGGGTATATATTCAGTACGCAACGAGGTCAAAATCAGATGGATCAAGAAAGAATCGAAAATTGCAAACTTGATGTCATTCAATTGAGATGCAATATTCCTCATTTTCAGAATATGTTGTTGGATGTGACTGTCACTGATATATTTCATAGATACTAATTTGGACATGAGTGTACTAGCCCTTGCTTTATTAGAATTGACAAATTGAGCCTCAATGGCTCCCAGAAATTCCTTCACTGTCATGTAGTGAAGAATGACGCCTCGAATATTCTTAGCCACTCGAGATTGCAAAAGCAATAGGCTAAGTCTGTTTGAGCACTCCCACTTCTCAGAGGCAGCTCTATTCGGTTGTGCTCTGCTCTATAAGAGAGGGAGGTTTCTTAGTTCTAAGTGCCAAATCAAGGTCTATATAACCTAGAGTGAACAACACTATTTCTTTCTAGTCTAAAAAATTAAATTTGTCTAAAAGGGGAATATTATTAGAACCATCGATAAAAAAAAACTTGATACAATAAGGAACGAAAGATAAAACTTTATTATTGCTCAGACAAGACTTGTGATGAAAAGGTAAAAAGTGAAACCCTTTATTATTCACCTTTTCTGAGACAAACATAGTTAAGCCATTATCGTTCTACTTTGGTAGAAACAACAATACTCATAATTGCTCTATTTCTTTAATTCACAAGGAATTGACTTTAGTCGATGAAACTAGCAAATCATATAACGAGAGACAATTCAACACTGTACCTTTGGGTATGAACATGCTTCATGGGCTGAAAAACACATCTACTATTACACCCTGTGTGAATTTGGAACACAACCTACCTTTGGGTAGAATCGTTGTTTCATAAATTCACACACAATCATAATAATGAATATTAATATGGTTCAAAAAATCTTCAATCAACACATCTTAGATTACTTTGGTGATTGCATGAATCGGTCAATCAAGATCTTTTACCGAAAATATATTCATATTATAGAGCATGCCCATGCACACATGTTAATGCATGTATATTCATGACAAAATATATTTTATATCATCAAAATACAAGTTCATGCTTCTATTTATATGCATAGACTAATTTTGATAATAAAATGCCATGAATTTAGTCATAATTCATGCTTAAAATATCATGCATAACTTAACCAATATAAAACACTTAAATTAATATGCATGTTATGCTTTCTTAACAATTAACACTTATAAAGCATGAAAAATAACAAAAGCAAGCTCATAAGGGTAAAATCTGGGGTCTTCTAGCTGGAACCGGTCTGAAAACACCCCGAACCAGTCTGAAATGGCTCTAAACCAGTCATCTAAGGGTCTAAACTGGTTCTAAACCTAATAAACCGATGCAAAATATGAACAAAAGCTCATAAAACCCTATAATTGAATGAGAAAATCCCTGTATTTTCATAGATTTATGGAAATAAGGTCTCTATATCTCGGAACCAGTGAAAAAATAGAAGAAAGCGGTTAAAAATGGCTTCGAACCGGTCCCAAAAAAGGGTCGTATCAGTCACTGATCCAGTTCAGTTTTGAATAGTGTTTGGATTATGTTATGGATCCTATCTGGTCCAAACAGGATCTGGGTTTGACTCGATCCAAACAATATTTGGGTCGCGTCTGATCCAAACAGGATATGGGTCCTACGGATCAGACCCAAACCTGAATCTCTAATGGGTCTGGGTCCAGTCCATACAAGACCCGGTCCAAATAGAACCTGAGTCTGACCCAGTCCAAATAGGATTTGGGTTAGGCCTGATCCAAAATAGGATCTGGGTTGACTCAGTCCATACAAGATTCAGGCTTACCGGATCTGATTCATACCCAGGCATTATCTAGATCCAATCACAACCCGAATCTGACTCGATCCATATAGGATCCAGATCAGATCCGGTCTAACTATTGGATCGGATCCTGATCCAAAAGGTAAGGCAAACCCAGTCCACCCAAAAAACAGGTCTGGATCAGGCCCACCACTGTATCGGTACAACCGGATCTGACCCAGTACCCTGTACAGAAAAATAAAAGGGGGCCCGATCCTTCAGCTTTTGAGAAATCGATCGAAAGGCCCTCACCCTCCACGTCGCCCCATGGTGACCCACGTCACGGTACAACGATTGACGTTGCCCTACCGGTGACCCAAATCGCTCACAATGACAAACACCGACGGCCAGTCGTTTGCCGATGACGATCAAAGCTTTCAACTCCTCGGCGATGGCCACCATCCGAAACCCTAGGCCGACGACTATAGAAAACAGGGAAAGAAAATGGGGGTTTTCAAAACCCTAGTTGATGCATGTCGCCGGATGTTGGCGATCCGACGAAAACATCTTCCCCTGGTAACATTCTGCGGTGACCCCAGTGCTGATCGACCACCCTACAACCTGACGGTGCAGGTAAAACAGAGGTGCTTGGCGTTCTCCTCAGTCGTTCGATGCCCACGATGAGCCCAAGCCTTAGGTCGACGATGAGCAGGACCCTAAACTTTGTATGTGAGCATGGTAGGAGTTAGAAGGGCTGAATGCACTCATCATACGTACATCTCTCTTTCCCTTTTATAAGGAAAACAATGGGCAGTTACGTGAATGTGGTCTCTCTATGTTCACGTAACCTCGACCCACTTCATGCTACTTAATTTCGCACTATTAGCCCACTAACCCACCACTTTTAATGTGTCAAACTGAGTCACATATGGGTTGGACCCAAACCCGAATGTCCAACACTCTAGTGATCAATTTGATGAGAATGCTAGTTGCTTGTGGTAGCATTAGGTTACGGTGTTAGTTTTTTGTAGTGATGCTTTTGCGGTAGTGTTAAGATACAATTTTAGTTGTCTTTAGGTAAGTAGCTTGTAGGTGGGGATGGGGGGTTTCTACTGGTTTGTATTTTGCCGATGCTATTTGTCCTGATCCCAATCTTTCTAGTCTGAAATGTAAATGTGGCACAACTTATTTGGTGTTCTAGTAGTTATCTGCTAAAAAGAGAATATAAAAGAAAAAAATTCATGTTCCTGTATTTTGTTTTTGTGTTTTTGCTTTTTAAGCATTTCAATAACTTTTCCTTTCGAGTCATGGATTGCTTCCCCTAGTCCTTTTCAGCTATTGTCTGTATATGTGATTCTATAGTTGAACAATTTTAAACCTTACTGGAGGATTTGAGGGCTAATCCTTTAACTAGAGTCGAGAATTGTTAGTGGGCTTGTGGTGATTGATGTTTATGTATTGGTGAAGAATGAGTACTATGTAAGAATTGTGGATGTTAGCATAGCCTGAACACCATGGATTTGTAAAGGATTATGACTTGCCCACATCAAGAAATACTTCATGCTTTTTTATTAATTGATGTTTGAGTTGGTTGTTAAGGAGGGGGTTAAGAGTCGGTACAGACAGACCTTGCAGTTGTTTAGTCTGATTCAAAATGAATATGTTGGCTGGATGCGATCTTGTTCTATGAGGTATCATTGTTGCAACATCGGGAGAATTCCAGTAGGATCGGTAGTTTTGTTGTTTGCGACATGTTGTATATTGCTATCGTGTTGCTATCTTGGTGCTCTTCTTGCTATGCTTTTCATGTGACTTCTGCATCTCACAAAGCCTCTAGTAATTTGTACTCCTGCTATGCTTTTTATGTTACTTAGCTCCAATGTATCGGTGTAGGCTCTTTAGTAACCTCTCAAAGGCAATCAAATGCAAATACCACGTTTGCATGTCTATGTGGAATCAGTGGACCTAAAGAGGTAACTATGAAATCTCCACATCTTCCTGAAATCCGCACATCTTCCCAAACAGCTTGGATAATGGATTTGGAAGTTTCAGCCTAATTTTGATGGTGCTCCCAAAAGAAGGTGGGAAATACTAAAATCCACTGAATTTGTGGATTTCATACTTCCCTAGCTACCATGGACGCCGAGATTCCAAACAAAGCCTTAGTTTGATCCTGTAAGTTGTTGCCGTTGTCAGCCTGCATGAACCACCCAAAGCCACCAGTTGGTTTGTTATCTGCTGCAACAAAGCTAAACAACTAAGCTAGTAACATTTAAAAGTGGGGTCAATACGAGTCAGATAGATTTTTTCCTACTTAGAAAGAGAGATAGGGGTTGTTGCATCGATTGTAAGGTTATACCGAGAGAAAGTGTAGCTACACAACATAGAGTCTTAATTTTAGATCTTAGAATTAGAAAATGCCGCAAAAGGGATAGACATAGGATAGATCCTAGAATTAAGTGGTGGGCACTGAAAGAAGCTAAAGAAGAAATGTTTGTAGAGCAGGTAGTTAAGGAAGCTGATTGGTGTCTCGAGGAGGATTCAGAATCAATGTGAAATAAGATAGCGGGTGGCATGAGAAAGGTGGCTAAGGAGGTATTGGGTGAGGCTAAAGGCAGTGCACCACTAGGTAAGGATACATCATGGTGGAATGAGGATGTCAAATTAGCTATTAAAGTTAAAAGAGAGTGTTAGAGAAATCTAAGTAAGAGTCGTGATAATGAGAATTTTGAGAAGTATATGATAGCAAAGAAGGAAGCTAAAAAAGTAGTTCGAAATGCGAGGGATAAGGTATATAAGGAGGTTTATGACAAGTTGGATACCAAAGAAGGCGAGAAGGATATTTATAGGCTTGCAAAGATGAGAGATAGGAAATCGAGGGATCTGAGTATGGTTAGATGTATCAAAGATGAAACGCAAAGGGTTTTAGTCAAAGATGAGGAGATTAAAGAGAGATGGAAAGATTATTTTCATAAGCTATTTAATGGAAGTCATGCTCAGGATCTTAGAGACTTCTCCATTCCTTTTCATGAGATGAATCATGACTTCATGCGCAAGATTCAAAAGAAAGAAATTACAGAGGCTTTGAAGAAAATGAAATAAAAAAGGGCAGTTGGCTCAAATAGTATACCTATCGAGGCTTGAAAATGCTTGGGTGAGAAAGGTTTAGAATGCTTGACAAATCTTTTTAACAAGATTTGACAAACAAATAAGATGCCTAATGAGCGGAGGAAGAGTACTTTGGTGCCTCTATATAAGAATAAGGGTGATATACAAGATTGCACAAACTATCGTGGTATAAAACTCATGAGTCATACTATGAAACTTTTGGAGAGGGTGATTGAGTATAGGTTGAGGAAGGTTATCATGATATCGGAGACTCAATTTGGTTTTATGCCTGGAAGATCAACTATGAAAGCTATACATCTTCTTAGACAACTTATTGAGAGATATAAAGAAAGGAACAAAGATTTGCATATGGTTTTTATTGATTTGGAGAAGGCATATGATAGAGTACCTAGGGATGTTCTCTGGTGGACAATGATGAAGAAAGTTATTTCTCTCAAGTACATTAGTATAATTAAAGATATGCACGAAGGAGTAGTAACTAATGTTCGCACTTGTGGAGGGGTGACAACCAATTTTCCTGTAACAGTTGGGTTACATCAAGGATCTACATTAAGCCCTTTCCTATTTGCTATAGTGATGGATGAGCTTACGAGATCAATTCAAGAAAATGTACCATGGTGTATGTTGTTTGCTGATGATATTGTTTTGATTGATGAGTCTAGAGCCAGGGTTAATGCTAAGCTAGAATTATGGAGACAAACATTGGAAGCAAGAGGTTTTAAGTTGAGTAAGAGTAAAACAGAATATATGGAATGTCAGTTTAGTAAGCAACGAAGTAGTGATGGGAGTGTAGTGAAGCTTGGTGAGCAAGAAATACCTGTGGATGACTGTTTCAAATATTTGGGATCTATCATTCAAAAGTATGGAGAAATTGATGGAGATGTAAATCATAGGATAAAGGTTGGGTGGATGAAATGGAAAAGTGCAACTGGACTGTTGTGCGATCGTAGAATGCCATTGCGGTTGAAGGAAAATTTTTATAGGACGACAATTAGACCCGCTTTTACTATATGGTACAGAATGTTGGGCTGCTAAGAGACATCATATTAAAAAAATGAGTATAGCTGAGATGCGTATGCTTAGATGAATGTGTGAAAATACAATAAAAAATAAGATTCGAAACTAGGAGATACTTAAGAAGGTAGGTGTTGCATTCATTGAAAATAAGATGAGAGAGAATCGTTTACGATGGTTTGGACATATTCGGCGAAGGCCTAATAATGCGCCAGTTAGAAGGATGGAGAAATGAGAAAATATATTAGTTAAAAGAGGTCGGGGTAGGCCTAAGAAGACTTTAGATGGAGATGATAGAAAAGGATATGAATGCTTTGAACCTCACCGGGGACATGGCATTGGATAGAAATGATTGGAGGAGAAGGATTCTTGTGGAAGACCAAGAATGATTTTCTGTTTTGGTTCATATCGTTGACCCCAATTGTTTTGGGATGAAGACGTAGTTGTTGTTGATGAAGAACCATTGCTAAGAGCCAGTTCACTTAATGAGCCCACCCCTGCAAGGGTAAACTCTGAGTTGGCTCAGCAGCATAGCATCTAGGGATGGCAGTGGATCGGGGGACAACGGGGCTCCGCCCCGTGACTGGGGATGAAGGGCATGAAACGGGGATGGAGGCGAGGATGAAGGTTAAAATCTATCCCCGTGCGGGGATGAAGGTGGGGATGGACTTAAGCTTTTCCCCGCCCTGTCCCCATCCCAATCCCCGCCTAGCCCCGCCCCGCCCCATCCCCAATCCTTTAAGGGATGACTATAGACTAAGAGGAAACAGGCCTCACCCCACCTCACCCCAGTTTGGACCGGGGATGGAAGACATGAAACGGGGATGGAGGCGGTGGAAGTTGAAATCCATCCCCGTGCGGGGATGGAGGCGGGATGAAGGTTCGGATTTTGAAACGGGGCACCCCCATCCACTGCCATCCCTAGCATCTGTTATTAAGCACTTTCTTTCAGGTAGGATTGAGCTTTTACGGGTCAAGCCTCGTCAGTTCAAGCTTGGCTCATTTGGCTTCTTTACTAGCCCTAGTCAAGGTCCATAAGGCTAGACAGGTGAAAATGTTTGTTAGGTCATGAAAATGGAATGGATAATTTTAGAATTTTTTATTAAAATTACATATAAAATTTTAGGTTGGGTTGGGTACTCAGCAAAAATCATGACCCAAACCCGGCTCACATATTGCTCGGCTTGGATTTGGGTCAGCTTTTTGCATGCCCATACCCGAGAATTCGGTTCGGGTCGGGGTGAGGTACCTGATACAAACCCGACCTATTGACAGCCCTAGTGGGAGGGGTGGAGGCCTTTGATGGCCATAATGGTATGGGTGTCAACGGGTGAGACTTCTGCTAAAAGGGTGAGTCCAAACTCAGATCCAACTAAAAGGTGTTGGTATCAAGTTCAGATCGAGGTCCATCCAGATCTTTCATAAGAAGAGTTGTACTGGATCCAATAAGAATTGCATAAACCCTGGTAAAATGATTTCTTTTAAGTTTTCTTATATTGGAAATTTGCCAATTTTAATCGACTCAACTGGATCCGGTATGTTTTTGGATCCAATCGTACCCGATACTTGACACCCATCGATGATGGCTGGCCCACCTCTCGAGATGAACAGAAGCAAAACCCTAGAATTTAGAATGGGGTATGGAAAGAGCGTGAAGGTTTTGGTATAGGAAACATAGAGAGGGGTGGCCCTAGTTTTATTCAGCTGCCTCCACTTCTCTCCCTCTCTCCGTCCCTCTCCTTGGTTTATCAACGACGCTGCTGCTTGCGATGGCTACGAACGGGGAAGAAGGGCGAGGAAGGGAGCCCGCAGCCAAGATCCAGAAGGTCGAGATTCAGAGCAACGGGTGCCATCAGGGTCCCCCTGCAAATGCCCCATTCCTCATGGTCAAGAAGCTCTCCCCCAACGCCGTGCTACCCACGAGGGGATCGCCCCTTGCGGCCGGTTACGACCTCTCCAGGTGTTGTGCTGTGGTCTCTCTCTCTCTCTCTCTCTCTCTCTCTCTCTCTCATTTGTTTCTTTGTGGTCTCAGTGCCGCTGCAACGATTGTTCCAGCGAGGGGAAAGGCTCTTGTTCCCACCGATTTGAGCATCACCATCCCAGAGCGAACTTATGCAAGGATAGGTACTTCTCCTTACCCTTCATTTCCTTTTATCCATTTCCTCCCTTTTTTTTCTCTCCTGTGTGAAAGTCAAGAAGCACAGATCTGTTTTGTTTCCTTTTGGGTGCGTTTGTTTTCATTGGGGTTGTGTAGGTCAGTATAAAATATGTAAAGGTGGTTTTCCTTTTGGGTTTCTTGATTTCTCTTCCTGTCCTTTCACTTCATTGGATTTTTTTTCTTTTTTGGATGGCAGCACCGCGTTCTGGGTTGGCTTGGAAGCACTCGATTGATGTGGGGGCTGGCGTGATCGACGCCGATTATCGGGGACCTGTTGGGGTCATCCTCCTCAATCATTCGGATTCGGATTTCCAGGTGAATCCTGGGGACAGGATCGCTCAGCTCATCATCCAGAAGATCGTGACGCCTGATGTCTGTGAAGTTGAGGATCTTGACTCGACCGCCAGAGGAGTTGGGGGCTTTGGCTCTACCGGCGTCTGATTGACTGTTTTGAGGGGAAATCTTTCTGTTTTGTGCATAGTCTGATAGACTGCTATGATGTCTCATCCATCGATGGTTCACACTTTTGCTGTTATCTCCTTCGGAAATGATACTACACTATCATCATATTTCTGACGCTTGGCTTCTTCCTTTCTATTATCACACGGATGTTTGCCTATATGTTGAAAGAATTGTGTTGATGAGCATTTTCTTTTTTGATTTATTACCCGACTGTTTGGGCTCTAATACCTGATTGCTTTGGCTCAGCATGCCATACGGTCATTGGCCAATACGCTTTTGAAACTCACCTTTGCGTATGCTGAACGTAGGCTTGCGCAAGGAAGTGACACTTTGAAATCAAACCTCGCAAGGGATTATCACTATCTATCAATGCATTTTCAAAGCTTTGAGGGTTTTTTTATTTTCATATTTAAATATATTTTTTTATAAGGTTAATTTAATATTAAACTAGTTGGGTTTAGTATTAGATGGATTCAACTTTATAAAAATGATTAAAATACTGATAAAATAATAACATTTTTGAAAAAATGCACTTTTTTGAGGGAATTGAACAGTCCAACACCCTTTCAAAATATAATTTTATGAAGTTATCAAACTTGTCTTTTTAACTTCAAAAAGTAACGTTGCATTTTCAAAAATGCTATTATTTTAAAAGTGTTTTAGTCATTTTTATAAGGTGGAATCTAACTAATATTAAACACTAGTTTAATATTAGATTAACCCTATTCTATATTCTAAATAAAAATTGTTAGGATTTTGTTATATTTAAAAATAAATCTTTTATTTCTTTTTATATAATCTTTTTACCAAACTTTTATTTTATTAAATGTTGCAATTGTTTTTATTTTTTCTTGAGATTTATAAAAAAAAATAATAATCCTTTGAGGATTAAGAGCCTAGAAACTAGGCTAGCAAACAAGCTAATTTGTATGGCCCCTTACGACAAATTTGATATGTTTTCCCAAATGTCCCATACATTTTAAAATCTTTTTGATGTCCAATTTCGCAAGTTCTTGACTATTTTAGGACTTTTTTACCTTTAGCATGTGTGAATTTCTCTTTATTTTTGCGCATTACGTTGTAACTCTCTCTCATCTCACTAAATCTCACTAAAAATGAGAATTCATATGATATTTTTATAGAAATCATGAATTTTGCACAAATAGTACTAATATTGCAACACTGCTTGCAAAAATCTTTTACTTGCAAATTTTGTCAAGAGTTTCGCGTTGGTAGTTGTGAAAGTCTGTCTTTGGATGCAAAATTCATAAAAAGTTTGTAGGATTCACAAACTTTCGCATGTTGTTAACTTATAGCGATGCAAAAATCTATTTTAGAGTGTAAATTTACGTGTATATATAGGCAATTAGAGTGTAATTTTTTTCAAGAGTTTCGTGTTGGTGGTTGCGAAAGTCTGTCTTTAGATACAAAATTCACAAACTTTTGCATGTTGTTGACTTATAGTAATGCAGAATTCCATTTTAATGTATAAATTTACGTGTATATATAAGCGATTAGAGAGCAAATTTCGTCAAGAGTTTCATGTTGATAGTTGCAAAAATCTATTTTCGATGCAAAATTCATAAAAAGATTGCAAAATTCATGAACTTTTGCATGTTGTCTTTAAGCGATGCAAAATTTTATTTTAGCATGCGAATTTAGCTGTATATAGGCGTTTGTATTCATTTTTTTATTTTTATTTTTTTTGTTTGTATGTGGAAAGAGTAACACTTTTCTTTGTACCCTAGCGGTGATTCTTATGAAAGTTTTTTCGCTCCATTCTGACACACATTGACTTTTTCAGTTAGTTTTTTCGCTCCATTTTGACAATTATCGTTGTTTCTAAAAAACAAATTATAGATATGAGAAGTTAATGGCCTTATGGTTAGGTAGACTCTTACCTATCCATTGATTCAATACTTGTGATTTATATATGAAAAAACACCCTTCTATCAATGAGTGTTAGTCTAAGGGTTGATCTTTTCAAATCTTGGTCATTTCCCTCTAATAGATGTGGTTGTGGTTGACTATGCACAAGTATTGAATATGGGTTACGGGGTTATTGTGAGTTGTTGGTTTTTTGAGTAGTTATTAACTGAATGATACGTTGTGTGATTGGTGTAGACAATTATGATTGCTTCTGAAAGAGTAGGAGTATTTTACTATAGCATTGATCAACCTATTTAGAGATTTATATTGGTATCTAAAAACATCAACTATAAGAAATTTATAGTATTGATGTCTCGTAAAACCAGATATCTGAAAAAGTCAATGATCAAAGTATTCTTCAAAATTAGATGGTCAACATATATGGATACATATCTTGGATGATGATGATGATGATGTAGAATCAATGTTATATAGTGGTGATGTTTACTTAGTTGCTAGTAAAACTATAGGTTCTAGTAAAGATAATTGAAAAGTTATTATTTATGAAGTTAACAAAGAAGTTGTTGGTTGTAAAGTTATACAAGAAGCAGTCAAAAGTGATATACAAGAACCAATTGATGAATGAAATAAGGAAAATCTTGTGGATAATGTGCATCTATCTCAGATACATTTATGTATTGAGCTCAATCCCTTAGAGAATATCTCACTATCTCAAACTGTTAATGATGAGAGTATCACTATAGAGGATGTAAAACCATGTGGGCAAACCAGTGTTGATGATATTCATCGCAGTAAGTTGGATGACACTCAACCTTTCAATGTAGATAACAAATCTAGGTAAAGGTTATTGGACTTTCTAATTTATGTTTGAATTGAATATATTATTTTTATTATTAATATTGAAAATAAAAAATGCTAAAATATAGCATGCATGAAAGCAAAGAGAGCAATATATATGATAAATTTTAATTTAGTTTGTGCAGTCAATTAGTCCATTTGAGATAGTAGCGATGACGACCATAATGGAGAATCAGATGATAGCGATGATGATGACTATGCCATGTCGGCTTAGTAGAAATCAGAAACAATAGGAAAATGATACGGGACAAATAATGGTGGGTGAGAACGATGCACAAATGACATTTAGGAAGTCAAACCTTCGGTTCTTGTTCAATGATTTCTCATTCAATAAAGAGCAATTGAAAATCAATGAAGCAGAAACATCTGAGTTGCATGACAAGTTGCATAATAAAAAACTCAATAATTATAAACAGTTCTAGTGGCTAACAAAAAAGTCAAACGATGAAGAAATTGCTTGCGATAAAAGGTTTAATCATCTTGAGCATTATCGTGAGTTTTTGAAAGATCATTTGAACAAAAATAACTATAAAGCAAATTTCATGAAGAGTTGCAGTAACAGAGTCACTGGCATGTGTATGAGAAAGAACCCACAGACTATAGTTGATTGTTGGAAGATCCATTACACTGTTCTTTCTAATGAAGATGTATAAAAGAGAGCATACATGTGGTGGATTAGTGGGCAACCTCATACTAGAAAATGTGTCATCCAAGTGGATTTCATATGTTATTCATAGACGCTTGCACGATAACCCGAAAATAACTCTAAGAGAAATCATGAATGACATAAGTCACGAAGAATGTGTGGAAGTTAGTTATAAACAAGTATGGCGTGGATGAGAATTGACCAATGAGGTGTTATATAGTTTATTCGAAGAGTCCTTCAAGATGATTCTCGCCTATCGTGTTCATTTAGTGATGGCTAACTGGGGATCGCTAGTGTAACTCCCTAGATTTCCAAAACAACACATTGTCTAAATTTTATGAATTGTTTTTTTTTCTTTATAGTAGAATTTAGAAATGACTTTAGTAGTGAAAATAAATGATAGCTAGTCTTCGATTTTAAAAGATGTCGGGTGGGTCACAAGTATGTGGCCAATTAATCATTATCCACCAAAATATTTCATTTAAGCAAACCAAAATGAGTTATTTATTATAAATAGTACTGCTTAGTAAAGCAGTATTAGATAAACTGAGTTTGTAAATAAAATGTTTAACGAAGCCTGGAGAAACCCTTGATACTGATGTCACCCTGCTCTGCATCGCACACCACAAGTACAATACTTGTATCCCCCCATAAAATGGGGTCAGAACCATTATTGGTCTCATAGAAAAGCATTTCAATTCTAACAAGTATAATATGTTGAAGACATAAATGGTCATCCTAGGGTCACAGTTGAAAATATTATACCTCAAGTCTACACGACTTATCGTATATGTATCCTATGGATCAAAGCAGGAGCTCCTCGAGCCTAGCTTAGTCATGTAGATATAATTTGGGTACTTTACCTGATTGGTCCAATAGTATACCGAGATTAATACCTTATATAAGTTTATGCACGAGTAGTACTAATGTACATTCATTCATTCATTAGTATACCTATAAATAATGCATTATTTTGATAATTACAAGTTCACCCCTGGTACGTAAAAGAACCTAACTTCAATGTCAAACGAAGCTATCTAGATGTTTCTTATGCTGTGTATTTTTATGCCCAAAGGCCTGAATGACCCTATTTGTAGCAGGACGACAAATTTTTGTTAAGAAAACCCTCGCTAAGTCGGTTTGAATGCATCCTACTACTACAGTAGCGGGGTCAACCCCTAGGTCTTATAACTCGACCTCCTAACCTTTGAGTGACTAGGAGACTACCTAAACTCTTTGGTTCATAAGATAAAGTATGTCACTCAAGGTGATACCATCATCGTCTACCTTGATGAGCATAAGTCTTGAAGGGGTTTGACGACATAATCTTTACTATTAAAATATTACGCATCACATAAGCAACTAGTGCATTTTGCACAAAGGAAAATGTGAACCCAACCCCAATCAGTTTTCTAAAGCATGTGTCAATTCCTGTATAGACAGGGACTATCGTTATGTTTGTTTATATGCATGCAAACATCACTCTTGGCGTATGCGGCCTTTATGAGTGCTTCACCCCATTGTGGGTGGATAACCAACTCTGGTACAATGATACTTATGAGTATTATTCTTTTGACCATAGTTTACAGATGCATGCATAATCAATGATTACTTTTGATCGACTGGTCACTCATGAACACTGAAGCACATTGAAGCAAGCTTGCAATGGCAACCAATAGTGCTTTGTGTAGAACTCATCGATGCGAAAAAATGCAAAAAAAATCTAGAGAGTGCACTTTTCTAGAGAGAGTAAAAATCTAGAGAAAGTGCTCTTTTTTAGAGAGAGGGCACTTTTATAGAGAGAGCAAAACTAAAGAGAGGAGAGATGAGAGAGAAAGCTAGAGAGAGGTTTGGTGATTTTTTAAAAGGAGGGGGTCCCATTTATAGAGGTTGGGTATGGGCTCTACCCCAAGGGATAAGTATGCCTTCTCGATTTTTTCCTACCCTTTTTGGAAAAGGACAGATATATCCCCTATGGAACCCACCTAGGTATTTTCATGAGATATTTATGTGGAGCCCATAAGATATTTTTTTGTGATATTTATGTAGGGCTTACAAGATATTTTTGTGAGATATTTATGTGAAGCTCGCATATTTTGGGGTTTCGCCGATATTTTTCGCGGAAAAAAGTGAGTGCGCTATTGTCTTCGTCTCGATGAGATGAAGTGGGTTTTCTTTGAAAAAAAAATTTATTTTGCTAAATAAGCGTGATATAGCTCCCTGAATGTTTTGAGTATATGCCCCTAAGGATATATGCGTCCTAAGTATAATTGGCTCTAAGAAATCCCTTTGTTTTGCATTTCAGGTTAATACGATAAAATTATGTAAAAATACATCATATTTGTATTCATAAGTTTACTGAAAAATTATGGATCTTACAACTAGGCATCATCATTTGTCCAAATTTTAGGGATTATTTTTTTCTTTGTAGCAGAATTTAGAAAAGACATTAGTAGCAAAAGTAAACGATAGTTAGCCATCGATTTTAGAAGATATTGGGCGGGTCACAAGTATGTGGTCAATCACCTATTGTCCACCAAAATATTTTATTTAAGCAAATCAAAATAACTTATTTATTATAAATAGTACTGATTAGTAAAGTAGTACTAGGTGAACTGGGTTTGTAAACAAAATGTCTAATGAAGCCTATAGAACCCTAGATCTTGATGCTGCCCTGCTCCGCATCGCACACTGCAGGTTCAGTACCTGTATCCCCAAATGCTAAAGACATAAAAGGTCACTCCAAGGCTGCAGTTGAAAATATCGTAGCTCAAGTCTCCATGACTTAGTGTATAGGTATCCTATGGATTAAAGCAGGAGCTCCTCGAGCCTAACTTAGTCATGCAGATACAATTTGGGTCCTTTACCCGATCGATCCAACAGTGTACTGAGATCAGTACCTTATATAAGGTGATGCATGAGTAGTACTAATGTACATTCATTCGTTAGTGTACCTATGACTAATGCATTATTTTGATAATTATAAGTTCAACCCCTAATATGTAGAAGAACCTAACTTCGATGTCAAAGAAAGTCATTTGAGTATTTTTTATGCTATATATTTTTGTGCTTAGATGCCTAAATGACCCTGTCCGTAGCAGGGTGATAGATTTTTGTCAGGATAACTCATGCTAGGCCGATTTGGATGCATCATACTACTACAGTAGCGAGGTCAACCCATAGGTCTTAGGGATAACCCAACAACCTCGAGTGACTGGGAGACCTTCTGAACTCTTTGGTTTATAAGATAAAGTATGTCACTCGAGGAGGTACCATCATCGTCTGCCTTGATGAGCATAAATCTCAAAAGGGTTCAAAAATATAATCCTTATTATTAGAATGTTGAGTGCCACATAGGCAACGAATGCATTATGTACATAAGAAAATATGAACCCAACCCCAATCATTTTTTTGAAGCATAGGTCGATTTCTGTGTGGACAGGGACTATCGTTATGTTTATTTATATGCATGCAAACATTGCTCTTGGCACCTACGACCTTCACGAGTGCTTCACCCCATTGCAGGTGGATAACCAACTTTGGCACAATAACACTTATAAGTATTATTTGTGTGATCGTAGTTTATAGATGCATGCATAATCAAGGACTACTTTTGATCTACTACTCGAGAGTATTTAGCCGTAACGAGCACCGACTTAACAAGATGCAACAGCTACTCTAGTGCGGCAACCCTTACGAGTGTGATACCCTTAAAGACTGAAATGGAACGAGTCATCCTGAGATAGTTCCAACAATGAGGGCATTATCGTGCCATCCATACTAGCTTAGGTGAGTATTTTGCTAGCATCTCCTTTGTTTAATAGGGAAAATGCTATGTTTCTTTTTATCTTGGAGAGCACTTTATCAGAAATTTCTGCAACATCTCTCCTATTTAATAGAAAAATGCTACCTTCATTTTTTAATAGACGCACATTGTTGTGCATGTGTTGCATCTCTCATGGTTTATCGAAAACCTAGGCCTTATGCTGGTGACTTAGATATTTACGTAAATGCAATTTTGGCAAATCTGAAACCTTTCCAATAAGGGTTTCTTTGCCAAACAATGTTTTGAATGCGACAAGGCTTTTCAATCTCTTTGAGCGATAGGAATGAGTCACCATTTATACGCTAAATACAACGCAGTTATATTTATTAAAAGTAGGAGTCTGTACACATAAAGCGTGATGACAAAGTAATTAGTGTAAAGTAGGAGCCTTTACACATATTAGTGCGACGACAAAGTAAAGTGCGTAAAGCAGGTTTCGATGAATAAAACCATGCACCAGGCCAAGTAATTTGCGGCAAAGAACATATGTATATATATAGTAAATAGGAAAGTAGTTATAAGGATACACGCATGAATATCGAAGCAAGCTCGCGGTGGCCTAAAGGGCGTTAACCAAAGACTAAGACTCTATGGTACATAATTCACCATAAATATCGAGAAGTAGACACAAGGATACGTGCACGAATACTAAAGCAAGTTTGCAGTGGCAACTAAGAGCATCTCATGTAAAACTCATCGGCGAGAAGAAACATGAAAAAATCTAAAGAGTTCTTCTCTAGAGAGAAAATTCTTTTTTAGAGAGTAAAAATCTAGAGAGGGGAGGGAGTCCTTTTATGGAGAGAGAGCAAAACTAGAGAGGGATAAAAACAAGAGAGAGGAGAGAGAAAGCTAGAGAGAGTGACGATTTTCTAAAAGGGGGAGGAGGTCTTATTTATAGAGATTGGGTGTGAGCCTCACTCCAAGGGATAAGTATGCCCTTCTTCCCTATTTTTCCCTATCATTTTCGGATAAGGATAGATATATCTCCTGTGGGGCTCACCTACATATTACAATGAGATATTTATATGGGGCCCACAAGATATTTTTGTGAGATATTTATATGGGCCCACAATATATTTTTGTGAGATCTTTATATGAGGCTTATACATTTTTAGGGTTTCGTTGATATTTTTTGTGAAAAAAAGTGAGTATGTCATTCTCTTCATCTCAATGAGACAAAGCATATTTTCTCTATAGAATTCTCTCATTTTACAAAATAAGCACGATATGGCTCTTTGAAGGCCCTCTAGTTTTTATAGTAGATGACACATTCTTAAAAGAAAAATACATGAGTATATTATTGTCGACCCATGGTATTGATCCTAGAGGTGAGATGTTTTCTATAATATTTGCAATTGTAAATAAGAAGTCAAAGGAGTCTTGGGCATAATTTTTTAGGCATTTAGAGGTAGAATTCTCAGATAGACACTTAGGGCTTCAGTATGTTGTCCCCTATACATAACCTAGATGTCATGTTGGATTTGGCATGAAGCATCTGACAAAGAATTTTTTTAAGAAATTTTATTCACCACTCAATGCACTCTATTGGAGCACAACCCGAGCATTCACGAAACAACAATGTAATTATTTTATAGAAAAGATTTGAGAGCAAGATGAAATCACATACCTATATGTGACTGAGGAAGTGGTCGAAAAATAATAGGCTAACAATCACTTTCTAGCAAGAAGGTATAGGTGCTTAACCTCTAATATAGTAAAGAGCTTCAATTTAGAGATTGTCTCCATACGTGACAAGCCCTTAGTGCCTTTTATTGAAAGGTTTTATCTCATGCTAATGAAATTGTATGACAAAAGAAAGATTAGCTGGCAAAAAATGTCAGGTGTTATTGTGTCTGAGGTAAAAGAGAAACTAGATGAACCTAAGAGAAATGCACAACTACTACATGTGCAAATAGTGCATTGTCTCTGACATCGGTATAAAGCCTACAACTGATCTCATGACTACAGTGTTGATCTTAAGAAGTAGACATTCTCTTGTCAATAGTGACAAATTAGCGAGTTTTCATGTGATCTCATGCATTTTGTATGAGGGCAAGCTACCATAGTATTATTGTGACAAGTTCTTTACAGTTGAATCATATCGAACTACATATAGTATATATTCATTATTTATGATAATGGATAATGTCTCACGCATTACAACTCTTACCCTTATTCTTGTGTATCTGCAAAAAGTGAAGCCTAAACTATGGTGATCTAAGGTTAAGCGACAGAGAACAGAACACAAGGATATGATGTTATACAAGTGCAGTATATGTGATGAGGTTATTCACAACAGGCAAAAACACTCATAAAAGTATGTATGAATATTCTATGCTTTGAAAAGGTATTTAGCTAGTGCTTTTTAATGAATTGCTTTTTTGTAATTTATATTATATTTTTTAATGAATTGCTCTAATGTCTTATGTTTGTTATGTATATCTTGTTGATCAAAATATTGGAGATATGGTACAATAACATTACTTATTCAATAATGCGCTTATTTTTCTCAAGTATAAATTATGCTAAATAAAGTATTGCAGGTTCATATTTTTACAGGGTGGTTTGGCAAACAAACTCATAACTACTTTACGCATGTTTGTTAACTCAATTTGTGTATGCACTTGTCCTTGACTAGGTATATGATTGTTACATATTTGTCATGTTATGTATGCAATACTTGGGCTTAGGCAAAGAATTAAATTTCACACAAGTATATTGTATGTCATATTTTATTATTATTATTATGTAAGCTATTGTTAATTGTTTACTAATAACTTTTTTTTTAAAATGATGTATCTATTTATAGGAAGCATATAATGAAATTGTATAAACATAAGAGGAGTTTGTTAGTAGTGGGCCAAAGAGATGGCAGAAGGAGAGGAAGAGAGAGTTGAGGGGGAAGAAGAAAGGGCATCAAACAATAAGGTGTTGGATGACAAGGAGAAGTTAGTTGAGCTCTAGACAATCCTGGAGAGTATACATTGATAGTTATGTATATTCTATTTTGATAATAAAAAATATGGATGCAATTTTGACAGAATAAACAAAAACTTGGATGCAAAGTTTATTCATGATTATATTTAAAAACCTGGTTATAATTTTGCATATATGGTTGACATAATTTGTAGTTGTTTTGTTATGTTTGTAGATGGATTTAGTTGCAAAGTTCATTCATGGTTGTATTTAAAAAATATATATATTTTTATATGTATTGTTAAATTATTAAATTGTTAAATAGCAAATCTGTTCTATAATAGAAAAAATTAAATAAAAAATATCACATATTTGATAAAATTTTGTATATAAGTAGAAAATTTGCATATATATATGTGCAAATTTGCATACAAAATTCACATGTATAGTTGTAAATTTGTATAAGAAATTCACATGCATATATGAAAATTAACATAAAACATTGTATATTTATGTATATGTGCAAATTTGCATGGGAAATTCACAAATTTAGAAAAAGTTTGCATATTTTGTATACGTGTGAATTTTTTATCTTTTTGCGAAATTTTGCATATAAGTAGAAAATCCACTTACATGCGAATTTGTATACAAAATTCACATATTTAGGCAAAATTCACATGTTTTATATATGTGTGATATCTATTCTGTATAGTACGATTTTTTCATCCTTTTGCAAAATTTTGCACATAAAGAGAAAATGTACTTATTTTGAAAGAAACTCGCATGTATGCATATAAAGTTTTCATCATTTTATGAAAATGAAGTTGCTCTTACATTACATTCATTCTATTCTTTCACAAAATGAGGCTTCTCATACATTGTATTTATTTTATTTTTTCAGAAAATGAATTCGCTCATACTATGATTACATTTCATTCTTTCACAAAATGAAGTCGTTCATACATTTCATTTATGTCACTCTTTCACAAAATGAATGAATGGTAATACATTGCATTCATTTCATTCTTTCACAAGAATGTTGATTCTCACTGCCTATTTGATGAGGAGAAAATAGATTGTGTGCAGAGGTACCTTCATCTCTTGGGCTTCAAGAATGTCGCATATCACTGCATCTTTGATGAGGAGAAAATACGGTATAACATCTTTGATTCTACACTCTATGTTTTTCTCTTGATTTTTCCTATCCCACCCAAACCATGTGATCGAACACCGACTATGAGATACGTCAACTCTGTGTTAATGGGAGAGAAAATAGAGCATACCAGCAATTTTAAATCATCATTTTTCAACACATCTAACCAGCTATCAGAGTTCATTAAAGTCATAGACCTCCCATCGATTCTATATTATCATTATTCACGTTTTCTAGGATGAGAATGAACTTTTTAGATGATCAATTGCAACACTCATGGACAACTTGCAGACTTTTTGTTTTCTATCTCACCCATACCATAAGATGTGCTTATAGAAAAAACTCACTCTCGATGATCTTTCGAGCATGACCAAAATGGACTTGCATTGAGTATTTATCCCACGTGTGTGATGGATGCTTAGTGCAAGTTTGTGCCAAAATAGACCTTTAGAGGCTCTTTTGAAGTGTTGCTAAAGGTCTGGGCAGAAAATTTGACTTTTAGAGATGCTTTTTAAGCATCGCTAAAGGTCATGGGCGAAAAAATGGTTTTTAGCAGTGCTTCAAAAGTGCCACTAAAAGTCAATTTTGACGTTGATGCACGCGTAGCTCACATCCGTTTCGGTCATGCTCAAAAGTGGTCATGCACCTACGCACTATATATATGTGAGTAATGAGTTCTTTAGGCCCACTTTTTTGTTAGGTCTCATTAGGCCCCTTGAAAACATCATAGTTTTAAATATTTTTTTCTCACTTCTGACACTTTAGATGTGATCTATAGATTTTGTTTAGTGGGAGCCAGCTTTTGGATCACCGAAATCTGACCTATATACAGGTTTTTCCGATTATCCAAAATCAATGGCTATGAAGGTACCAGTTTTTCTCAGCCTATAAAATTATTTTTTTTCATCAAAAAAACATGATTCAAGAGTAGATTCCCACTAAATCGATCATGCTAAATACATCTAACAGTTCAAATCTATCATAAAACACTTAAAACTTATAGGGCAAAATGAGAACCGGTGCCTAATATATATATATATATATATATATACTAGTGAAGATACAAAACTAATTATCGGCTCAATCTGACGGAATAAATATGTCCAACATATCTAATTTACTAAGGATTGAACCTTGAATTATTTTTTTATGTAAAATATGATTTTTTAAGTTGTAAAATTTTGGTACATTGTGGGTCATTGAATTTTAAAGATCTTGAAAAACTTACTTTCATGTAACAATAATATGATTTAAAGCTCATTTCCTAATAAACAAATATTGTTTAATTTCGTTCCCGTGCATAACAACCAAGAGGCTATGAACAAAGAAGATAGTAACAAGACGGGGCAGCTAGCTAAGTGTCAGCGATGCTGGTTACGTAGCTTACACCTTCTTCACTACGTGTCGTGCACTTGGAAGAGGCAAAACCCATATGTCCGAAACATCTCTTACCCCCATCTCGTTTTAAGCATGCATGCGAAGACCCTTGCCTTACCTACCTCTCCACCTCTTCGGCCTCTGCACACACAATCGATCGAGGAGACCCCCCAAGTTCCCTACACCAATTCACCACCAAGAGCACCGGCCGGGAGAAACACTTGATTAAAAGTCATCTTCCAAGGCTTCAAACATGCGCCGGTTTGCAGTTGGAAGGGCGGAGGACGCCACCCACCCTGACACCATGCGTGCTGCCCTGTCCGAGTTCATCTCTACCCTCATCTTTGTCTTCGCCGGTGAAGGAGCTGTCCTCGCTCACGGTAAGCATCATGAGACCCAGCGTTTCGCACGCATCCCAACTTAAATGCTTATAATGGAAAGATTTGATCTTCCGACTTTGTGAATTAGGATCGTCTTTTCTTGCTGATCGATTTTTGTTCAGATAAATTGACCAAGGGAACGTCGTCCATGGTGGGGCTGGTGGGTGTAGCATTATCGAGTGCACTTGCGCTTTTTGTTGCGGTCGCCGTTGGATTCAACATCTCTGGCGGCCATGTGAATCCGGCCGTCACCTTTGGAACTCTTGTGGGTGGTCGAATTTCCCTCCTCCGTGCCTTTCTCTACTGGGTCGCTCAGATTCTAGGTTCCATTGTCGCTTCTCTCTTGCTCAGATTTGCAACCAATGGCATGGTAAGAAGGGTGCCTATATACTTATATCAAAGCACTGGGGCTACACAAAACACTACAGAAAATCGCTGCACATTATAAGAAATATGTCCGTTTATCTTGAACTCGCTTTGCTAATTGTTTCAGAGACCGTATGGGTTCTCGGTTGCATCCGGAGAAGGAGAGCTTCATGCTTTGGTGCTGGAGATAGTGATGACGTTTGGGCTTGTCTACACGTTCTATGCGACGGCCATTGATCCAAAGAGAGGGCCCGTGGGGACGATCGCGCCGCTCGCCATCGGCCTCATCGTCGGTGCCAACATCCTGGCTGGTGGTCCTTTCGACGGAGCATCGATGAATCCGGCTCGTGCCTTTGGCCCCTCTCTGGTGGGTTGGCGGTGGAGGAACCACTGGATCTACTGGGTTGGCCCTTTTATTGGTGGGGGGCTTGCTGGGCTCATCTACGAGTTTCTCATGATCCCCACCGAGCCGCCGCGCACTCACCAGCCTCTCGCTCCCGAAGATTACTAGACATACTTGCACCATGTGTGGGGTGCTGCGCCTGCATATATTTATGTGCCCTCACCATGACTCTCACGAGGAATAAAGCATAAGCCATGTATCCTACATACTTACCTGGTGCATCTTTGTATTCAGTTCCTTTGTTCTTTCTTCCTTAGTCAATACAATTATAAGCGTGTAATATGAGTTGTGTAATGCATGCTTGGTCCGTAATACAGGGTTCAGATTACTGGCAGTAACCGACTCAAACAATATCGGTCGATCATGTATCTAGTTGATTTGATTGGAATCTGTAAAATTACATGGCATGGAAATATCCGTTGGGAACCGTTGGATCCGAGGGATACCGAGTTTACAGATTTACCTGTATTCCTCGTCAAAATATTTAAGCTCAAACAAGCAACCTCACGCAGTTGAAGAGAGCACATCATGAAAGCACTTTTTGTTCTTTTTCAAGGAAAGTTTTCTGTGAAACCTTGCCATCCGTGTTGCAACTCGAAGCTGGTTGTCGGACAGACCATGAAGCATAACCACGCCTCATGCATTATTCTGTAATAATGGTACGGTGCAAATGAGAATCCGAGACACGAATATATGATTTTATATACGATGATGTCTGCTTTATGTACAGTTCTTGATTGATTAAATTGGTTAAGAAATTTTGTGAAGCGGTTAACTAGGAATTGTTCCATTTTTTGGTTAAAAGAAACGCTAAACAAATATTTTTTGAAGATTCTTCTTTCGGTTATCCTTATTTATTATGGGTTTTGGCTTGGATTCATGGAGGAGCTTTTTATATAGTTGTAGATCATCAAGGCCGAGCTTATGGTTGGTGCTCTACCTAAAGACTTGAACCA
Source organism: Nuphar pumila (assembly GCF_984573655.1). NCBI lineage: Eukaryota > Viridiplantae > Streptophyta > Magnoliopsida > Nymphaeales > Nymphaeaceae > Nuphar > Nuphar pumila. The sequence goes on from NC_143251.1 coordinate 25,012,309, forward strand.
ACACGTATAACAATATTTATCAAATAACTAGAGTATTTAGTATTGAAAGAGATTGTCATTAGAAAATTTAGGAGCATTTTTTACAGGACTTGCATTGTTTGGCTCAAGTTTAATAGATTGATCCACTTCTAAACGTTTGCTCTTATAGAATAAAACGATCACTTTGTTTTTATTAATGTCAGCCTGTTCGTGTGCACCACCATGCCGTGCATGGTTGTTACTTGGCTGTAGGCCATGAATGAGATAACCCATCTTCAGTTCAAAAGTTCATAGGGTATCCCCCCTTCCAATGTCTAGTGCTGTAGTAACAAAAATCACTTCATTTTTATGATAAATTCACTTTGTCTATTTGTTCCATGGAGTTTTACGTACGTATGTTTTGTTTTCCACACTTTCCTACAATTTCATGTTATACGCAATATCTCTCTGTTGCAAAAATTATGTTTTCATCTTTCAAATATGTCTTTAAGGTATCATATTGGTACGTCTATGGTGCAGCCATGGCAATTTTCCGTTTTCTTAATAATTTTATTTCATTGTCTTCTCAATATGCCAGTAACTTGTTAACATCTAATGGTTGCTCTACCAGATGCGCTTCATTCATGTATGCTACTTGTCAATTTTGTGGTTTAGCTAGATATGGAAGACCATCTGTAGGCTACTTATCAGTTTTGTGGTTTATCTTGCTATAGGGTTCTACGGAAGCAGATCAGGTCATGCTGAAAATGAGCGTTTTTTATCATGCGGACATCGTGGCCGTCTGTTTGCATTTTGGATGTGGTTTTGTTGACTTTTGAGATTTTAAATATTCAAATCGGATGGCCACGATGTCAGCATGAGCGAAAACGCTCATTTTCAGCATGACCTGATCTGCTTCCGGGTTCTACTAGTGTTTTTACTAGCAAAGTTGAAATTGGGAGTTCAGTCATCCACTGCTATGGATATGATGTCATGTGCTCATATATTGTTTAAAATAATGTTCTCTAATTTAGACTTGAAAAACCTAAAAAAATGGCATAAACACTACAAGAAAAATGCTAATTAGCGACAAAAATTTATGATAGATTTTTTTCGTCATAAATTTGTGATGGATTAACGAGAGAAAACTCTCTGTCGCTAACATTCAAAATATTTGTGAAATTAGCGACGAAAAAATTTTTGTCACGAATCCGTCGCTAATTAGTGATGGATTCGCAGCATAAAAATTATGTCTCAAACTCCGTCGAACTTAGCGACGAAAAGTTTTCGTCGCTAAGTCACGACAGATTAGCGATGACATTTTTTTGTCACCAAATATTACAAGAAAAATGCTAATTAGCGACGAAATTAGCGAGAAAATTATTTCGTCGCTAATCTATCACTAATTAGTAACAAAATTAGTGAGAGAAGTTTTCTATCTCTAATCCGTCCCTAATTAGCGATGGATTAGCGACAAAAAAATTCTGTCTTTAATCTGTCACTACTTTTCGATTTAAACTGACCCATCTAGGGCGCGAAATTTTCCTTCTCTTCCCGTGCAAAATTTAAACCGACCCAAAAGTTGTTTGATTAAAGCGCCGGACAACGTGCTTCTCTTTCAGATTGTTCGGCTTCCCCGAGAAGCCTCGCAGGTGACAGTCGGAATCTGAGGTCACCGAGGTCCGCTGGACGGGAGAACTCTCACCAGAATAACGGGCGATTTGTAGTTGCGCTTCACATGCTAGCTCATTTTCTATTGTGACGTCTAGTTGTATCATCATCATCATCCATGTTTATCATCGTCTCTTTTTCTGAAAAAGCTTGATCTCACTCTATTTCGTCTTCGCCAGATCTTTGGCATCTTTTTTATCGGAATGCAGCTTCATTTTGAGTGATTTTTGATCGGGTAAGTTAAGCGGAGCTTGTGTTTTCTTGGTTTTCTTTGCATATTTTCGTTATGGATGAGATACGGCTTTTGCTTTTCTTTGCAGTGGCGGGCCGAACTGGACAAGCGAGGAACCAGGTTGAGAGGGCACCGGAGAGCGCGCCAGTTTTGTGCAGAAGACCCTGCAGTGGCGGGCCGGGTCGCTTGGGTCTAAGACCCTGTGCAACGCCTGTGTGGTGCGGTACATGTCCAGCCTATTGCTGCCGGAATACCGCTCGGTAGGGAGAAAAAAATTTATTTTTTTTTAAATTTAGCGACGGATAATATCCGTCGCAAAACCAAATCTATACTTATTTAGCAACGAACTCGCAATGGATCATGTCCGTCGTAAATTAGCGACGAAAGTAGTGACAGATAAGTTCCGTCGCTTATTAGCGATTAAAAATTTGTGATGGATGCTATCCATCGTTAATCCGTCACCAATCCGTCGCTAAACATTTTAGTGATGGATAGCGTCCGTCGCTAATCCACAATTTTCTTGTAGTGAAAGGTCAACAGGGTGGTTTTATATGTACCACCCCTCTTAACATCAATTGCAGCTTTTATTGGGACATTTGATCAGCAATGGCTGGGTATTAGTACTTCCAAATAAATTTTTGCTCTGCCAGGTGGGCAGCTATCTCATTTGACCTATTTATTGCATCTAAATTACTATTTTGATGTCTATATAAATTGAACAAGAGAATGAGTTCTATGATTTTTAGATTAATAACATATCCTCTTTGTTAATTTTGTGAGTGAGTTTGAAAGTTCAAGTGGTTCGTAGTTTTGGTTTAAAGAATGGCTGCTGGTAGAGTGAGCAGTTCATGATTGGTGTGTGTGTGTAAGAGAGAGAGAGAGAGAGAGAGAGCATGTTTTCTATGTTTTCGATGGTGTTGGCAGAACTTATAGTTCTGAACCTGGGAGAAGCCTACTAACCCACATGGTGTCTTATTTTGCTCAAGAATAGGCCTATGTTATGACATGGTTAGCGTCGACATGGACTATTTGGTAATTTCTTATGTAGAGTCGTCTTTCAGTTTACATTCACTTCACATCTGTTCATTCTATGGAGGATGGAGGACAGGCTTTAACTTGGTTTAGATTCACCCTGCTATTTGTAACTGTGAGCTAATTTTTTTCCATACCTTTGTAATTTTCTGTTTCTTCAAAAAATAAATGTAGAAGTTGCAAAACCAAGTGTTCTGCTCATTTTTTTTCTCTACTGTTCATTTATCTTGATGATGATTCAACATAAAGGTTGGATCCCTTTTTCTACGGCTCATATTCCATCATCATAATTGTCTGAGGCATGTTGACTTGATGAAGGGTACAAAGACCCTACAAGTAGGGTGTCAACGGGCATGGTTTACCCGAGCCTGGGCTCCCCACCCAAGCCAAACCCTATAGGGTCTGGGTATGGTGGCAAATAAGAAAACCTAATTAAGACCGGGCCGGGTCCAGATTCCAAGGTTTGATTAATATGGACCTGGATATAGTTTGTAAAATTTTACACTAGACTCAGATCCTACAAGAGTTCTGATTAAGACTCGTAATTTTTCAATGTAAAAATTATAAAAAATATTATTTTACCGAGTATAGTCCAGGTCAGATTCATGTAGTACTTATCGGGTTCAAGTATGGTTTCTTTTATAGTAGATCCAGTTAGACCTGGGTTTGGACTCAATACTATACCCAAAAATCTGATCCAAATCTGGTTCCAGCTGGGTCCGAACCAAACCCGTTGACACCCCTACCTACACGTAACCAAAGTTTTTACTCGGTTCATGTGGCACAAGAAAGCAAACTAACGAGAGCCACTTGTTTCATTCTCAAACAACTCAATTTTAAAGGACAGGAGCAAAGTAGCCTACTGTCCATTAATACTTGCATAATTGTGTTTAAACATTGTGTACCATAGTTTAAGGATTCATATAAGTTTTGAAGAGCTTATATGAAAGACTAATGCACTCAGCTAATTATTTTTTTCTCATATAATCAATGCAACTAATTAGGTAAATAGTAATAGTTACCAAGTTATTATGCAACCAGCTATTAAAACATTAATTAGGCAGCTTAAGTTCATTGGGTCCGCTATCGATTCGAGCTCGACCCATGTATATAAGGGGTTGGGTTTCAGCCTGACAACTATCGGCTCAAGGCTCAGAACCTAAAACCTTGACCCAAACCCGGCTAATAGTGGATTGAGTTAGGTTGGGCCACCATTGCCCTACCCTACTTCCAAGCAAGGGAAGTAGATCAGGTCATGCTGAACAAAATAAGATCCATATTGTGTCGTGCATAGCAAGAATTCAAAGCCTACATGCATGTTTTGATCTATACCTTACAGCCTAATGATTTGACAATCATGAAATCCTCTAATGAGAAATTGGACCGATCTTTTCATGTAACTGGAACAAAACAATATATATGCTTATATTCTTGAGATTCTTTCGTCCATTTCAACTTAAAAATCCCCTCGGATGATCTACAATTGAATACAACATCTCATTGCCTTCAGTTATTTAAAAGACAGCTGACCACAACTCATGCATTCAACTATGATACAAAAAAAAAAAAAAAAGCTAAAAGAAACTGACCTGGTTGGCCAAATATATAATAAGTTACTAAACTTGACAATATGCATCTCCTACAGATTCAAAAGGTTTAGTTGGTCCTCAATCAAAACAAGCATAGCCAAATAAGAGATAATCTCTACCTGTCCAAATGAGATTCAGCCTCAAGCCAAAATTAGTTTATGCATATCGTGTTAGACTTTGGATCGAATCCAACCGGATGTGACCCGTATTAACACATGCACATCAAAAGGAGACGTAAGGGTTTTTCAGTTTTTGAAGGTTATAATTGCAAGACGGTTATGTGACTGCCCCAACCTGAGCAATACAGGGGGATGGGGTGGGCTCGGCTACTAGATCGAGCCTGACCCCAACCCAAATACATAGGAGGTGGTGGTGGGCTCGGCTACCAGGCCGAGCCCGGCCCCAACCCAAGCAATAAAGCGGGGTGCGGTGGACTCGGCCACCGGCCATGCCCGGCCCCAACCGGAGACCAAAGAGCGAGCAGGGAGGGGGGGATGTGCCCCTCCCCTGTTAAACGAGACAGGGAGTGAGAGAGAAGTGGGGGGGCGCTGCGCCCCTCCCCTGTTAAATGAGATAGGGAGGGGCAGCACCCCTCCCCTGCAAAACGAGAGCAGAGACAGAGAGAGAGAGACGCACCTGGGGGGTCGCCGGCGTAGGGAAAGCTCCGAGGGTGTGTTTTAATTTTCGAGGATTTACAGGGTGTGTTGTTAGATGCATGTTTATATGTAAAGAATGTCTGATTCTGTATGTGCTAAATTCACAATCTCAAACAATAAAGTGTCATTCTCATCTTAAAAGTATGCAAATTCTTGAACAAGAATAAAAGCAAAGGATCAAGATCATAGAGACAGATAAAATAAGGACTGGGTGTCAATTGTCTACGACACAGCTTTGACTGTGCCCATGAGCTGTTCTGGCACTGTTGATGTTTGTGGTAGTAATCTCGTGCTGTATCAACACAGGAAGATTGGCATTTCACAGCCATTGACATTTTGTGCCATGAAACATTTACATATTGCTTTTTTCAGTTCATTTCTGTGGTGCTAGCAGCTGTTATTATTTTCTGAGTGCCATATAGTAGGACATGGCCTGTTCATGTGCTTGCTTGCATTTGTGTTTGGTCTTTTACATCTTGTGCTTTAGAAAATGTTATGATGCTTGCCATCCCTCTTTCCTTCTGGGTCATTTGTTAACATCTTCCTATATTCAAAGGCCGAGCTGGGGAGGGGGGGCAGGACTGGGCTGTAGCCGAGTCCTACCTCGGAAGCTGGGTCGGACCCAACCCGGATCCGAAACCCGTTAGAGTTTTAAATCACGGCCCGATCTCTTCCTCTTCCTTTTCAAGTGCAACCTCTACCTCTGCTACGTATTCCCTTTCTCCCCCATCTCTCGCTCCCTGCTTGCAGCAGCCACCGACGACGACAGAATCCAGGTACACCATCTCTCTATCCCTCTCTCCCTCTATTTTCTCCCTCATCTTTCCCCCTCTATGCGTGCGTCGGGAACTCGAGAGGCCGGCAGGGAGCCGGTGGCCGCTCTCTGCTGCGATTCTTCTCTAAATCGCGATCGTCGGGAGGCCGGCATGCCTCCCTGCGGCGATTCCCCCTTTTGTGCCTCTCTGTGCTACCGAGAGACCGGTGGAAGGCCGATGGCTCCCTGCCGTGCCACTTTTTCCTTTATGCCTCTCTCAGGTCACCGGGAGGTCGGCAGGGAGCTGACATCCCCCCCTGCGGCGATGCTCTGCCTCCCCCTCTGTATCGTATTCGCTGGGAGGCTGACAGGCCTCCCTGCGGCGATTCCCCCCTTTGTGCCTCTCTGTGTTGCTGAGAGATCGACGGGAGGCCGATGGCCCCCTGTCGTGCCCCTTTTTCCTTTATGCCTGTCTCAGGTTGTCGAAAAGTCGGCAGGGAGCTGATGCCCCCCCTGTTGCATCACTCTCCTCTGAGTCCCCTCCCTGCTCTCTCTTTGTACGTCTTTTCGAGTTGCAAAGGAGGGGCATCATCCCCGACAGAGAGCTGACACCCCCCTACGTCTTTTCGAGTTACATCACTCTCCTTTGAGTCCCCTCCGTTACAATATGCTTTTCGATTGATTGCTCATGTAGTATCTTATTTGTTTGTAGAATTTGAAATGGAAAGAGGACAATCTTCGAGCACTAAGAAAAAAAAAACTTGTTATCATTTTTTTCAAAGTTAGACAACTCTTCAGATGGACAAGTCGAGGAAACTCCAAGTCCTACTCCAACCATTCCTTCATCACTTGAGCATATTTCATCTCTCAATCCAACTTCTAAATCTGATTTTTATATTGAAAGAGATTTGGGTAAAAGAAAGTGTATGTGTGATCACCCTGTTAATGAAATAGATCGAATTAGACAGGCTTATCTTAGGGCGGGACCTTTTCAGCCAAAACTTGTATAATACCCAAGTAAACAATGTGGTAAACAAATGTGTCAAACATTGGTATAATAAGTTTCGTTGGCTAGAGTATTCTCCTACAGAAGATAAAGCATATTATTTTTATTGCTTTCTTTTTCTTGATAATAGCCCTTCTTTGAATCTCTCGGCATTGGTAACGGCTGGGTTTAATAATTGGAAGAGGGTTAGTCAAGGAGAAAAATGTGCTTTTTTTACCCATGTCGGCTCTTCACCGTCTTCATATCATAATGTATGTGTAAGAAATGCAGAGATTTTGATGAGACTGAATCATTACATTGACAAAGTGATGAACGTTGTGTCCCAAGAGGAACGTCAGAAAGCTCATTTAAGAGTAAGAACCTCAATGTTAGCTCTTCAGTGGTTATCGCTTCAAGGTTGCACATTTAGGGGCCATGATGAATCTTTATCTTTATTGAATCGTGGAAATTTTATTCAACTGGTTGATTATTCTGGAAAAATGAATGCAGATGCTGGTAAAGTTGTTTTGGCTAATGCTCCAAGAAATGTCACATACACTTCTCCAGATATCCAGAGGAAGATTTTGCACATTATGGCAAACCAAGTATAATGTATGATTCGTAATGAAGTTGGAGATGCACCGTATTGTATCCTTGTTGATGAAGCATAAGATGCATCTAAACGAGAACAAATGTGCATTGTATTGAGGTTTGTTAATGAAGAGAGAATTTTAAGAGAATGATTTTTTGTAATTAAAAGTGTTAGTGATACTACCTCGTTGAATCTGAAAAATCAAATTTTTGATATTCTTAATAGTCACAACCTTCAAATTCAGAATATGCAAGAACAAGGGTACGATGGTGCTTGTAATATGCGGGGTGCTTGGAATGGGCTCCAAGCTTTATTTCTAAAGGATTGTCCTTATGCATATTATGTTCATTGTTTTGCGCATCGTTTGCAATTAACATTGGTTTCTGCAGCTAAGGATGTTTATGACATTTGACAATTCTTTTCTCATTTGGATAATGTTGTTAACATTATTACTTTTTTGCCTAAGCGTGTTGGTGAGTTGAAAGCTGCACATAGAAAAGAATTTGAGCATTTGTTAGAAACTAGGGAACAATCGACAAGAAGTAGGGATAATCAGATTGGGAACTTGCATAGAGTTGTAGCTACTTGTTGGAGTTCTCATTATGAATTTGTAAAGTGCTTGATGGATATGTATGTTGCAACATGTAAAGTATTTGAGTGCCTGATTGAAACTTCTCCAAGTGTCAGATCTCAGGCTGAAGTTGATGGTGCATACACTTGCATTACAAGTTTCAAATTTGTATTTGTCTTGCATTTGATGAATCAAATATTTGTAGTTACTGATATTCTATGCCAGGCCCTTCGGAAGAAAAATCAAGATATCTTGACAGATATGAGATTTGTCTACACTACAAAGATTGTGCTTCAAGCTTTGAGAAAAGATGGTTGGGAAGAATTCCTTCAAGAGGTAACATCATTTTGTTCAATAAATGATATTTGCCTACCTGACTTCAGTGGTTCATATAGAGTTGGTTGATCCCATGGTCGTGAGCATCCCTCAGTTGAGCATCACTATCATTTTGATGTTTTCAATAAAGCTATAGATTTCTTATTGGTGGAGTTAAATACTAGATTTAATGACACATCAGTCGAACTTCTTTCTCTCAATGCGACATTGGATCCTAGAAACTCATTTGAATTCTTTAATATAGATGATATTTACAAGCTTACAGAGAAGTTTCAATCCGAAGAACTATTTTCATTAAAAACATCTCTTCAAATAATCAACTTTTTAGTAGCAGAATTAAACAACTGATAACCTTTTGTTTCATCACTATACCCAACAAATATGCATTTTCACTTTTCTCATCTATTTTATCACGATCATCAGAATGAATCAAAGCATAAGCAATAGAACCAAAGATTTTCAGAAAGCTTACATCAGGTTTTCATTTCCAACAAGCTTCATATGGGGTCTTGTTGTGCACTGCCTTAGTTGGCGATATGTTTAGAAAATGAACTAATGTTGCCACTACTTCAACCCAAAAATCATTTGAGAGCCTCTTGTCACTTAGCATACTTTGAGTTATTTCTACAATTGTTCAATTGTTTTGCTCAGCAATACCATTTTGTTTTGATATTTTTCTTACGATCAAATGCCTACGAATACTATTTTGTTTACAAAAAGCATCAAATTCATTAAATAAAAAGAAAATATAACACATCCACTACATAAACCATGTGTGTGGTGGGATTTGAACTCAAGTCATTTTTCAAAAAGGCAACAAACCTCTCCACAACACTATTGTTCTTTTCGTTGTAATTTATGTCTACATAAATTTATTTGTATGCATTATGGTTTTCTAATGGATCTCGGATCCTGGTTGAATCACCTAATATTTTGGATCTTCTAAAAATCCAAATCAAACCCCTAACTGGATTTTGGATCCATTCGAGATCTAACTCCACTTACCATATCCAAATAGTGGATCCATATGACCTTATTCGGATCCAAGATCCATTTAGATCAAATTTATTTATTTAAATGCATATTTGATATGAAAAAAATTCACTTTTACTTATTTTGATAATTGTCAAAATTTTACAGGCTTTTACATCCTTTCTCTCTTAAAAGAATTTCGTCCTCAAAATTCATTATAAGGACTAAACAAATAGAATGGGGTATTTTCTCTTTCAAGAGGGTCTAGTCAGCTTAAAATCAATTTCCAATAGACTTCTTCAGACAAAACTTAGCAATATGTCTTGGTTACTCACATTTGAAACACTTGTCAGTATAAAGAGGGCAAATTTCGAAGGGATGATCATCATTGCATTGTCAGCAAATTTGTTGGATATTTTGTTGTTGTGATTGCCTTTGTTGTTGGCAGTCTTGGTAGCATTTGTATCACTTTTGCTTTTTAGCAGCTAGTGTGAACTCCCTTCCACTGGGTTTCTTCTCATTAGTACTCATATGAACCATGGTCTGTGGTCCAGGTTTATTCTATTGGGACTTCTGCCCTTCGACCTAGTCTTCTTCCAACAAGGTTGCTACTTTGATGGCCTTATCGAGTAATTTTGGCTCTCGAGTGAACACCATGGTCCTCAGAGTTAGCTTTAATTCACAAGTGAACTTCATTGCTCGATCCTCTTCCATGATGTATATATTTGGGTAATAACGCTCTACACAACGAAACTTAGTGATATAGTATGTTAGGATTGTTGCCCCTTGTTGTAGGTCTAAAAATTCCTATATCTTCTTACTTCATTTATGCTTAAAAAAGTATACATAATTAAAAGCCTCCACAAACTCATCCCAAGTAACATTCTCATTCTAGAATCTGACCACATAGATTGTATCTCACCACTTCTCAGCATGGTTCTTGAGACAATAGGTACTGAAGTTCGCATTCAGCTCCTCTGAAACATTTAGAACATAAAAAATACGCTCTATCTCACGTATCCATGTCTCAATAGCTTCAGGGTTCGTCTTATCCTTAAAAGCAGGAGGGTTAATTTTCATAAAATGCTTGTAGGTGACCACACCTATGTTCTTCCTGTCTTGGGCAACTTGTTGGAGGTTCACACCCATCTGCTATATCGCAACCACCTACTGTTGCACAAGCTCAGCAAGGTTGGTTATCGTGTCCATGATAACATTGCATCTAGCCGCCCACACTATCTATTTAGACAAAAATATAATAATAATTAATCCTTAGGTTCCATGATCATGTCTGCTAAGTGATATCCCAAGCAATATTTCAAAGTTTTTTATTGCACAAGGTACAATTTGAATTGTGCCATAATAAATTTTATGTGTGCAATGTCTCAATATATTTCTCGACCGACCTCAGAAATCATCACCTTCGACTGAGACATTAGGCATCACCACCCTTGGCTACTATCGTCAGAGAATCACCACCCTAGATGGCTATTGTTAGAGAATCGCCGCTCTAACGATACTATTTGAAGAATCACCACTCTGATATCATCATTAGAGAATCACCATCCTAATGACATCATTAGAGAATCACCACCTTGATGACATCGTTTAGAGAATCACTACTCTAATAGCATCATTAGAGAATCAATACCCTAACAGCATCATTAGAGAATCACCACTTCAATATCATCATTAGAGAATAATCACCCTAAATGACATCATTAGAGAATCACCACCTTAATGGCATCATTAGAGAATCATCACCCTAATGACATTGTTAGAGAATCACCGCCCTAACGACATCATTGGCATCATCAAGAATCACCACCCGAGCCAACCTTTTCTTAGCATACCAAGGTTCCCTATGACCATGGCTGAGAACATGAACCCTCATATATATCGGGTTCTTTTAAAAATGTTGCGGCAAAACCCACTGAGACAGCATGTGGTGTTGTTTGGGTCTGTAATGCCCAATCAAGCATAGTACCTTGCGCTGGTTGTGCATCAAATGCATTGAAACACACAACCCGTGTAAGGTCGACAAACCCCAGGCCATTCTGAACGGACTCACCAGGTAGTGCTGGACCGCCGAGCATGTGATACCATGTTGTCAGACCTACAGTCTGCTACCCATGTAGTTCCGACCTAAATTATTTTTTTTTCTTTTGAATGCATACAACCACAAAATATCATGCATAGGGTATGTTAAAACAACACTTTTTCAATTCATCTAAGTGAGAAAACAGTACACTAATTCACAATACATAAAATGACAGTAATATATATGCACTGCTGTAGATCTTATTAAGGCAATACGCGATACACATGAAATAATATTCACGCCTAGTTGTACATACAAGTATGTTGAAGCTGCAAATTAGTGATTCACATGCATGCAAAAATCTATATATCAATGAATCTCATAATGCCAAGAACCAGTAATCATACACAGTTTCAAATCAAATTAGAGACAATTTGATGGCATAGCATGAATAATATATTTATATTAAACTTGACTTTGTAATTCTACACAATAAATATTTACGAACAATAGATCTCTAGTGTCCTAACTTTTGCAACAGATTTTTTTTTTCTTTTTATGGTATCATTGTTCCCACCCCTTCTAGGTCGATCGATGCATGGTTAATGGCATCCAGTATAACCCTGTATGTTGGTTGTCTTATACCGCTAAAGCGCAAAAACATTATATATATATATATAAAGAATAACAAATGAATCATGGTAGATACGTGTCCATGGCTATTATTAATTTTTTTTTGAATCATAACTGAGATACCCTACATCTAAGCAACACATTTGGATATATCTAGATCAATATATATTTTATTTTCTTTAGAGAACTCTCATATTAAATCATGCATATCAAATTCACTTTTGAACAACCATATATGCTTACGCAATGTTTTCTTTCGTCCATCAATAATCTATATACTTTTATAAAAACCAGTCCTTTTTTCATCATGTTATGCACATATATATTTGAGTGAATCTGATATAAGGCTTATGCTATCGATCTCACTGTTTCAAGTGGATCGATGTACAAACCAAAACGTATTCCAGCATCATCTCATATATTGCACGTTATTCACCTACCTAAGATCAACTTGAGTATATGTATTTTTATACATATATTCAGATAGTAGGATGAATATGTGTATCACACGTCCCTAAGCGCACACATAGGGATAGCATGCCCCTACCTCTTTTCGATGAATTGAGTCACCAAACAAACTCCTGAGGTATGGCCGGATCAACAGTTCGTAGTCCTTCCACCAATTGGTCTGTCATCCAGTACCTCCAAGATGAGTAGTTGCATGGCAAGGAAGGAAGAAGAAGAGAAGACAGAAAGAGAGGAGAAGAGAGAGATGAGAGAGAGGAGAAGGGTTTGAGAGAGAGAAAGATTGAGAGCAAAAAATCGTGTAAAGTGTTTTGGCAACTTAAAAAAAAAATCCCTTTTTACTCTTGATTAATTGCAAAATCAATTCTCTTTGACTCCCCCCCCCCCCCTCATTTCTCCAATCACGTGTGAGAGGCTGGTCCTTCAAATACCATTTGGTTTCGATATTTATTTTTTTCCGCTTTCAATACTCACCTCTTTCTTCCATGCCTACAAGGCAGCCATCTTGAATCAACCAACAAAAATCGTGAAATGAAAAAAAGAATAAATAGTTTTCCAAAATGAATTTTCAAACTTTCATTTCCTCTTAAATTCTATCTTAACCAATAACAAAAGAAAATGTGTGTTATATGAGGAATTTCCTCATGTTTTAAACTAAAATTTGAATTACAATCCAATAGGCGTGTATTCCATTTTGTATGCATGACTTACCTTTCTTGTTTTTTTTTCTTTTTGACTTTATCTCTATTAATGAAAACGTGTATTTTTAAAATAGTTAAAGTTTGTCAAAAAGGAAATGTAGCACATCCACTACATAAACCATGTGTGTGATGAGATTTGAACTCAAGTCATTTCCCAAAGAGGCAACGAACCTCTTTACAATACTACTCCTGCTCTTTTCGTTGTAATTTATGTTTACATAAATTTATTTGTATGCATTCTAATTTTCTAATGGATCTCGGATCTTGGTTGAATCACCTAATATTTTGGATCTTTTAAAAATTCAAATCTAACCCCGTAATTGGATTTTGGATCCATTTGAGATCCAACTCTACTTACCATATTCAAAACCAAACACTAGATCCATACAACCTTATTTAGATCCAAGATCCTAGGGTGTGCACGGGTCCGTAGCTTCACGGGCCATATCAGCTACAAGGTGCATTTTTCTCCACTTACAAGGTGCATAAATAATTTTTTGGCTTTTGTGACAACCATTTAATATATATATATAATTTTGATTTTATGTTAATTACCGATAAAAACACGCAAAAATATTTAAAAAAAAAAACGAAATTCTCATGAGAAGCTAATGGTTGGTATATTGCCATTTTAAACATTTATTACTATGCCGATCAGTAACTTAAAACCAAAATTTACCAAAATTTTCTCGCATATTAAACCTCAAACAATAATGCTTCTAACAACATACATTAAACAAAAAAGTGTATGACGGTTTAGCAGCCGGATTTACTACAAACATCTCTGTGTCCAAGCTCATCTTAAGATTTCAGTGTCTCAGGAATCTGCATCCGATGATGATGGTTCACTGGTTGGTTCTGGATCTGAACCATCCACCATCTTCTGGAGGGAATCCATGTCCCCAGCTTCTGAAAGTGTGTGGATTCGTAGAGTGTCTGCATCTTCACTGAGCAGCATAAAAATGAAAACGATCAAATAAGAGAATGGTATGTCACAAATTTAGGGAGAACGGAATGTAGAATAAAGTGAATAAATAATCGAGAACAGGTACTTACTCTGTGACGCCAAATATTTCCTTGACACTTAGAGAGCTATCCCTGGCACAGAATTCTTGGAGCTAATAACGTGTGAAAATAAGATAACAAGAAAAATTAACTAATTTCACATAATATATGTAAATCAATAATTGGAGAATAATTGATTTCTTTTAGTTGCATGAAATAGTTCTTGTGATTTTGATTTCTGACTTCATATGAAAGTCATGATTAAATGAAACAAAGGGCTAGAGAGCATATCATACATACTAAAAAGAAATGGTTCTTCTGTTTTCCCCTCTCCCTGTAGACCCGTTCCCTGAAACCGATTTTGCTCAAAAGAGGGGACAGTTTTTTTAAGAGCATTTTTTCTGAACGCTTTTACGATTTATTTTTTTTTCAGTATGGAAGGGCAAAATGTGGAGGCATTTTCCCCACCTCAAAAGCCTTTGGCATATACCCGCTCCCAGGAACCGGACTCTTTCAGGATATGCAATTTGTTAGAGAGTTGAAAGAAAAATGAGCAGTTTACCTCAGACAGATAAAATATCTTTCCAAAAAGGGCCTGAACAGCTAGTTTTCGCTTGAAGCCCTTCTCACTAAACCCCAAAATATCCATGACAACAGGACCTGAAACACATCAACTCAGCAATTACATGGTGCAGCTTAAAATTTTCAACACCAGTAGTAAGAAAAGTCAGGCTACCTGTTCCATGTCTCCCGAGCGTGGAAGAATTATATCAATATGAATGTTTTCTTTGACATTATAGGTGTTTTCAGAGTAAAAAAAAGCTGAAAAGATGTTACTCAGCTTTTTTGCCTTGTATGTTAATCAGATTGGAGGAGAAGGATTCGTGTGGAAGACCCAGAATGATTTTCTTTTTTGGTTCATATCGCCGACCCCAATTGTATTGGGATGAAGGCGTAGTTGTTGTTGTTAGTTGTTGTTGTATATAAGAAAGAAAAAAAGCTTGCCCCTTGAGAACACACCATCCATGTCCACGCACTTTGCTTTTCTTATCTTTTTGTTTCTTTGATAGACAATGTAGGGGATAGCAATTTCTTTGGTTTTCAAATCTAGAATAGTAAGGGAAACTTTACCATTAAGCATATCACTAGGCATTCTATTGATTGGATAGGCTGCAGTAAGAAGAGCATTCCTAATAGCATTTAGGTATATTCTTTATAAAAGTCTGTGAATGACTCATACTAAGTGTTTGTTTTTCTTTATGCAACCTCGCTCTATTGAGGTGTGTGAAGGCAAGTAGTTTTGGGTCCAACCCCATGTTTTTTGACATAGTATCTTAGGCGCTGAGATATGTATACAATTATTTGAGCATAGTATCCCAACAAAGATATAGCAATGATTTTTCAACCATTTGTGCAAATAGGGCTGCCGATGGATCGGGTACCCGACCCATCAAGGTGTACCGGAACTTGCCCAAATAACAAATTGTCGGGTTCGGGTTTTGCAAGGTCACGAAACTGAAATCCAATATCCAGATCCATATACTTTCAAAAGTTTAGTTTTACTAAAAATACATATAAAACACTCGGGTCAAATTGGGTACCCGGCAAAAATCATAACCGAAACCCGCCCGCATATTTGGTCGGATTGGGTTCAGGACAACCTGAATATTATTCGGATCAGCACTTTTTGTGCCCACACCCCGGAAATCCAGGTTCGGGTCGGGTCAGGTACCCGATACAAACCCGATCCATTGACATCCCTATGCGCAAAGCAGAAAAGATAAATGCAATTTCATTCTTGGATTTCACTAGATATACCATTAATGATGCAAAGCAGGACTGGGTCCAACTTACACCAAATGACCCAGGCAAGGGACCGTGTATGCACATGGGGATTGACGATCAAATCCAGGTGGTGGATCTGATCCAGATGGTGGTACCAAGGCGCCAGAATGGAGCACTCCTGACGAGCACGAGGAACGCAGGCCCAGATGACTCAGATCCAGCAACAAACGGATGTTGTCTCGGGTCTGGGACCGGACCCGAGACCCGGATCCAGTAGGGCTTTTAAAAACCCCTCTAGGGTTGCGTGCGCAAGGCAGAGAACATTGAAAAATCGCAGCAGCCTTTTATTTTTTTATTGAGCAGTTTTCCTTCTCTTTGTTTCCTCTGTCAGTATTTTTTTATTGATTTAGATTCTCGTACTGTCGTTATTCATTTTCAACCCCCTTCATTAAGGTTCAGTTCTTTGTTCAATTGAAAGTTCTTGGAATAAAAACTATACAACAGTGTTTCTGTGGTTGTCGTTTGCTATTTATGTGCCTTGCACGATGTGGGAGGTGAGTTCTTCCATTCAGCATCCAAGTGCCGCAACAGTCGATGTCCCCCTGCATCAAATGGTATCAGAGCCCCAGGTATCCTCCGTCACCGACAGCATGCCACCAAATGTGAGGAACGATCCGGTAACCGAAAAGGAGCGGGAGGACACCGGTAGGGAAGATCAAATGGCGCAGCTGATGGCCATGATGACCAATGTTCAAGAGGGTATGACGCGAGTAAGTAAAGACGTCGTCGGCCTGTCGAAGCGAATGGACGGGGACGAGGCACAGTTGGGAGCGCTTGAGTCCAAGGTGGACACGCACACGGTACAACTGAATCTGTTAGGCGCGCACATGATCCATCCTGTTGATGCTACTGCCATCGACCCAACCCCAGTGACGCTCCAGCAAACATCACGATGTGAAGCCGTTGAAGAAACCCTGCAGAGGGATGCAGATTGCGGCAGCCCTCCCCATCGGGTACACCCCCTCCAACTTGAGTATGCAACGACAGTGGGTCGCCCGTGTCTGGGTACCCTCCAACTGAACCGCCAAGGTGCGCAGCAGGTCCCTGCGACTGCGTTGCAAGTCGGGCGTGAGTTGTAGGACCACAGCGTTGCGCTGGGTCCAGTCCCAGGCCTGGGCTCATGGTCACGCACCCTGGGTGCCGCACCCCAGGTTGGGTCGGACCTGAAGGGTCCCGGCTCGTGGTCATGCACCCTGGGTATCGCACCCCACGTTGGGCCAGACCTACAAGGTCCCAGCGTCCCACTGAGACATGCTGGGGACCCTGGTTCCTCTGTCCGACCCAGGAAGGTCGTGATTTTCCCCCTTGAGCCCGCATGTGGGAACCATAATACTGTAAACCCACGAGCGGGAGCAGTGGGACCCGTGTGGATAGGTCTGGACCCGAGAGGGTCCAGACCCGAGTTCGCGAGAATAGGGCCTAGGCCCGGATCTCGAGGACCATCCTTTGGGTCCCCGAAAGCAGGTCCGAGTCCTGAACCTACCTACCCGACCTACCTAGTTGAGTTTGGTTCACGGTTCCTCCCGAACCAAATCCAACCCTTTAGTTTTGACCCACAAAATGGATCCAGTGCCGATCCAAACCCATACCGAACCTGGACGGAGCCCCAGTTTGAATTTGAGCCAGGTCCAAACCAGACTCATAATCATATGGATCGTGGATCGAGTTCAAACCGACCCTCTTATCCCCACAACTCGATCCCCGATCAAACCTATCCAAATTTGGGTCCGACGAATAGTTTAGGATTTGACCTAATCCAAATCCAATCGGGTGATTCATCTCAGTACTACACTACCCAAACCCAGTACCCTTACCAGACCCAAGCCTTTAACCCAACCCCGATCCAGAATCTCGTACCAAACCCAATCCACTGCCCCCATCCTAATCCAACCCATAACCTAGACCTATACTATCCCGATCCTACCCACCTAGAGCCCGAGACCCGGCAGCCCCATCCCCCTTACTTTAGACCTCCTGTCATGCTGATGCCACAACGCCGGCCACAGATGGCTCCCGCCCACGGGCAAGCCAGACCGAGGCAGACTCAGCAGGGATCAGCGCGACCTGAGCGCCGACCACCCATCGGAGTACGTCAGCACCAGCAGCCAGGCGAGCAGAACAGCGAAGATAAAGCAGTGTGGGACGATGATACCTTCTCGAACGAGTACCTCGTAGGCATGGTGGAGGCCCGTCAGTAGAGAGCATCTGAGTGCCCCTCCACGTACGGGGTGAAGTTCGATCTTCTAGAGTTCGCAGGTCGGTTTGATGCGGAGCAATTCTTCAACTGGTCCTATGTCGTCCAGTTCTTCTTTGACTACCACGACGTAGCTGAGCATCGTCGTGTCTCCTTAACCTCTACTAGGTTGAGAGGCCTAGCATAGACATGGTGGGTTGAGATGCAGAGGTCGAGGGAGCGACAAGGACTAGAGCGTGTGCAGTCATGGGAAGAGATGCAGAGATTGATGTAGTCCAAATTTGTGTCGTCAGATCATGCCGAAAGGGCCTACAAGGAATACCTGACCCTGCGTCAAAGCATCAGCACTATGGTAGAGTACACCGCTGAGTTTTATCGTCTTTCCCTACGAGTGAAAATCGAGGAGACCGCTCGCCAGCAGGTCACGAGGTATATTTCTGGTCTTTGTCCTGCTATTTCTGATGACTTCAATTGTAGCACAGTCGAGTTATTAGATCAGGTAAGCAGTTATGTCATGAATGTGGAGGAGAAATTGAAAAGGAGGCAGGAACATAAGACACCCCATAGTGATCAGTCCAGTCAACTCAAGTCGAGTTTCCCAACCAGGGGAGCGAGCTCCCCTAGGAAAGAAGACTCAAAGTCCACCCCAGGAGTCGACCCTAGCAAACCCGATCAGTCTAGACCCGCATACCACACCAGATCCAAAGGTAAGCCCAATGAGTCTACCATTCGTTGTTTTAGGTGCCAAGAGTTAGGTCATGTTGTGTCCAAGTGTCCCACCATGAGTAAGAACACCCATTTCGTAGAGGGCATTGTCGAGTCTGCTTCCGATAGTGAGAGCGAGGGTGAGTCACCTGTTGAGGAAAATGACGAGATGAAAGTCGTAGAGTTCGATGGTAGCCTTGAAAACTTGTTAACCATCCATCATGTTTTGACCATATCCTGAGAGTCGACCCCGACAAAATGGTTGCGGAATAATATTTTTAGAACCCAGTGCAACTATGAGGGGCGCACGTGTGATATTATCATTGATACTGGGGCGTGTGAGAATATGATGTCCGAGAGTATTGTGTCCACCTTGAACTTAAAAACGGAAAAATTGTCCCAACCCTATAAAATGGCATGGTTCAAGAAAGGGAACGAAGTACCCATCACCCTGCGTTGCCTAGTTCGATTCTCCATAAGGGAGCATTACCATGATGAAGTGTGGTGTGATGTGGCCCCTATGAGTGTGTGTCACATCCTTTTGGGGCGTCTCTGGCAGTTTGACCGTAAGGCCATTCATGATGGCCGTAGGAACCCGTACACATTTGTCTTTCAGGGCCATAAGATAGTTCTTCCCACCAAGGAGACCGGGTTTTCCCAGCTCGCGGGCCTATTTGACCGGTCTTACCTCCTTGAGCTGCCCGAAGATTGGCACCATTCTCTTATATCTACTATGTTTGATCTAATTGCTTACTATGGAGACAACAAGTCGTAGAGCCGACTTTTTCCAAACCAGGGGAGAATGATGCAGAACAGGACTGGGTCCAGCTTACACCACATGACCCAGGCAAGGGACCGGGTCTACACATGGGGATTGACGATCGGATCCAGGTGGTGGATCCGATCCAGATGGTGGTACCAAGGCACCAGAATGGAGCACTCCTGACGAGCACGAGGAACGCAGGCCCAGATGACTCAGATCCAGCAGCAAACGGATGTTGCCTCGGGTCCGGGACCGGACTCGAGACCCGGATCCAACAGGGCTTTTAAAAACCCCTCTAGGGTTGTGTGCGCAACACAGAGAACATTGAAAAATCGCAGCAGCCTTTTATTTTTTTATTGAGCAGTTTTGCTTCTCTTTGTTTCCTCTATCAGTATTTTTTTCTTGATTTAGATTCTTGTACTGTCATTATTCATTTTCAACCCCCTTCATTAAGGTTCAGTTCTTTGTTCAACTGAAAGTTCTTGGAATAAAAACTATACAACAGCGTTTCTGTGGTTCTCGTTTGCTATTTATGTGCCTTGCACGACGTGGGAGCCGAGTTCTTCCATTCAGCATCCAAGTGCCGCAACAGTCGACGTCCCCCTGCATCAATTACTATTCTAGTTCAATCATCTACAGATGATAATATATCTGGGGGCTTTCTACAAATAGCATTAGTAGCAGTCCCATACATCTGAGTGCAAAAACTTCAACTTCTAGACATACCACTAGGAAACAAGACTCTATGATGCTTGGCTTGTTGACAGATCACATTCTAGCACAAATTCTTTACTTTGATTACACTGGGTATAACACTTTGAAATTTAGATAAAGAAAAGCAACCTAACTTATTGTCCCACAACTGGTCTTCTTCAAAAATTGGGGTCAGAATCTATCAAAGACGGCCAGATGTTCATCCAAAACAGATAATCCTCGGTTCTTACTACCACGACGAAAAGTCTTCTCATCTTTAGATCTTGAAGAGAACATTTATTAGGAGGAAAGGCTATGGAGCAATTTAGGTCTTTCGTTCAGGAACTGACCAAAAGTGAATTAACTGAAAAACTAGGAATATAGAACACAAAAGATAAGGGGAACCAAAGTGCCCTCGCACTCCCCTTTCCAAGCATAGGAGTGGTAGATCCATTAGCAAGTCTTGCAGTATAACTAGACAAGGATGAGGCATATTGTGAAGGAGTCTCCCTTCTTTCAGTTGCATCCATACGATCAGTAGCCCCTAAGTCCATAATCCATGTCCTAGAAAAAAAAATGCAAAGAAACATGGTAACCCTGTGTGGTATGAGAAACATACGCCATACAGCGGTCAGGTATATGATGGCATTCTCTGCCACCTTTAAATCTAACTCTTCAATCTTCTTCAAACTACTCAAAAATATTAAATTCACTTTCCTTTGCTTGAATACTCCCAAAATTTGATGAGTAGAAGGCCTTGTTCTTTAGATAGTTGGGTTTCCCAACTAAGTCGGTAAGTCCTAACATTGCTCCTTGGTGTGCTGTGCATTCCCACAATGTGAGCACCAGAATTTGTTTTTTCATCTTCATACACAACTCTCATTCTCTTCCATGAATAGGGTCCCCCTCTACCCCTACCACTCTTAAATGCCATCTCGGATACATTAGGTCAACCCTTAAGGGTAAATTGCTCCATACTAATTTCACTTTTCTCATTTTAATGTTCTTCAACCTCTTTCCTTAGAAGTAAGGTATGCATGGTAATCAGAGAAGGTTTAGATTACGGATTTTTCTCTTTCTACCCCCTTTGCTAATCTTTTTGGCATATATTAAGGAATCAACTTGGGTACAGTAATATAACTCATCCCATGGTCCTTGTAGCTCAGTATAGTACTCATTTATGGACAGGTTCCTTTGGTTGTATCAAGTGCCTTATATTTCTGTTACATTTTTTTCTTGGAATATGTATCAGCCACCGCTTCTTACACTTCCTTTGCCGATTGCAAATAGAAAAATATTCTTGAGATGCTTGGATGCATTGTTTGTAATAACCAAGATGTAACCAATGCATTCTCTTCCTTCCAAATCCCATACCCTTGTTCTTTCTCATCTAGTTTATATCACCACTGATATATTCCCATTTGCCTTGGGCAAGAATTTCCAATTCAATTGATCAAACTCATTCTATGTAGTTCTAACAAATTTCACATTAGAACCATCCATACATTCAAGATTGGGAGTGCTCTCTATAATTCACCTTTCTTTTTTATTGTATTTGAGTCCTTGCTTCAGTCTCCAATGAAGAGTATACACTACACTTCTCTTTTACAACTTTGATTACTAACATCTGATTTTAGGGTTTACATTGTCACTTCCCTTTCCTTTTCATTTGAACGCACCAATGCCATAGTGACCAGCCCTAATCACCTCAAAAAATCTTATACCTCTCTATTTTCACCAAATTGACCGTTCTCTATGGTCATGCACACATTTTACCTCTCATTCCAAACCAAAAACAAGCCTCAAATCTCCCTTGCTGATTCACAAAAACATTCAACATCCAAAAACTCAAGATAGTGCCTTGCGGCAGAAGTAGTCTTCCACAATTCTGTTTCAATCTTGCACCAAATGACCAGATGAAAGCAGGCTGAAACGTGAACTAGAAGATGGTGTCAGCAGAGGCCAAAAACAACTCAGATATGGTGTAAGGTAGAGGAACCAGAAGCCAATGTGGAAGAGGAAGGAAGAAGAAAGAAAATAAGAAACGAATGGGAGAAGAAAAGAAAATTATGAGAGAAAGGGAAGACAAGAATATAAGAAAGAAAGGAAGAAAAGCAGGAGAAAGAAAGGAAAAGGAGAAATAGGGAAGAAAAGGAAACATGAGAGAGAGAGAGAAATCTTTTTTTAACTAAAAAAAGATTGAAGAGTGTATTTTTAGTGATCCTTATCAGGGTAATTTATAATGCACCACACATTTGATATAATAACACAAAAGAACCAGTGAGCTTCCCATACAGCCCAAAGAACACAAATTTTACAAGAACCCAAAAACTTGGAAGACAAAAATGTCCCTCGATCTATTGCTTCTCAACACCATAAGCTACCAAGCAAACCAGAATTTTTGCTCCCAGCATCGTTTATAAGGGAATTAAGTCAAAGCAGATTTGTCCAAAGAGAATTAACATGAAGGCATCATCTTGTCAAGCAGCGAATGCATCTACTCCAAGAAGGCATCAGTGTGAGGCAGTTACATGATGATGTGAAAACAGAACAAAACAGAACAAGAGATGTTCTCAGAATTTACCTTTTTCCCTCACAATTCTTCTTGAAATCTCATTCAAAACTTCTGCAACTTGAGCATCCTCTAGCATTGACATTTTCCTTAAATGAATAAGATCTAAAACCACATCAGGATTGAATGGCTTCTCATTCAGTGCATACCGTAAATACTTCCGCAGAATTTCATCCATGCTAAAGCCTGTCTGATTGTGTAAAGGCAAAATATAAAGCTTTAACAAGAACAGTTTTGAAGTTCCAAAGCAAAGAACAAGCTGTCATGCTTGACACGAACTGGACTTCAATCATAAATAAAACCCTTAACAGTAAAACCTAATTAAAACAAATGCTTTAAGTATTAAACTTCCAACAAATACAAGCATATCATGTTTTGTTCACAAGAAGAAAATGTGCAATAGTGTATTCCAAATGTTTAGCAGGGCACGATGACTGATCCATTAAGCAGTGTAAAAAGTAAAAACTCTTTACATCCTGATAGAAATGAACTCCAGACAAGGAATTTGGACCATGAAAAGTAAAAGTTGACACCGGACCCAAGCAACATACTTTGTGGGTATATAAGGAACCCTGGGCTAAGACAAGGTGAACAGACAGTCTGCAAAATATATAGAATGAAATTCAGACAATGCAACAATACTAGGTATCAAGAAATCTGGAATGGTAATTTCAACCAGTGCCAATCAATCATTACAATCATAGAAGCCAAGCTATATTTTTAGCACCATTTTTTATCTATGATTCACCAGTTATTCTTAAACCAGGTAGCTTAGTTGATTGGCTCTCCTGTAGACATTTCCAGCATTGTTCCTTCAATTTCTTCATTGCCTTTGACGGAAGATATTTGAAAATAAATTCATATCACCCCCATTGACAATGTTAACTAGTATCATACAAATTTTCAAATTAAGCACAGATATATTTATAATAAGAAAATACATTTAGAGGATGTTATAAATATTAATACTTCAATAGTGTTCTAAATGTGCACATGCAAACTGCATCTATAATACCCAGTAATTGTTACAAATATTACCTGGAATTGTTTCCACAATCCCACCATAAAAATGCTTTGACTCTTGCAATATCAGTCATCAAATTCAACTCTTAAGGGGCAACACCAATAATGGAAGTATACAACTGCATTCAGGGATATAAGAATTATCCAATACCCTCTCATTGAGAGCCAAGGCATCACCGTGACCACTTGAAAGAGATTTTTCTTTTCTTTTTTTTCACTAGGAAGCTGGAAATTATGGATGTTCACATCTCTAACTTGAACCAAAGTTATATTGAGGAACAAGTACATCATCCATCTCCTTTTTCCTCACTCCGTTGACTTAGTCTTGTGTATAAGGATATGAAGCTAATTTTTGAAACAAAAATCTGCTTATAAATATATTCATTGTGCTTGCTGTACTTGGCCAACAAAAAATATGTCTACACTTCAAGAATCATGACTCTATTGCAGCATATACAATAAGATTCTTCCAATAAGACTATAAATTGCACAAGAAAACAAAGAAATAACTTTCCACAAACTAAGAAAAAACTCACATAAACTGCAGTGAGATCAGCCTAAAGAAGCGTGTTAGGAGTGGGAAGGAGGAGGGATTTCATGCGATGACCAGATCATAGAAAAATACACACCATATGAAACACACAAATTTCATATCATTCACCAAAAGATATGGATATGCCAATGAACAATTTAAATCATCCATTTCTGCAAACTCATTATAAATATGAATAAAGATACACCAGGGTTTTTTTTCAAAAATTCAATTTCCAAAAAATCCAACTTTGACTCGTAAAGGGCTAAAACCATCAGCTTAGCGCCAGGCAACTCTCAGTCAGTCCTATTCCAACAAATTGCCTAGCATAATAAACAGACAGCAGATGATGAATTCCTAAAGCAACAGGTCACCAAGAGAGAAATTAACAAACAACGATCTAGCCAAAATCAATTGAACATATAAGGCCACATAGTACGAACACCTTACTAAGCACTTGCAACCAAAACCCAAGCCATGGACAGATACAAGTCTAACACATCTCATAATTGAAACATGTCAGGTTGACTCATGCACCATAACTGGCTCTACAGTTGCTACCGATGCACATGCCTGTTCCTTTGATGGATGATTCTAAGAGAAGCACTGTCCCCTTTCGATAGAATCATTCCCAATACCAATCCACTTAAGAAAACTAGCAACTCAAGGCTCAGGAGCCATTTCAGTATCATGGCAATCCACCTCACGTGAATAGATCTTCCCAAGATTGAACTTTAACAGCGTTATCCACAGCATTAATATGAAATCAGTTTAGAAAGGTACTAGTGGAACAATTGCAAAACTTGCAATAATCAGTATTTGTTTGGCATAGTGTACGAGTTATGAAATGGCTATAATTGCTTAATCCTTACCCCGAGGCTAGTATTAGACATAAATGGTCAAGTGTTAAGAGATATGGTATAGCACCATTCTCCCTTTGCATTCCTCACGGTTTCACAATCAACTATAATGGAGAATGAAAGAATTGTGGGAAACAGAATACAAGATGAACAGATGTATTCATGTAAGGATACATACGATGAAATCTCACTCTCAGTAGCCTAGCTAAAAATATGGGGAATGAAATGATCCCAAAATCCTACAAAAATTACCTTTTTCATCAAGTCCTTTAAACCTGAATGTTGCAGTTCATTCCTTCCATTGACAAAATATTCATCAATTGATTTGCATAGCATAGCGTTCTTGTTTACCTACAAAATAAGAACATGAGAAAAATTAGGTGTACAGCTGGGTTTAAAAGTTAAAAGTATTGATAAACCACAACAAACAGTGACCATTCTTGATACTAAATAGAAGGCCCTTCCACACCATTAAAGTGAAATGCCCAGAATAAATCTAGTGCGCGTCAATTCGACATGAAATAGCAAAGAAGTTTCAATAGTGTCAATCAAAATCAAGTTCTCTGGACAAGATGAAACAATTCAAACTCGGTTGAGTTTCATGTGAAATGTAGTACCGATCACACGTACTTGCAAAAGAGGTTGAAATTGCAAGAGGCGTTAAAACTTATACCCAGATCAAAGACCAAGATCTGATAGTATTATCATGGACTATTATGAAAACCCATTTTTTTCACATCTGAGAGAACCTATAAGAATCCCATACGCATTATGGACCTCAATCCTCTAAACCTACCATTGCATCGGTACTTGACATCCAACATTTTTCTTGTCATTTCTTTTGTTATTTCGTTAGAGAAAAGATCACTAATCATAAAATGTATAATTGGATAACACAGAAATCTGACAACAAAAACAAAAACCACCACCCAGCCTACCATTGCAAATAGCAGAAAGCAACAAATTCCAAGAAGAAGAAAAAAAGAAAGAAAAGGATGCCCAAAATAAGAAAAAGAATAAATTAATTGCTATTCAGAAATGAAGAACCAACCATCAACCCCTTGTAAAGAAAAAGGCCAGAAAGAGAGACTCACAAGCCTACGCTTCTGCGCCTTCGGAGAAGTGAATCTCTTCACCGTCTTCACGACGGCAACGACAAAGGAGACGCTGACATAGGCGAAGGGCAAGGCCAGCAACCACGGGAGCGAGCTCTGCCCGACTCTCGGGCCAGGAATCGCCTGGGTCACCGTTCCAGTGAACTCCACGAGGTCCGCTGTTTTTTCCTGTATCCACGGAAGGTCCTCCTCAACTTCCTCCACTTCTTCCTCTTCAACCACTTCCTTCGTTTCTTTCTGCTGTTTGTTGGCATTGGAAGTAAGGGATGCATCTTCATCCGTCCTGCGAGCTCTCAACACCAAATGGGCAGCCGGCCTTTCCACCGATGATGGTCGAAATGGGGTTTTGGTAGGATTACGACCCTTTCGCAGGAACCTTGGATGAAGGGCACCCCACAGATAGAGCCGAGTAGAAGCCATTCCAGAGAGAGAGAAAGACGAGTCACACTTGTTCCTTTTGAATTGGACTAGATACCTACCAATAGAATAGAGAGGGAAGGATGTTGATCTTCATTCTCCTATTTCAGATCTTCCGAAAGACAACATCATTGGCGTGGCGTTCGGTCGGATAGATGAGTGAGGCAGCAGCTTGCCCGATTTGCAGAAACGGCCCTCTTCAGTTTTTCCATTTCTTTGCGAGTGATCCTATGTCTGAAAATCCCGACTGGGTGCGAATGGACAAAGTCCTGATGAGATTGGGATCATGGGTCGTGACCCGACCCGATGTACAACCGACATTGAAACGAAACAATTTATTGGAGCCGGGGTCTAATAGTGAACCAATGAGGCTGGCCCAGGCCAGCCCAATTTGCGTGTGATCATGCCAAGCACATCCACAGGTAGCGAGTGGCGCAACCAAACTGGTCGGGCCTGTGTCTAGTTTTTTGAAGAAGGCTTAACCCGACCTGACAAATTCTTAGGTCAGGTCAGGCCCGTAGACTAACGGCTACTTGTTGGCTATATATATAAATAAAATTACTAGACTATGAGAATCAAAATATAAGAACTGAAAATATGGGCATTTTCAACACTGTTTTTGCAAATCCAACAATGTGGATGTGCTTGGCATGATGAATTTGCTAGAAATCAACCATTGAATTGTATATTTTCAATAAACAATATGATTTTTGAATGCTTGAATATTTATAAAGAATATGAGCCATTAATTTTAAAGCCTTAAAAAATCTCATTTATGCATCAATATTGAATGATTCAAGGATGTATTCTTATAAAACCAAACATGTAGATCACATAGGCATGGTTAGATTCAAGAGAAAATAGTAAAAATTTCATAAAAAATAAGGTCACATTAGTTCTCATATTTTCAGTTCTCATATTCTAGTGACTATATATATAGTCACTAGAATATGAGAACTGAAAATATGGGCATTTTCAACACTTTTTTTTGCAAATCCAACCATGTGGATGTGCTTGGCACGGTGAATTTGCCAGGAATCAACCATTGGATCATGTATTTTTGATGAGAAAGTATAATTTTTGATTGCTTGAATATTTATGAAGATTATGAGCTATTGATTTTAAAACCTTAAAAAATCACATTTATGCATTAAAATTGGATGATTCAAAAGTGGGTTCTTATAAAACCAAATATGTAGATCACATCCATACTGTTAGATTTAATAGAGAAAATCAAAAAATCCATGAAAATAGCAGTTCACACATTAGTGATTATATATATATATATATATATATATATATATATATATATATATATATATATATATATATATATATATATATATATATGGGTAGGTGCCTGACATTTTTTATGCCTAATGTGTGCCTATTAAGTAGGGGTGGCAATCGGGTCGGGTTGGTGGGTCGACCCAACGGGTTGGCGGGTCAGCATACCTCAACCCGAACCCGACCCGTTTAAAACACGAACCCGACCCATTTATTAAACGGGTAACCCGACATGACCCATCGACCCGTTTAATAAACATGTTGGGTTGGGTAAATGGGTTGGCGGGTTAGCGGGCGGGTTGGTGGGTTGACCCGCATGCCTAACCCGTTTATTAAACGAGTCAGCCGGGTTGGCATACCCCTAACACGAACCCGACCCGTTTAATAAACGGGTTAGACGGGTCGACCAGTTTATTAAACGGGTTAGTTTAAGCCCAACCCGAACCCGCCTAAGAGGCAGGTTGGCGGGTCGTGTCAGGTTTTGCCACCCCTACTATTAAGCTTGGATAGAGGTTTTGAGGTTGTTTTTCAAAAATTTGACCTTACAGATGTGTTCTTCATGATTGATTTGCTAGAAAATCACACTTAGATCATGTTTTTTGAGAAAAAATGATTTTTTAAGCATTGCATATTTTTTGAAATTGTAGAACTTTGATTTATGAATCTTGTCAAAACCTAACTTGGTGTTGGAATCAGACGACCCAAAAGTCAATTCCTACAAAATCAAGCATGTAGATCACGTTTGTATGGTCATATTTTAGAAAAAATAGAAACAATCTTTCTAAAGATCGGTAGGCACGCAATAGGTACAAAAAAGCATCAAATACCTAACTTTCACTAACTATATATATATAACTAAAATATGTTTACCAACCAAATATGTTTACTGGTATGAACCAAGATTTTCATAGGTTTTTTACTTGTTTTTGAAAATTTTATCTTATGGATGTGATCTAGACACTTGGTTTTATAGAAATGGACTCTTGAATCATTCAATTAAGATGTATAAGAAGGATCTTTCAAGGGTTGAAAATCAATGGCTTAGAATTTTCATAAATATTCAAGTATAAAAATCACATTTCTTAATCCAATTACAATGATCCAACAGTCGATTCCTAGCAAATGGACTAAGCCGAATGCATTTGCAGGGTTAGATTTGCAAAAAGACTATGAAAATCTCAATTCATACCAGCAAACATATTTGGTTGGTAAACATATTCCAATTTCCCTATATATAGAGAAATGGGTAAGTATGAAATTGATGTGTGCTAAATAGTTTTTTTTGCTCTTTCGGTGTTTTTTCGCCTGACCCTATAAATGGGTTGGGCATGATCGATTTATGAGGAATCCATACTTGGATCATGTGTTTTTGATGAAAAAAATGATATTTAAAGCCTCAAAAGTTTATAAAGATTTCATACAGTTGATTTTTGAACCTTATAAAAACCAACCCATGTGTCAGAATCAAACACTTCAAGAGTTGATTCATATAAAATCAAGTACATAGATCACATATGTATGGTCAGAATTTAAAATAAAACTAAAAACCTTAAAAAATTCATTTCCCACTTATCATTTTGCACCTACCCATATAGGGTAATGGGTAGGTGCTAAATGAGTTTTTAGGGTTTTTTTGTTTTATTTTTAAATTCAGACTGTACAATTGTGATCTATGTACTTTATTTTATAGGGATCATCTCTTGAAGTGTTCGATTCTGACACATGAGTGGGTTTTTATAATGTTCAAAAAATCAACGGTTCAAAATCTTTATAAAATTTTTAGGCTCCAAATATTATTTTTTTTATCGGAAACACATGATCCAAGTATACATTCCTCATAAATCAACCACGCCCAACACATTTATG
This sequence comes from Nuphar pumila, assembly GCF_984573655.1. NCBI lineage: Eukaryota > Viridiplantae > Streptophyta > Magnoliopsida > Nymphaeales > Nymphaeaceae > Nuphar > Nuphar pumila. The sequence continues at coordinate 25,042,374 of NC_143251.1, forward strand.
AGGTCAGAACTGCAAAAAAAAACACTGAAAAGGCATAAAAACCCATTTAGCAAGTATAATTTAGTACATATCAATTTCATACCTACACACACACACACACACACACACACACACACACACACACACACACATATATATATATATATATATATATATATATATATATATATATATATATATATATATATATATGAGAAATGTGCGGGTGCTTGATCTATTAGGTCTTTGATAAAACTTGATGGTCATCGTGTGTGTGATAGACGGTCAATGCGCAAAAAACAGTTAAACACTCAAAAAAGACCTTTAGCACCAATTTTGAAGCATCGTTGAAGGTCCCATTTCTGTTCGGACCTTTGGCGGCGCTCAAAACCGCGCTAAAGGTCATCCAAGGATGCACCTAGTATTTTTGTTTTTGTTTTTAGAGATGCTTCAAAAGCAAATATCGTTTTTGCGCAAAAAAAGTTGAGCATCCATCACACGCGTGATGGATGCCCAACAAGATCAAGGTTGTTATCAAGTACGTATGGATCAAGTACCTACCGGTCATATATATATATATATATATATATATATATATATATATATATATATATATATATATATATATATATATATATATATATATATATATATATATATTGTGTGTGTGTGTGTTTACCATTTAAATATGTTTGCTTGTATGAATCAAGATTTTCATAGGTATTTTTGTAAATCTAACCATGCAGATGCATTCGACTAGGTCCATTTGCTAAGAATCGATTGTTGGATCATCATAATCGGATCAAAACATACAAATTTTTATGCTTGAATATTTATGAAAATTTTAAGCCGTTGATTTTCAACCCTTAAAAGATACTTCTTATACATCGTAATTGGATGATCTAAGAGTTTCTTTCTATAAAACCAAGCATCTAGATCACATCCTTACAGTGAAATTTTTAAAAAAATGTAAAAAAACCTATGAAAATATTGATTCATACCAGTAAACATATTTGGTTGGTAAACATATTTTAATTACCCTATATATATATATATATAGTGAGTGTTAGATGTGCAACCCTTAGGTGCGCAACTACCTATGGGGCTCTGCTAGCCATTCATCGCAGCCTTGATGGACAGCCAAAACAAAAAATGTGAAAAAAGATGCTAAAACGTTTTGACCATTGCTTATGGTCTCAGCGAAAAATGGGACCTTTAGCGCAGTCAAAATACTGTCACTAAAGATCTAATTTTCCACTGGAGCCATTAGTGACATTATTTTGACCGCTGAAAGGTCTCATTTTCTGTTGGGACTTTTTTGATGGTTTTAACCATCGCTAAAGGGTCTAAAACATGAAAAAAGTGTGTTTTAACATCTTTTTTGCATTTTTTTGGTCATCCATCAATGCCTCGATGGATGGCCATTGTGTTTGCGCTTTATATATATATATATATATATATATATATATATATATATATATATATATATATATATATATGAAAATTGAACATATTAGGCCTTTTTTGTTAGGTCTCGTTAGGACCCATAGTTTGAAGTATTTTATGATAGATTTGAACCATTAGATGTGTTTATCATGCTCGATTTAGTAGGAATAGACTCTTGGATCATATTTTTTGACAAAAAATGTATTTTTATGAGCCAGGAAAATTGGATGCCTTTATAGCCATTGAATTTTGGATCACTATAAAAACCTGTATAAACTGACGATCCAAATGCCGGTTTCCACTAAACAAAGCCTATAGATCACATCTATGGTGTTAGATGTGAGAAAAAAATACTGAAAACTACAAATTTTGAAGGGACCTAACAAGACCTAACGAGCCAAACGGGGTCATAGGTTTTGTATGAGACCCTGGCCTAGGCCCGGTCATGCCCGTTGATTAAAAGGGCTAGGCTGACCCGGTGAAGGATCGGCTCTACCCCTATATTGGATCCAAACTTATTGATAGGGTTCGCCTCTGTCTCACTATTTTACGCCATAAAAGTTTGGAAAGTAGACACACATCTCTCCCTCTTCTCTTATGTTTGTCATGGCTTTAACAATGAAGATTATCTTGTTCCTCAAGCATGCTTTGTTCTTTTGGCTTGCTATTCCATTTTTTTTTATAGCGCATATATCTGCTGATTAATTACTGTATTCTAATTGTCATGGGATAATTTTCGCTCAAGAAGCCCATGCGGCGCAACGGTCCTCCTTGCCGTCACAAGCCTTCTAATCGCTATCTCATAGCCACTTTTACCACGGACATGGAATAGCTCGCAACTTGTAGCACGCTAGACTAGCCAATATGGCCAGACTAACGGCCACAAGCCACCCACCAACACTTTCAATGTACTGAATCAGAATATTGGCCTTGTGCGCTACTCCGCGCACAACTGCCTAGCGGAATCTCTTCAAGCGCATCTTCAAATGCGTTTCATGTTATCAATGCCACTTTGTGCATAGTCGTCCCATACCAACTAAGCACTTCTGAGAAGGGCACCAATCTGCCTTAGCTTGGAATGCCATGGTGCACATCGCAGCTCCATGCGCAAGCCAGTTGAAACCTCGCCACTCAAGGATCCAAGTCTTTCGACCCCCAGTCCGAAGACCAGTTAATGATTTCATGCCATAGCGAAGAGCACCACCCAAACTCATTCGCTGGCGCATAGGCTCTCTCTTGCCTAGCCCCGAGTATCTTTACTCGGTTGGAATCACCTAGTGTGACTCCTGGGGGAATTATTCCTAACCCACACGCACCCCCGTGCGTCCAATCACCTCGCGTGGGACCTCCGCAAGTTGAGAGGTTCTTGCAGCACTCTCCAAAGGCAACACCCTCTGGTCCGCTGGCACTGCTTAGCCAAACAACACTCCACGTCTGTGCCGCCATACAGCAATGCACTAACGACGATATCGTTGCCTATCGCATGCCATGCTACCACCGCACGTCACCGATCAAGCTGACGCATACCGCACGTTCTTACGCTTGATGCATTTTCCACTCAGTAGAGCTCCGCACTGCTCATGCCCCATTCCAAACTCGGCCCGGAACATGCTCCCCCACCCAAGCCACTATACGTCCTCGATAATGTTGGTGTAGGTAAGAACGCAGTTAGCTTGATCTGCCAGTTCTCTTTTGTGTTAACTTTTCGCTAACTTCTTTTTCTTCTAGCTCAACTTGTTCTGGTGTCCATTCACCATCTCCACAATCTTCAATATGCCAAGTCCCATACCTTAGCGCATCTCTGATCACTTAGACAACAGTCTTCCATTTTCTCGCAATGAGCTCGTGGAACCCCAGTGTAGTTCCAACTCAAGCAGGGCATTTTTGTCTGCACGACAAGCTTGTCGTCATGAAGCTCATGGTTGGGTTGCCTTCCAACCTCAGCAAGGGCACTTTGAGCCCTTTGTGATCCTCTCAGAGAAAGATGACCACCAATGTTTCCCGCAGAGATCTCTATCCCTTTAGGACAACATTTACGGTTTTTCAATGATCCATCTAAGTCCTCAAGTGGGAAATGCTTTGCTGGAGCATTAACCCAATGTGATCCTTCAGAGTGTCTTTGTGACACTTGTCCTCCTCACATAGGCACCTTCGGCCCAATGTTGTTGCGTCCTCCTCACATAGGCACCTTCGGCCCAATGCTGTTGCTCCCCTCCCGAAGCCCACATGCTGCAACTCTCTTCTAGAGTCGGCAGAGAATTTCCGCAGGGATCAACGATCCAAGAACAACAACTCTTTCCGCACACACACTTCTCAGAGAACTTTTAATTTAAGGGATCAAACCGACGAGCATCTTTGCTCAACGTGGGCACTTCGCTAACCCACAAACTTGGGAGAGAGCACAAGTTTTATCAAGTCTCCCCGACCCAAAGGTGCAAATCCTTCTAGCTGAATTCAACGTGCATTCTCCGCATGAACAAGGCAAACGCTACGCTCTACCTGTGAGCCTAACGCACAACTGGTGAGAATCTTTTTGATTTATTTGTGTTCCCTTAGCCAGCAACTGAACAACAACCTTACGCTTCAAAATATCGTGGTAAAGATGTCCCATACCATCCAACCACTACTTTGCTTCAACGATTCGATTCACCAATCTTCAGTTACGCAATTTTGCATCGCAAGAATAAACCATCTTTGTTCCTTTCAGTGTCGCACATGAATAACAAGGTCTCCGTGAACCTTTTATTTTTTAGTGTATCTTGCTCAAGATATCGATCTGCTCTGATGCCAATTGTCACGGGCTAATTTTCGCTCAATAAGCCCATGCGGCGCAACGGTCCTCCTTGTCGTCACAAGCCTTCTAATCGCTATCTCATAGCCACTTTTGCCACAGACATGGAATAGCTCGCAACCTGTAGCATGCTATACTAGCCAATATGGCCAGACTAAAGGCCACAAGCCACCCACCAACACTTTCAATGTACTGAATCAGAATATTGGCCCTGTGCGCTACTCCGCGCACAACTGCCTAGCGGAAGCTCTTCAAGTGCATCTTCAAATGTGTTTCATGTTATCAATGCCACTTTGTGCATAGTCATCCCATACCAACTAAGCACTTTCGAGAAGGGCACCAACCTGCCTTAGCTTGGAATGCCATGGTGCACATCGCAGCTCCATGCGCAAGCCAGTTGAAACCTCGCCACTGAAGGATCCAAGTCTTTTGATCCCCAGTCTGAAGACCAGTTGATGATTTCATTCCATAGCGAAGAGCACCACCCAAACTCATTCGCTGGCGCATAGGCTCTCTCTTGCTTAGCCCCGAGTATCTTTATTCGGATGGAATCACCTAGTGTGACTTCTGGGGGAATTACTCCTAACCCACACGCACCCCCGTGCGTTCAATCGCCTCGCGTGGGACCCCCGCAAGTTGAGAGGTTCTTGCAGCACTCTCCAAAGGCAACACCCTCTGGTCCGCTGGCACTGCTTAGCCAAACAACGCTCCACGTATGTGCCGCCATACAACGATGCACTAACGACGATATCGTTGCCTATCGCATGCCATGCTACCACCGCACGTCACCGATCAAGCTGACGCATACCGCACGTTCTTACGCTCGATGCATTTTCCACTCAGTAGAGCTCCGCACTGCTCATGCCCCATTCCAAACTCGGCCCAGGACACTAATATTCTAATGAAATATTTGGAAGACTGCTGTATTTGAGTAGTCTCAATTATCTCTTATAAAAAAAACGAACATATCAACCGGGGCTCCGCTTGGTTGGTAGGAGCTGTCAGTCCACGTCTCCCTGTGGTTGGACGTTGCAGGTTCAAAACCCGAGTGATACGTTGAATAATATCTGGTGGGGTCGTCTGCTTAACCCCAGCTTGCCTTTCAATAAAAACTAACACATAAGATAGTAATGTGTTTTTTTTTCTCTCTTTTTATGTCAGAGAGAAACAGTGAGTTTTCAAGTCTCCCGAAGGTGTAACATTGATTGTCATATTAAGATGAATAATAGGGGTAGAGGCTTAGAGTCGATCCTTCGCTGGGTCAGGTGAAACAACTCTCTTTCCTTTATGTTTTAAACTGTGGTTAGGACCCTTGCCCCCAAGGCCTATGCTGGGCATCGGTTTACGCAAGGGAAGTAGCATGTGTGGCAGTCGAACACCGACTGCCTGTCTGACAACCAAGACCCTATCCAACTATGCTAACTAGGGGTGTCAATGGGCCGGGTTTACTCAGACTTGGCCCGAACCAAAATATATAGGGAAAGACCCGATTAAGCCCAAGTCCAGACCCGAAGGTCCGATTAATACATGGACCCAGGTATAGTTTGTGAAATTGTATATCAGACCCGGGCCGGACCCGAGTTCCGATTAAGACTTACAAATTTTCAATGTAAAAATGATAAAAAAATATTGTTTTACCAGGTATGACCCGGGTCTGGTTCATGTAGTTCTTATTGGGTCCGGGTATGGTTTCTCTTATGGTGGATCTGATTAGACTCGAGTCTGGACCAGGTCTGGTTTCACTTGGGTCCATACCAAACCTGATCCGTTGACGGTCCTAATGCTAACTCCTTTGGGGCAAGGTGAGGATGCAAAAAACAAAGTGTGTCACCTTGGATGATCTAGACATATTCAAGGAGGCCTAAAGTGTTACTTGCCTAGTCAGGGATTTAGAGAACTAGAAGAAGGGAATGACAATGATTTGGAGAAGGGTGTGATGAGGGGGACCATGAATTGAACATGAACGGGGAGATTGAAATTTCAACCTTAAAAATGTGGAGAGATTTGGTTAGGCTTGATGATGTAGATGATAATCTAACAAGGTTTCTTGGAACGTGGGACCCAATTACTATAATGATAACAAGAAAAGCGGTGGAAAAAATTTTCTAAACATATCACATGTCATATCCTATGAAAATGAACCAATATGAGAATTTCGTTGGGGCGTTCCCTACTGAGCGACGCGCTGTACTCTCTAGGCCCGGAGGCAGTGATAAATGTGCAAGGGTTGCTAGGTCGTCGCCCAGAAGCGACGCGTCACACCGACGCCCGGGTGTGGTGTCAAATAGGCAAGGGTTCCCTCACTTTGTTGGACGGGTGGGGGTAAAGAAGTTAGTCCAAGACCATAAAATTAGGTTAGCCACTTGGAACATAGGGTCTTTAACTGGTAAGTTGGTAGAGTTAGTAGATGTTATGTGTAGGAGAAAGATTGATATTTTATGTCTTCAAGAGACCAAATGGGTAGGTGAGAAAGCTAAAGTGATAGAACCTTGGGGATATAAGATTTGGTATACAGGAATAAATAGGAATAGGAATGGAGTAGGGATTGTTATGAGTCGTCAGTTTATAGATAATGTAGTTGAGGTCCGTAGGAAGGGTGATAGAATTTTACTTATTAAATTAGTATTAGGTACGGATATTATTAATATTATTAGTGTTTATGCACCTCAAGTAGGTTTAGATGATTCCATTAAGCATCAATTTTGGGAAGATTTAGATGGATTAGTACAAGAGACATCTTATGGAGAAAAGCTTTTCATCGGCGGTGACCTTAATGGACATGTAGGCATTAGTAGGGATGGATTTGAGAATATCCATGGAGGCTATGGTATAGGAGAAAGAAATGAAAGTGGAGAAAGGATTTTAGATTTTTGTTTGTCCTATGATATGATCTTAGCAAACACTTGGTTTAGGAAGCGGGAGTCTCACCTAGTAACATTTAAAAGTGGGGTTAATATGAGTCAAATAGATTTTTTCCTACTTAGAAAGAGAGATAGGGGTTGTTGCATCGATTGTAAGGTTATACCAGGAGAAAGTGTAGCTACACAACATAGAGTCTTAATTTTAGATCTTAGAATTAGACAATGCCGCAAAAGGGATAGACATAGGATAGATCCTAGAATTAAGTGGTGGGCACTGAAAGGAGCTAAACAAGGAATGTTTGTAGAGCAGGTAGTTAAGGAAGTTGATTGGTGTCTCGAGGAGGATTCAGAATCAATGTGGAATAAGATAGCAGGTGGTATGAGAAAAGTAGCTAAGGAGGTATTGGGTGAGTCTAAAGGCGGTGCACCACTAGGTAAGGATACATCATGGTGGAACGAGGATGTCAAATTAGCTATTAAGGTTAAAAGAGAGTGTTATAGAAATCTAAGTAAGAGTCGTGATAATGAGAATTTGGAGAAGTATATGATAGCAAAGAAGGAAGCTAAAAAAGTTGTTCGAAACGCGAGGGCTAAGGTATATAAGAAGGTTTATGACAAGTTGGATACCAAAGAAGGCGAGAAGGATATTTATAGGCTTGCAAAGATGAGAGATAGGAAATCGAAGGATTTGGGTATGGTTAGATGTATCAAAGATGAAACGCAAAGGGTTTTAGTCAAAGATGAGGAGATTAAGGAGAGATGGAAAGATTATTTTGATAAGCTATTTAATGATAGTCATGCTCAAGATCTTGGAGACTTCTCCATTCCTTTTCATGAGATAAATCGTGACTTTATGCGCAAGATTCAAAAGAAAGAAATTGCAGAGGCTTTGAAGAAAATGAAATCAAGAAGGGCAGTTGGCCCAGATGGTATACCTATCGAGGCTTGGAAATGCTTGGGAGAGAAAGGTTTAGAATGGTTGACAAATCTTTTTAACTTGATTTGGCGAACAAATAAGATGCCTAATGAGTGGAGGAAGAGTACTTTGGTGCCTTTATATAAGAATAAGGGTGATATACAAGATTGCACAAACTATCGTGGTATAAAACTCATGAGTCATACTATGAAACTTTGGGAGAGGGTGATTGAGTCTAGGTTGAGGAAGGTTGTCATGATATCGGAGAATCAATTTGGTTTTATGCCTGGAAGATCAACTATGGAAGCTATACATCTTCTTAGACAACTTATTGAAAGATATAGAGAGATGAACAAAGATTTGCATATGGTTTTTATTGATTTAGAGAAGGCATACGATAGAGTACCTAGGGACGTTCTCTGGTGGACAATGATGAAGAAAGGTGTTTCTCTCAAGTACATTAGTATAATTAAAGATATGTATGAAGGAGTAGTAACCAATGTCCGCACTTGTGGAGGGGTGACAACTAATTTTCCGATAACGGTTGGGTTACATCAAGGATCTGCTTTAAGCCCTTTCCTATTTGCGATAGTGATGGATGAACTTACGAGATCAATTCAAGAAAATGTACCGTGGTGTATGTTGTTTGCTGATGATATTGTTTTGATTGATGAGTCTAGAGCTGGGGTTAATGCTAAGTTAGAATTATGGAGACAGACATTGGAAGCTAGAGGTTTTAAGTTGAGTAAGAGTAAGACTGAATATATGGAATGTCGGTTTAGTAAGCAACGAAGTAGTGATGGGAGTGTAGTGAAGCTTGGTGAGCAAGATATACCGGTGAATGATTATTTCAAATATTTGGGATCCATCATTCAAAAGTATGGAGAAATTGATGGAGATGTAAATCATAGGATAAAGGTTGGGTGGATGAAATGGAAAAGTGCTACTGGAGTGCTGTGCGATCGTAGAATGCCATTGCGGTTGAAGGGAAAGTTTTATAGGACGACTATTAGACCCGCTTTACTATATGGTACGGAATGTTGGGCTGCCAAGAGACATCATATTCAAAAAATGAGTGTAGCTGAGATGCGGATGCTTAGATGGATGTGTGGAAATACAATAAAAGATAAGATTCGGAACGAAGAGATACGTAAGAAGGTAGGTGTTGCACCCATTGAAAATAAGATGCGAGAGAATCGTTTACGGTGGTTTGGACATATTCGGCGAAGGCCTAATGATGCTCCAGTTAGAAGGTTGGAGAAATGGGAAAATATATTAGTTAAAAGAGGTCGGGGTAGGCCTAGGAAGACTTGGATGGAGATGATAGGAAAGGATATGAATGCTTTGAACCTCACCGAGGACATGGCGTTGGATAGAAATGATTGGAGGAAAAGGATTCATGTGGAAGACCCAAAATGAATTTCTTTTTGGTTCATATCGCTGACCCCAATTGTTTTGGGATGAAGGCGTAGTTGTTGTTGTTGTTTGTTGTTGTATCACATGTCATAGAGCACGAATGTAGGAAAGTTTACAAAAAAAACTTAAAGCATTATGATGACTCACATTTTCTTTATGATGACAATTAAGTCTCAATAACCAAGATTTTTTTAATAACTAAAAAAAAAATCATTAATCTTAAAATATAAATATAGTGATATCATTCAATTTAATTAAGCTATAGTAAAAAAAATTATCGCTTACAACTTGCCTTTTCGATCAATGGCATAGGTTAACTTTAACTATTATGAAATATCATTAAAGTTTCTTATAGGTTATCAAATCAAGCTTTGATGCATATAACAAAAAAAAAACAAAATCAAATTCATAGATTTATCAAAAAAAAAATTAAGCTAAAGGGATTATACGTGCAATGATTATATACATAATTAATTTATCATTAAAGAAGTTAGGTTTAACATTAGATGAATTCAACCTTATAAAAATGACCAAATACTCTTAAAATAAATAGCATTTTTTAAAGTGCAAGGTTATTTTTTGGGTGCATTCTTTGAAAATTGGAGTGGAAAAGAAGCTGGATCCCCTTTTCTTTTACTACTTTATATAGGTTGTTGTAGGGAAAGTGTGTCTCTTTCTATCTTTTTTTTTTTTTACTTTTTTGCTCTAAAAAAATAAAAGATAATGGTTATGAAATCCAATTTTTTTTGCTATAGGGTATTTGGTTACCTACATATTATTAATTCTTGCATAACAATTTTGAGGGGATGAGGCATGGCCAACAGTACTTCACCTGATTGCCTACACATGGATCTAGGTCTTACACCCAAGTCCAAAAAGATTCCGTAATCTTGCTCATTCTGAATTGCTGTTGAAAGTTGCGGGTATCTCTGTCTCATCAACCAAATAGGAAGTCGCTCTCATTTGCTGCAGCTAACAGAGAACAAGTGCACGAGAAATTATGTTGGTGTTCTCAAGATATTTACTTCTGAATTGGAAGGATGAAGGGAGTTAATTTTTCTGTTTATAGCGACGATGGCGTTGCTGTTGTCATACAACTCATTTGTATTCATTAACAATCTCGCTACTCCAAAGTTAGCTTAACTCGCACCATCACATGTTTGCAAAAGCGTTTTGTGGATAAGTGGGTGCATCAGCTTTTCTTTGAATTTAGTGGAAGCTTTAAATTAGAAGACGGAACCTTGATTTCGTATCCTAGCAAGTGTCTTTGTCGCAATGACACGGGTACTACCAGACTGACAACACGAGTTTGAATTGAATTTTTTTTATATTTACCTGCAGAAACCACCCCCAGGATCACAGACCTAGTTTGAATTGCAACATGATTCAAGTATCATTTCCCAGCCCCAAAGGGGCTTGGCACAGTGGGATAGGGCACAGGCCCGCTAGGCAGGTGATTGTAGGTTCAAATCCCATGGGCATCACTCCTTGTGCAAGCCAAAGCAAGGGGTAAGCTCACATAGTTTTACATTGTCAGGACAGTGATTGTAAGTAGGGGTGGCAATAGGGTCGGCGGGTTGGTGGGTCGGGTTGGCAGGTCAGAATACCTCAACACGAACATGACCCGTTTATTAAATGGGTCGGATGTGGCAAACATGACCCATTTATTAAACGGGTAACCCGACATGACATGGTTAACCCGTTTAATAAACGGGTCGGATCGACACAACCCATTTACGACACGGTGACCCGTTTATTAAATGGGTCGACCCGATAACATAGACATGATAACCGGCCCGAGTAACCCAAATAACACGTTTATATAAACCGGTCATATGCCTAACCCGAGTAACCCGAATTTAAAATATATATATATATATATATATATATATATATATATATATATATATATATATATATATATATATATATATATATATATATATATATATAAACAGGTTGCGGGTTGAAGGATTCGTGTAAACGGGTTGACCCACCCGCCTAACCCGTTTATTAAATGGGTCAAACGGGTTGGCGGGTTGGCATACCTCTAACACCAACACAACCCATTTAATAAACGGGTTAGGCGGGTTGACCCATTTACGACACGAACCCGTTTAAGCCAAACCCTAACCCGGCTAAGAAGCGGGTTAGCGGGTTAGCGGGTCGGGTCAGATTTTGCCACCCCTAATTGTAAGTATGGCAGACAGAGCCAGTCCTATTAGGTCTCTAATCCTAGGGGTGACTTCATAAAAAGAAAAAAGTATTGTTTCTTAGTAAATCAACTGTGTTGAATACATTTATGTGGTCAGATTTGAGTAATACATTGAAAAAAACCCTTTAAAAGCTAGGTTGGCACGATAGTTAGCTAAAAAAGTGGTTAGCTGCTACCACTCTCTCTCTCTCTCTCTCTCTCTCTCTCTCTCTATATATATATATATATATATATATATATTCAGTATTTTTTTAGAAATTTTGACCATACATATATGTGATATGTATTGTTTTTATAGAAACCACTTCTTTGAGCATTTGATTCTATTCTAATATATATATATACCCTGAAAATGGTGTCAGTTTTGAAATTTATCATATTTATTTTTTTAAGAAAAAATCAAAGTCATAAGATTTTTTTTAAAATAACGAAGGCTAGCCAGATAGAACCACATGCCGGACGGTTTGACAATGGTGATTGTGAACACTCAAATTATTCCGCCTGACGGTAATGGTAAGCCTATATATATATATATATATATATATATATATATATATATATATATATATATATATATTAAAGTGATAACTGTGCAACCCTTAAGTGTGCAGACACCAGTGGGATTATGCTGGCCGTCCATCATGGGCTTTGATGGCCGGCCAGTGCCAAAACACATGTTTTTTACTTTTGGTGGTGGGTTTTAAAGGCCCCAATTTATGCTGGGGGCATTTAGTGACATTGCTGACCACGCTAAAGCTAAAAAAATGAAAAAATGCACATTTTTGTACTTTTTTTGCATTTTTTTGTGGCCGTCCATTACACCTGTGATAGACGGTCAATATGGTTGCTCTGGTAGCTGTGCACCTAAGGGCAGCTACCGCACACTATATATATGAAATTAAAACCTACAAAATGGGCATGGTGCTAAATAAGTTATTTGATTTTTGGATTTTTTTTAAAATTTTGACCATACATGTGCGATCTATATGCTTGTTTTTTTTATAGGATTCACTTTTAGGAGCATTTGATATATATATATATATATATATATATATATATATATATATATATATATATATATATATATATATATATATATATCCTCAAAATGGTGTCACTTTTGAAAATTAAGTTTTTTAAAAGAAATTAAGTCATAAGATTTTTTTTTTTAAAATAACGAAGGCTACTCAAATAGAACCACAGGGGAAAGTTTGGCAATGGTGATTGTGAACACCCAAATTAATCCACCAAACGATAATGGTAAGTCAATATCCTACACGTAAGTGAAGCGTAAGTGGGAGACACGTGGCAGGTCTGGTTAGGTGAGAAAGGTGTAGTATCTGAAGACTTACACAACAGTCAGCAGCATTGATTCGATTAACAACCACCATGTTAAAATTTTGATTTCTTTTTCTTTTTTCAATAATCGCTTGCGAACCCAAATCATTTTATTTTTAGAAAAATGACTGTGAAATGCCCCACAATTTACCAAATTCGTCAAATGGATAATTCTGCAAGTTCGTAATTGGCAACTGCAAATTTTTTATTTTTCCAGGTCACGATGCGAAAAGTTAATGGACTTGCAAAACTCATCAATAAAATCGCAATTGATATTGCGATATTCCAAAAATTATTGTGAAAATCCTTTACCTTGCAAAATTCTCAAAGAGTATCACACAAGTATCATGAAATTACTAAAAGTCATATATCGTGAAATTTTCAAGGAGTATCACAATGGTATTTTGAAAAATTTTCTTGCAAAATTTTTATCTATATAAATGATGTTTTGTTTTTCAAACCCTTATTTTCATGTGGATACCTTATTTTTGCAACCTTAGGGTTCTTTTGGTCCCCAATCCTTCTTATGGCATTTCGACAACATTCAGGTGACATTCAACTTTGCAATAAAACCCTTATTGGTTGTGGTTCATCGTCAACTAAAAACCCAAAAAGCATGAACGACACTTCATCGATGGTGAATTTTTTTAGTAAAAGCATTGACGGTGGTGAGAAGATTGACAGCACTTCATCGATGATGAGTTTTTCTGATAAAAGCATCAATGGTATAAAGATCGATGGTACTTCACTGACGGTAATTTTTTTTTTGTAAAAGCATCAACGGTGGGTTCTTATGGTATGAGTGGGATATGAAATCAAAAGTACATGAGTTGTTTGTGATTGCAGAAGTTGATCAGCTGAAAATATGTTCTCATCATAGGGAATGTAAAGGATAATAATGTAGAATCGACGTGGGGCCTCCGCTCTAATGAACTCTGAAAGCCCTTAAGATGTATTAAACGATTATGATGTTTTCTCATTATGCAATATATGAGTGACTTTATTTTGTATAAAAAGAGAATAAATGAAATGTACAAGGACTTTATTTTGTAAAAAAATAAAATGAATGCAATGTTTGAGCAACTTTATTTTGTAAAAAAATAGAATGAATGCAATGTATGAGCGACTTTATTTTGTAAAAAAATAAAATGAATGCAATGTTTGAGCAACTTTATTTTGTAAAAAAATAAAATGAATGCAATATATGAGCGACTTTATTTTGTGAAAAATAGAATGAATGCAAAATGTATAAATGACTTTATTTTATGAAAGAATGAAATGAATGCAATATATGAGCGACTTCATTTTACGAAAGAATGATGTTTCGTTTCACAACCTTTTTTTATATCCAGATGGCCTATTTTTGATAATTTTCCAACAATTTTTTTAGTGAATCTCCTACGAATGGTGGAGGCGAATAAGAAATTTCGCAAGATTTTTTTTTTGCATCTAGAGTGCTAAAATTATGAGACTACTTGTGAAGTTCGTCAAGAGTTTTACGTTGTTGGTTGCAAAATTCTTGAAAAGTTTACAAAATTCCTGAAATGTTTGCGAAATTCACAAAGTTTCATATGCGGTTATGTGAAATTTCTATTCGGCGTGCGAAATTGCTATCACATTAATGTGACATTTCATTTACGGTGAAACAGACATCGATGATACTTTATTGTTGGTACTTTATCTTACCATTGATTTTTTACCCAAAAAATGAAGGAATCCAAAAAAATACAAAAGAGAATAGAGATTCTAGACAAAAAATATATTTTCAATAATACTTTATTCACTGAAAAATGATGAACGAGCGCTAAAATACAACTTCGAGATCATTCCTAAAACAAGAGATGAATAAGCGCAGAATCTCAGGAAGATCATTAACTTTTCAACGCCACGAAGATCACATCGATCTAATGAACGGTTGAAAAAAATGCTTTCTGGAACACAGATTGTTTGGTTGTAACAGTTTGCAGAACAATTTTTTGTTTCGATTTTGGATCTCGAAAATGATAACCCTAGAGCGGTTTTTGATTCTTACTCAAAACAGAAAAATTTGATATCTGTGTCTCAGCTTTTCAACGACTATAAAAAAATATGAGTTTTCAATGTTGAATGACTGAGATATAGATTTGACAACATAGGTTGTTTTGCAGATTTTTGAGGAAATTCGCATGGGAGTTGCAAAATTCAGTGAGGTTCTGACGTGAAAAGGGTAAAAAGGTTATAAAAAATTAGAAACCTTTAGAATTGTTCATTTGACAAATTTAGTAAATTATGAGGCTTTTTTAAAATACATCATTTTTGTCATCCAGTACTATTATTTTTCATTCATTTTGCATCTCATTTTCCCAAATCATCCCTTTTTGGACAGCCATGGAAAAACCATCCTTAGGTAATTAGACTTCACATGAAAAAAGAATATATTCATCCAGAACAAATCTCGTTGGTGCGCATAGGTGTCTATAGCTTTTATAGGTGGGCCACGTAAGGCAGAGTAGTCCTGGGTCACCACTCGAGAGGGTTCCTCATCATAAAAAAGAAATGTAAAGACCATTTTAAAAAAAATCAAATAAAATATGAATGTTTTAAGCATCCTCCACAAGGGAGAGCAGATTAGGTCCAAGGGACCTTGGACAGAAAACCGTCTAAAGTACTTTGGATGTCGTCCATAATCAAAATGAAATGGCACCCAAGAACCATCAAAAGCTTCTTGTAATCTCAACCGTCTATTTTTGAACCACTAATGCCATTCATCTAGAAAGTGAACGACATTCAAAATTTTGTGGGACCCATCTAGGGATGTCAATGGGTGGGATTGAGATGGAAAAAGGCAAAACCGAATTGGATCGGACATAATCAGATTCAGAGTTGGAGTCAAAGTCAAATGGAAAAGTGAAAACCAAATCCAGATCCGACTAGCTTAAAACCCAATATTTACGATCGATCGGGTTTGGGTTTTATTCAGATTCGGATTTTAATAGGATATAGGTAGGGTTTCATTGCAAAATTCAATACTGAAACTGAATCCGATTTCTAATTAGATTCTAATTTGGCTACCAAAACCAACTTATCAAATTTGGATTTAGATTTGGGTCAGATGTTGGGTTACATCCGATAGGTTGACATCCCTGGACCCATCCAGTTGGGGACCATCTTTTTTTATAGATGGCATCCAAGGTACCTTCGACAGTTTTTTTTAATTAAAGGCAAGTTGCGGTTAGGCAGACCCCTACCAGTCATACAACTAAACCATTGTTTGTTCTCTATGCAAGGTAGGTGCGATTAAAAAAAAAAAGACTTAAAATTTTCAACAAGTTTACCAGTTTTTTCAAAAAGCAAGGGAGGGAGAGTCTATCTATCTGACAAGAACAGAAGCATTTTGCATCTGCTTGACCAGTCAGGCCATCTCTCTCGTTTATTGTCATATAATTAGTCAAGGTATGGTCGGGCTCAGTTGGACCCACCGGCCTAGCTGCGACCATATCAGACTGAGGCCCATACCAATTAACACGTTGTCAGATTTGGTAAAAAAAAAAATGAAATCCAAAACCAAGATTCATATAATTTCAACAGCTTACTTTCATTAAAAATACATATAAAACACTTATGTCAAGCCAGATCAAACCCGATATTTGGCAAAAAATCATAATCTAAATGCGTCTTACTTTCATTAAAAATGAAAGGACCAAATTGTTTATCAAGCTAGTTCACCTCTTTTTTTTTTTCTTTTGGTTGGACAAGCAGGAAGTCATCACTCATCAACCAATTTGCAAAGTCTTTTTTTTTTTTTTTAAAGAGATGAAAATTCAAAATCAATTTGCATAGTCGAGTTCACACGTCTAATTAGAATTATTATTATTTTTTGGAACAATTTACAAGAACATTCTCAACTTTGGCGTATATACAAACACATGCCTAACGTTTCAAACAATACATTTAAACACCTCAGTTACTAGTCCAAATGAAGGTGCTCCCAAGCGCCTGTTTGTCATATAGTAGCAAACTAAGAGCGTGTTAATGTAATTTTTCGATTGTAGGTGTATTGGTACTTAAGTCAAACACTGAGGGTGTTTTTGTAATTTGTTTTTCTTTTTCTTTTTTGAATTAGTAGCCCACATCTGCAATTGTGCACATTAATTAAAGAGTATAATATGGTTCACATGTGGTCGTGTATAGCAAAAGGCATCCCAAGTTCTTTTTTCACCCTAACAACACTCGAAATATCGTGGTTGTATTTTGCATCAGTTTAATACCGAGAAGGGTGATTTTCCGTGAAAAGATAAGGTGCAATATTATTGCAGGAATACTTGTGCATTAATCACCTGATCATGGACGCCCAAGACCTGATGGAGGGCAATCAGGTATTTAATGCACAAATTTTGTGCCATGTGATTGCACACTATCTGGAGTTATGATTTCCCTGATACAGGGCAGTGTAAAACCACACGATTAAATCAAATGCTCCCATGGATATATAGGACTGGAAGTCGAGATGAACAAACTAAACTGAGGATGTTCAAGCTCGGCTCTTTTTTGTGGCAAGCTCAGCCGGACTAGAGTTTATGACAAGCCCAAGTTAAAGGAGCCAAATTCAACCTATCTCGTTGACAAAAAAACATATATTTAAAAAACAAATAAATTTTAGCCTTTAAACTCGCTGAGCCAAGCATAAATTAGTCCATTTTACAAAAATAAATACATTGTTTCAATGTTGTAAGCAATCAGATTTTAAGTGTAAACTATTGCTTGCAAGCCAAAGACATCAACCATCTACACGATATATATATATATATATATATATATATATATATATATATATATATATATATATATATATATATATATATATATATATATATATATAAGAGTTAACGAGCTTATACAAATCCTGTTGAGGGCAAGTGTACACGCACATGCATGCATGTTGACCCATAGGCGAGATTGGCTTATAGAATCCAAAGTTTTGGCCTTAATTAGTAGGTTGGTTTCAAACTCTAGTTCAAACAGGCGGAATGTGTCATTCTAATGTGCTTTGGATGATCTGCATCTCTAGATCTGGTGCTGATGAGCACATTGAACTATATTCATGTGATCGTGGATGAGAGCCCTCGTTTTCAAAATAGCAAACTCTTATCCTATGCAAAATTTGAGAGCATTTTACCAGGAAACAAGCCCAGTCCTGCCTCCAGAAACAGTTAATTTTTTTTTTTTTTTGTAAAAGCCCAGTCCTAGCCCAGCCCTGACTGCAGCAAATAGTTTGATTTGTTCATATGAAATAGAATTTTATTAATAATTGTAGCCATTTTTTATTTTATCTAAAAAAAAAAATTTCGGGGGTGCGGACCCCAAACACTAGACAACCAAACCAGTTTTTTTTCCTACAACCCTGTTCCCCCCCCCCCTGAATCCTAGCTACGCCACTGCAAGCAGCTATCCTGGGAAACAAATTTCCAATTATGACTTTAAAATAAAATAAAATAACCGTCAAAGGGAGCTTCTACGACAATGCATCTAGAGCAGTAGAAGCTTTTATCATGACATATAACACCACACAGCAAATGAAAATTGTGCAGGCAATATCCGATTACGAACGCAGTAGAAATCTTCCCCACCTACTCGTGCATCATTAAGCGATATTTGGTGGGGAAGGTTAGACTTTAGCAAGTCAGCAACCATTAAAAAACTTTCTCCTTCAAAGAAAAGTCAAGCACTGAAAATTTAGCCCACCACCCTGGAGATTTGGACCCCTACCATTTACCAATAATGAATCTTGGTTTGGTTGGTCTATGTGGTCTACTAATACTTAACAGGCTTGAAACAACACCAATAAACCTTAGCCTCCCTCAGACAGTGCAGTAACCATTTAGACCTTCTGTTCTTTATTCTTCATCACCTTGCCAAGAAGCACCAGCCATGGCAGATCATCAGAGAGTTCACCCGTACTACATCGAGGCTCGGCCGACTGCACCACTAGCTCCGCACAGCGAGTTGGTCTCAGAGAAAGACGATCCGCAGACGCCCAATTTCCAGCCATACCGTCAGAATTTGCCTCCGCTGCCGCCGCCTAGGCGGCGAAGAAACTATTGCTGCCGCTGCATCTGTTGCACTCTCTGGATCCTCTTTACCTTCATCGTCACCATAGCCATTGCGGCTGGCGCTCTTTACCTCATCTTCCGGCCGAAGCTGCCGGAATATTCCATCGACCGCTTGAGAGTAACAGCGTTCCAGCTGAGCTCGGTCGTCCCCATTACCCTCTACTCGCAGTTTGTGGTCACGGTGACGGCCAAGAACCCGAACAAGAAGATTGGGATTTACTATGGGGGAGGTAGCAAACTGAACGTGTGGTACACGGACGTGAACCTGTGTACGGGACAGCTGCCGGTCTTCTATCAGGGACACCGGAACACCACGGTTCTTAACGTGGTTTTGACGGGGCAGAACGAGGTGGGGAACGGGTTGCAGGCAGCCTTGATGATGCAGCAGCAGACGGGGCAGATCCCTCTGGACTTTCACGCGGACGTTCCGGTGAAGATCGAGCTCGGGAGCTTGAAGCTGAGAAGAGTGACGTTCCTGGTTCGCTGCAGTTTGATTGTTGATAGCCTTACAGTTGATGGACAGATCAGTATAAAAGCCGATAAGTGCAGTTTTCGATTTAAGCTATAAACCGAAAACATATGTGAATTATTTCATTATCTTGTTTTTTTTTTTAAATTTTCAGTTGTATTGCCTTTTCTTTGTTTATTGTCTTATTTTTCATCTTTTGTGAGGTGCTGAGGCACGTACGCCTTGCACAGTCATTATTATTATTATTATTATTATTATTATTATTATTATTATTATTTTGTTATTAATAAATGGAGTCTGCATTTAGTATTAGTACTTTGCAATAAAAGGATTCCCATAAGCAAAGTTTAAAACGTTAACGCGTACAGGGATTTTCTCTGTAAAACACAAACACACAAAATCTAGTTCGGATCGGGTGCAATATGATTGCACAAAAATTGTGCATTAAACACCCGTTCGCCCTCCATCAGGTCTTGAGCCCTACACCTGACCCCAAGATTGAGGGTAATCAGGTACTTGATGCAGAAATATTTGTGCAATCAAATTGCACCTGATCTTTTCACCAGAAAATCACTATGCGTGCAGCGATCTTCCAGTGTTCACAAACACAGAAAGAAAATTCTCTCAAAGGCCAGAAGTGGGGATGGAGACTACACATTCAAAACGGGAAAAAAGGCGTATAAGAATTTTGATTTTGAATAGCGTTGTGGAAAGCTGGTCTTTTGCTTTATTCTATTTTGCTTTACAAGCAGCAGGTGCACCAAATTATTGATAAGATCGTTTTGCATGTAGAACAATTTAAAAAAACGTGCTCAACCTTTTGAGTATTTACAAAGACATTGAGGAAACTACGTTTAATTACCCGACTGAGCTATGAAATAAAAGCAACCGCTTGGCTCACCCCCGGTATCGGCTATATATCTACATGAGACTATTTCTCACTATATTATAAGTTTGATGATAAATTTTGAGGCTTAAAAAATAACAAAAATAAGTAAGAAAATATCATGTTTAGACAAAAAATACATAAAAAATAAGTAAAAATTGTAAAAGAAAGAAGAAAACATATTTAAAATATAAAAATTAAATAAATAAAGAGTAAAACTAATTGATAATATCGAGATATTTTACTTATATTATCGTTTGTTGAATTTACATTGATAATATCATATATTGAAATTTTCACCGATATCTGTAACTATGGTTAAACTACAGTTAATGATGATTAATCGAACGTTTTAGCCCTTCAACCCTTTTCTTTTAAACCTCTTGTTTTTTTTACTCTGATCCGAATTAAAGAAACTCTCTCTCTCTCTCATTTCTTCAAGATAGAAACTCTACTACAAATTCAATATCAGGATTCAGAACCAAAACCAACAGGGGGCTCCGCTTGGTTGGTAGGAGCTGTTACCCAATAGTACGTTGTATAACTGGTGGGGTCTGCTTATTACCTAACCCCATCTTGCCTACTGAGAATTTCATGAAAGCTTTGATGCGAAGCCTTCTCAAATTTCTCTGTGTTCCAGGGTCAACAAGGACATATCAGATCGATATACGGCTCTAACAAATCCTACATTTGGGGACAAAATTGGAGCATGCCAATGGTCACCTATGCCAAATTTGATCTTCTTTCTTTAAAGTAATGCGTCCAGTAGTTGGCAGACCCGTTTTGAAGCAACACGTCTCCTTGTGGTGGGACGTTGCAGATTCAAACCCCAATGATAGGTTGAATAACAAAAAGCTGTATATCAGATTGATATACGGCTCTAACATTAACTGGTGGGGGCCTAACCCCAGCTTGCATATGGACTATCTTGTACAGCTCTGTCAAATTGTATGCAACCAGTGAAGAAAAAAAAATACCCGTTTTGGAGCATACATATGGACTATCTTGTACAGCTCTGTCAAATTGTATGCAACCAGTGACCCCTTCGCCCCAGGTTTGACGTCCGCCGGACGGCTGAGTCCCGTAAGTGCTTGCGGGGTCAGCGACCCCACCCAGGGTTTACCTCGCAAGGAGTGGGGTGGGCCCATTAAGTGACCTGGTTCTCGGCGATGGTTTCTTGCCATAAAAAATTTTTTTGTATGTAAACACAGATTTTGTTAAGGTTGGATTAGCAGATTTTATCAAAGAAAAAGGCTTGTGCCAGTGCCGAGACACCAAACTGAAGACAGGCAGTGGCGCCCCTAAACACACCAGAGTAAAAAGTGCATTGATAATATCGACTCCAGGTGGAGAAAAAAAAAATCAAACAACACATGAATCTATGACACAATTGCTAACTTTAGCCAACTTCATCAGAGAATGAAATATTAAAAACATCAGCTCAGATTGTTCTCAGGAGAGTAAAAGGACCTAGCCTCTTGTCACCAATCCCTGAAATATCAAGATTGGGCCAAACCATCTCAGCAGTAAAGAAAACGTCCTCTTGGATCACCAAAATCACCAATTTTACGTTTAACCTCTTTTCCCGAAAACAAGCGTTTATTTCTTTCCTCCCAAACACGCCACCAAGCTGACATCATCCACCACTTCCAAATTTTCCTCTGTTTTGCAGAATGTCTGAAAGGTTCATGGTCTGAATATCAATTGCATGAAGCAAGAGGATTGCCCAACTATCAGAGTTATATTCAGCCAAGCCATCTTAAATATCCATTGAAAAGTCGAGCAAAACCAAAATAAGTGAGTGGCCGACTCAATATCTTTTGCACATAGTGGGCATCTATTCTTCAAACAAAAAGCCCATTTGCTGAAGTCGATCTCGAGTGTTTATTCTTCCAACCAAGAGGGTCCAAGCGAAGAATAGAGCCTGAGGTGATGGTCCTGCTCCCCACACTGCATCAAATCCATTTGGTCATCCAACCAAGCCACATAGCAAGAGGCCACTGAGAATGTCCTCGAATTGGTGATGGACCATTTAAGTTGAGAAGAAGTCTCCTCCTTAGATAAAAAAAAAACTGCTTGAAGGTCTCGAACTCCTTCACCAAGCCTTTCCACAGTTGCGACCCCCTCTTCCAACACGGCTTAAAGGTAGGGATGGCAGTGGACCGGGGGATACCGCGGCCCCGCCCCGCCTCACCCCGTTTGGATTGGGGATGAAGGGCATGAAACTGGGATGGAGGCGGGGATATGAAGGTTAAAATCTATCCCCGTGCGGGGATGGACTTACGCTTTCCCCCACCCCGTCCCGTCCCCGTCTCAATCCCCACCTTTCCCCGCCCCAACCCCAATCCTTTAAGAAATGACTATAGACCGAGGGAAAATGGGCCCCGCCCCGCCTCACCCCTGTTTGGACCCGGGATGGAGGACATGAAAGGGGGATGAAGGTGGGGGTGGAGGTTAAAATCAATCCCCGTGCGGGGATGGAGGCGGGGATGAAGGTTCAGATTTTGAAACGGGGCGAGGGTGGAGTTACCTTGTCCCCCGCCCCCGCACCGGTCCACTGCCATCCCTACTTAGAGGTCCATTGCTGTGGCTCCCTATCCAGCTTGTATTTGGATTTTAGAAGCTTAAAAAGAGGATGAACGCCACCACCACTTACATAAAAGAGTGTGATGTTAAATCTTGGCAGCGTACGAATTCTATGACCCCCCTCAAGCAGTGAACACTACACTTGATTCCAGTTAATTAACTAATGCTTTAGATGGACCTGAACCATCTCATAGGAATCTTTCGAAAATGCGAACCAATTTTGTGCCCACATTTTTTGGCACAGGATCAAAATACAAGGTATTTTCACCTGTGAGCCTCCCATCGTCAACGCATCAATAGGATCCCCTCTTTGAGAGTGGGAGATTGCACTTTTGTGAATCATGATATAGTAAATGCCATACTGATTATTTTCAGATTTGAGGCCTATTGGGGGAGTTCTTCATGATCTTCCATTTCGTGATCCCTTTTGTGAGGTGGTAGTTTTCTCTCGAACGCCCTTTCTCCGTAGGGGAAATAAAAGTTGCGTTATGGTCTTTGCCTACTAGGAAGGCTTTGGGGCCAAATAGATTCCCTAACCCTTTTTTCAAGATTTTTTGGGATGTCTGTGGGGCTGATATGGTTCAAATGGTGGCTGATTTTCACAGCAATGGCAATCTTATATCAAAGAATTGAATAAACCAGACTTATTGATCCTTGATGGCTCGTCTAGGATTGAACTAAATGAACAAAAAGATGGGATAGAACCTTTTTGTTCTGTAACGAACTGTACAAAATCCAATGTTTGTTTGGACCGTACTCGGATACTGTGTTTCAAATGTCCTTGTTTGATGACGACGTGCATACAACTTGGACAATCATGAATAATGGGTCAGATTACTTCGTTTTAGATCATAAAATTCTCAAAATCACAAAACTCATATGGCTCCCAACTCAAAACCCCAATATTCTTTAAAAGAACCCCAAAACAATGAAACCTCAATTGTCTTAGATGATACATTCCATGCATGAACACCAAACATAATCAATATTTTGCGACAATGGAACACAAAAAACTGCATTTTCATGATGCCCATGTCGAAAACAATGTGAAAAGAACGATAAAATGAGAGAAATGAAGGTTACCAACATACCTTCTGCAACAATTATAGCTCAAACTCATTTGAAATCAGAGAGGAACCAAAGAAAAAGATGCAGAAAAGAAAGAAAGTGAGAACCCTAAGGAAGAAGAATGAAGAAGAAGGGGGAAGAACGAAGAAGATGGGGATCCCCGGTGCCACCTCACCCCCATTGGCCTCATCCTTCGCTGCCGGCCTCACATAGTTGTCACTGTGTGTGAGAGAGAGAGAGAGAGAACCCTTCTCCTAACTTTTTTTTTTCAAAAAAACTTCATACCCGCGTCTCTATTCTTTTCGTAACATGGGAATGAAATATAAATAACATATGAAAACTGATGTGGCATATAAATCACAATAGCCAACAATGAATAGAGAAACACGATAAGTAATAGAGAGAGAAAAGACACACACGATATACGTGGTTTGACAATAGCGCCTAAGTCCACAGGCTGACAATGTATTCTTCCTTAAGTATATTCCAAGTTTTTACACGTTAAATACATTACATTTGTATCTTGATGAGCCTTTCCATGAGATAAGATGAACTTCTTATATTTTCTAACTTTCTCCATGTTATCAAAAAAATCTCTCACTCTAAAATTATCTCTTAAGCAGATGTGGTTATCGATATCTTTGAGAGACCAAATGTGGTTATCGATATCTTTGAGAGATCGATCAGCCTCTAACTGTTCACAACAAATGTGGGTAGTGTTATTTCTATTGTGATCCAACTGTGCATGCCAAATGTGCAGAATAGGTCTGGATCTGCTAGGTTCGATAATATGCCCCTTCAAATTGGGCGGTGGTGTGGTCCACAAGCCGAGTTTGGGTCAGAGAGAATGGAAGGTGACCTTGGTTAGAGGCTTGGTAAATATATCAACAACCTGGAGATGGGATGGAATGAAGGTGGTAATGAGCTGATGTTGAGCAACCTTCTCATACACAAAGTGATAGTCAATCTCGATATGCTTAGAGCGATTGTGAAACACAGGGTTCACAGTCATATGCAAGGCAAAGAGATTATCGCAAAAAATTATAAGAGCATGTGAAATGTAAAGGCCAAGATCACGAAGAATAAATGTGATCCAAGTGAGCTCGACAGTGGCAGAGACTAAAGAGCGATATTCAGTTTTAGTGCTCGAGCGGGCAACTATTGGTTGTTTCTTTGTGCTCCAAGAAATGCAATTACCACCAAGATAGGCACAATAGCTGGAGGTAGACTGACGGGTGGTAGGGCAACTAGCCCAATCAGCATCCAAAAACCCATAGAGAATGCGAAGATTATGAGCAAGAAGTCGGATGCTAAAATGTATGATGCCTTTAATGTACCGAAGCATATGCTTGACAAGCTGAAAATGGAACTCAGTAGGAGCATGTATATACTGACAAACATAATTAACATTGTAAGAGATGTTAGGTCGAGTGAAAGTGAGATACTGCAGGCTACCAACTAAACTCTGATAGTAGTAAACATCGATATAGGGAGGAGAAGAAGTAGGTAGTGATGGGCGGACGACCATAGGAGTGGAGATGGGGCGAAAGTCCTTCATTTGAGCCTTGTCAAGAATCTCATAAGCATAGCGAGTCTAATCAAGGAAAAGACCTGCAACAAACCGTTGGACCTGAACTCCCAAAAAGTGATGAAGATCATTAAGATCGATCATGGCAAACTTTGTGCTCAATTGCTTAATAACATCAGTAAAAAAAGTAGGATTGCTTCCAATGACAATGATGTCATCATTATACAATAATAAAAAAATGCAGCCTCAAGCATGACAACATATGAAAAGAGATAAATCAGTCACATTGCAAAAAAAACCTATACCCATCAAAAAAGAGCTGAAGCGATCAAACCACGTGCAATATGATTGGCGTAACCCATATAAAGCACGGTGAAGTTTACACACATGAGTGGGTTTGGAAGGATCACAAAAACCAAGGGGTTGGTCCATGAAAACAAGTTCATCAAGGGAGCCATGAAGGAAGGCATTTTTTATGTCAAGCTGACGAATAGGCCAAGAAGAAGTTATGGCAACAGACATGACAATGCGAATGGTGGTGGGTTTGATAACAAGAGAGAAAGTCTCAAGAAAATCAACTTCGGGAAGCTGGGTAAAACCATTGGTGACCAAGCGAGCTTTGAGATGATCTAAGAAACCGTTAACATGAAGTTTGGTCTTAAAAACTCATTTACAACTGACAATATTCATGTCAGGGGTCTTAGGAACAAGTTCCTAATTTTTGGTATGGGAAAGAGCAGTCATTTCGTCATGCATGGCCCAAAGCTAATTGGGGTGAGAGAGAGCCACTTTAACGGTTTTGGGTTCAAGAGAAATGTCGAGCTCGGCTAAAAATATTTTGGGTTGGGTCTGACAATACCGGCTTTGATGCGAGTCAACATAGGATGAGCATTAATAAGGGAAAGGGGGGTAGAATGAGAGGAAACAAGGGAAGAGATCTGTAGAGGAGTGGTGGGGGAGGCCAAGGTTCCCACAGGATTGGTGTGTGAAGACACCATGGGTGGCGGCTGCTAGTGTGCTCTGGATGATCGAGGATGGTGCTTCAATTTTGGTCATCAATATATACGGATGAACGCTTGTTGACTTACTCCAAATGAGAAATATTATGACCATGATACGAATTTCCTTGGAAAGGGAAGTAACTTTCATAAAAAATCACATGACGACTGATGTAAACTCGACCAATATCAACTTGTAGGCATCGATATCTCTTATCGCTATAGCCCAAAAACACACATGGTAGAGACCGCGGAAAAAAAATGTTATTGACATAATCACGAAAATGAGGAAAACACCTTGTCCCAAAAGCACAAAGATATCCATATTCATGCCGTTTGTGAGATAACTTCTCATATGGGGATGCCATTTTTAATGTGGCACTGAGTAAGCGGTTGATTAACCAAATGACAGTGAGAAAAGATTCTACCCAAAACTTTATAGGCAAAATAGCATAAAACATCATGGCAAAGCTCAGTTCAACAATACTATGATGTTTCATTTTCGCTCGTCCATTTTGTTCGGGCGTGTGAGGATAGAAAACATTATGATGAATTCCATTTTCTCTTAAATATTGTTGAAATTTATGTCCCATGAACTCTCCGCCACCATTAGATTGAAAAATTTTAACGAATGCATTGAATATGTTCAAAATCAATTTATGAAACTCATAAAAATGATAAAAAAATCAGATTTCAATTTCAACGGGTATAGCCAAACATATTTGTCATCGGCCATAATGACATAATATTTGAAACCTTGGTGAGAAACCTCGGGTGTAGGCCCCTGACCAATTTTAAGATCAATTGAGTCAACATGGGTTATCGAGAGTTTTTCTATATTTCTCACCATTATTTTTTCATAACCGAAGTAGGGATTAAGCTTATGAAGCATATCTGAGTCAGCTGTGACATGAGAACTTGCACCTGTGTCAAGGAACCAAGCATGATTTTGATTATCTGAGACTGTCATAGCCACCAATGCTTGAAGAATGTTGCCAACTTGGTACATTTGATTAAACCTTTGGTAACACTTTAATGCAATATGATTCAGTTTTGAATAGATTTGACAGACTACATGCTTATCCTTCTGTTGATTTCCTTGCTTGTTTTGGCGGTTTTGATTATTTTGAAATTGTTGATTCATTTGGTGCAATGATTGATTTTTCATTTGAGAGAAACCACAACCTCAAGACGAAAAATGATTTTGAAAACCTCCTCTTGTTGTTTTGATTTTTTTCTTGATGCTAGCTTACAAAAGTCACATTTTTATTAGAATGAGAATCCTGATCAGGCGTCTAGAGAGTTTTAAAAGCCTCGTGAGATTGAAGCAAAGAAATTAACTTTCTATATATAGAAATCGACGAATTCATCATGAATATGATGAATGCTTCGTATTCATGTCCAAAATTGTTTAACAACGAGAATACTTTGTTCCTGTCATCGACAGGTTTGCCGATGGTGGCAAGCTCATCACATGTACTTTTAAAGGAGGCTATGTATTCGGAGAGAGAAAGACTATATTTTTGAAATGTTTGAAGTTTCTGCAGTAAATAACATTCATGCTCTTGAGAATCAAGAGCAAAGGCCTCTTCAAGAGTCGACCACACTTGTGCAGCAGTGTCCAGCCCAACGATGAAGTTGAGAACGCCCTCGAATATGGTGCTGGTTATCCATCCACGTAGTAGCCGATTTGATTATCTCCATGCGACAAAATCTAGTTTTTTGGCACAAGCTCTATTATCATCAACCAGAAAGTACTCTGGGATGTAGGATTCATGGTTTATGAATCTCTGAAAATTTGGACTTTCTATCAATCCCAATAGTTGTGTCCTCTAGAGTAGATAGTGTGTGTCAATTTTAATGACACAAAATTAGGAACATTCAAAGTTGCAGGACATGAGAATTTCATTGAGGAAGAAGAAGCAACCATGAAAAATAAACTGTATGAATTCATGGTTCTAGCTCTAATACCATAAACAAATTCAGAATCCAACAATGAATAAAAAAAATGATAAGATAAGCAAGAGAAAGAGAGAAAAAAAAGAAACACACAATATACGTGGTTTGACAATGACGCCTACGCCCATGGGCTGACAATGTATTCTTCCTTAAGTGTATTCATAGATAGGTGAAATCCCTCTTCCCAGAAACTCGCTTCGGAAGCACGATATTCCTCGCTTCTAAAACTTGATAGAAAATCTCGATTCTCACATGCTTCTCTTATGCTTAGCACACGTTTCTTCCTTGCTTATTTACATGCTTCCTATGTGTTTTTCTCGCGCTTCTTTCGTGTTTTCTCTATGCTTCCTTTCAAGTTTCTCACTCACTTCCCATTTACTTTCTCTAAATCAGTAGCATCATTTAGATCTTGAAAAGGTTTTTTTTTCTTGCACTACAAAATCATGAAATTTTAAAATAGTAATTTTTATTATAGTTTTTATTTCCTTCCCGTTTAATTAGCATTTCACTTCCCATTCAATCCCATATTACTTTCTTTTTTTATTTCTATTTCATTTTTAAATTGATTCCTCTCTGCATATTTATAAATTTTAAAATACCGCACTTCTCGCTTTCGCTTCTTATTTTGTTTTTCACTCCCACTTTTTAGTCTGGTAACCTTGATAAAACTAGGTTGAGACGAGAAAGATGAATGGATCCAGTTAACTTAGTTGGTCCTTTAAGGTACTTTACTAAACCAGCTTTCCCCTGGGTTTCTAACCAAAAACATGGTTTCAACAAATGCAACAAAAGTTCATAATGAACCTGGTTAAAGTCAATACTAGGTTTCAAGTCATTTTGCAAGAACTGGTGCTCCCTTTTTTTCACAGGCCAAACCAGTTTTTGTCAGAATTCCCACCCACCCACCATACCCACTCCTCTCCATATATCTACATGGGGTCCACTTTGCTTATTTAAGTGTATCCCATAATAACAAATTTGACAATCTTGCTCTGTGAAATGGCAACCAATCTTAATGAGTTTTCTTCTTCCATATGAAAATAGATTCAAAGAAATTGGAGGAACAATCTGCCTAGAGCAAATATTTCATGCTCCTGCAAATTAAGTGTTGGCCTTAACATGCTTGGGATACTTCTAATCCATTTATTATTGTTAGTGGAAAATAACGTAGTCACCACTTCTAACTTTTTTGTTTTTTGCAACACCATGAAACCCTATTTTTGCCAATGTATATGCAATAACAAGTTATTGATCTTATCAAAGTCTCCAGCCCAATCAACATCATGATAACTGAATAGAACCAAATAATTCATATGTTTTAGATCTTTTTCTAATATAGGATTCTTAAACTTTTTGTACATTTTGATATTCTTTTCATGGTGTCTGTGTGCTCTTTTATTGGGTTATGCAGGAATTAACTGATGCAGTTTACAACATATTGTACTATGTAGCCAAAGATTTGTGATTCTTTTAGTATAGTCCCCACAAGCTTCATAAGTTAAATTATTTTTCAAAATAGGCATACTCAAGTTTTTTTTTTTTTAATATACATACAAAGCAATGCTTAATCACTTTAAGATCATCATGGCTATCAAACAAGACAAAAAGTTAATTGAGTTTCATGCTGGAAAGACACCAAAACATACAATTTGTAAAACTTACGGCTCATGAATCTTGGCAAAGGCAAAATTGTTATGTTCATGTTTCCAACCATTAGGACTGACAAAAACATCCATCCAACCGGAGATTGGAGGTCAACCACACAAGACCTGAACCAGCCATATGGCCAAAGTTGGGTAGAGTCTATATCTACAAAGTATGTCTAATTAGTTTTGGGTGTTTGTTGTTTGTCACTTTTACTCGCAACCAATCTGGAAAAATTGTGTGTGTGTGAGGTGTTATTAATATCTATAGCCTTTTCCGAATGTTAAAAGGTTGACCACCTGCTTGTGAGCACTATATCAATGAGCACAACACCATCTACTTTTGCATTTTCAAGTAGATCAGACCATATGGATTAATTTATTGTGGTTTATTTGGTAGAAATAACTTCTCACTTCTAGCAATTTGGATGTGAACCATTTTGTTTTTAATAGTTGTATTTTGGTATGAATACGAACCATCCATCTTTGTTCTTATTTAATATATATTCTAATATTTAAATTTGTTTATCCAAAACATATTTCATGGTAAATGAACCATGCTAAATTCAATTGTGGTCAGATCTACTTAAAAACTGCATTAGTGAGATTTTACGTGTTGATACAAAATTCCATATGCACATCCAAAATAGAGTTACATGAAGCTTCTTAGGTAGGTGGGAAACGTGCTTTCCAGAAACTTGCTTTGGAAGCATGATACTTCTCGCTTCCGAAACTTCATGAGAATCTTGATTCCTCCATGCTTCTTCTATACTTCCCACACGCGTTGCCCATGCTTCCCTACATGCTTTCAATATGCTTTTCTTACATTTCTTTTCATATTTTTCATGTGTTTTTTCTCACGCTTCCACTCACTGCCCATGAGTTTTCTTTAAATTAGTAACCATCATTGTTAGATTTTAACAAAAATTTAATTCTTTTACTAAAAAATCATAAAATATAAGAACAATCAATTTTATTTGCTTCTTGTTTGATTCCTATTCAGTTTTCATATTGCTTTCTTGTTTTATTCTTGTTTCACTTTCAAATTGATAATTCGCTTCTCACTTACGCTTCTTGTATCGTTTCCCGCTTTCGCTTCCTAGTCTCACAACTTTGATCCAAACCAAAGAGTTAAAACACACACACAATGAAATACTGCTTGCATCTACTTTCATAAAATTGGTTGTAGAGTATTGCCAACCCGATCTTGATTTGTTCTCTTCTCTCTTTTTGCCCCCATTGTATCTTCTCTATTTCACAGATTAGAGTTATCCAAAAAATGAATTTCTTGTTAATCATTAAAGTGTCTTGATATATGTGAATCCCTTTATGGCTTTTAACCCTTCTTTGATGCGGTTGCTATTAATTTTCATATGCAGTTAAGTGTTGAGTTTGTTTTATGATGCTCTTGGTATTAAGAACATATTTCTTCATTGAATGTTGACTGACATATTTTCTTTTTATGAAACCCACTGAAATATTTGTTGAAAGAACCATGACTGCGGAGGAAGAGTCAATTGAACAATCTGCTATTGCTCGCTGTGAGAGGCTAAAAGCGTTGAAGGCAGTGAATGAGCTTCTCAGCAAATCTGCTGATAATCCACCACAAGAGGAAACCAAGCCTGAAGATCCAAACGTTGAGGAAGAGATGTAAGCTATGTCACATTGGTGCGGGTGCACGGACTACAAGGAGTCGTGACCCGTTATCATTTCTCATAACCCGTTAAAGAATCCAAATATCCACAGAAACTTTGGGCAAAAAGGTACTTTGGTCTTGATTGGATATGGCCCTAAAGGGCCAATTACCCGAACCCGAACCAGCACGGCACGGCGGGCGGGCGTGTGTGTGTGGTAGCCATCCCAACCTTTTGTTCTCAGGAACAAATGTAAGAGTTTACATGTGGGTTATAAAGCCCACAACAAACTCAAACACAATCAATATGGGACTATTCCACATCATCAAAACCAAACATTCTCTAAAACAACCCATGTTTCTTCTTTTGAATTCTCTCTCCCCTCCCTTCTTACACCTAACAGGTGCAGTGCCCTGTTAGAAGAGTTCGTGTGACATAGGATGTAAGATTGATGTCTTCTAATTCTGTTGAAGGGCACCTTGATCTGAAAGTTTCTTTGTCATTAGCTTATTGTTTAAGTTGTACCACTTATTTTATGTTTTCAAGTGAAGACCTTGAAAAGTTGAAATGCAATGGATTGTTGGTCCTTGGTTTGAGTCCAAAATTGGCTACATGGGATAGATTGTTTTACCCATTGTGAAAACTGGTAAATAAATTTTTTTATTGGAGAAACAGGTACCTCATGTTGATTCTTTGATGAGCAACACTTTTTTTTTTCAAATGATCTTGGTTAAGAAAGCAACTAATTTGTTAGTGTCTGAAGACTTTAGTTGATTCCATCTACAGGGCTCATAGCTATGCTGAACCTAGAACTGTATAGAGTTGGTGCAGGCTCAGTTGACTCTCTATCTCCTGTTGTCTGAATCTGTTTTGTAGTTGTTTCATAAGGAGTTGCAAGAGTCAGGTTGAACTGGTTACTATGGTGCTTCCTTGAGTAGAAAATGATATGTCCAAACATCTATTGCTGCTCAATTTCAACAGGAATACGAGTGTGAAGTTTAGGAACTACCTTCCACATGATAAGCAACTTCAAGAGAACAAATTAGCTCCTCCTGTCTTACCAAAGTTTGAAGACCTGGTTGTTGCTGCACCTGTGCCACGAGATATAACTGCGGTATTATTTGATTAATGTCATGTTAACATCATCTAAATGTTGTTGTCTCTATTTTTTGACATGTCCTTTGGCTTTTTCTATTTTATGGTGCTTCTAATTATTAGGGTATATGCAGGATCCTTTCATAAACATATATAGCTCCAAAAGAACCAAATTAGGATCTGCGAAGAGATATCCAAAAGAAGCTGGACAAGCTGGAAAGGCGAACTCAAAAGGCTCTATATGAGATCATGAATATGTAATTTCTCTAAGTCCTTTTTTCTTTCGTAATTGCAAGAAATGTTACACTAATGATACACAACGGTGAAGAGTCTGGCTTCTGCTGGAGAGAATGGTGAAGAATCTATGGAAGTTCAGAAGTAAGAGGTTCCAGTTTTTTTCCCTTCTAGATTTGCTTTGTGTGGGGATTGGGCATTGGCATCATCCAAGCCTTAGCAGTTTTGGCTGGAGAGAGAGAGAGAGAGAGAGAGAGAGAGCCGAAAGTAATTCAACATTACCACTCATGAAGATAAACAAAATGTTGAACCCATGAACTGAACAAGAACAAAAGCCAAAACAAATAAAGAAAGCACAAGAGAAAAGAACATTAGACAGATAAAAATGGGCTCACGCCATAGCCGCTTGCCCAGATTGTGACAAAGGATAGGTAGCATCAGCAGGAGGCAGTGGAAGATCACTAAGATGCATACGCAATATCGCATAAACATCTACCAAAATTTTATGCACCAGGTTTTGAATGTTAACTCGAATATGATGAAAATGAGCATCGTTTCACGCCATCCAAACAAACCACCAAGAGGTAAGCAACCACGTCCGCCAGATGAACCTCCACCTCTTGCTGCGCCTAATACAAACTAGCCCCAAGATGAGATCTAGCGCAAAGGACTCCTCCTTAACAAATACTTCCGGATGCCTCCAGGTCCTACTAAAGATTTCCATAAATATTGGGCAAGACCAAATTGTGTTGTTTGGTTCAGAATGACCAGACTACGCAAAGCACAATCATTGGTTCAACCTAGTTTGCCAAGATAAAATTTGTAAAATGAAAGTCCAAACTTTTTAGTCTGGCTTTATGATATAGCACTATATTCTTATGCATCTTATGTTTATCCGTCGTTTATAGGTTGTGTTGAAGAGTTGGTGTCAGCATCTGGTTGGGTTAAGTTCATCCTGATGTGTGCATGCATTTGTGTGCATGTGTGTTTACTTACGCGCATATAAGCATGCAGTTAGGTCTGGTAAACGAACTGAGCATCTCGTGACTTGGCGCATCACAAACTTGTTCGTGAGCTGGCAAGCCGAGCCACGTGCCGTTCATTTAGCCTAAATGAGTTGAGCCTGAACAAAGGGTGTTCATCTCGGCTCGGCTCGGGAGAGCTTATATATATATATATATATATATATATATATATATAAAAAAAATTTAAGTGTAATATATTAAAAGGAGAATTCGTAAAATATACATAAAAACAGAATGATGAATGAAAATTATGTCCATAAAATATGAATTATTAACTATAATATATAAAACTATATATATATATATATATATAAATTTTAAGTGATATATATATATATATATATATATTTCATGTAAAAATAATATGTAATGTTTTTAAATGAGCCAGCTCGTATTTGGCTCATCTCATTCAGGGATGAGCTGAGCTTGAGCTTGGCTAAACTCAAGCATGAGCCAAGCCACGAGCTCAATCTATTGCTAAATGACTCGAGCCTGAACATGCCCTGTTAGGTTCGTTTACCAGCCCTAAATGCAGTGTCATCTAGTTTTTGTTGTTGTCTCGGGCTGATCTTTTAGAATGGAACATGTATAATGAGGAGCTCTACTGAGTGGAAAATGCATCGAGTGTAGGAATGTGTGGTATGCGTTCGCTTGATCGGTGATGTGCGGTGGTATCATGGCATGCGATAGGCATCTGTATCGTCGTTAGTGCATCGTTGTGTGGCGTTATAGACGTGAAGCGTTGTTTGGTTAAGCAATGTCAACAGATTAAAGGATGTTGCCTTTGGAGATTTGGTTAAGGACCTCTCGACTTACAAGATATTTCCCACGTGTAGTGATTGGATGCACGGGAGTGCATGTGGGTTAGGGCTAATTCCCCCAGGAATCACCTTAGGTGATTCTAACCGAGTATGGTTACTCGAGGCTAGGCGAGTGAATGCCTAGGCACCGACAAATGAGTCTGGGTGGTGCTCTTCGCTATGGTGTTGAATCATCAACTAGTCTTCAGACTAGGGGCCGCAAGGTCTTGTTCCTTCAGTGGCGATGTTTTGCTATGTTGTGCGCATGGAGCCACAATACGCTCCATGAAACATAAGGCTAAGGCAAAGTTTGTGCCTCTTTAAGAAGTGATAGCTGATATGGGACAACTATGCACCAAACAACATGGAGTATATGGAATGCGCATTTGAAAATGCGCTTGATTAGCTTTCGTTAGGCAGCTGCGCACGAGGTGGTGCATAGGGCCAATGAAAATGATTCAACACATGGAAACGTGTTGGTACGCGGCCTTTGGCCGTTAGGCCGACCAGCTTGGGCAGCTTGGCAGATCGCAGGTTTATGAAGCATTCTATGCCTGTGACAGAGCAATAAATAGGCTTGCGACAGTAAGGAAGGACCGCCACACCACATTGGTTTATTGAAAAAAGTAAGCCTGTGACAAATTGACATCAGAGCATAAAGTTTCACGGAGACCTTGTTCTTCATTGTGTGCGACACTGAAAAATGACTGATGTTTTATCTTGGTTACGTAATTTTGTACAGCTGAAGTGTGGTTGACCGAGCATAGAAGCAAGATGTTGGCAGGATGGTATAAAACATTTTGTCGATGAAAAGCAGAAGTGTAAGGTTACTGTTCAATTGGCTAAGGGAACGTAGATAAGCCAAAGATTCCTACTAGTTGTGCGTTAGGCTCATAGGTGGAGCGTGATGTTTGCCTTGTGCATGCAGAGAATGCACGTTGGATTCGGCTGGATGGATTTGCACCTTTGGGTATGAGAGACTCAATTAAACTTCTAGATACTCTCTCAAGATTGTGGGCTAGCGGAGTGCCCACATTGAGCAGAAGACTCATTATTTTGGTCCCTTAAGTTGACAGATCTTCAATGGATTGTGCATGTAGAAAAAGTTATTGTTCGTGACTCGTTGGTTCTTACAGAAACATTTTGCTGACTCTGAGAGAGAGAGTACAATATGCTGACTTCGGGAGTAGAGTGCAGCATTGGGGCAAAGTGCCCTTGTAAGGACGAGTGCCCAGGAAGACACTTTGAAGGACCACATTGGGGTGTTATGTAAGAAAGCATCCCCCACTTGAGGACTAGTTTGGACCACTGAAAAATCGCAAGTTGTTGCTTAAGGGAGTTGATATCTCTGCAACACGCATTGGTGGTCTTCTTTCGTTATGAAGATTACGAAGGTCTTGGACTTACCCTTGCTGGGGTTAGAAGGCACCCCAACCATGAGCATCAAGATGATAAGTTTGTCGTGCGGGTGAGGATGATCCGCTTGTGTTTGAGATTGCACTGAGGTCTCACAAGTAGAGAATGTTCGATGTTGATAGAGCGAAAGACCGCTATCTGAGTGATCGGTGATGCATTAAAGGTATGGGACTTGACGTGTTAAAGGTTGTGACGATGGTGGATGTAATCCAGAACAAGTTGAGTAGGCTGAAGAAAAAGAGTAAACAAATGATAAGTACAAAAAGAAACTGACATATCAGTGAAGACTGTGTTCTTACCTACACCAGCATTGTCGAGGACGACAATGATTTTGGGTGGGGGAGAATGTTTCAGGCCGATCTTTTAGAATGGGGCATGTGCAGTGCGGAGCTCTACTGGGTGAAAAATGCATCGAGTGTAGGAACGTGCGGTATGCATTCGCTTGATCAATGATATGTGGTGGTAGCATGGCATGTGATAGGCATTAGTATCGCTGTTAGTGCATTGCTGGCACAAACGTGGAGCGTTGTTTGGTTAAGCAGTGCCAACAGATCAGAGGATATTGCCTTTGGAGATTTAGTTAAGGACCTCTCAGCTTGCAAGATGTTTCTCATGCGTAGCGGTTGGATGCACAGGGATGCATGTGGGTTAGAGCTAATTCTCTTAGGAATCACCTTAGGTGATTCCAACCGAGTATGGTGACTCATGGCTAGGCGAGTGAATGCCTAGGCACCAGCAAATGATCGTTTGAGTGGTGCTCTTCGCTATGGTGTTGAATCATCAACTGGTCTTCAGACTGAGAGTCGTAAGGTCTTGTTCTTTCAGTGGTGAGGTTTTGTTATGTTGTGCGCATGGAGCCGCAATACGCTCCATGACACGTAAGGTTAAAGCAAAGTTTGTGTCTCTTTCAGAAGTGATAGCTGGTATGGGACGACTATGCACCAAACAACATTGACTACATGAAATACACATTTGGAAATGTGCTTGATCAGCTTTCGCTAGGCAGTTGCGCACGGGGTGGTGCATAGGGCCAATGAAAATGATTCAACACATAAAAACATGTTGGTATGCGGCCGTTAGGCTACCTAGCTTGGCACGTCGTGGGTTTGAGAAGCATTCTATACTTGTGACAGAGAGATAAGTAGGCTTGCGGCGGTAAGGAAGGACCATCGCGCCGCATTGGTTTATTGAAAAAAATAAGCCTGCGATAGTTGCAATAGAGGCCAAAAATAATAATCGAGCCTAAACATGCCCTATTCACTTTTGGGGTTTCAACTTGACAACCAATGAAAATGTAGTTTTAGGGGAACAACAAAGCAATGAAAAATCAAATCAATACTTTTGTTGGTTTCAGTTGGATTGAAACTAGATGGTTTAGACTAGTGTTGGACTTGTTTCTTTTAGATAATAACGCCAACTTGGTAGATGGTTTATGAGGAGCTTTGACAGGTTTGTGCAGTTGTGCTCCTTGTGCCCTTTGATGTTTGGTATGCTCATGCTTGATGTTGTTTATCTTGGTCTCCTTTCAATTTGAGTAATCACATGCTGCCAACATGAGGAATAGCCAGCGCAATCAGGTCTTCATGCTAGGTGTGGTTCCTTCGGGTTATAAATTGAAAAAGGAAAAATAAAGGAAAATAAAGGAGAGCACAAACACACACATGCAACTAGTTGTGTTGGGTATTGATGCTTGTTGAATGGTAGTTTCATGGCAATGGAAAGGAAATATGGGCTTGGATTAGGTTGGATATCCGACAAAAATCCAGCACATTGGCAACCCTAAAACTGATGCATCCTGACGAGCCAAATATTTGGACTTGACAGAACCAAAAAGGGGTTATTTATAAAAACATACTCAATTACTTTTTTTCATAATTCAGATTCATATACTAAAATTTTTTTCAAATGCATACATTTATTCTATAGTTAATAAAAAATATGCCTATGGTTAGTAATAAAGTGACTGCTCATATTCTCACTTCAAGATCTTCATTTTACCCTCATACTTATTTAAAAATAATCAATTTTGCCCTTAACTGCACTTTCCTTATTTTTCTCATCTTCATTGTCTTTTTTTCCATTTCTTTAAAATCAATGTTGCCAGTATCGCTGCGAATCGGCCAATTCATAACGTAATGTCCCAAAAATAATATTTTTGCTTACTTTTTAAAAATATTTTAATATTCTTTTAAAATTGTATTGACACATGTCATATGCTGGTTAAAAATTTGCCGATTCAGCTCAATTCAAAAGATTCTATATTGTTTAAAATCTCATCATTCCATTTCTCCCATTTATTTCCATTCACCTCTGTATTCCACAACCAAAATCTATTTTGAATGCACAACCCCTCTCTCTCTCTCTCTCTCTCTCTCTCTCTCTCTCTGGCCCACAACCCATCCTATCATGCATTGTTCTTGTCGCCAAGCAATGTTGGTTGGCCCACCAACCGGATAACCCTTGTACTCGTTTGCTTCTTGCTAAATATGGAGCTCCTGCTCTTATCTCGGTTTGCCTGGGAACCTGGGGTTTGGCATTCTCGCATTTGCATAAATTGTAGTTGAGGGCTTTAGCCTTCTTCAGAGACCATTTAGAGGACTCCAAAAATTTTGTTTAGTGGTTGCATTGGGTGCTTGCGCCAAGCAGAGAGTTCCTCACCTTCAAAGTCTATAGATTGTTGCTCCCCCCAAGGGCTGATTGGTTGCCTGAGAGTGCGCTTTGGGTGAAGGGCTCTTCTCCCCATTCCCGAGTCCTGGTTTGGTTAATTTTACACGATAGGATCCAGATCCACAGTAATTTAAAGAAGTGAGGCCTTCAGCTCTCGAGTTGGTGCATGCTTTGTCAAGCTGCGAAAGAATCTGCGTTTCACTTGTTTTGGTCTTGCCCAATTTTTGTGGAACTCTTTAACAAGACCTGGAGGCATCCGAAAGTGTTTGTTAAGGAGGAATCCTTTGCGCTTGATCTGATCTTGGGCCTGGTTTGTATTAGGCGTAGCACGAGGTGGAGGTTGATCTGGCAGATATGGTTGCTTACCACTTGGTGGTTTGTTTGGATGGCGCTCAACGATGCTCATTTTTGTCAAATTCCGGTTAACATTCATAATCTGGTGCATAAAATCTTGGTGGATGTTTATGCGATCCTGCGTATGCATCTTAGTGATCTCTCGCTCTCTCTGATTGATGCTCCCTCTATTTTGCCAGCGGCTCATGCGTGAGCCCGTTTTGACGTCTGTGTGATGTTTTTTTCTCTTTTGCTTTCTTTTATTTGTTTTGGCTTTTGCTGTTGTTCAATTCATGAGTTCAACATTTTGTTGATCTTCATGAGTGGTAATGTTGTATTTCTTTCAGCTATATATATAGCTAATAATCCCATTGCCCAAATGAGTCCAAGCAATTGACCAATCGTTCAGTATTTCATTTAACCTGTCTCAAGATGCTCAAAGTCCCAGCCTGTCAAAATCTCGGCAAGTGTGAAGCAAATTACAGATCTGGTTTACTTCAACTAAATCCATTAGTTGAGACCAAGCAGAGACAATCCGGGGAGGTTTTAAGTCAATCTTGGTTGTGTTTAAGTTTAAGCCGAGAATTGGCACTGCAAAATAGAAATTTTAATTTCTTTTCTTTTCGTTGCTTGCTGCCAAAAACGTTGAGATGGCCGAGTTGGTCTAAGGCGCCAGATTAAGGTTCTGGTCGGAAAGGGCGAGGGTTCAATTATCACTCTCAATGGAAAATAAAATTGCAGTGAATGTTTAGTCTATGAGAAGTTTTACAAAAGAAAATTTTCTGCTGTAGCAAAAAAATTACTCCATGAGAAAAACGGGCTGAAAACGAAAGAAAGAAATTTTCGCTTGTTTGTTTGTGCATGAAAAAATTTACCTCCTAACTAACAAAATCAAAAAATTAAAAATAAGTGAAAACAATTTGGATGCAATGCCTTTCAATCCTTATTTGCACAACAAAAGATTTTAGTCTTTTGTTTTTTTCTCTATAAACTTCTAAGTAGAAATTTTTCATAATGACTACATGGGGTATACAGAAAACTGCTGATATATTCAAAGATCAGTGTGGAATAGACAAAGATCTTTTTGTCAATCAAGAAAAAATCTCTATCTAATCCAACTTAACTAGTATTTGAAATCCACTAACCAAAAATTTGATCCTCGAACGACTTGTTTATGTTGTTGGAGCCTATGTAACATACGATATTAACTATTGATTCCTTTAAATGAACACTTTGAACATATCAATCAAAATTAGAAATATTAAGTATTCATCGGAGTGCTCATTTCCCATCTCCATTGGTTCCACTATTAGGACATAAATATATTCAAGAAATCAATCAACAATCTAGAACTCCAACCTATATGCCTCTAGATAAGCACACAAATCATGAATTTCAAAAACCCACAATCCAAAAACGATATATACAACTCAGAAAAACAACATAACAATAATAACATCCAAACAGACAAACGAAATAACACATCATCCCTTCGATCAAAACTTCCAAGAAAATGTGAATTTCTCTGAGGAACAATCCAAAAAAACAAAAACACTCAAGGTTGAAGCGCCCAAATGAATTGGAAGAGAAACCCAAGAAATTGAATTCCATGATAAAATCGATAAAACTGAATCCGGATTCTCACCATCTCGTGCTGCTCGCTAGCCTGGAACGTGAGTTTTTGCTGGTTCTGCGCCTGCATGTACGTAGGAAGACGAAGACAAAGAAGCTGCAACTCAAGAGGAGGACCGAGAGAGGGAGCATCTCTCGTTAAGCTCATAAAGACTCCACCCCCCCTGAGGAGTCTTTCCTATAAAAATATTTCTCAGTGAAACATTTTTCGCTCGTTTGAAAAGGTCAAAAAAACCATACGGTTTTTCAACCTTAATTCACTTTTCCTAGGTGTTTCCCGCTTCCAAACCTGCCCTACAAGTTCTTATTTGGTGCTCACTACAGGAAAATTGGTAAAACGCTAATTCAAGTGTCAATGTTAAGGGAATGGGTAAAACTTTAGATATTGTCAGCCAAGGATGATATTTTCTAATACAATCAGTTGGTTCCTTTCAAGAGACAGCAAGTTCTTGATTGCTTGGCTTGTTTGGAGAGCCAAGTGACTGGCTCCTGAAGGATGCAATTAGTAGTCCTGGTCCATCTCCAAGAGCTTGGCTATTTACGTGGATCTTATTGGCTAGTAGAATAAACTCCCTTGATCGGGTCCATACCTCCTTAGCAAACAAGTGGGTTATGTGTGAATACGATGTGGAGACTGCTACCCATCTATTTTGGTTTTATTTTTGCTTTCAAGTTATTTTTAAGATGGCGTGGGGTGAGATGCAGTCGGAGATAATGCCTCCTTGTTTTAGGTGGTTCATTCTTGGCCACCGTTCACCAAGTCATCTCGTAAATGGCAGATGATTTGGAAAATGATAGTCGATGTCTGCTTGTGGCATGTTTGGGAGGAAAGGAATAGCCATATGTAGTATTCAAGGGCAAGAAGAACCATATGGAAATTAAGTTTTATCTAAATCTGGAGTAGATTTTTTAGTTATAGTTTTTTCAAGATTTGATGGATTATATAAGATTCAAACCATTATTATCTTATTTTGATTAGTTTTTCATATTTGTTATAGATAAAACATATTTATTTGAAAAAAAAACTGTAAAAATATGTAATTTGAGAAATTGAATAAAATGAGAAAGAAAGAGGGAGCATGAGCTTCTTCTTGTATATGTAGGCTTTTGGCCGAACCCCGTGAATATGCTATTATTTTCCTTTCTCCTTCTTCAATCTATTTTATTTTTTTCACATGTTATCAGAGTGGGATATGATCCAAACTCACCAACTTGAAGGTTGCAGTTTATTAGAAATGACAAATTTGCATTACAATCTTCACATTGTGTAGTTTTGATGATTTTGGTTCAGATTGTAGTTAGTCTGACACATTGCTATCGTTTGAGCATTGATACATTCAATCATTTGCATCAATTCTAGCATCAAGTTTTGAGTTTTACATTGGGAGTTCTTTGTTCACCCTCCAACTTAAGGGGATGTATTGAAATTTACGATAATATGAAAGGTTTTATTTAAATTTGGAGAAAATGTTCACCTATAGCTTTTTCAAGATTTGATGGATTAAATGAGATTCAAACTATTATTATCTTGATTAGTTTTCATATTTGTTATAGATATTTTTATCTGGATTAAAAACCTATATAAATATGTGATTTGAGAGATTGAATAAAATGAGAAAGAAAGAAAGAAAGAGCGTGGGCTTTTTCCTATGGATGTAGGCATTTGGCAAATGTGTTATTATTTTTCTTTTTCCTTCTTTATTTCTGTTATTAATTTTATTCGATCCATTTTATTTTTCTTCACAGGAGATTCAGCATGTCATGTTTCATTTTGCAAATGCTCTTTGGCTTGACTTGAACTTGTCATGGATCGTCATTAACAACTGGCCCTTACTTTCCTCTTGCTATAATGGGTGTTGTGTATAAACTATGGCCTTCTCTGGCCTTGATTTGCATTTTTCAGTCCAGACGAACTCTCTTCGCCTTCTTTGCTTTATTTGCTACTAATTAACTGAATAAATTTCTTCCATTCTAAAAAAAATGTCAATGCTAAAGAAGTTAATATCATTAATAAAGAATGATAAAAACCAAAATGAAATGCTAATTCAAGTGTCAATGTTAAGAAAGTTAATATCATTATTAAAGAATGACGAAAACGAGAGCAAATTGATAATCATAAATATTGCAACCACACATTTTTTAAATTTAGAATTTGTTTCATGTTTTTCTAAAGAAAATAGTGAGACACCATTTTATTTAGAATTTGTGTTTATGCAATGGAGCCCTACCACATAAACATTTTTCTTCAAGATGATATATAAAACATTATACTCAACTCAAAAAAAAAAAAAGGATGGATCCTTCTCCCGGTGCTCCTATCACTTTTGCCTGATTTCCCTTCCTGTGTCTTCTTTTCTAATCCTTCTTCCCTCAAAGATGGTAATTTTGTTTTTCATCTCTCTAAATAATTGCATTCAGGACATGGAGTTCTCGCTGATGAGACATTTTATGAACAAAAGCTTCAATGCAAAGAGACTTATTCTTGGTCTTCTCCATATTTAGTATCCCAAAGGCAAGATCATCTTTTGTCTCTAGATTTACTTATCACGTTTGAATGTTTGCAAGATCTCTGCAAGGCGGTCAGTAGGGAGTCCCAGCGGATCCATAGGGCCTTCTTTTCTGTGCAAGCTCGAAAACTGGGGACTCCACCTTGCTTCAATGAGGATGGTGTGGCTCTACCGATCTCATAGCAATTGAGAATGGTGCACAAGAGACGAGTGCATGGGAGGTGACTGTTTTTGTGGCGTCTCCTAGCATAGAAGACATTCACAAATAGGGATGGCAGTGGACCCAGGGGAAACGGGGCCCCGCCCCACCTCGCCCCATTTGGACTGGGGATGAAGGGCATGAAACGGGGATGGAGGTGGGGATGAAGGTTAAAATCCATCCTCGTGCGGGGATGGACTTACACTTTCCCCCACCCTGTTCTCATCCCGATCCCCGTCCCGCCCCGCCCTGCCCCCAATGCTTCTAAGGGATGATAATAGACCGAGGAAAAATGGGGCCCTAACCCATCTCGCCCCCCGTTTGGACCGGGGATGGAGGATATGAAACAGGGATGAAGGCGGGGGTGGAGGTGGAGGTTAAAATCCATCCCCGAGGCAGAGATGGAGGTTCGGGTTTTGAGACGGGGCGGTGGACAAGGTCTCCACCCCCACCCCCGCCCCGGCCCCGGTCCATTGCCATCCCTATTCACAAAGGGATGCAGGGCATAAGAAGCATGCCTACTGTACCAATCCATGTGCAGTTGAGTGCGATGAATGGTGACTTGAATGATTTCAACTTAGCACGGGCACGGGCTCGGGCTCGGGCTCGGGCTCGGGCTGCTATCTTGAATCCATCGACCTTGCTTGTTGTATATCACACTAGGACCCACCACTGTTATGGTCCGGGAATATACACCCTCACTCATAGTCACTATGAACATAGACCCAATTTACCCTCCGGGATTTTGTCGTGCTCAAATATCGGATCAGCACGTTA
Organism: Nuphar pumila; assembly: GCF_984573655.1. NCBI lineage: Eukaryota > Viridiplantae > Streptophyta > Magnoliopsida > Nymphaeales > Nymphaeaceae > Nuphar > Nuphar pumila. Next base: position 25,086,881 of record NC_143251.1, read on the forward strand.
TGGAGCCATATAAAAAGACCAGGGGACTTGTCTCTAGAAAATTTCTTTGTACCTTAACGCCCAAAAGAGACAAAGTGTGTGCTTCTCCCTCTAAGCAAGATCCAGTTAAAACACATTCCTTGCTTCCTCCAATTAAGCTTGTATCAGAGAGTTCGAGGAAGACTCTTAAACCAAGAAGGAACAAAGTAGAGATGTTGAATATCAATGCTAAATGACTAGCTGATTTGAGATCCTTGTAGATCACAATATGAAATTGGAGGCTTAGGCTTCACAATCTTCTTTATTAGGCTAATTGCTAGCACACAAATTTGTGTATCTGGCAGCTAGACCTTTTGGTCAATAAAATCTTTTCATTATAAAAACCATAAGAAAAACTACTAAAAACGAACTAATCCATGTGGAAAAGCTTGTGAATGTGATATTTTTTTAGGTGAATGGGATATTTTGAATTACCATTGAAGATGTTTTACTTTTATCAAAACTACCACATGAGGGAAAAAAAGTTTTTTTTATTATATTGTAAAATTGGAACCTAAAGGTTAATAGTTTATGAGAAAGATGATATATATATATATATATAAAGTTATGTTTAAGTTCTAGCTCATTTAGTTCGGTACACCCTTAAAAAACATATTTGTATGTGTTTTTTACTTAATCAAGACCCATAAATGTGTTCTCTATATTTTATTGACTATAAAACATGTATTAGCTTAAACATTTTTCATGTTTACATGAGTTTTTCGCTCAACAAAAAGAATCAACGGTTTATATTACACAAAGAACTTGATTAACTAAAAATTATTTCTAAATTGATTTGATCCAAATCATGATTTTTAGTGAATAAGTAATGATAAACACATCTATAGGTTTGAATTAAGCAAAAAACACATGCAAGTGCATTTTTAAAAGGATGTGAGATGGTTTGAGGGATAAAATGGTCTGAAACCTACACAATATATATATATATATATTGGCTACTAATGAGTATAAATCACTCTTTTCTTAAAAAATTGCTAAGTTTTTGTAGATCAAATGCTATGCAGTGGAAAACTTGTTTTGAATCATGTGATTATGATAAGTAATTAGGTTTTTAAAAGGGTCAAAAAATTAACTGCCAACATTATGCCAAAATTTCATAACTCAAAGATAACATTTTTACATCATAAAAGTACAATCCAAGGTTTGATCGTTAGCAAACAAACCATGTTGAATACATCTATGTAGGTAGATTGAGTTGATATAACTTTCACCTAGGGATGCACAATGAGTCGAGCTTGAACAATGGTTCAGGCTCAATATACATAAACGAGCCAAGCTTAAACAAGCCATCTAGCTCAAATCTTAAACAAGCCATCCAGCTCAAATAAGCTTAGTAAACTTGTTTAGGCCTGGTTTATGTAGTTATATAAAAAATAGATTTATATATTTATGTATTTTGTTCATAATATTAACACAAAAGAGAGGTCTTACCTTAATGGACCACGGGTATGGGTTCAAATCTCATCGTTTATATCTCTTTCAAAAAGGCATTTTACATCATTTTCCTTATATATGTGGTTTGGAGTAATGCAGAACAAGGGTCAAACGTGATTTCTCACCATGGCGGTTTCTCACCACGGTTGAAGACTTGGTCAGAAAAAAACCTTGCTAAATGGTTTTTTCTCTTATAACATGTGTAAGATCAATAATGCACACATGTTCAACGTAAAGTTGTTCGACATTACTCCTATCTCTCTCTTTATATATATATATATATATATATATATATATATATATATATATATATATATATATATATATATATGATTAATCTAATATTAAACTAGTTGTGTTTAACATTAGATAAATTTAACTTTATTAAAATAACTCAAATACTCTTAAAAGAATAGTATTTTTGAAAATATATGATTACTTTTTTGAGCATTAAAAGGTCTTTTGAACTTGAAGGAAATTAAAAAACTAAACGTCTTTTCTAAAAAAGTAACTTTAAGAATATATTTTAGCTTTTTTATCTCAAAAAGTAGCCATACATTTTTCAAAAAAGCTATTCTTTTAAGGGTATTTTAGTTGTTTTAATAAGGTTGAATTCATCTAATGTTAAATACAACTAGTTTAATGTTAGATTAATCCATATATATTTAAAACTGCACACAATCTGAGTTTGAGCAAAAAAATTAGTTATTTAAGCTCGGCTTGAGCTAAGCTTGAACATGCTTTGTTCATGTTTAGCTTGACTTTGCTTGAGTTGAACATCAATTATTAAAAAAATAAGAATAAATAGAGAGAAGCGAACTCAATAGCTCTCCCTTTATAACGGAATGTCTTAACAACCGGCAAAAACATATTTTTGTGCTTATTAGTGAATAAATTATTTACATATACAAAACTTGGCTTTTTATATAACTACTAATAATTGAGCTTAATCAGGTTATTTGAGTTTAACCAAGGTCCATTACCTATTCAAGCTCAACTCATTTATGTGAACAGAGCCTAAATCTGGGTTCATTTATTTTGTCAAACGAATTCGAGTCGAGCTTAATCAGGTCAAGGCCGAATTGAGCTCGACTTGTTGTGCACCCCTATATATATTGCTATAATAGTTTATATATATATAGTAATGTGTTGGTTTTGCCTTACTTTCTCGTTTTGCCCCATTAGGCCTCTTCGAAAATCATAGTTTTGGTGTTTTTTCTTACAACTAACACCATAGATGTGATCTATAGGTTTTGTTTTGTGGAAACCAACTTTTGGATTATCAGAATTTGACTTGTATATAGGTTTTCCAGTGATCCAAAATCAATAGCTATGAAGGTATTAGTTTTTCTTATTCATAAAAATATGTTTTTAATAGAAAAAACATTATTCAAGAGTCAATTCTCACTAAATTGACCATGTTAAACACATCTAATGGTTCATAGCTATCATAAAACACTTCAAACTATGGGGCCTAATGGGTAGAATGAGAAAAGTGAGCCTAATATGTTCAGTTTATATATATATATATATATATATATATATATATATATATATATATATATATATATATATATATATTTATTGGCTACTAACTAAGGCAATGAACTAATGAGTAGAAATAACTCTTTTCTTAATTTTTTTTAAACTTTTTGTAGATCAAATGTTACAGATGTGATCTACATGGTTTGTTTAGCCCGAAACTTGTTTTGAATCATATGATTAAGTAATTAAGGTTTTAAAGGGATAAAAAAATCAATGGCCTACAATGTGCCAAAATTTCATAATTCAAAAGACTATATTTTAACATAAGAAAGCACGATCCAAGGCTTGATCCTTAGCAAACAAACTATGTTGAACACATCTATGTGGTTAGATTAAGTCCATACAACTTGTACTTATGATTTCTAGCTCATTAGTAGCAAATAATTATATATATATATATATATATATATATATATATATATATATATATATATATATATATATATATATATCCTAACAGTGGGCTTCTATCCAACATGATATCAGCTGCATGCACATTTGTTTTTTTCGCAAAAAAGAGCTTTAGTGGCTGTCCTTTTTTTTCACCACTGATCATGCGCGATCGGTGGTGCAAATGTGTTTGCTATTGTTGGACAGGAAGGGCGTTCAACAATATGCCCTTTCTCATATATATATATATATATATAGAGAGAGAGAGAGAGAGAGAGTAATGCGTTCCTTAAGCCCCTTTTTTCATTAGGTCTCGTTAGGCGCTTTTAAAAATCGTAGTTTTAAGATTTTTTTCACTTCTAACGCCACATATGTGATCTATAGATTTTGTTTAGTGGGAACCGGCTTTTGGATCGCTGAAATCTAACCTGCATACAGGTTTTTTTGGTGATCCAAAATCAAAGGTTACGAAGGTACCAGTTTTTTTGGGCTGATAAAAACATGTATTTTTGTTGAAAAAACATGATCCAAGAGTCGATTCTCACTAAATCGATCATGCTATCGACACAGTTGAATTCATGGGGACTAGCTTTTAAGAAAAATGAAAAAGCCCGATTCAAACTCTGTAGGGTTAAATCGTCCGATTTTTTTGAGTAGGTCGCTATTTGACCCTGAAGCCAATCCATTTGTGCCCGCTTCGATTTGATTTGATAACGTTGGTTTTCACTTTATGCCCACAACCGACCCAACCCGGACTCGTTGATAGCCTTAATTAATCAATACCTAGAAAAGTTCGATTCGTCACCTACTTAAACAATCTAAAGTGGGCCCTCTCCGCATCCTATTCATCAATATCCAGTGGCTGTCCCGAGGGCTCACACAAACTACGTGAGCTACGTGCCCACGAAACCACCCTTCTCCATCAAAAAAACGTGACCCAAGGGGTGGGGCCCAGAACAACCGAAAAACAAGCGCTTGTATCGGACTGTCCGAATTTCCGCCGGCAGCCTGATCCTATTCGGCAGGCGGTTTTCCGGCAAACCGAAAACCAGAAACCCTTTCTTCCTTTTTTCGCCCTCAATTTTCAGCCCTTTTTCCCGCTTTTATTTTGTTTTTTGGTCCAGCACCGTTAAGCTAGAGAAATAAATAATAAACAAACAAAATAAAGTAAAAGATTTTTCTACCTAGGCTTCATCCGGTGTTCATCGAACTATTTCCTTCCACCTGTTAAAAATAATTAAAAAAAAAGGAAAAGGAAAAGAAAAGAAAAACTGCTGCCCCCACTCCCTGGATTTACTTTTCCGTTCGTCAGAAAAATAAAATTCGTCCTTTTCTTCTATTATTCGTCATTAACCACCAATCATCGTCGTCGTCAGATTTTCGTTTCGTGCTTCTCGAAGGAAATCGGGGAAAAAAAGAGATAGAACAAGTCTACGTCGGTATTTCCTGACTCCCTTTTTCTTTCCCTCTTTCGTTTCTTTTTTTTTTGGTTTGTCGTTTTTTTTACGAAACCAAAATCGAGAAGAAAAGATTTTTTCTATTTTTGGGTTAGATTTGTTTTTTTTTTTATTAATTCCAAAGTAGGTTCCTGAAAATTTCGACTTGATTTTTTTTTTCTTTTCAATTGGAAATCTATCGTTAGATTTCCGGAGGCTCTTGAAGTTGGTCTACGGCGGAATTTCTGTTTGGTTGCGTGTAATTATGCTCTCTTTCGGATAGCAATTCCTTTTCTTTTTGATAAATTTGTCTTCTACGAGCTGTGGAAGAGAGCCGTGATTCGTAATTTTTTTTTTGTTTTTCGACGAGACCTGATTTATTTTGGTTACTTTCTGTATGATCTATTGGTCGTTGTTTTCGGAAGGGGATTTCTATTTCTTCTTCTTGCTTATTTTTACGAGAAATTTTTGTTGTTGATTTGTAATGTTCCGGTAAAAAGAGGCCTTTTTCTATTCTCTTTTGGAAAATTTTCCCGTAGAAACCCCTCTCTGGAGGCTTTTGAATCTCATCTAGGCCTGAAGAATCCGTTCGGTTGCATGTTTTGCTTTTTATCAATCGGCTTATTTTCTTCTTTTGTGTTGTTTTAATTGCAGCACGTACATTGATTCATATCTCTTATGCTCTATCCGATTCTTATTATGCTTTTTTCTCTTTGATCTGTTGACCGATCGATTTCTTCTAATGTCGATACTTGTTTCTTCTACTGCTTCTTCATTTTCTTCTTCTTTTTCTCCTAATTTTTGCGTTTTCTTCCCTTTAGAATTTTGCTAGAACTATGTCTGCTTCTTGCTTCTGAAGGTCTTGGATTTTGCCATCTAGGACGGAGTTCAGAGTAGGAAACCGTACTCGGGCACGGAGAGAGGGATTTAGAGCTTGTTATGTCGTCATCATGAATCCAGAGTTGCAGACGACTTCGTTGACGGCCGCATCTTCATCTATCTCTCTAAATGAGAATGTGATGACCCGCAGAGATGCCAATGGAAATCCTCCTCGTTCACCGCCTGCTACCAATGGCGCCCCTTCTTCTCAAATACCTGGTAGTGAATGGTGTTCTTTGATTTCTATCATTATGGTTGCACTTGCTTCCATAATGCACTGATTTGGATATCATCATCCCTCATAAGACAAGGATTGGGTCTATCGAAATGCTCATTATGCTTGAGTTGTATTCTTGAATGGTGTCTTTTGGATTTGGATGACATTTGAACCCAATGATAGTTTGTTATTTTTTTGTATTAGCTGAAGCTTGATGCATTCATAAGTTTGTTCATCTATGGGCATAACTCATAATCAGTCGTGATTCCTTTTTTCCTTTTTTGTTGAGTTTCTAAAGCTCATTGACAACTTTTTGTACAGATTGCATTGCACAAATTGGTGCTTAATCTGCCAAATTGTTTTCTAGGGAAAAGCTATACCCTTGCACATGCAATCATGTAGATGCTCCCTATTTATATCTGCCAAGTTTAGCATCCATAATGTCACTTCCACTTGTTCTCTACGCTTCTATAGATCATTATGAAGACCAATTAGGATAAACTGAAATCACGATGGATTTTCTCCATGTTCCCTATTTAATAATTGCCAACATTGAGACTCCTTGCTGTTTCTGCATATGCATAATGATACTATGGACTTTCATAACCTAATAATCGAGAAATAGAAGAAGTCCTGATTCCTGATATGAAGTCTAGCAGACAAAATTGCTATTCATGTCTTTCCATTTACAGCATGATAGGTTCCATCCTATGTTTTATGAAATGTTAATATTCCTCATAAGGTGTACCAATTAGTAGCTTTTCTGGGCAGTGAAAAAAACAACACGTCAGTGGGCTGCATGGACTCGGCAAGAGGAGGAGAGTTTCTTCAATGCCTTGCGACAAGTCGGCAAGGTATGAATCTTGATTGCTTACTTCTTTCTCGTGAATAAATTCACCTTTTGACTGTCTTCTTGATGCATGGCTTTGCAGAATTTTGAGAAGATCACTAGCCGCGTCCAAAGTAAAAATAAGGATCAAGTAGGCTGTTTTACCTGTTATTTTTCATTTTGTTGCAACATATTGGCATTTCTAATGGCTTTTCACTGGGAATTTGTTTTCCAATTCAGACATGATAAATGCGAGTAATTTTATCTGCTTGGAATTAGCAATTATTTTATGCTCAATAGGCTTTATTGCCAACTACCATCTCTATGGCATGGTCATACTTTATGCATGAGATGAGGGTCATGATAGTCCATGATTTTGCCCAATTTAAATATGTAATAAGAGCATGATCCGTGGTGCTGTCCTTATCTGTTCTTAGAGAATTCATTGTTGGAGTGTGATAACAAAATGTTACCTTGACACTTCTAGAGGGCCAATGTGTTGGTGTTTGAAACTTCTGGACACTGATACCGACATCGACTCTCCTAAACTCGACATGGACACTTTATTTGTAACATAGAAGTATCCAGAAAAAAAAGAATGCCCTCTTTTTTGCTTTAGGTCCCATTAGGACCCTCTAAAAATCATACTTTGAAGTGTTTTTTGCTCGATCTGAACCATTAGATGTGTTTACCATTGTTGATTTAATAAGAAACATGCTTTATTTCAAATTGATTTGATGTAAAAATATAAGTATTTAATCATCAAATTTTAGTATAATATCAACCTTTGACTTTTTTACCTCTTTAAAATACACATTTGAGAATAAAAAATCTTAATCAAATAACATGCTCCCTATTGAGTAAAACGATGACAAACACATCTAATGGTACAGATCGAGCAAAAAATACTTGAAACTACAATTTTCAGAAGGTCCTAGTGGGACCTAACGAAAAAAAGGGTAGGACCATCCCCCTTTTCACATATATATATATTTTGTAGATTTGACTGATCCATGATATCTAATTGGAAATCTTAGCTGCAGCAGTGCCAACTCAATCTGATCCCATAGATTTTTTCCGCATGATCTGTTTGCCAGGTTTCACAATATGGATCATGTTTCTTTGACAAAAATATGATTTTTTTGAACCATAAATTTTTGGTGTATTGTTGCTGTTGATTTTTGAAGCTCTTGAAAAACCTGCATGCATGTCACAGTCCCATAATGTAAAACCCATGTTCAGCTAAACAATCCATTCCGATCATATCTATAAGATCGAATGAAATCCATAAAAATCTAAAAAAGATATGATAAGGTTCATCAATCTTTATTGGATGATTTAATTTAAAGACGATTTAGTTAAACCCATTAATAGTCATCAAGACTCCTGTAATTTTAGACAAAATTAACAAAAGTATGTTCCAATCCCAAACAAGAGCATAGAGCTAGATTTACAGAAAAAATTTTGAATGCTGAATGTAAATTTTGTAGTGAGTTTGAGATTGAAATTTAAAATTTTAAATTGTACAATAGTGTAGTGCAACCTGAATTTGCAAAATTTCCCTAGTATCATAAATTTATATATGTACAATATTATTCTTTAAAGGTTTCCCTGCTAAGAGTCACCATCACCCTAGAATAGAAACCTTTGACTTTCCTTTTTCGACTCTCAAATGGTTGTCTTTCTCCAAGTAAGTCATCCCATCTCTTTCTTTGTTGACATATTAGTTTTGTGATTGTTATTTTTTGATGTCAAAGAAAGCTACTTCTTTCCACCACAACCCAGTTCATCTTTTCAACATTTCCTTTGTTTTCATCCATCTTTTATGCCATATCAATGAACAAAGTAGACATTGAAGGACATCATGCCGCTACAAAGGGTATTTGTTTTTCAATGCAAGAATGTCATGATGATGCCCACTGAAGTTGGATTAGTACCATACAATTGTTTGGTTGGATAATCAGATGAACTAATTTTGTGCAAAGAGGTCCATATTCAAGTGAATAGCTTGTCCACTCATTTGATTGTTGTGCAGCTAGCTTTACTGAAATTTGTATACCTGTGGTTTGAAATTTCAAATGTTATGTCAAACCAACATCTTCAGCTATCGAATTCAATAGCAATGAGAAAAGACTTCAATCATTTGCAGCCACCTATGTCACATGGACACAACATTTTTCCCTCTGTACCTGTGTCAACACGCCCGTCGATGTGTCAACGCACTTAGACACCTAGACATGCCATTTTAACCTCCGTACATACAAGTTTGCATCCAATTTATAATTATAATTATATTTTCAGTTTATAACTTTATATTTTCAGTATATAATATATATTTTAGATATAGCCTATATATTTAGATTATATTCAGTTTATTTTGAATTTATTTTGTATTTATATATATATATATAGCCATGTCCATATACCCACATTTTTTTGGAATGCCATGTCTTACCCGTACCCAGGTGTAGACAACAACAGAAACGTTTATCAGTAACAAAGATAAAAGCTTTTTTACATTCTTGCTATTGAAATTAGATGCAGTTGACTACCATGGAATCAAGTAATTATAATCTGAAACCCTTGCTTTTATATAAGTATGATCTTCGTTATCTGATCATAAAGCTGCTTTTTTGGGACATTAGTTTTTCTTGATTCTTTGATTCTTGTTAAGGGATATGTGGTTATTTTCTGGATATGCAGGTTAGACACTATTATTATCGTCTCATTAAACGGATAAACAAGCTTTTGGGCCATGCATTCACTCTCGATGCGAAAAATTCAAAAGATGCTAATGCTGCAATGCTTCGATGGTAAATTGAAGAATTGTGGATCAATTATTTTGGAGGTTCTTGAATATGCTATTGAAAGATTGCATCAGATATTGCTAGTGAGCTCATAACATATGCAGACCGTGTAATTACGCATTCAGGTTTTCCTTAGTGAAGCTTCCATGATTGTTATGTCAAGATCTTTGAATGCATGCATGCACATATATGAGTTTCCTAATAATATTGTCACTGCATCTTTCTGTAAAATTTCGTAGTATGATTGAAGAAAGAAAGGGCGGGGAGGGGGGGCAACAATGAGGGAGAAATCAGATGATTTTTTGGCTCTGGAGTTCTTTGCGTGCGTGCATGTGTGTGTGTGTGAAATAGGGTATACAAAAGTACACATTCTATTTCAAGTCTAACATTAATGTCAGGTCTAACATGCTTCCTGAATCTGTAAGTGGGTGAGAACCATAAATGACATGGAGTTTCAATAGCTAATGCTTGTACTATGTCACATAGGTGCGGGTGCAGTGCAGATACGGGTGCGGATGCGGGTGGGGATACGGCAATTTAAAAAAACTTGGGTGTGGGGGTGCGGGGAGGGTATATATATAATTTTTAACAGTTTTAAGTTAACACTGCATGCATATGTGCACATTTATGTATCTATATATATATATATAATATAGATAAAATTGGACTTGGTTAGGGTTAACTGAATCTACTTTTGGACAGAAATGGACCTTAGTGTGGTTGACTTCACCTGACACAAAGGAAGCCGTGTCCAAGTGTCGCAACCGCATGGGTGCGATGCGGGTGCGGCGCCCTGTTAGTATATAGATAATGCGTTGGTGAATAGGTCAGCCATTTGATGCCCTCCAAACATAAATCTGGTTTGGAATTCTTGACTCTCAACTTTCTCTAGAACAAAATGCTTATCCAGCTTTATGTAGTTTGTCTTATTATGCTGAAATGACTTCATAAATATTCAAATGACCCTTATTGTCACAATACAAGACAGACCAAAATATTGGCTAACCAAGAGTTGTGAATAGTTGTCTTAACTTAGAAGTTTTGGCTATTGCAGAATCCATATACTTGTGCTCTGCTTAAGTGCTAAGTCCTGCAACTGTCTGTTGTTTCTTGCTTCTCCCTGTGACCTATGTAGTTAAAACCGCTAATCGGTGCCTAGGTGCCAGGCCCCTAAAAGTCCTAGTTGACACCTGTGCGGGACTAGTCAGCCTAGTTGAGAAAAAAAAGTAAAAACAAATAAATTGCTAAAATTAATGGCAAATATATATTCAATATATAAATAGTCAAATAAGACTATTATAAATGAAGATTACATATTGTAGAATATCATAAAAATTGTAATCTTGCATGACATAAATTCAAAAGAATAAAAAATTGAAAAATTTCTACATAATTACAACAGCATTGATCTAAAATGCACAGTTCATGATACATAAAGATTGCATCTGATAGTCTAATATTATGTTTTTGTTCTAAAATCTTACTCTAACGTTTGAACACCCTGAACAAACTGATTAAAATATTTTTGGCTGTAATCTTGAACATTTCATGGATGTCTCGCTACATTGCTCCTTACTAAGCATTATTGCTTTGTCTAGTTCTTGAAGTTGATGGAGGCGACAGTGGTGGGTCATTTTTGTCTTCGAAATCATGAATTTTTTTAGCATTTGTGTAGCTCGTAACCTTCTTCCATCAAGTTCTATCTTGTAATCATCCCAGCATGAACATCACTTGGAATATATGGATAATGACGGACATACAGGGTTGTTGCAGCTTGTAACATGACACTTAAAATGCATAGAGTCCACTGGGAATAATAAGACTACAAAACTACATCTCAATGATCTCCCATGCTTAGTTGTTTCACAGTATGACCATGCAGGGTTGTTTTGGTGTCTTCAGACTGCCATCATTGAAAAATCTAAATAAAAAATGGGTAATCAATTAACCATTAATTGAAAGTACATATATATGATAGGGCTCTTCACCGATAATGAATTCACTGGTGAAGAGGAATCCTGGGAAACTTTGAACCTTCTGCTATCCACTTGGGACATAAAGGCTTCAAACTCCTAGAGCTGCAAAATCCCGGAGCACGCAAACAAGAAATATAAACTATGTATGTACAAACAAAAAGTGTAAGCTATGTATATCCGACTTTTGGCTGTTCAAATGTTGGTCGGTACCTTAAGCATTTCCTAATCCAAGTTGGATGCTTGCAGTTTGAGTTCTTTAGAGATGTTGACTCTGTTCTTAAATGACATTGTAGCAATGTTGTGAAAAGTGTTGAGGCGTAGCGAGGCGCTTCACCAAAAACCAAAGCGAGGTGTAAGCCTCAAGGCGTAAAGCGTAAGCCTCAGTATTTTTTTTTAAAACTTAAAAAATATTTAAAAAATATCTAAATACAAATAAATAGAAGAGATGCTTTATTGATGAAACAACAACCAATAAGTTTCCAGATTATTTCCAAACTGACTTGTCTTCTAACAGACAATAAAATTCAAAGACATAACATAAGCATCATAAGTTGGACTGCAATTTCTAGAGGCCAAGCCAGAAAAAAGTTTGAAAGATATAATATAAGAATCACAAGCTGGCTAAAAAAAATTTCCTCAGAAGAAAATCAGTAATAATATCATACAGAAAAAAAAATCTTAACTTAATACATGTTCACTAACTTAATACATGTTTAAAGAATAGCATACAGAAAAAATCCAAAGTTACAGGAATGAAAATCTTAACTTAATACATGCCTATGATTCCAGTTTATGAAAATCTTAACACCACTAAACCAGTTCCAGTTTATTGATGCCCCCCCTACTGACAATATAATTCAGTTTCTGTGTTCTAATATCACAAATAGACACAATTTTAAGGCACCATCAGATCCAGATTTAAATTGCAAAAAGGTGAAAAGTGAAAAAAGTCAATAGAATATTCACGAATAGGAGTAGGACACACAATCTTTACAAAAATCAACACATACACAGTTAATTACATGTACATAATCACATGCACAGTCAATTAATTGCACAGAGGAAGAAGAAGAAGAAGAAGAAGAAGAAGAAGAAGAAGAAGAAGAAGAAAAGGAGGGAAGAAGAAGAGGAAGGGAAGAAAAAAGAAGAGAAGAAGAAGAAGAAGAAAAAGAAAGAGAGAAAGTACATACCCGGTGGTAGCTGCTGCTGGTGGTCGCTGTCGCTGGTGGTAGCTGCCTCTGGTGGTAGCTGCCGCCAGTGGTGAGGAGGGTGGGGCTTGGGGAGCAAAAGGGAGGAGAGACGAAAGGGGGAGGGGTGCCCTAACATCGGGCCTCCCTCCCCCTTTTCTTTTTATTTTTTTTAATTGAGGCATGCGCCTCACCTTGAGGTGCACCTCGCTACGAGGCGTGCGCCTCAAGGTTTATGAGGCACACGCTTCATACACATTTGCACCTTAGCTTTGCGCTTCAAGGCAAAAATCCCCTCACCTTGAGGCAAGGCATGCATTTTGCACCTTGAAGCACATTTTTCACAACACTGCATTGTATCTGTTAATTTCAGAGTTTTATAGAAATTTTAATTCTTTGACTTGCCTTAGGTCTCTTGCTACTTTTCTTCAAATGGAGCCAGTTATTGTGCTTAAAACTATTTATGCAAGTGCACTCTTTGCAACCATATAGTCTTTCAACTATGTTTAGTTTGATCCATTTTTAGCAGTATATCACTTATGTACAGTGTTTTATATATTGGCTGCTAAGTTGGTTGGAACCTTGAACATTGATGGCCTCTAATTGAGCATATGTTTCTCTTTTAATAGGTGGTCTTTACTTGAGAAACACAGTTGTTCTGCTTCAAAGCTTCATTTGAAGCCAAGACGGTTCAAAACGTTTGTAACTGCACTGGTTAGTTTCGGATTCACATGCTTCTTTCCCCACAAAATTATTCATTATTTTGCTTTAGAGCTTCATCTCGTAGGTGGTTCCTCTTTGTAACTGCAATGGCTGGTTTGGCTTTTCTACACTTTCTTTGTGTTGGATATTTTCCTCCAATTGTTTTGATAACTTGTTTTCTTTTGCCCTGAAAAATGAAGGAACACCAACTTCTGAGGGACCGGAAGAAGACAAAAAGGAAAGCTTCTCAAGGTGAGCATGTTTCTCCTGCACCATTGGTTACACTTCCAGTTCCAAGTAAGGCATCTGGAAATGAACCCCGTGGACAGAAAGTTGTGACCCTGGAGAGCCATAGTGCTCAAAAAACAGGAACTGGAAGGGGAAACTCACTGAAACGTAACTTGATGACAAGTACTAGCGGCAGCAAAGATGAAATTCCCACGGTAAAAATAGCTCGGCAACGAAGAAGGGCAAGAGGTATTGTATTCATCATGAGTATTCTAGTTTTGCTGTGTATGGCAACATTAAGATAAAAATAATCTGCAATATCTTTATAAAGTGTTGATTTTGCTTTACCTGACAACTGCATAGTTTGGCACATCTGACAATCCTTGTTGTGGTTTTATTAACTTACGTCCATTTTAAAGGTAAGCAACTGGCTCAATCCTTCATTTCGGTCGTATGTGGATTCACATCTTGGCAATTGACCTGCTAGGCAGTTAAATAAGTAGCAGACCTAAACATATTTCTTAAGCAATAATGTGCAGCAATCAAGAAGCCCTTTAACTTCAATAATTTAAGTGAGAAGAACATGTATAGTTCAATACTATGCATAAAAATGATGCATTCAGTATTCCTCAATCAGAATCTATGATAGTATGGCATTGAAGTTTGAGATCATTTAATGTTGGATCAAGTTTTATATGCTCTGGATGTTGGAGTAGTTTTGAAGTAGGCAAGTTGTATCTTCGGAGTACATGCAGTTTATGATTTATCTCTTCATGTTGTATGTAAAGGACCATGTGGGTATGAATTCTATGGACATGTGTGCTATATTGGTTTTTCCTTCTCTTTCTTTTATCCTACTATTTTATCTTAGTTGGAATTGTTCTCTAACTGAGCAATTCATACACATCGTCATTGTGTACCCCAAATAACGATTAAATAGTCATGAAACATTGATAAATGGTTGTTAAGATATTTGTCTAGGTATCATGTAGGGGTGACATCGGGTTGACCTGGCTTGGCTCCACAAGCGGCCGTTAGGGCCTGACAAGACTCGTGGCTGCCAAAAGCCCAACCCAACTCTTGTCTTGTTGGGTTGGACCCGAGTCTTATTGCCGTCAAGCCCTTACTCATGTCCGATACTCGCTCGATGCCCTATATAGTCAAAGGCGCTGACTAGGTGCCTAGTCAGGCTAGTCAAAGGAAAAACTAGGAATCGGCCGGATTCCTAGTTTTCCCCATTCAGGGGTACCAAATTTCTCGCATGGGTGCTGCCTAGGTGGGAAAATCGATACCCTGCAACTTGTCATGTGCATTTTTTTGTTTTTTGTTTTAAATTAATTTGTTATGTGTGTTTGTTTATGTAGATGTGACATTGAATTGTTATGTGTGTTTGCTTATGTATATAAATGTGTCTTAATTTTTTGTCAGGTTTTGTAATATAACATGTTTACTATGCTTGACGATAGCAATATCTTATGCTTTGTGCACTTGTTGATTAATTTTATGTTGGATACATGTTTGTTGTTAGTGTTATCACTTTATTTTAAGAATTTAGATTATTTTGAAATTATTTGGTATTTGTTGATGTTTGCTTTGCTTATTCAATTGTTGTTAATATTTGGGAAGGTTTTGTAATGTTCGACATGTGTTTTTTGGTCTATTGCTTATTGTTGATTGATTTATGTTGCGTACATTTTGTTACTAATTTTAGCAGTTCATTTGCATATTTTTTATATTTTATTAATTTTTTAATTAAGGTACCGACTAATCCACCTAGTCTCTGACTAGGCTTTTTAGGGGTCCACCGACTAGGCACCACCTACTGCTTTTGACTACATAGGTTGGGCCCGACCCAACATGTTTGTGGCTGGGTCCTCAAAATGTGGCCCGAGCTTGCCTCTAATCAAGCTATGTATACGACAGTCCGTTAGGTGCCCGGCCCGATGGCCACCTCTGTATCATGCACTAACCTTAATTGGTGGTTCGTATTTGGACCCAGAAGGGGCTATTAGCACAAAGGCGATGCATTCCATTTTGATGAGTTATAATTATACCTCATTTCTGCTTTCCTATCGACCCTTATGTGTCTCTTGGTTTATGTTGTCCCCCCTTGGTAATGAAGACACCATTGCGCAATTCTTTCTTGATTCCAATTACACCGTTTCATGTCCCAACTAATAAATTTGATAAAGGGGAGAAGATGAATCACCTTGATGAGAGGCAACTTGATGCAACTGCGTTGGAGGAGGAGTGAAAACTAATGGCCCACCGTGAATCGGTGTGGCTGAACTTCTTTATTAACTCAGAAATGTTCAATAAACAATGGGAATATGCAATAAACAGTAAGGAAATCTAAAGGGAAAACAGTAATAAAATAGAGAATAGGAAAAGTTGCAGAAAAAGCAGTCGGCTGGGCTGTTTCAATCTTCAAATAATCCTTCACGCAACCCTAGACAGGCCTTTTAAAGAGTGTTTACTGGACCGGGTCGTGGGTCCAGATTTGGATCCGACCCACGATCCGGTTCAGTCCTTCTTTGCAGCTGGTTCTGGGGTGCGCGAGCTCCACCACGCCTGACGTAGGTGCGCAGGGGTACCTCCCTGCGTCGTGGCTCCGTCCCTGCAGGTGAGTCATAGTCACGGGGTCTTTCATCTGCCCTGTGTGGTGGATCGAGTGGTACGATGGGCCCAATCGGGTCCTGCCCTGCATCATTCTCTCCTGGTTGGGAAGAAATCGGCTCTGTCGACTTGTTGTTGCCACAATAAGCATATAGATCAGCCACGTTAAAAATAGGGGAAATATGCCAATCATCGGGCAACTCAAGGAGGTAAGCATTCGAACCTAACCGCTGGAGGATCCGAAAAGGGGCCATACTTCTTAGGACTTAATTTGCTATAGGTACCGACGGGAAAACGCTCTGGACGTAGGTACACCCAAACAAGTTGACCGACCTCGAAATGGACATCACGACGACCCTGATCTACGAAAGCTTTGTAGGTCTCGTAGCTTTCAACAAGTTTGGTCCAGACTTGTCTGTGAATGTCACGCATATATTCAACGGCATCAAAGGCATCCGGAGCTGGAGCTGAGAGATCTGACACAGGGGCGAGGTCAACGACATGGGTGGGAGACCGACCATACACTACTTGGAACGGAGATTTACCAGTGGACCGGTTAATGGAGTTGTTATAGGCGAACTCGGCTTGAGGCAGAACGAGATCCCAAGTTTTGACATTTTCGCCTACTAAGCTCCGTAACAAATTTCCTAAGGTGCGGTTCACGACTTCGGTTTGGCCATCAGTCTGGGGGTGATACGCGCTACTGAACTGGAGCTTAGTTTTCAACAGGGCCCATAACGATTTCCAAAAGTGGCTCATAAAACGCGTGTCGCGATCGGAAGTGATTGTGTGAGGTAGACCGTGGAAACGGGCAACATCTTTGAAATAATATGAAGCGACTAAAGAGGCATCGGTGGTGCGTTTGCACGGAATAAAGATAGCCATTTTGGAGAACCGGTCAACAACTACTAGAATTGAATCAAAACGACGTGGTGTGCGGGGAAGGCCCACGATAAAATCCATGGACACATGCTCCCACGGTCGTTCAGGAATGGGTAACGTGGTGTACAGACCACTATTCTGACGATGACCCTTGGACACTTGACACACATGACAACCTTGGATAAACTTGACAACATCTTTGCGCATTTTGGGCCAAAAGTATCGTTCATCTAAGAGAGCGAACGTCTTATCATGCCCGAAATGCCCTGCTAACCCTCCTTCATGTAATTCGGAAATCAACTGAAGCCTGAGGGAGAAATTGGGTACACATAATTGGTTACCACGGAAGAGGTAACCATTATGAATACAAAAACAGGGGTCAAGGTTGCGAGCGGAGGAGGTGCACCCTTCCCAGACTTTATGAAAATCAGGGTCCGTATGGTATAACTCTTTGCATTGTTCAAAACCTATGACCTGCACCGACATAGTCATCAACAGGCTGTTCTTCCTACTAAGAGCGTCAGCCACCTTGTTCAGGGTACCCGATTGATGTCGAAGCGAAAAGGTGTACTCTTGCAAGAAGCTGACCCACTTGGCATGATGAACACTCAACTTTTTCTGACTGTTCAGGTACTTCAATGCCTCATGATCCGTGTACAAAACAAATTCCTTATAAATGAGATAATGCCTCCAATAACGAAGGGCTTGTACAACGGCATAAAACTCCACATCGTAAGTGGAGTATTGGCACCTGGCCTGAGTCAGCTTCTCGCTAAAGAAGGCGACAGGCCTACGATTCTGGCTCAAGACGGCGCCAATCCCCACTTTAGAGGCATCACATTCAACCTCAAAGACTGCACTAAAATCGGGGAGGGCTAAGACAGGGGCACTGGTCATTTTGTCCTTGATGATCGTAAAGGCTTTGCTAGCCGCTGGCGTCCACTGAAAGCTAGTACCTTTTAGGCACTCCGTGATGGGGGCCATAAGGGTACTAAAATTCCTCACGAAACGTCGGTAAAAGGTGGCTAACCCGTGGAAACTACGGATCTCTCCTATAGTCCTTGGGGTAGGCCAATCGACAATCGCTCGGACTTTAGCAGGGTCGGCCTTGACGCCATCAGAAGACACAATAAACCCTAAGAACACGACACTGGGTGTCATAAACTCACACTTCTTGGCATTGGCATACAATTTTTCCTTTCTCAAAATATCTAAGACTTGACGCAGGTGACTCAAATGATCAGACAATGAAGAACTATAGACCAAGATGTCGTCAAAGTAGACGACAACAAACTTCCCAAGACACGGACGCAAGACTTGGGTCATCATGTTCATGAAGGTACTGGGGGCATTAGACAACCCAAACGACATGACTAACCACTCGTACAATCCATCACGTGTCTTAAATGCTGTTTTCCACTCGTCTCCCTCGCGTATACGAATCTGATGATATCCGCTTTTTAAATCAATTTTAGAGAAAATGGAGGCACCGGATAACATGTCAAACATATCATCTAAATGAGGAATGGGAAAACGGTATTTGACTATGATGCGATTGATCGCACGGCTATCGACACACATGCGCATGGACCCATCTTTCTTAGGAGTGAGTAAGGCAGGCACGACACAAGGACTAACACTCTCACGAATGAAACCCTTTTGCAGTAATTCCTGAACCTGTCTTAACAACTCAGTGTGTTCGGAGGGGTTCATGCGATAAGCGGGAAGGTTGGGTAGACTCGACCCGGGCACAAAATCAATGGCATGCTGAACCACCCTTGTCGAAGGTAATCCATCAGGAAGGTCATCCGGCATAACGTCGCGGAATTCCTGGAGAAGAGGGGCAACATCCGCGGGAATGGACACAGGTGAACTCATCACTGGCTTAGCCACCAGGGCATAACAATAGCCATCTTCCTGGCAGTGGTCCAGGAAAAGCCGGTACGAGAGGCCTGCGAGTCGGGGGACTCGCTCGGGTCTGTCAACTGTGGGGAAACCTGTCTCCCGGATTGGTAGAAGGACGATCTTATGGCCATTAAAGATAAAAGAGTAAGTATTCTTGCGGCCATCGTGAGTGGTCTGGCGATCAAACTGCCAGAGACGTTCCAAAAGAATGTGACACGCATGCATAGGGGCCACATCACACCACACCTCATCGTGGTAGTGTTCCCCCATGGAAAACCGGACTAGGCAACGCTGAGTGATGGGAACCTCATTTCCTTTCTTGAACCAGGCCATCTTATAGGGTTGGGACAACTTTTCGGTGTTGAGTTTCAAGGTAGACACCACACTCTCAGATACCATGTTCTCACATGCTCCGGTGTCAATGATGATATCATAAGCGTGACCTTCACAGTTGCATCGGGTCCTAAAAATGTTATTCCTTAGCCATTTCGATGGGGTCAACTCTCGGGGTGTGGTCAACACATGACGGATGGACAACAAGCTTTCGACGTTGCCGTCGAACTCTATAACTCCCCGCTCATCCTCAACCTCAACTAATGAATTGTCCTCACTATCACTCTCACTTGCGGACTCGACAATTCCTTCAACCAGATGGGTGTTCTTGCTCACGGTCGGACACTTGGACGCGACATGTCCTAACTCTTGACACCTAAAGCAACGAAGGGTCGACTCAGTAGGTTTGGTCTTGGACCGGGTGTGGAAAGCTGGACCTGACTGGTCAGATTTGCTAAGGTCGATCCTAGGTTTTGAATCACTAGGGGAGCTTGCTCCCCTGGTTGGGAAACTCGGCTTGGGTCGGCTGGGGGGCTCACTACGGGTCGTCCGATATTCCTGCCTCCGCTTCAGCTTGTCCTCGATGTTCATGGCATAACTGCTGGCTTGATCTAATATTTCGACTGTGACACAACTAAAATCATCAGAGATAGCAGGGCGGAGACCCGAAATGTACCTCGTGACCTGCTGACGAGCTGTTTCCTCGATCTGCACACGTAGGGAAAGACGATGGAACTCCGCGGTGTACTCTGCTACAGTTCGGGAACCTTGGCGCAGGGTTAGGTATTCCTTGTAGGCTCGCTCGGCGTGATCCGAAGGCACGAACTTTGACTGCATCAGTCTTTGCATTTCTTCCCACGACTGTACGCGCTCTAATCCCTGCCGCTCCCTTGATCGTTGTAGCTCCACCCACCATGTCTGTGCTAGGCCTCTCAATCGTGTAGAAGCTAACGAGACACGACGATCTTCAGCAACTGTGTGATAATCGAAGAAGAACTGCACTGCATAAGACCAGCCAAAAAACTGCTCCGCGTCGAATCGCCCCGCAAACTCCGGAAGATCCAATTTCACGCCATAGGTGGAAGAGTGGTCTGGTGGTCTCTGTTGTCGCGGCTCCACCATTCTTGCAGGATGCTCGTTCCAGAAAATGTCGTTGTCCCAAGCTGCTTCATTGCCCATATGGCGGTATTGTTCGCCGGGATGCTGGTGTTGTCGAACTCTCCCGATGGGGGGTCGGCGGTCGGGGCGCGCCGGTTCCTGCTGACATTGCCTCGGTCGGGTTTGCCCGTGGGCAGGCACCATCTGCGGTCGGTATTGTGGTACTGGAATGACGGGAAGTCCCAGGTTCGGGGGAGGGTTCGGTTGAGGTTCTGGTTCCGGACGGGTAGAATGGGTATAATATGGTTGTGGGTTAGGAGTATGGTGTTGGGCCGGATATTGGGTTGGGTTTTGGGTCAGGTTTGGGTAAACCGGTTGGTTTGGGTTTGGGTATGGGGCTTGGTGGGTATATGGATGGGTTGACTCGCCCGATGGGATGTGAATCGGGCCCACTCCTACACTATTCGTCGGACCCAGATATGGATGGGAAGGATCGAGGTTCGAGTTTTGGGGATAATAGGCTTGGTCTGAACTCGATCCTCGATCCAAGAGATTATGGGTCTGGTTCTGACCCGGCTCAAATCCAAACTGGAGCTCCGTCCGGGTCCGATATGGGTCTGGGTCGGTACTGGATTCATTTTGGGGTTCGAAATTAATGGGTTGGGTTTGAGTCGGGATGAACCGCGCACCAAACCCAATTGGATTGGCTGGGTAAGGGGTTTCGGATCCCGGACCCGCTCCCAGGGACCCAAAGGATGGTCCTCGAGATCCAGGCCTGGGTCCTGCTGAAAACTGTTCCGGCCCGGACCCTCTCGGGTTCGGGCCCATCCACACGGGTCCGCCAGGTTCCACCCGTTGGTTGGTCATCGCAATGCCTCTGTGCGCGGGATCAGGAGGGAGAAACAATTCTTTCCCGGGTCGGGCCGCTGCGCTGGGGCTTGCAGCGGGGTCCTGCGTGCTGCTGGGTTCTTGCGGACCCAACCCGACCTGCGGTAGACCCACAGGAAACCGAGCCCTGGTCTGGGGTGCACTCGGACCCAAACCTGCGGCAGGACC
Source organism: Nuphar pumila (assembly GCF_984573655.1). NCBI lineage: Eukaryota > Viridiplantae > Streptophyta > Magnoliopsida > Nymphaeales > Nymphaeaceae > Nuphar > Nuphar pumila. The sequence goes on from NC_143251.1 coordinate 25,108,440, forward strand.
CGGCGTGACGCTGGGTTCTTGCAGGCCCAGCCCTGCCGGCGGCATAGCCCCCATGGCTCGAGGCCAGGGCAAAACTGCACCCACGACGTGGGGTTGCCCTGCCCTATCTTCCTGGTTCAGATGGGGGATACCTACTGCGCGTGACACTGTTGCTGTCGAACCTGGGAATGGAGGGGGGAACGCTAGTTGCTGGGCAGCAACACAGTCGGGCTGACAGGACGTCGGTTGGACTGCTGCTGCATCTGCTACGACCTCTAGCGCAACCCCCAGTCTTTGCCTTGAGGTCGCAGAGGGATCCACCGACGACTCAAGGGCAGCGACTCGGCCTTCGACCCCATCAAGTCGCCGTGATATGGTTGCCACGTCCCGACTGATACGCGACACATTTTCCTGTATTTTCGTCAACACCTCCATGACACGCAGCATTGGGTCTTCGCTGCTCGCCTCCTCACGCGCTTCGCCTTGTACCGGATCGGTTCCCGCCTCAAAAGCCATACCGCTGATGAAGGTGGAACGCCGGCTCTGATACCACTTTGATGCAACTGCGTTGGAGGAGGAGTGAAAACTAATGGCCCACCGTGAATCGGTGTGGCTGAACTTCTTTATTAACTTAGAAATGTTCAATAAACAATGGGAATATGCAATAAACAGTAAGGAAATCTAAAGGGAAAACAGTAATAAAATAGAGAATAGGAAAAGTTGCAGAAAAAGCAGTCGGCTGGGCTGTTTCAATCTTCAAATAATCCTTCACGCAACCCTAGACAGGCCTTTTAAAGAGTGTTTACTGGACCGGGTCGTGGGTCCAGATTTGGATCCGACCCACGATCCGGTTCAGTCCTTCTTTGCAGCTGGTTCTGGGGTGCGCGAGCTCCACCACGCCTGACGTAGGTGCGCAGGGGTACCTCCCTGCGTCGTGGCTCCGTCCCTGCAGGTGAGTCATAGTCACGGGGTCTTTCATCTGCCCTGTGTGGTGGATCGAGTGGCACGATGTGCCCAATTGGATCCTGCCCTGCATCACAACTCTTGGCCCAAATTCACCTCTAATACATGGGGCAACACATGGAACTTTGTGTTAACATAAGAAGCCTTAATAGGGACGAGGTCAAGGAAACCAAACAAATAAACAATAAGTACAAATATGCCACTCCAAAGTGGCAACACTCTATGTACGCACATAAAATAGGAAAATATATATCAAAATAACAAAACTAACAAATATATATCATTCCAAAGATTTGATGTGAAACCCAAGAAAAGCAACAACTGTAAGATGATTATATCCTTGGCCAGTACTAATTTTCCATATTAAGGTCTAGGTCATCCTCTTGTTGAGGGGAAATTTGAAGTTCCTGAGGTTGCCTATCTTCTAGGTTCCTTGAGTCAGAATCTCTTCCACCATGGACATTGAGGGCATAAAGATACCTCTCTCACTGCTATAATATGGCTTACTAACTTTAGATCCAGGGTTGGTATTATTAGGAAATGAACTCTCAAGAGGCACTCTTGGCAAACAAGGTATAAAAGGATTGCTTATTATCCCATTAAATTGCTCTCCTTCACCTCCTTCTTGGGTACTATAATATTGCACATTTTGAAAGAATGTGACATCGATTGAGATTAATCTTTTCTTGGTAGTAGGATCATAACATCTATATTCTTTTTGGGTTGAGGAATATTCAATGAAGATGAACTTCTTGTCTCTAGGATCAAGGTTATCCCGATATATAGAGGGAGTATGCATGTAGCAGAGTCTCAGACACTTGAAGACCCTAGGTGCAAGATGAAAAAGGGGTTCATTAAGGTTTTAATATACTAAAGGGTGATCTCCCATTCAAGTTGTTCGAGGGCATATGATTTATGAGATAAGTGTACACACCCTTTGACTAGTATCCCCGAGACATAACAATTTTAATATACTAAAGGGAGATCTCCCATTCAAGTTGGTTGATGGCGTACAGTTTATGAGATAAGCTGTAATTAGTACACCCTTTGACTAGTATCCCCCTTAGACACATTCATTTCAAACATCAGGGTCCTAGTTACGGAGACGTCTATTTTTTCCTTTCTGTCATCCCATTCTGTTGGGAAATATTAGGATAGGTAGTTTGAGATTCAATGCCATGTTCTTGTAGGTAGTTTTGAACTTTCCTGGATGTATATTGTCCCATTATCAGATCACAATATCTTAAAAAATGCCTGATATTTGATTTGCAACCATTTCGTGATAGACAGGAAAGAACATGCTTCATCTTTAGACTTTAACATATAAATTGTAGGTATTTTTAAGAAGCCATCAACAAAAGAAAAAAATATTTATATCCAAGGTTGGACACTAAAGAGGTAGGACCTGATACATTTCAGTGAACTAGTTCAAAAGGAGAGGTACTCCTAGACTGATTCATAGAGAAAGTGGTTCTATGTTGGTTAGCTTTCTAACAGGTATCACATTTTATGACATGACCATGTTTAGACTTAACTACATTTGAGTGCAAAATTTGCAACTTTGAAAGGGGAAAGTATTCTACTCTCAAGTGCAAAAACAAAATGGACTTTGACTAAGATGATACATGATCACTACTAGATATCAATCTTTGTGGTATCTTCAAAGTGTATGTCCCATTCTCCTCATGTTCACGACCAAAAACTCTGCCATCTTCAAGTTTTGAAAAAAAAACAATAAAAATGATAGAATGCCACTGAAAAATTGATATTTTTTGCTAATATTTCTATTTGATAGAAAATTGACAGGAATGGGGTGTGAAGTACATAATAAAAGGGAGACAATGGGCGTAAATAGTTCGTTTCTCAAGAATTGGAAATGGAGAGTTGGAGACACATGTCAATTTCAGGTCCTTGATAGGATCAGAAGTATCATAATAAGTGATTAACAATCTCATACTAGTCATGTGGTTGGTCTCATCATAGTCTATTACCCGTCCACTAGAAGCAAGTTGTATAGAAGCATCGATATCTCGTCGTGCATGATATGAGATAGTGGAAATCGAAGGTGGAGGGTCTTTAAGTCAATTTACAACTCTCATCTTTGTGCTCCAATTCTTTTTCCTTTGCTTGCTCTGGAATGTTGGTCTCGCCTTTAGATCCAAACACTAGTTTCTACTATGTCTACTTTTCCTACTGTGAGTGCACCTCAATTTGTCTTTCTCATCTATGTTTGAATGACTCCTACCATGTCCCCTCGTGCTCATGTCACCACTCCCCTTGCCTGTCTCAATTTAAACTTTAAATGTTAGGAGAAGTATGATCTCCAAGAAAGGAGGATTGCTCTATGCTTGGTTCATTAGTAGTCATCGTAATTTTATTGATCCTCTTCTCTTTGTCGGTGGATATACACGGTCCCAATGGGTGGTTATTCCTCTCTACCCTTGATATTCAACTTCACATGTTCGTATTCACTATCAAGGCCATACAAAAACTCAAGCATATTTTTTCTCCTATATTCTTCTCATTGCACCTTCACACAATGTGAGCATTTTACTCTTTCATGACAACTTAGTTACTCCCACAACTTCCTTAGTTCGTTGTAGTATTCACTTAGTAATGACACGGCCTTGCTTACATCTACTCTTTTTATCGATGATGTCACACTTCACCACATTTGTTTTCTTCCAGTATGCATACCCACACTTCTTTGGCAGTCTCACAACCCATGAATGTTTCACCAATTGATGGTTTCATATATTAGAAAATCATGTCATGATAAGGTAGTTTTCATGCTTCCAATTGAAGTAGTTGGAATATTTAAGAAGTGAAACCAAAGGTTTTCACATATCACCTTCCTCAGGTTTCTTCATACTTCCGTAATGTACCTGAGCTTCCTTCTAGCACCAATCGATATCTTGATGGACTGGGACCATGCCTCATAGTTTTTCAATTGAATTTAACTTTGGTGATTTGGAAACTTCAGCTATTGTTGGTAGTTAATTATGAAATGAAATGGGGATCTTCGAAACACGAGCTTAGATTAACAAGAGCAAGTGTCAAGAATGACACTAAAGCATAACCCTTAAAAAGGGTATAACTGGAAACAAAATAAAAATAAAAATGTATTCTTTATTGATATGAAAAACCAATTGCTTAAGAAGCATTGGAGTAAAATACAAGAGGGGCTGCACCCCTTTATATACACAGCTGAAAGAGGACTCAATAGAGCTGTTGGGCACAGTCCAACAACTCTATTGCTAGTCAAGTCTGGACAGGACTTGACTAGCAACAGTCATTCTAGTTCAAACTGAACTAGATGACATAAAGACAAAAAACAAAAATAAAGAAAAAAAATTACAGAAATGAAAGAAATGAAAAATGTATTTATATATATATAATAATATAATATTATTATATATACATATATGTACAATTTTACATTTTAACACTCCCCCTCAAACTTACGGTACAATGAGCGAAAGTTTGTCTAAGAGAAAGTGAAATCGGGGAGCAGCAAGAGGCTTTGTAAAGAAGTCTGCTAACTGATATTCTGAAGTGACATATGGCAGATCAATTATCCCGTGTAGATATTCCTCTCTGACGTAGTGACAATCCATTTCGATGTGTTTGGTGCGTTCGTGGAATGTTCTGTTACTGACAATATAGATCGCACTTTTGTTGTCACAACACATTTGTGAAGCTTTTGTTGCTTCAACTCCCATGTCAGCAAGCAGTCGTCGGAGCCAAACTACTTCCATGGTCGTGGTTGCCATGGCTCTGTATTCAGCTTCGGTGGATGAGAGAGATACCTTCTGCTGCTTTTTACACCTCTACGAGATTAATGATTCCCTTAAAAAGACACAAAAGCCAGTGGTTGAGTGTCTGTTATTGGGATCACCTCCCCAATCAGCATCAGTATATGCAATTAAATCAAGAGAAGATGAGGAAGATAAGAAAAGTCCTCGTGAAAGAGAGGACTTGATGTATCTGATAATACGCATGACTGCTCCCATATGAACAGAAGTAGGAGCATGTTGAAATTGACTTGCTGTATGAACAGCATGTGCTATATCTGGTCTGGTAATGGATAGATAGGAAAGTGCCCCGACAAGCTGTCTGTAAGGAGTAGGGTCTGCAAGAAGTTCTCCATCATCAATCTTCATTTTAACATTAACAACTTCTGGAGTGTCGACTTTCTTATCATCAGTAATACCAGACCTGAAAACAATATCAAAAGCAAATTTAGTCTGAGATAATAAATATCCTCTAGGAGAATAAGCAACTTCAATGCCTAAAAAATATCTCAACAAACCCAAATCAGTCATTTCAAAATGAGATTTAAGAAGTGTTTTGATTGTTTCAACTCCCTGTTTATCGCTTCCGGTGATGATCATATCATCCACATAGAGAAGAAGCACAATGATCCCTGCATCAGAATTCTTAATAAACAAAGCAGTGTCAGTTAAACAGAATTGAAAACCAATATCAATCATAACACGACTAAACCTATCATACCAAGCTTTTGGTGCTTGTTTAAGTCCATAAAGAGTTTTTTCTAAGCGAAGGACTTTACCCTTAGGAATACTTAGACCAGGAGGTGGTTCCATATATACTTCTTCAACTAGCTTTCCATTTAAAAAAACATTTTTGACATCCATTTGAAAAATAGACCATTTTTTGATAGAAGCTAAGGCAATTAAGGTTCGGACAATTGTCATACGAGCCACCGGAGCAAAGGTTTCTTCATAATCAATCCCATATTCTTGGGCATAACCTTTGGCTACTAAACGGGCTTTATATCTTTCAAGAGTACCATCACTCTTGGTTTTAATTTTATAAACCCATCGACATCCTATAGTTTTCTTCCCTGGAGGAAGATCTTGAATATTCCATGTAGAAGCCTTTTCAAGTGCATCTAATTCAGCTTTCATGGCTTCTATCCATTTGATATCATTTTTTGCTTGAAAATATGTGGATGGTTCTTCATATGAGTGAATTAATGCAATAACTGCCCTATATGTGGGTGAGAAAGACTCGTATGATACAAACTTTCCTGGAGGCCTCGAGATTCAGGTTGATTGTCTAGTTGGAATGTTAGAATATTTCTCAAGTGCACATGGAGGATTAGACTCTTGTCGCCTGGAATATTGAATACTAGTATCTCTATGAACTTCTTCATTTTCAACATTAAGATCAATAATTCTTTGATCATCATCAAAGTTACAGTCAAGGTCATATTCATCAGATGTTGATGTTAGATCTAGCAAAAAGGAGTACTCAGTGACGTCTTTTAATTTTCTAAAATCAAAGAAGCTCTCCTTTTCAAGAAAGGAAACATTTCTAGACACATATAGTTTATTATTTTTGAAGTCAAAACATCTATAACCTTTCTGGTTTTCAGCATATCCTAAAAAGGCACAGGGAATCGCACGAGGGGAAAGTTTATCATTTTTGTCAGTAAATATGAAACATTTGCACCCAAATATTCTTAGTCTAGAGTAGTCTGGAGAAATATTCATAAGTTTTTCAATGGGAGTGATATTTTGTAACGAAGAAGATGGCATCCTATTAATGAGATAGGTGACAGTTAAGGCAGCTTCTGCCCAAAAGTCTTTCGGGACTTGATTTGCTATTAATAAAGTCCTAGTGGTTTCTATAATATGGCGATGTTTTCGTTCTGCCAGTCCATTTTGTTGAGGTGTATAAGGACAAGATCTTTGATGTGTGATGCCATGCAATTTAAGATAATTTTGAAAATCTGTGGATAAAAACTCTCCCCCTGAATCTGTGCGAAAAATAGTAATATCATTTTGAAACTTGTTTTTAACCATATTATGAAAAGTTTGAAAGTATGAAAATACTTCAGACTTATGTTTGAGAAAGTACATCCACGTATGTCAGGAGAAATCATCGACAAAAATAACATAGTAAACAAATCCTCCTTTAGAAATTACTGGTGCAGGACCCCAAACATCCGAGTGTATTAATTCAAGTGGTCTTGAAGAGAAAAATGTTCTGTTCTGAAATGGTAATCTTTTCATTTTGCCGAGAATACAATCTTTACAATCAAATGATTCAGAGTTACAAAATTTCCCTAGATTTGGAAAATGTTGGATTTTGGCTATATGTGGGTGACCAAGTCTCTTATGCCACAGTTCCAACTCTATTTTTTGAATATTATAACAAAAAGCTTTCTTCGGCATTTCCAAAAAATCCATGTAATAGAGTCCTCCTTCTCTATGGCCTTCCCCAATCAGCTTGCCTGACTGACGATCCTGTACCCAACAACCATGAGAAGAAAAAGAAATATTACACCCATAATCAGAAATTTGAGATACAGATAAAAGATTTAAATTTAATTTGGGAACATGTCTAATTTCTAGAATATTTTTTTTTTTTGTTTTATAAATTTTTTCAAAATTTCCTATTTCTTCTATTTCAAGAGAAGTCCCATCAGCAGTAAAGACCTTTGACACACTTGTTTTATTTTTAACACATTTGGATAGACTTTGATTATTTGGGGTCATATGAAAAGATGCACCAGAGTCAAGAAGCCAAGAAATTTTACCTAGATCAGAAAAAGATGAGGCTGCTGCGCCGGTTGAAGCTTCAAATGAGGAAGAGGCACCTTTGATGAGAGGCTGAAAAATCTCCATTAGTTGGGCCAGGGAAACTGGTGCATCCTGATCTTTAGGCTCCGATCCAGCAATTGCAGCTCTTTTTTCTCTCAGCTCCTTAAGTTTGGGACATTGTGGCCTGTAGTGTCCCGGTTCATGACAGTGATGACAAATAACTTTCTTCTTATCATAGTCACCATTTTGTCGGTTAAAGTGAGGAGGCCTATATGATTGAACATGATTCCCTGGTCTAGATACGGCTAAAACGGAATCATCTTCAATTTTTAAAGAACCTTTCCGGAGACGATTTTCTTCCATTGTTAACTCTTCAATAGTTTCAACAATAGAAGGAATTTTTCCCCGGTGAAGTAGGGCCGATTTAGTTGTTTCAAATTCCGGCCTTAATCCAGTGATAAACTGGTAAAAATGTTCAGCATTGAGTTGTTTCTGACGAAGCTCGATGTCTTCGGCACAATGCCACTTTGGTTCTAAAAGGGAAAGTTCTTCCTAAAGTTCGGACAACCCATTGTAATATTCACGAATAGTTTTGTCTCCTTGTGTCATCATTCGAACTTTTTCTTTGAGGTTGCACACGTGCAATATCTTTAAGGGAATACATATTCTTAAGGTATTCCCATGCCTTATCAGCATGATCAAATTTGGCAAGACTTGAGCATTTTTTAATGTCAACGCTATTGATAAGCCATGACATTATCTTCGCATGAGATATTCTCCATTCTTTCCATTTCTTCTCGTATGAGGCAATAGCCTTGATTTTCTCTTCTTCCGATAGAGGGACCTCTTTATCTCCCTCCTTTTTAGTAAGAGATAGCTTAGGTTCCGAATCAGAACCATCCACAATCCCCCATAAGCCTTTTCCCCATATATGGTGCTTCATGATTGAAGCCCATGTTACATAGTTCGTATCACTTAGTTTCATAGGCATGATGGTGACTTTATCATTGTCATCCATCGATTACAAGGAGAGAAAGAATAGGGATAGAAGAGAAACAAGAAGGAAAATGAAAAAGAAAGAAAAAAAAAAACAATACAACAAGATGTGAAATCTTCTCCAATGAAGTGATAAAACACTTCTCTTCAAGTGGCGAACACTTTTGCAAACGGGCACGGAAACCGAGGCAGATTTTCCTCAAGATTTAGTACTTCTGCGGCTCTGATACCATGAAATGAAATGGGGATCTTCGAAACACGAGCTTAGATTAACAAGAGCAAGTGTCAAGAATGACACTAAAGCATAACCCTTAAAAAGGGTATAACTGGAAACAAAATAAAAATAAAAATGTATTCTTTATTGATATGAAAAACCAATTGCTTAAGAAGCATTGGAGTAAAATACAAGAGGGGCTGCACCCCTTTATATACACAGCTGAAAGAGGACTCAATAGAGCTGTTGGGCACAGTCCAACAGCTCTATTAAGAGCTGTTGGAATGTGTCAGTCCAACAGCTCTATTGCTAGTCAAGTCTGGACAGGACTTGAGTAGCAACAGTCATTCTAGTTCAAACTGAACTAGATGACATAAAGACAAAAAATAAAAATAAAGGAAAAAAATTACAGAAATGAAAGAAATGAAAAATGTATTTATATATATATATATAATAATATAATATTATTATATATACATATATGTACAATTTTACATTTTAACAAATTATCCTCTATTTGGGGTTTTGGTTCCACTTTGATGCTTCTCCACTAGCCGTGATTGACTTTTCTTTAGGGGTATCCATGACCTTACTATCTAATCCTTTTAAGATTCCAACAGTAATACCCTTTTACTAGCCTAGTATGGATTCTAGGGTTATGCATATACTTCACCTCTAGACACCATTTTAGGGTTTCTCAAGTATGACCTTATGTCAACACCAATGCACTTTCACTACCCTAGTGTGGATTCTAGGGTTTCAAACACTGCCTTTACCACACCATTCACATCCATTGCTCCATGTGGTTTTCCCTTCATTTGGGGCTGCTGTCACCTCAAGAGCACCAAGAACTCCTTCAGTCACTAAACACCACACCAAATAATTTCATTCCTTGGGTTTTCACACACTCCAACATGTGAAAGCAAACAAACTCGACCGTATCAGAGGTTATAACTCTCTAATCTCCAGAAATCAAGAAAATCTCATACTTCAACCACAAGAAAATAGTTGAAAAATACATAGTTCCCAAACCTTTCACCAAAAATACTGAAAAATCATATGAACCTTGAAAAATGCCAAATCGGTGGAAGCTACCATACCCAAATACCAAATCTTCTCCTAAGGCTACATGTGATGTCAGCAGCTGACGTCAACTAGCAGTAAGTTTGACCTGGTCTTCCTTGTTCTATTGGCTTTGATACCATCTTAAATAAAGGTTTCTGTACCTGAAAAAACGTTACAGAAGGCAGAATGGAAGATAGAACAAGAGAGAAGATGAAGGGAAGAAGAAGAAGAAGAAATGAGGGAAACAAGGGAGCTAATGCAGCAGACCTGTCTCTCCTTTTTTATTATTCTAATGACAATACAAGGAAGTCCAAAAATGCCCTGTTACAAGTTTTTCCATAGTTTCATGTAGGGATTCAAACATCCTTGTGCTAGTCAACTGTGTTTGGATAAAATTGTCTCTCTTCAACAATCATGTTTCATTTTAAGATGGTTTTCATTGGTTTAGGACCTAGTTGTTTTGAACCTGCATCAATACACATACATTGTTTTTGTATTGTAACTTTTAGTTTATTTTCAGTGCTGGTATGACATTTCCATTTCTGAATTTTTTATGCTTAGAACATTTTGGTTGATGATTTATTATACTGGTGTCATACATTTTGATTGCTGATTTCTTTTACCTCTGTCATCTTCATCATTTCTAATTAGTCTAACCTGTTGTGCAAAATATTGTGTATCGATGTTTAGTAGGTTCTATTTCATCAAGCGAGTACAAGAGATGGGAGAAAGCTGCAATTGCTGGAGTGTCATTGGTTGCTGATGCTGCTGCACACTTGGAGCGCACCAATAATAGATTTCTCTCGGATGGACTTCTGGGCGAGCTACCCTGCAAGCCATCTTCCTCTTCTGAAGGTAAGATCTTGAACATAGTGAACAACGTTGGACACAATGAAGTGCCGAAGCTGAGTTTGTAGCATCTTATTCAGAGCGCAGGAATATCCAACTTGAGAACACAGATAGGCATAGGCACACAACACTACACTGTGGATCGGCCACAGCACAGTTTTGTGAGATTATGGGAGTTGATGTTCTACAGAGACATATCATGAATCCATCTGAACCAGCGCAAGGTACTGGACTATTGTCAAAAGACCCCAAATTGAAATTGCAGCTATTCCCAATAGATGACCGTACGCTGAAAGGAATGGAGAAGGTAATTAAAATTGGAAAAGGTCTGGAACTTTATTTAGTTGTTTGTTGTACTGGATTCTTTCATGTTCACGTGTTTTTTGCACATCCTGTAGGATGACCACAATCCACACTTAGAACTCACTGTTGGAGCTCGAAAGAAGATATCCTCAATAATAGAGCATTTAACTCGCAAATGGGGCAACTCAAGCATAGCATCAGGGGAGCTCATACTCTTCCCATATGCTGTTCATCAAGGAAATATTGCAGGTCATCAGAGATGGACTCTGGGGGACTCCTTTGTTAGTGCTGCAGATGTGTATTCAGATCTTGGAAGCCCAGCTGTTTTTCGTTTAAGGTTTGTATTTCATAGGATTGTGAATTTGAGGATTATCTTCTTCATCAAAGCAGTAGGTGATCTTAAAGAGATATTGCTCTACCTTTTTTAATTGTTGAAAAGGAATTACTAAGAATTATCAAGCTCTCTGACTTTGATCCTTCTCTTTTAAGGTATGGATGGTTTTCTAGCACAGTGCCTGATCACGGATCCTTTGGGCAATCATCATTTCATCATTTGGGTGTGTGCTTGCATTCTGACAAAGAAAATCTGACCATGGACACAAACTTCACTTCTATGAATCAAATGCCACCTTTTGCTCATGAAGAAGGTCGAGCAATGAATGAAAATGGTTCAGCAGGTGCAAATATAAATACGTCAATTAGCATTTCTTTGAGTGAATCAAAGCGTGACAATTCCCATTTTGGTCATGCCGCCAAGAACCATGGCTCTTCAGATAGCTGCTCTATTGATAACAGTAAGCATCCTACAGCGGTCACATCTTTCAAGAACCTTCAGACACCATCAGAGAATCCACCAACACCCTCACTTGGTGAAGACAGCACGGATGGATTTCTGCGGAATCTCTTTCAAAATACGGTATGGTGTCTTTCCATGTGCTGTTATAGTGCCGTTGTAAGTGCTTTGACATTCTATGGTTTGTCTCAACCGTTATTCAGGATAACATGCCGGCAGGTGGTGGAGCCACTTTGGCAACAGCAGAGTGGGCGGATAGCCTCACCAATTACATCATGGGTGATTTTCTATCTGAAGCATCAAATGCTACAGATGCCGTTGTTGTAGCACAAAGTGCTGCCACCAGCAGTGTGTGTCTTCAGCAGACACCATTTTGTTCTGATTCATTTGATGCAGCAATAGCAACACATATATCCCGACATCAAAATGCTACTGGTGTTTCAACTAACGTTTGGAATTCATCCCTTTGGGATGCAGAGGATACACGTGATGCATTTTCTTTTCAGAAGGATAATCGTTCACAGGATAATGCATGTCATTCATACAGAAATGCTTCGATAGAGAAGTGTGACCAGGATATCTTTTCAAATACAACAGGATATGCTGAATTGGTTCAGGTATGTTAATGAAGTTGAAAGAGATGTCAGAACTGTCACATGGGTGCGGGGGCGGGGGTGCGGCACTTTCAAAAACCTTGGGTGCGGGGGTGCGGCAGGGGCTAAAATGTGTATATATATATATATATATATATATATATATATATATATATAGAGAGAGAGAGAGAGAGAGAGAGAGAGGTCGGGGTTCCCCCCGACGCGGGTCCCGCTGCACGGTCAGTGGGCGGGGGGTTATAGGGGGGCAGGGGCAGCGCCCCTCCCCCCCAAGATTTTTTTTAAAATTCCGCAGCCCATTTCATAGGGCAATTTAAAAAAAAAATCCAAAAAATGGACCGAAATGACCCTGGGTGTGGTCAATGCACCCAAGGTCGGGTTGACCGCACCCGCGTCGATGCGGTGCGGCACCCTGCTAGCTGAATCCCTGTTACATAGTGTCAGAATGATATTTATGTTTTGCTTTCTCCAAGGTCACATTTAGAAAGAGGGATTCATTTTCACAGATGAAAATAAATTATAGTAGATAAAATTGTTTGGGTTAGTTCGTTATGTTTGTTTTGTATTGTATTAAAGGGGACATAATCAAATTTGTCATGTTTGTTTTACGTAATAAAGAACAGGATTTAATATAGACATGGTCCTTTCAATTGGATTTGATCTTGGGTTCAAATCTAAAAATTATTGGATTTGTATATCTTCTGATGGTAGCCTATGATTTGATGGATTTAAATGGATGGGATCCAAATCCAAATGGGGTTGATTAGAAATTCCAGCTATGTCTTGTATGGGTTTGTTAGACTCTGTGGTAATGCCCAGTTCCAACTTGTTTGAAAGTGGTTGATTCTGGGGAGATCAAGGTGTGTGTGTGTGTGTGAGAGAGAGAGAGAGAGAGAGAGAGAGAGAGAGAGAGAGAGAGAGAGAGAGAGAGAGAGAGAGAGCTTATGATTTGATGGAATTAAATGGATGCAATCCAAATCCAAATGGGGTTGATTATAAATTCTAGCCGTCTTTTATGGGTTTGTTTGTCTTTTATGGGTTTGTTAGGATCTGTGGTAATGCCCATATCCAACTTGTTTGAAAGTGGTTGATGCAGAGAGATCAAGGTGATGGGTGGTGGGCGGGGCGAGAGAGCAAAATTTTTTGTGAGAACTGAAGCTGCACTTCAGGACTCATAAAAATTACCTTTTGATTGAGATCTGTTTTTCCATTGACTTTGGAATTGATCCAATTGCCTAGTTTTGGAGCTTATATTACAAAGTATGCGTTTCCATGAGAAAGTGACACTTCCTCACTTTCTAAACGTGCCCTAAATACTGAGGGTTTTTTGCTGCTATACCATCATGCCTGCTGTCTAGTTTATCACTTTTTTTTCGCTCTCTTTATTTTTTTCATTTTGCAGGAGTTCAATGGAACAGAACACCCTTCTGAAGATGTTGAAGCTGATGTGCAGAACATGAAACAAAACCAAGGAAGTGAAAAGAACTTTGGCATCTCAGATATTTATTGGGTTTGTGCATCTTTTCTTTTCAATTTTAATGAATGAGTTACAGCCTGCAAAGCATCAAAATAACTGCTCTAATTCCTTGGTCCATCTTGTCTCTGTGCAGCCTGATTCGTTAGGATGCATGCTAGACTTTGGTTTTTCATCGTCAAGGTTCCAGAACCAGTGTTTGTTGAACTCAGACAGTATGAATAGCCTCAGTGGCCTCATTGCTAGCAGTCTGGATGCCTTTCAGAGTTGCTCTTTTTTTGGTGCAGAGAAGAGGGCGGTCTCATCATGTGAAGGAGCTCAGTCTCAAATGCCTAACAACGTGGCGTTGGGGAATCCTGTAATATTAGATCAGAGTAAACCAAAGATTTCTGACAATCCCGGGAGTAAGTTGACCGATGCAATTTCTCTTGGGACCTGACTGAACCAATCTCTTATCTTCCAGCTCATTCAGGCAAAGAAAATGTAGTTCAGTTTTTCAGGATAGAAAATTACTTCAGCTCTCACCATGTCCGTCCGTGCAGATATGTATACATTGTTATTTAGTCCTTGGGAAAGAAGAAAGGAAAGAAAGTTCTTGTTCTCCCAAAATGTACAGATCAATGTGGTTAACAACTAAAGGGTTTAAGTTGAAATAAGCATGTGAAAAGGCAGTGATAAACCCAATTTCACAATTCCTTGAATTGGTTTAACTTTCATTTGAAACATTCATCCTAAAAACCAGTTTGTTTTCTTTGGTTTTTGGGTCTTGTTCTGTTGGTTAAAGCCATGAAATTTGTCTTTGGACTGACAGCTACGTTGTGGGGACGTTCTAAAGGCTGTACACGGGAAGTAACAAACTAAACTTGAGCTATGATCAAATTGATAACCAAAGCTGAAGACAAAACAACCTTTCTACATCGAGCCCAAGACAGCTAGGTCAATCATAGGGCACTTGAGATTCGTTCCACATGCGCCCTCTTAATCTTATTGGATTTGACTGGATAATAATAGTTCAGAAAATGACTGTTCTGTACTACAAAAATGATGCATTTTTTCAAAAATGCTTTACAATTTTTTAAAGTCTGTCTGATAAAAGGACTATTTTACTCTTTACACAAGCGAGTTTTTTCAGGTTTCTTTACACAAGGAGTTTTTTCAGGTTCGCGCGATATATTGGTACACTTCTTGATTATCACAAACTTTCACTAAAAGGTAGATACACATTTTTTTTTGCTGACCTCACGATGTTCGCATGACCAAACTTGTGAACTTCTTGAAACTGAAACTTGTTGCAACTTCGTAAATATTTCACTAAATTCACATGTATTGTACGAAGTTTGCATGACCAAATTTACAAATTTTTTTAACTAAAATGTTTCAAAACTTCACATACATAGTACAAAGTTTGCATTACTAAATATGCAAACTTTTTGTAACTAAAACCAAGAAACTTTATAAATTTTTAGCTTTAAAGGGACTTTTTTTACCCTTCACACAAGCAAATTTCTTCTATATATGTGAATTTTCTTTCAAATATGCACTTTTCCTCATAAATATGTGAATTTTCTCCCAAATATGCGTACTTCACAATTATAACCTGTGAGCCTTTGTTAAGTAAATACTCTTTGATGAGATTCACAATTGTATGCTTACATTTCCAAATATAGTATATGTGGATCTTGTGCTTCGTTTGCGGTCTTTCTTAACATTCACACATTGGACATTAGATTCATAAATGTTTTGAAGACTTAAATGTGAACCTCTTCATTTTTTGTGAATGTTTGTACTAGCATTAAATACGATGCTTTGATATTTATTTAAAAAGTGATGATTCGCATTTTAGGGCTCATATTCGTATTTTAGTGCTTTGTTTGTGCCCCCCAATCCCTTTAGCCCCACCATGTTACCTCTGGCAATTTTTTTTTTTTACATTTTTCAGCGCCTATTTTTGGTGATTAGTTTTCAATGAGTATTTTCGATGACACTTCATCAATGATTTTTTTAGCGTCTAGGACATCATCGACAATGAGATATTCTGGTAAGCACATCGCTATTGGCTAAAATAGTTATTTTTTAAATTTTTTGTCATGAATCCATTTTTTTATGAATAAATTATTTTGGTATTCTTTTTTTTGTTAAATAAATACATAAATGTACAACTCTAAAAATTGCTTTATATTATACTTGTTTATGTTATTTTGGCATTCTCTCTTTTGGTAAGCACATATTTTTTGTATTCTCTTTCTAAATTTTGTTTTACTTTTAGACATGCCTATTTATCCTATGCATTGCATTTTTTTTTAGGCATGTTACTTGATTTCACTTTTGATCATAATTCTTATACATTTTATGGATCTTGATTTGGGATTCATGATAAAATATCCTCTTCTCATATGCCTCTTAATTTGTTCTACAAACAATAAGTGTCAATCATCAATTTATTTATTTTATTTTTGTAAGAAATTCTTTAATTATTGATTATAAAATGATGATTGAAGAGACTGTCATGAAGACAATAATACCTACACCAACACCTACTAATGAAACATAGTAACAAATACCTTATCCACTTACTGATTTGTCATATTATGAAATATAATTGAAGCTTGACACGTGGATAAATAATGAACCTGCTTTGTGGCAAAAAATATGGTGACCGACATATGCCACGGGAAATGCAACATGAGTAAGAGGAGGCCTAGAAAGTTGGGCTCAAATAAGCAGCCTACACTTTCAGTGGCCAAAAGTATTGCAAAAGAAAAGTTTGAGAAGTTTGTGGCCAAAACCATGTCTCTTATTCCAGAAGCATCGAATGAGGAAGATTCATGTGTGCATTCAGTGGTGAAGAAGTTGAATGAGTCATTGATTGAGTCTGAGGTTGTTGCTAACCTTAATGCCCTACTAGAAGAAGCAAAAGAGGTAGCCACATGCAGTGGCAGTGATGTGAATGCTATGGTTGAGGTGGAGAAGAATTTAGAAAAGATATGAGGAAAAGATGCTGAGGTGGTGAATGATGTTGATGGTCCTCAGTTGAAGGAGGAGAGTAAGTGATGCAGAGCATCCTGAAGATCCGAGCTTTGAAGATGAATTGGATCCAAATCTAATTCCTAAGATCTATTCTAAGATGCAATCCAAGGCAGATCTAATCGTGCAGGACTATCCGGGTCCAATTGGATCTCTGTCAACCCAGACTCATTTTGATTATTATGTTTAAATTTTTGAGATATTTTGCATCTTTCTTAGAGATTATATTTTTATTATTTCGATTCCATTTTGGCATGTGAGGAATCACATTAAACATGTTTTTTTATTTTTTAGAAGCCAGATTCTATGGATCTGGATAGTTCTGGTACTCTGTAGGATTTTTTTGTGGTACTAGAGGGTGTATGGG
This sequence comes from Nuphar pumila, assembly GCF_984573655.1. Taxonomy (NCBI): domain Eukaryota; kingdom Viridiplantae; phylum Streptophyta; class Magnoliopsida; order Nymphaeales; family Nymphaeaceae; genus Nuphar; species Nuphar pumila. Next base: position 25,125,650 of record NC_143251.1, read on the forward strand.
GTCCAAGGGTAGTTTTTTATTTTTTACATTATCGCTTCTTTAATGTGTTGGTGCAGAATCCATTTAATGCCTCGATCCAGTTCTGGATCGAGATTCGCTTTCAAAGAGGGGTCCTAGTTGGCGCCACATGAGTGCGGTCCATCTTGAACTTCATTCAAATTTGCTTTGACCAGTCCAAAGTAAAAAATGGACTGTTGGTGAGTTAATCTCTCTTGGCAAGAATGAGACCTTGCACGCTCGTTTTTGGCGCAAGGCTTGGGAAGGTCCATGGCCTCTTTATTGTGGCCCTTCCCAAGCAATCCAAGCCCTTAATTAGGGGAGGTCGACCAAGGGGTTAGAGGCTTCTTCTTCATTTTGAAAAATCGTGAGTTCTTGCTGGAATTTTGGGTGTGAATGTTTGGTGGAAGATTGCTTGGGGAAGAAGGTGAAACCGTGTATCACCTTGTGAGGTGGAGAGTGAGCTTTTGAGAAGTTATTCTCGTGGTGGTTGTGATAACTTGTTTGTGGTGGCTGAAATCCATTCCTACGGGTTGTGGTTCATTTTTGGCGTTGATTCCTTCCTAACGGTGGCCATTATCATCTCCAATCCGGATATTATCCTTAGTTTCTTCGTTCTAGACCTTTGCTACTGTTATTCGCATTTATTTTGCGATTGTTCTAGATTTATCGTTGTTAAGTTGTATTGAATCATTAGAGAATTGCAAATACATACTTAGAAGTGTTTTATGTTATGATTAGTCTTATTTGGTCTCATGTTCTTTCGGATTAATGCTATGTATGAATGAACTCAGATCCTTTTAAAAAGACCAAACACTATTACGAGATAACAGAGGCATCCTTGATAAAACACCCATGTCAGACTCATTTCTAAATGGATTTTCGCGTTCTTTAGCTTTATGAAAAGCTAAGACAATTTTCTATAATTTTGTAGTTGAACACTTTTCGAGATTCGTTCATTTAAGCATCTGAATCTGGCCAGCAAGATGTCAAACTGACAGAAGTCCACTGTCTCTTTTCTGCTATAGAATCGTTAGAGTTGTGTTCGGAATTTTCTCGTTATCAAAAGATTTCGTGCATGAAATTTAGATTTTTTGATCCTGTGAAAAAATAAGATCTAAACCTACATCTTTCATGTTTAGAAAGTTTGTTGAATCATTGTCTTTGTGCTCCGAAAATATCAATTTCTGCTACTATTATTTTGCTTGGAGTTTTTGGTTTCATGCGCGTTAACTATTACCATTTTATAAGTTCAAAAATTCATAGCGGGTCATAGAAATTTTAGAAAATTATGATCTTTAGTGTTCTGGAAAGGTCTAGATCTGACCTTCGTTTCGTCAGTTGTGCATTTTTGCAAACTTTAATGTTTAAGGGGTCAAAAATCCCTTCAAACAGTCTATCTCTGGAATCCAATAGTTTGTTTTGGACTTATTTAGCAGTCCTGGTTCTAAGTTCGTGGAACGGACAATCTTGATCTGAATCTAGTGTTTCTAGATTTTTTGGAAAGCTGTGTGAGTCTCACACGACTTTTATTTGGACCGCCTTTGTCGAATTAGAGCGCACAGGTCCCAAAAATTTATTTTTCATAGTTCTGTTCAAACTCTGCATCGTATAAGTTTCTGCATGCGTTTGGATCCTGAATCGTGGATCGGTGTGTACCGAGTCCACACCGTATCATTGCATCAGTAAGGGTCCCTCTGTAGATGAGGTACCTCAACAAAAAGAGAAGACCCTGGTTGTAGAGTGTGCAAAAGGATGTTGATGAGTTTGTGGAGGTGAAAGATGAGTCCTTAGATAAGCAAGTGCATGTATCAAGAAAGAGGCTACAGTGATAAAGGTCTAGTTCTTGTGAACAGGTACTTGTTATATATATATATATATATATATATATATATATATATATATATATATATATATATATATATATATATATATATATGTGTGTGTGTGTGTGTGTGTGTGTGTGTGTGTGTGTTTGTATTGATTCTAGATTATAATTATTCACTAAATTATAATTCATTACATTATCATATATATATATATATATATATATATATATATATATATATATATATATATATGCACGTGTGTGTTTATGTTGATTCTAAATTACACAATCATTTATTAAATTGTCATATCTAGATTAGTTTGTATTTCAATTAGATTGTGAAATTTAAACTTCAAACATGCTTTGAATAGTGAGTTTAGATTTAGATCTAAATTTGAATTTTAATTGTGTGCTTGGTTTTGAATTTAAAATATAATATTATATCAAAATTTTAATTTTAAGTTATATGTTTTTTTATGAATTTTGATATTTGACTGATTCCATGCAAATTTTATTATGATTGCAGGATTCACAGGATCAAGACTAAGATCCAACACCACTTATGCATTGGTTTTATTGGTTCTATACGCATTCCTGATTCTTAACACTATCAGAGAAAATGTTAAAAAATTCTTGGAGGTTACACCATGGAAAATTTCTCATAGTCTTGTAGATTTCATAGAGTAGTTATGGAACCCGAAAACCATCATGTTTAAGATCTTTAATTTTGAGATGACCATCACTTTGAAAGACGTGACACACATCACTAGACTGAAGTGTCACAGAAAGCCAGTGAATGTATCTTGGTTTGGAGATTTGAAACACCTATGTGAAGTGTTATTGGGAGTACCTGAGGATGCATTCGAAGGTAAAAGGTTGAAGTTGTCTTAGTTGAGGAAGACATATGACAACAATAAGACCAAAAGAATGAAGGAAAAAATACCCTATGTTGGAGGGAAAACCAATCATAAGGTAGAGAGAAAATTGAGGGCATTCACACTCTACTTCTTGGGCACCTGTTTATTCATCAACAATGGTGGAAAGTCAATCAATACATCATATGTGCAACTGCTACAAGACTTGGATAAAATCGCTGAATTTTAGTAAAGAGCAACTTCACTTGCACACTTATATGCAACATTGAGTCAAGTGAAGCATGAAAAAAAATATGATCGACATGTTGGTGTTGTTGGAGGTACAAATATTGATTTGATTTTATTGATATAAAAATATGATTTTATTATCTTTATTTACTAATTTATGTACTAATTCATGTATTGATCCTTGCAGGTTTAGATATGAGAGCACATATCCATTGGAAGACCCATTTTACATGACCTAGTCCCTCAATTTTCATGTATTGCTATATGAATTAGGTCACACTGGAGAGGAAGAGGACAAAAATTATGTTGTATTGACCAAATCACATGTATGTATACATTGAAAAAGTAGTTATTTTTTTATAAATAATGCAATATAAGAATAACCATGAATGAAACTTTATTTCATAGGTAATGTGGTGCCGCTATGGGGATGATGTAGTGGAGGATGTGGTTGTCCAAGCCATGGACCTCACGAAGAAGAATATTTGGTTGCACAACATGAATGAAGTTGAACATTAAATGACCAACTAAGTTCTCTGATAATTTGGATATACTCAGCAACGACCCCTCACCCTCTTGTCGTTAGCAGAAGCATACTAACTTGTTTAAAGGATAAGTCTAATGGTTGCCCTATGTTCTCCTTTAAATTAGCACGACAACAATGATGATATCAGCTTGTATTCCATAATATTTCATCACATGAGAATGAACCTGATGACACCCAGTAGTTGCCAAGTCATTCCATGATTAAGAGGGGCTTCAAGGAGATGATAATGTATATATACATATATTAACTCTGTTTACAAATTTACTTTCATTACAAATTTATTACATTGTATACACATACACATATATATTGATTACAAATGAATGAAGAAAATGTAAATAGGAGCGAAGAGAGAAGCAACAAAGGACTTTAAGTGGAGAGAGTGTAGACTTAGCTCGTGCAAGAGCTGGACTCTGTAGGCTGTAGGATCTGCTTGAATCCAAGGATAAGGAGTTGTCTAACAATGACCATATTATTTTGGGTTTACAAGAGCTTTCACAAACTCAAGCAACTCTCTAACAAGGATAGAGAGCTTGAGGAGCTAACAACAAGAGAGCAGTAGTTGCTGTCTCTACAACATGGTGCTCCTATTTGTTTTTGTTATATAGATACATTCGTAAACAAATATAATTTGTATAGGTATATTTTTTGTTTACGTACACTATTTATAACATAAACGTATATACTATAAATCTTTGTAACAAGAACATATATAGTGTTAATGTTTGTAACATGTTCATTTATGAATAAATGAAATAAATAATTCTATGAGAGGTTTATTTTTTAATGAATAAATAATTGTACGAGTGGATTCATTTTTTAATGAATGAGATGAATATATATCTATAAACAAGTTCATTTTTGAATAAATAAATTGTATGAGCAGGTTCATTTTTTAATGAATGCAATATATGAACATGTTCATTTTTTAATGAATGATTAAATCCAATGTATGAGCAGGTTTATTTTTTGATGAATGTGATGAATGCAATGTATGAAGGCTCATTTTTAAATGAATAGAATAAATATATTGTATGAGCAAGTTCATTTTTGAATGAATGAATGAATGATTGTATGAGCATGTTCATTTTTTAATGAATGCAATGTATGAGGATACTCGTAATGTATTTGTGAAGGTCTTGCTGTGTTTGTAGAGGACTTATGTAAGTGTGAAAGTCAAAGACATTCATAACTGATATTTTGCAAACGTCGATACATTTGTGAATTTTTTTTAGGAGTATTTAGTTGTGAAGGCTGTACTCAATTGTAAATGACCTGAAATTCACACAATCTGATGTGCAAATGTCGTGTAATTAAACCTTGTCATACACATATTATCATTCATTCCATTCATTAAAAAATGAACATGCTCACACATGCTCATACAATTATTCATTCCAATCATTCATAAAAAATAAACATGCTCACACTATCATTCATTCATTTATAAATGAATATGCTCATATAATTGTTTATTCATTCCAATCATTTATGAAAAAATATACTCATACAATCATTTCATTTTGATGTGCAAATATTGTCAACAATGGCTCAAAAAATTCCACATTTACTTCATGTCAACTTTCTCATCAAGGTCCTTGATCATGCATTTATTTTAGCATTTTATCATATTAATTCATGCATGATCCAATGAATAATCACATTAAATTCCCACATTTATCATTAGTTTCGAGAAAACACATGAAAAAGATAAATATCGGAAAAAGCATAAATTGCAAGTTAATTTGGCGAATTAGTTTGTTTAGAAATTAGTTACTGATATTTTCTTTAGGATTTAGATTTTTAAACCGACAAAATAGTTTTTTAGAAAGTCTTAGTAGTTTAGTAAATAGTGTAGTTTTTATTAGAGTTTTTAGAAAACTTTTTTTATTTTAAGCCCTTTGTAGGAATTTTAGAAAATAAGTGGATTGTTTTCTAAAACCCCCTCTCTTTAAATAACCCACGTAGGGTTTGAGAGGGGTTGTCTTCTCCCTTGCAAAGCCCCTCTCTTCTTCCCCTTCCTCCCACGTCTTTCTTTGCCTCTTCTTCTTCTTCTCCCTCTTTTTCTCCTCTTTTCTCTTTTCGGTGGAGTGCAATCCGGCGGCAACGCAAGAAGGAGGAGTCCAACCTTCTTTCTCTCAACCAAAACTGTAAGTTCTTCTTCTTTCCTTCCTCTCTAATTCTTCCCCTCCTTCTTCTACGTGTTTCCTTTTCCTTACTGTTGTAATTCACATCACATCAAGTTGTTTAAAAAAATAACACAAAACAAAAGATTAAAGTCTGTTTGTGCGATTTCCGATTTCTGCATCGTTTTGATTTTTTTGTTTTTAGATTTTCTTCTACTGCATCGCATCTTGCATCTCTGCATAGCATCATTCCATTTTACATCACTGCATCTTTGCATCCACATTGATCCACCGTGAAAATCATACTCCGGATCTGCCAGAACTCCTCAAGGTCTGTCGTGAAAAGTCATTGCCGAATTTCTGTTACTCACGGTGAACCTCTGTCGTGAGAGTCTGATCAGCCGGATGTCACCAAGAAAATACCTGATTCAAGTGAAAATCTGAGTTCACGGGGACATCCGATCGGATTTATCGTGAAATCTTGTTTTGCCAGAATCACTCCAGCAACTGCTGGAATCGCTCCTGTTCTGCCAGAACCTGCTCCAATCTTCCGAAATTCATATGTCTCTCCGACCGGAATGCCTTTGAGTCACCATGAAAACCTCTTCAGTCTGCCAGGAAACCTCTGTTTGATCCGGTGGGATTCCTTAGCTTCTATCGTAGTAACTTGCATTCGTCGGAATCCTTCAAATTCAACGTTTAGGCATTCACTACTTGAATTCTGATGATCAGTGGCTACCAGATTTCCATCTGATATACTGGATTGAAATCGGATTGAATTGCTTCAGTCAGTCAGAATCCCAATCTGATTGTTGGATTTCATTTGCCTAGCATAGCCACTGGTACATTCCGTGAACCTCATTTTCATGGTTGTTGGCTTTTAAAGTTCATTTTTCATGGCAGAATGTGTTGTTAAAAGAAGTCTTTCACGGGATGTTTGTTTTTAAAGTTCATCTTTCATGGCATTAGTTTTAAAGCCTATTTCACGGCTAGTTCAATCACTATTTCACGACAAGTGTTAATAGGATTGGTTTTTGAAACAGATTTTCACAGACTCATGTTTTTTTTTAACCAATCTTCTTGTGTGTTTTTTATTTTTTTTAAGACCAAATTTCATAGTTGTATGCAATTATCCAAGTCACAACACGTCATTAGTTTCATTAGCATTTTAATTTCATTAGTTTCATTAGGTATATTATTTTATTTTCATTAGTTTTTTTTTAATTTGAGTTTTACGTGATTTTCATCTTAGGCATATCATTTTATTTCACATTTTATTTTGCACTTCTAACATTGCATTTTAGTTTTATTTTACGTTTTGCATTTAGTTTTACTTTAGATATATCATTTTGTATAGTTTATGCATTTTTAGGTATTTTGGTCATTTTAGTTTTTACCTATTGCATTCTTTTATTTAGTATATTCTTATAGTATTTTACATTATTTTAGTATAGCACTATTTGTTTCATCTTTCTGCTTTGTGTGATTGTGTTTTGCAGGAAAGCGCAGAACGAAGGCAAGTGAGCGAGATACGTGACGGCACGAGTCCGACACGTGACATGAGACGCGAGTGTAGAAGACACATTTTGCTTTTCTTTTAGAATTTAGAAATTCAATTCAATTTTGGGTTTGTAATAAAATCATTTTAAACCCTCTGCGTAGGGTAAATATTTGATGTAATAGTTAAGTAGTTTTATTTTCTCATAGTTTTCCATTTTAGGCAATAAATCATAGTTTAGTTGTGTGTTTGAATACAAGTATTCCCGTTCCCTGAGTTCGACCCGGTCTCTACCACTAGTGAGAACCGATTTTTATTATTTGATGTTTGGTTTTCACATGCTTTTCATTTAAAAATCTTTTCAAAACTACAATTTCATCAAAAAGACATCAAATTTTTGGCGTCGTTGCAGGGGAACGGCGAAATATGAGTATTAACTTTATTGCCTTGTGTTTATTCTCGTATTTAGGTTGTTAGTTTAATTCAGTTCTTGAATTAGGATTGTTTAATTGATTAATTAGGATTGTTTAGTTTGCTTTTCGCATTTATGCTTGAAACTACGTGTGTGCATACCGTAGAGACGAGCTTACTTTTCTGCACAACCCACCCACTAGGATCCTCTTAGAAGTGATTGTGTACGATTGGTACCGTGCACATAGATTTCATTTTTTTGCATAATCCCTGCTGTTTGGAACTGCGTGGTGTTTGTTTATTTCTCACTTTTTGGCTTTGTTTTTGTTTACTCGCTTTGTGGTGTGTGTGTTTTGGCCGCTGACGCGTTAGTTAGGTAGAAAAACCCAAATCAGGATAGTTGTTGCACCGGTCTACCTCGTGGTGTATGCAAGGGCGACACTCGCTTGACCCCGAGCTTGTTGAGCCAATCGAGGACCCCGAGTCCCTTATCAGAAGAGCCCATAGAGCTGCAACCATGGCTGAGGATCAACAGATGATTCGTCCCCTTAGGAAGTACTTCATGCCCAATACATATACTCTCGCCTTCTGCATCACGAGATCTGATGTAGGAGCAAACCACTTTGAGATTAAGGTCAGTGTAATCCAAATGCTACCTTCATTTTATGGCCTTAGCAATGAAGACCCATATCGTCATCTCGATGAATTCCTTGAGATTTGCTCGATAGTGCAAATCAATAATTTTAGAGACGATGCTATGAGGTTGACTTTATTCCCCTTCTCTCTGACGGACAAAGCCAAGCATTGGCTGATGGTGTTAGATACCGTTCAAATTACCACTTGGGAACATATGCAAAGGGAGTTCTTAAAAAAATATTTTCTAATTGGTAAGACGAATCAGTATCGAAAGGCCATCGCCAACTTTTTGCAAATAGAGGGGGAAATGTTTCACGAAACTTGGGAGAGGATGAAGGATCTTCTCTGCAAGTGTCCCCACCACCAGGTGCCTCGCTGACAACTGGTGCAATATTTCTATGATGGTCATACTGAGAAGAACCGTCAAATGGTTGATTCGTCGTGTGGGGGCAGTTTTATGCTCAAGAGTGAGGACGAGGTTTGGTCTTTATTTAAGACCTTGAGTGAGAGCAAGATGTATCATGCCTTGTCTTCACGGCTCGATAGGAACACATTTGTGCCTAGTGGTCCTAGGAAAATTAGGATTTCCGAAGTAGGGTCTGAGCGAATTTGCAAACCAAGGTCGACCTGTTGACTAGGAAATTAGATCACTTCCTAGCAAATTCTTTGCAAAGTCTAGTAGGAAGAGTGTGCGAGCTATGCGCTAGCCCTGCACATTATATTTTTTAGTGTCTGGCAGCACCGCTATATCCTGAATTTGTTGAGGAGCAGGTGAATGTTTCCCAAGGGTTTGCTAGACCCATGCATGATCCATTTGCACCCACATATAACCCGGAATGGCAAAACCACCGCAATTTTGACCCACCCCACCAGCCCTCTCATACACAGCACAGACAGGGTAACCTTCCACAAGGTTACTTGCATCCGACATTGCCACTGTCCCACCCTACGCTTAGCTTGCATTTTCCTCAAGAGCCCACATCGAGCTCATCTTTTCAGGAGAAGTTGTTAGAAGCCTTTTCTGACATTAAGGCCACATTCTGTTCCCACATACATTCAATAGCCAAGCTAGAGACTCAAATGAGACAGTTAGCTCAGGCCTTCAGCAGTCAAAGTGAGGGGAGCCTATTTAGTCAGTCTGTTGTCAACCCAAAGGGAAATAATCCCATATCATTTGACCTGCACCCTACAGATTCACATCCTACGCAGGTCAAATTTGTTACATCCCTTAGGAATGGGAATGCGTGTCACTCCATTTAGGAATCGATTCATGAACCCAATGTCATACTCACTGATGAGTCGATCTCCTCCATCAGGCCCCAGGAGAAGGGGCAAGGCCCACAACTTCTACAATCATCATATATTCATCGAGCCCCAGTCTCCCAGGCATTCAGACTGTCGATTTCTTTTAGCAAGCAAGAGGTGCTGATGCAAAAGATGCTTGACCTAGTCAAGCAGGATCATGACCACCACTTGTTTGAGGTTGCATATATCGATAGTCGATCGGTCCTAGACTCTCTTTTTGAGAGTAGTCTCCCAAAGGAGACTAACCTCTGCTCTTCCTGTAGCAAGACTCATGATATTACTTTTAGGGGTCGAGTGGGTGGAAACACAGTGCGCAGTGTCGCAGATGACACTCTTTTTCATAGAGATCCCGATTGAGCCTGACTTCATGTCCATTGATCTCATGGACGATAAAGGATTTCCAGAGATCCGTCTGGCTGAGGACGTAAAACTTAGTGTTTTATGTGAGGCAACCCATATTTGTGATGTACCATTAATAGCTTTAGTATTTTTTTGTTTTTAGGTAGTTTTTCTCCATGAGCGTCAAGCCTAGATAATGTATACATTGCATTCTTTTGCATATTTCTATGAGTTGTAAACTGTAAGATAGGTGAAACTTATGCAGAGCCATTCACATGTCGTATCAGGTAATGTTTCACAATGTGGATCAGGTGACCTCTACTCTTTTCTCTCATTCATTTCTTTCTCATATGCATTTACTTAGTTTCATGCAAGTATGGGGGAGTGCCACTGAAGACAGTGTCATTCAAGCATGGGGGAGGGTGTAGTTGGCACACCCAATTTTTTTGTCTTAGTACTTGCATTTTTTATGATAACTCATAAAAAATAGGCTTTTAAGGAATGAGTTTGAACTTATATGACTGTTTTACAACATCTAATATTTTAGAGAATTTTTAAGCCCCACGAAAAACTTTTTCTGACACGAATCTAAAAAATCATGGTTGTTTATGTGGATTTCAAAGAAATGATTATAGATGCATGTTAGAGTTTATTTTAAATCACAAGTATGAATATGCACATTTTTATTTTTGAAAACTAAGTAAATAAACAATATTGCATTTATGAGCTCAAAAGGTGAAAAGAGCATACGTTTAGTTGTTGATATCTTCGTACTCCTTAGTAGTTGGGCTTAGACACAAGTTGAAATGTTTGAGTTCCTTGTTGAAAAGGATAATGAAGGAAGTCAATTTTTTATCTACATTGATATCTGTGGCCTATTTTTTTCGAGCAAGTAGAGCCTGAGGGGTGTTTACACCTAGTGCCCTAAAGCCATCTGGTTTGGGAGCCACCGGCCCGAAAGCCCGTTACATGGACTTTATAGAGAGCCTAATAGATATTGACATTGCATATGACAAAGAAGTAGACTATACGTAAACTATAAAAAAATTGAAAGTCTAGTGACTTGAGCAATTAAGTTCGAGGGATACTTTGTATCTGGTGCCCTAAGGTCGTCTGGCTTGGGAGTCACTGATCCAAAGCTCGTTACACGGGTCACGAAAACTAGAAATTTGATATAGTGCTCAATAAAAGAAAGAAAAAAAATGTGTAAAAAATTGAAAATCAAGAAAAAGAAAAAGAAAAGAGCGAAAAAGACAAAAGTTCACTGCTCAGAAGCAAATATTGAGAAAACCTGTGCAAAACACATATGAGTGAGGATAAGTAAATAATATGTATGTATTTGAATTTCTGAGAATAAAACATAAATGATTATGCTATTTAGAAAAGTTAAAGAAAATATTTTATTTTGTGGTGGCAGGTAAAATACTCTAATCATGTTTTGATAATATAATGACATGAAATATTTGTGAAAACAAACTCCTTGACTGCCTAAGGATTTTTAAAGTTGAATTTTATGCATACATGATAGAGATGTTTGTGGGTAGCATCACTACAAACCCTCATGAGACCTTACTCATCCATTGGGGTAACTCAGGGGTTGAAATGGCTTGTTGCATGTGCTAAATGCAACCATGATTCCTACGAAAGTGAGTTAGTTGGTTAGTTCGTGTTTCTTTCAGTTTTGCTCCAATTTGCTCGATGACTAGCAAATGATAAGCATAGGGGTATTTGATCAACCATTTATTTTAGCATTTTATTATATTAATCCATGCATGATCCAATGAATAATCGCATTAATTCCCATATTTGTCATTAGTTTCGAGAAAACACATGAAAAAGATAAATATCGAAAAAAGCATAAATTGCAAGTTAATTTGGCGAATTAGTTTGTTTAGGAATTAGTTAGTGATATTTTCTTTAGGATTTAGATTTTTAAACCGACAAAATAGTTTTTTAGAAAGTCTTAGTAGTTTAGTAAATAGTGTAGTTTTTATTAAAGTTTTTAGAAAACATTTTTATTTTAAGCCCTTTGTAGGAATTTTAGAAAATAAGTGGGGCATTTTCTAAAACCCCCTCTCTTTAAATAACCCACGTAAGGTTTGAGAGGGGTTGTCTTCTCCCTTGCAAAGCCCCTCTCTTTTTCCCCTTCCTCTCCACCTCTTTATTTGCCTCTTCTTCTTCTTCTCCCTCTTTTTCTCCTCTTTTCTCTTTCCGGTGGAGTGAAATTCGGCGGTGGTGCAAGAAGGAGTCCAACCTTCTTTCTTTCAACCAAAACTATAAGTTCTTCTTCTTTCCTTCCTCTCTAATTCTTCCCCTCCTTTTTCTACGTGTTTCCTTTTCCTTAATGTTGCATTTCAGATTAGATCAAGTTGTTTAAAAAAAAAACACAAAACAAAAGATTAAAGTCTGTTTGTGAGATTTTCGATTTTTGCATCGTTCTGATTTTTTTGTTTTTAGATTTTCTTCTGCTGCATCGCTTCTTGCATCCCTGCATAGCATCATTCCATTTTACATCACTGCATCTTTGCATCCACATTGATCCACCGTGAAAATCATACTCCGAATCTGCCAGAACTCCTCAAGGTCTGTCGTGAAAAGTCATTGCTGAATTTCTGTTACTCATGGTGAACCTCTGCCGTGAGAGTTTGATCGATCGGATGTCACCAAGAAAACACCTGATTCAAGTGAAAATCTGAGTTCACGGGGACATCCTATCAGATTTATCGTGAAATCTTGTTTTGCCAGAATCACTCCAGCGACTGCTGGAATCGCTCCTGTTCTGCTGGAACGTGCTCCAATCTTTCGAAATTCATGTCTCTTCAGCCGGAATTCCTCTGCATCACCGTGAAAACCTCTTTAGTCTGCCGGGAAACCTCTGTTTGATCCGGTGGGATTCCTTAGCTTCTATCGTAGTAACTTGCATTCGCCAGAATCCTTTGCATTCACCGTTTAGGCATTCACTGTTGTGAATTCCGATGATCAGTGGCTACCGGATTTCCATCTGATATACTGAATTGAAATCAGATTGAATTGCTTCAGTCGGTCAGAATCCCAATCTGATTGTTGGATTTCATTTGCCTAGCATAGCCACTGGTACATTTCGTGAACCTCATTTTCATGGTTGTTGGCTTTTAAAGTTCATTTTTCATGGCAGAATGTGTTGTTAAAAGAAGTCTTTCACGGGATGTTTGTTTTTAAAGTTCATCTTTCATGGCATTAGTTTTAAAGCCTATTTTACGGCTAGTTCAATCACTATTTCACAAGTGTTAAAAGGATTGGTTTTTGAAACAGATTTTCACGGACCCGTGTTTTTTTTTTAACCAATCTTCTTGTGTGTTTTTTATTTTTTTTAGACCAAATTTCATAGTTGTATGCAATTATCCAAGTCACGGCATGTCATTAGTTTTATTAGCATTTTAATTTTATTAGGTATATTATTTTATTTTCATTAGTTTTTTTTTTTAATTTGAGTTTTACGTGATTTTCATCTTAGGCAAATCATTTTATTTCACATTTTATTTTGCACTTATACCATTGCATTTTAGTTTCATTTTACGTTTTGCATTTAGTTTTACTTTAGATATATCATTTTGTATAGTTTATGCATTTTTAGGTATTTTGGTCAGTTTAGTTTTTACCTATTGCATTCTTTTATTTAGTATATTCTTATAGTATTTTACATTGTTTTAGTATAGCACTATTTGTTTCGTCTTTCTGCTTTATGTGATCGTGTTTTGCAAGAAAGCGCAGAACGAAGGCAAGCGAGCGAGATACGTGGCAGCGCGAGTCTGACACGCGACATGAGACGCGAGTGTAGAAGACACGTTTTGCTTTTCTTTTAGAATTTAGAAATTCAATTCAATTTTGGGTTTGTAATAAAATCATTTTAAACCCTCTGCGTAGGGTAAATATTTGATGTAATAGTTAAGTAGTTTTATTTTCTCATAGTTTTCCATTTTAGGCAATAAATCATAGTTTAGTTGTGTGTTTGAATACAAGTATTCCCGTTCCTTGAGTTCGACCCGGTCTCTACCACTAGTGAGAACCGATTATTATTATTTGATGTCTGGTTTTCACATGCTTTTCATTTAAAAATCTTTTCAAAACTACAATTTCATCAAAAAGACATCAGTCCTCTGATGCCTCATCCTTTAGATCCTTTTGTTTGGCTTCTAGATCTTTTGAGGTAGTAGGCTTTGCATCCCTTGCAGGGGATTTTTTTTGTTGCTGTCCCTTTTGCCTTGTTGTCTCCTTTGCTACCTTCTTTTGGGTTGCATTTTTTTCGTTCTTCTTCCTTAATTTTTTATAGTAATTGACCATATGTTTTCTACAGTTTGTTGCATCAGCTTGAAAAAAAGGTTATTAGTAAACAAGTAATTAACTTACATAGCAAGAATACAATAAAACAAGAAATATAAATACATATCTACATGAAATTGAGGCTCATATTTCTGCCCAAGTATAACATGTACACCAGGACAAATATACTACAATCTTTGTTGTAACAATCATATAAAAAGTCAACATGTAAGTTTAGACACATGTGCAAAGTAATTACTCGTTCTCTTGTTGCAGAATATCATTCACGGGACATGCCATCCAATATGAGTAAATATCGTGGCTAAGGCACTCTGCAAAAAAATTAACTTGCAACCCAACATTAATCATACCTAATATGAGAAAAAATTAAAGATATTATTGAATAAATAGTGAGTTTGTACTAAATTTTTATGTTTGTATCTGCATTATATACATACCTTATGAAATTGTAGTGTTTGGACTCCTTTTTTTTCATGGTCATCTCCTACATAACCCAATATTCATTACCTCGGTTGAGAGAAATTAAGATCTGCAACATATATTGAGTTCAAGACATAAGTAATTTATTTATATGTAAATGTAAATGTAAATGTAAGTATGAAATGTTGTTCAATAGATGCCTTATCACATTCTTAAAAAGAATATGACACATTTTCGTTCTCTAAGAAAGTACAACTCTTTATTTTGTATTGAGACATTCCACCATTTGTTGTGAACAATGTTAAGCAGTTAGTTTATTTAAGTTGGTAGAAAAATAGGAGAACTATCACTTTGAAGATTTACCAAGAAATATGAGGTAAGGTAAATAGTCTTTGTTTGTTCCTTTTCTACTGTTATATCGTGATTGTGATTCTTAATAAGTCTTTCTATGAATCTAAACAGATGCTACACAATCACCATATATGATACATTCTTGTTAGATTCAAATGAATTTACATACACACATCATAAACAAACAAACAAACAAATAAACGAACATGAAAATCTAATACTTACATCACTAGTCGACAAATTGTTCATATAGAATTATGTTCGGGTAACTCTACAACCAGGCTCATTTCACGCAGCTGGTTGTCATTGACCCTTTCTTCTTTCTACTGTAACATTTTTCTTTAGGTGCCATATCACAAAAGACCTAAGATACATATAAAAGACATAAGACATTGAATAAAAAAACAAACATAAATCTACTACAATACAAACACATATATCTATGAAAAAAACATAAATATAACAAACCCTAAATTATAAATCATTGACAAATATTAAATAAAACACAAGTAAACATATAAAAACATTCACAACAACAACCAAACCGAAATACTCATAGGTCATTGCAAATGCTCATATTTATAAACAAAGAAAAAAGTTCAGAATGAAATAAAATAATATAAATATACACATATATATATATATATATATATATAGTATGAGACTAACCTTTCGACTTATCTTGGAAAGTCTATGTGAAGGATACCACAACCTCGTTGAAATAGAGTAAAAGAAATTTATGAGAATTGTCGTAAATAGAGAGGAAAAAGACTGAGGGTTATAGAGGAAAAAGGGTTAGAGTTCTTTCCAGAAACAAACGAGAAAAAGAAACAAAATGAAAAAAATGACCATATATGCTTCAACAAGCACACGAATGTAAGAAGATTCACATGCCAAAAACTTATGTAGATTGTCACATATTTGCATATCTCCTTGAGGATTAGTTAGTTAAAGGAGATCTGCACAATTCTATGCAAACTTTGTATTATATATGCAAATTTAGTGAAATATTTATGAAGTCTCAATGGGTTTCAGTTACAGAAAGTTCATAAATTTTGTTGTGCGAATTTCATACTATATATGAGAAGTTAGTTTGTGAATGTTCGTATTAACATTAAATGCAACACTTCGATATTTAAAAAGCGATGATTCATATTTTAGGTTTTTTTTTTCATATTTTAGGGCTTTGGACCATACTTTAGGTTTTTTTTCATATTTTAGGGCTTTGTTTGTGGTCCTCAACCCTTTTTGCCCCATTGTGTTTTTCGTGACAATTTTTTTCAGCAATTTTCCTACAACTATTTCCAGTGATTATTTTTTGGTAAGCATATCGTTAACAATTGAAACACAGGGGGGATGTCATTGCTGAGGTGGGGAGGACTTTGGAGAAGATACAATGTGGAGATATTGAGGTGGTGAATGATATTTATGGTCCTCAACTGAAGAAAAAGGCCCCGGTTATGAAGAGTGTATAGAAAGATGCTGAGGAGTATGAGGAGGTGGAAGATGAGCCATTGGAAAAGCAAGTTCATACCCTAAGTCAGATTGCAGGATTCACAGGCTCAAGAGTTAGATTGTAGAGGAGGTGGTTTCGCTTCAATCATTCGCTTGAGAGAATAGAGGGTTTTCGTACAAAAATAGTAATTCGATTGACATTAAGAAGCCAAATATCAAACCCCCTCATGTTGACCCTTTTCTTATTTCATCAATTAATTACCCTATGAGACGTAGTCCACCGAACCTAAGTAGAGTGCTTTAAAACTCAGGATGCACATCTTCCAATTGCACAAAGAGTTTGTACTAAAATTTCTATTGCTACGATGCAACCGCTAAGTCCATTGCTATGTACTGTGAATGTTTGTAACAAACTCATTTTTTAATGAATGAATAAAATGAAGATTGTATGAGCATATTTATTTTTTAATGAATATATGATTGTATGAGTATGTTCAATTTTTAATGAATGTAATGAATATATGTATGAGTAAGTTCATTTTTTAATAAATGAAATGAATGATTGTATGAACATGTTATTTTTATGCGGATCTTGCAAGTCTCGAAAATGGACATTCACAAATATTTGACCAGATTCACACATTCTGATGTGCGAATGTGGTCCAATTGACAAGGTTAACTCCTCATATGAGAATATACTGATATAGTTTATGTGAAATTCAGGATTTTTGCAAAAACACCATGTGAATATAGTTTTTAGTGAGAAGTTGCGAGATTTAGAGAGCGTAACGATGTATCGTGTGAAACTCGGAAGGAAAATCATATATTTATAAGAAAGCCATGTATTTTAGGAAGAAATTCACATATTTAAAAGAAAATTTATATTTTTGCATATTTGAGAGGAAATTCACATATTTGGGAGAAAAAATGCATATTTAAAATTCACATATTTGCATATTTGGGAGGAAATTCGCATTTCTAAAGAAAATTTGCTTGTGTGAAGGGTAAAAAGTCTTTTTAAAGCAAAAAAAATTGTGATGTTTCTAGGTTTCAGTTACAAAAGGTTCGCAGATTTGATAATGCAAACTTCTTACTATGTATACAAAGTTAGTTTGCAAAGTCTAAAAAGGTTTTAGTTACATGAAGTTTGCAAATTTGATAATGCAAACTTTGCATAATATATGCAAATTTAGTGAAATATTTGCAAAGTTACGACAGTTTGAACAAGTTTGGTCATGTAAACATCGTGAAGTTTGCAAAAAAGAACATGTAAATCTACATTTTAGTGAGAATTTGTGATACCCAAGGAGCGTACCAATTTATTGTGCAAACTTGAGAAAATTTACTTGTGAAGGGTGAAAAAAGCTATTTTAAAGCCAAAAATTTATAAATTTGAACATCAAGCAGATTTCAAAAATTGTAGAGCATTTAAGAAAACACATCATTTTTTTCTTCACAGTATGGTCGTTTTCCAATAATAGTTTGAGTGGGATTGAAGTTGAGGAAATAATATTTAATTTGTGATTATACACTTAAATCATTTACTTAATTGGTTAGGTATGTGCATGGGCACGCACAAGCACGGGCTGAAAATAATTTTGGGTGTGGCTGGATTACAATCCACATGCAGATCCATTCAGGATGGCTGATCTGTCGAGTTGGAATACAGTATTCGGCGCCTTAGGCCAATGAATGTTCAGTTTCGTATGCAACTAGGCCAAATCATGTTCGACCTGTTGGATGTATGCATGTGGCTTTTACTAGCTTCCTTCCAAAACCTCTAGGGTACTGCATCTCAAATCCACATCCTACCTACCAATTTAATTACTGGAGGTGGGTTAAATGAGTCCAGAATTAATGGAGCCGGCCCATCTGGAAGTATTTCAAGCTAAAACCCCTCAGCGTCGAGCAAGCTAGATCGGATCATGGGCTCATCCATAAATATGAAGATGCATCAACATGCTGCTAACCTATGTCACAGATATTGCTGAAAATTTGAAAATATCATGATTTCAAAAGAGTATCATACCCAAACAAAAAACAAATCAAAATATAACCTATTCTGAAAATATCGTGGTTTCATCATGATAAAAAATTTGTAATATTAATTGTAATATTTTTATTTGTTTTTATATATTTCATATATTTTTAGGTATGCCAATCTTTTCCAAAGGTTTTCTTGAGAAAAACTAGTCTTGTTTCAAAAAACCACAATATTTTTTTTCTCGAGATTTTCCTGAGCACGATTTGTGACGGTGCCGCAGAAAGACCCAAGTATAAAACCATGAAAGACGGCAACTGAAAGACCATTTGTGAACACGGTAGAATATCAAACTCTATACAAAATCGATAAATCTGCACAAGGTCATTGACGTGACACAATCGAGCAATTCAACACTTGCAGCATCGCATGGTGCAATGTGGCTTTGGCAGTCAATCCGTTGCTAGTGTATACAGTGGATCGATCTCACCAACCATCAGATCCCAAGGTCAAGTTTCGTGGAAATTCATCAAAGCCAAAACTGTAAACGGCAAGCAGCAGCTCTACTAAGCGTGAGTTCATTCCGATAGATGTGATGGAATACTTTGGATCAGGGCTATTGGTGCTGGCTCTGACTACCAGTGTGCCTGAAATGCCATATTACACTGATAAGCCCATGCAAATGATCACCGTAACTGACTCTTGGTTTGTACAGTTTGCTCTTTATACGTGCTCCCATTGAGCTCCCAAATTGTGTCTGGACGAGGCAGATTAAACTCGTCAGGCTTTAGAGCCACAGGAAAGTCTGGCAATGGAGGCGCCGTCTCTGTGATGCTGCACGAGACCCACACGGTTTCCATGTTAGCAAAAGAGGCTATCGCATAAAACACGCATGATAAACTTTGACGAATGAATCAGAATGAGACTAAAATAAGCACAAAATGACATGGAGGTTTTCCAAAATTCTGTTTTTTATGGTTTATTATGCATATTCGGAGAAACCATACACATAATTTATTGCTTCTTACATTTCATGGTTGCTATGGAGCTCGTTGTTGGTGTGTGCCTTGCTATAAGCATCTTTAGGGATCCTCTCGTACAAATATTTTGTAGCTCCCCAGGGAGGTGGATTCCTGCTAGGGCAATAGAAAGTATGGTTCATGGGAGATAAACAAACACGCAATCAGAATAATGTTTATCAGCAGAACCTTTCAAAAGCTTAAAAGAAACATTCAAGCTCCGGTGAAATACATCCAGTAAGTGCCTCTATCACTATCTTTTGCACACACACACAGACAACACTAGCTTCTACCATCCATCAGCAATCTAAAATCAGCCAAAAACCTCCAGCACCCATGTATCAATCCAATGGATCGTCTGAAGCAATTCTAGATGGCACTATTGACGACCGTGGTATTATTATAAGTTTATAACCCATTGATCTTGGTCCCTCGGTTGATTTCTAACTTACCCCATTTTCTAGCAAAAATTTCATGCTTGTGCTCTTCACTATATGGTACGGAATGTTGAGCTGCCAAGAGACATCATATTCAAAAAATGAGTGTAGCTGAGATGCGTATGTTTAGATGGATGTGTGGAAATACAATAAAAGATAAGATTCGAAACGAGGAAATACGTAAGAAGATAGGCGTTGCACCATTGAAAATAAGATGAGAGAGAATCGTTTACGGTGGTTTGGACATTCGGCGAAGGCCTAATGATGCTCCAGTTAGAAGGATGGAGAAATGGGAAAATATATTAGTTAAAAGTGGTCGGGGTAGGCCTAAGAAGACTTGGATGGAGATGATAGGAAAGAATATGAATGCTTTGAACCTCACTGAGGACATGGCATTGGATAAAAATGATTGGAGGAGAAGGATTCATGTGGAAGACCCAGAATGATTTTCTTTTTTGGTTCATATCGCCGACCCCAATCGTTTTGGGATGAAGGCGTAGTTGTTGTTGTTGTTGCTCTTCACTTGGATCTGGTGTTTTGTGCATATAGGTATCAACCTCCCAATGATGCAAAGTTGCCCCTACATTTAATTTCAGAATTGTTCTTAATCAGGTCAAATGCCTGAAAACTTCCTAAACTACTATCAAAAGTCACACCCTACATTGTCTTACAGCTAATCTTCATTTTCCGAGGATGCAACAAAGACTACAGAGGGATAGAAATGCCATATTTCTCCCTCTTAACCTGAAACATTCACCATGATTACCTTCACTCGATGTGTCTCAATCTGAGAGGATAACATCTTTTCCAGATAATTATCAATCCAATCTGGAGGCTGCCACAAAAGGATAGAAAATATTTAAATACCAATACTTGTACAGTGAGAGATGAAAGCCCTAAACATCCTCATCAAAAACACGAACAATTTCCCCTGCCATTATCACTAGCTCCACATGAATGAGACCGATATGCCATTCAACAACTCATCACTATGGTAATCTCCTTGTTTCAAGTGGAAACCTTTTTATAACTTTAGATATGCTTCTGTGGTTGGACACTTGGACCACGCATGCCCAAAAAAAGCTCAAGAAACACCAACAAGAAAAAGTGTTCCTAATAAGTGGTAATTGCAACCAAAGGAAAGGCTACTAAATGGAAAAAGAAACACAAAAATGGCTGGTCACAAATCAAACAATTAAAAAAAGAAAAAGACATAAAAAAGTCTCACAACCTTCTTCCTATGTCACTGATTCGAGGACTCAAGGATGCGAGATTCAGATTCAACTTGAAAGTTCAAATTTTTTGTCAAAAATGGGGCACGAGGACACAAATTTTTAACCAATAAAAAACTATTTTTTGAATATTTTAACATTAAAACTAGTTTTTATTGAAATAAAATTAAAATATAATAAAATATTATTTAAAAAATATTAAAATAATGCAGTACATGCCGGTGTCCGAGTCAGTGTGTCCAAAGACTCCAAACGTGTCACCGGGGACACAGCCAAAATGGTGTGTGCCTGTGACATAGCCTTTTTCCCTGCTAGTGTCTTTACACCAAGAACCGGATCTTAGTTCATGAAACTTTAATGTATATGCACTGGTTTCTAGACAAAAAATATTACAATTATAATGCTCGTACTCTTAAGACCAGAAAGGGATTTTGCTAGCTATGAACCTTATGTCTTATTATCAATCTGAACAATTTCAGATGATTATCACTTTTTGAAGTAATTTAGAGAAAATGAAGGTGAAGTCCATAAGGTTAGAAGATCTAACGGCTCATATTTTCCAAAAGGATTTTCTGGAAAGGAAAGTGGTGCATGTTTAAATAAAAATAAAAATAAATAAATAAATAAATAAATCCACTAAAAGGGCATCTAGGTAGTTTCAGCCTTTCAGGCATAATTGGCATCAAAGGTATTTTGGTAATTTTGCTTCTGTTAAACCTTATTATAATTGTTTATCAGGAAATGTAATATCAATGCCTTTTGATCCATTATTATAATATTCTACAAGGGTTTGATTATATTAATGAAACCTCAACTGTGCCCAGAATTTGACAGGAAATCAGGCGTCAAGGGCTGCAGCAACAATGTATTCTCCGAATGTGTAAGAACAGATTTTCAAACATAACAGAAGAATCTTGGTTGTTCATAAGATATGCAGATATATTCATTTATACATCATAAATGAATGATCATGTACTAGGAGAACTTCAATGAATTGTTGCAAATTTATCTGCCATAAGCACTGTGAAAGAGAAAGAGCAAGGTTGAATAGCAAACAAGAATTTTAAATGGGGGCACCCAAGAAGTGCGGCTGGATCTCTTGTAGAGTAAGAGGCTAAGAGCTCTTACTCCTGAAGGATATGGTGTGAATAGCACTAATTTTCAGCTTAATACTTGCCTGGTTAAGGAGAAAATAATCAACTATGCATCTATGTCACAGGGATTCGAACAGCTGGGTGCCGCACCTGCGTCGATGCAATGCGACGCGGGTGCGGTCCAATTTTTGGACTTAAAAAAAAAATCGCCGGATGAAACGGGCTGGGAGGGGGATTAGGGCAAAAATATTTTGCCCCCTCCTCCCGACCCCAATGCCTATTCTCCGTCTCCAACCCAGCAGCGATTCTGGCATGATGATTCCGGCGTGATGATTCCGGCGTGACGATTCCGGCAGGTATGTCTCCATTCTCTTTCTCTCTCAATCTCTCTCCCCTTGTCTCTTTCGCTCTTCTCGGCTAAACCCTCTGTGTACCTCTCTCTCTCTCTCTCAATCTCTTTCCCCTTGTCTATAGAGTAGGGGCTAAACCCTCTGGAGCCTTGGATACGAATCCCCAAGTTGGCATACCTAACTTGATTTTAAGAGAAAAATCTCTTTTGTTCTTTTTAATAATAAGAAAAACCTATTCAGTGTATCAAACTGTAACAAATGGGTTTGAAACCAGATAGACCATCTCTTGCTTGGACACTAAGGGGGTGTTTGACTCTGTGTCTCGTGCATTGTGTAGGACGTCGCGGATGTGTGGGATGTTGTTGCAGTCAAATGCAGGATGCACGAATGTGCTGTTTCACGCCTCTGTGCATCCCGCGAAACAGTGTCTTTTTCGTTCCTAAAAAACAGTAACTCGGGACTGTGTGTCCTGGATAAGAACATGTCAGCTTGGACACGCAGTTAAACGATCCCTAAAACCCCATGATCTCCCCCTCTTCTTATAACTCCATACTCATTAGAATGTTCCACACGATACCAAGCCAATATTGCGACTTGTGAGAGACCCGAGGGATTTGGCCATATTGTTTTTTATTTCATTAGTGTTACTATTAACTGTTAAAAATTACCCACACCCGCACCTATGTGACATAGCTATGCATGAATTCAGAACCAAAATTTTCCCAAGTGAAAGAAAAAAGGAAAGACCGAAAGAGAAAAGTCCAATACAATTGTAAGAGGATCAGGGATGAAGGGTGAACCGACTGAAACAATTATGCAAGCAAAAACATGAAGGTAGGAAGTTGTCTTTTTTCCCATCCTTCTCATTTCTATTTTAGTACTGAAAAGGATATAGTCACATATCAAGAACAAAGAGTACTAAATTCTGTAAAATATCAAATGCAATAGTGGTGGCCTAGTTCTTATTATCATTATCACAGTATAGAACCCAAGTTCCCTACAAGAACTTGCACATATTTGGAGTCCATTCATAAATGGCACAAAACAAAATTTAGGAGTACACAATGATGAATTCTTACTAACCTTGACTGAGGAGGCGCCATACAAAACTGCTCTGAGGCCTTTTTACTTTCGTTGAGAAATTCCTCAGCTGCTTGTAATGCAGCCATGGCCATGGCATGAGATTTCTCTGTGTTTGTCTCATCAAGAATTAGACCATGGAAATAGTATGCTGCAGCCTGTAAGTTATAGTACAAACAGTCAAGCAAATCCTTATGCCTTTAGTGGCGTCATTTGTAAATAGAATGACACAACACACACACAGATACTAATATTGAAATACTTAGCTGAGTAGGTTAATAGCAACCAAAAGCATTTAATATCACCTCAAATTGCCATGAATAATAATCATAAAGAACTGCAAATTTAAATAACTATTGGTGCAGAACCTGTTTTCCTTTACTATGTAGAATGTTATGCAAGCATACAGCTACCTTTATAATTGAAGGCAGAGTGAAATACTACAATGGACAAAAATGTGTAGGCAGACGTACAGTGATATATTCTATGCTCTTCATAGACTTTCCCTCTAGGTCATGCTGCAAAGTTATATGTACTGGAAAAAATAATCAGAAATACAATTAATGTTCACAGAGTACATTGACAATAGACAAAATCATTGACCAGGATGCCTATCGAAAAAGAAAAGTCCAGTGACTAGGATACGAAAGCCAAGATGTCTCTGTTCCATAATAAAACTTGCATCTCCACTCATGGCCTGGCCGCCTTTTGCACAGTCAAGAGTGTAAAGTTGAAAACCACATAAAGACAAAGTTTGATAAATGAAGAGACAAAACATAACAATTAACAAGAAAAATAGCTAGAATATCAACACTGAATTCAAATAAGGAATTATTAATTTAGAAACTGACCTTTGCTTCGGCATATTTCCACTTGATAAAGAGTCCATGTTTATCTCCCCAGTAACTTGGTAAGGGCACATTCATGATGCTTTCTTGAGCCTGTTTCAATAGTGTAAAAAAAAAAATACCAAGAATAAGAATATTTATACATGTTTTTAGCTACTCATATACCCCTAGAACTGACACTTCACATACAGGAAAAAAAAATCTTGTAAAACCAGAAGTTATACTGAAAAAGATTAGCGGGGCAACAATTATTGCTTCGTAATTTGACATGGCATCAACTATGCTTATAAATGATACCCCATAAATAACAGAAAATCATGGAAGCCACTGAAAAAAGCAAACAAAACAATAGAAACAAAAACACTATTTCAAAACAATAAGGATCATCTGCAGCACTCACGCATACACAATTTTGTAATACCTGCTGCCAATACTTCACCATCTCACAGGCAAGCCTTCGTTTGACAGCTAGTGTGGCCTTCACATTATCAATAGCCATTCCAAGTTGAACATAGGCACCCTGTATTCACAACAAAAGTTAAAGACAGCAAGAATGAACTTAAAACTTGATGTAGCAAAAGACAATCTGAAACATGAAAGAATGAAAGAAACGTAACCCAAAGAACTCCAAAAAGAAAAAAGAACAGGGAATAGAAAGATATCAAATACTGATGCTAGAATTGATTTTTCATAATGACATTCAAAAAATACCATAAGCTGTACAGTGTATAATTTAAAAAGAACAAAGAATAAGGGTCCCAACTTCCAAAAGCATACCTGACCTAAGGCCTGCAGGCAAAGAGCATGTAGCACTTCTTCTTTCAGATCAGTTGGAAGATTTCTCCTACAAATTGTGACATAGGATCATACTTATCAAGACGACTTGCATCAGTAGAAAGTGCTTATTAGCTAAGAGAATGCACTGTCAATCAGTAGACTGACACTGCCATCAATTAGCCAAACCTCGAGAATCAACATAGGGCTCAAAAAAGGCTCATACCAAATACAGTAACAGTTAGTCAACAAACCTGATATCAGGAGGCAGCCGAGGAATGACATGTTGAATAGCACAATGTAGGTATCCTGCCGCTTTTAAGAAAACATCAACAGAGGTCCGCTTGCTCTCTATAACACACATGCATAACAAAAAAAAAGAAAGAGTAAGCCCAAAGCAGATTTTTAAAGGTACAACAAATGATATGGGAACAATACACTCATACTTCTAATGAGTATGAGAGTGGAGCAGCAGAAAAGGTGTTCACATCAGAAAGAGTAGTGGATACCATTAATGCAACAATTGATGCAACCATCAATATATCTTCAAGGTAAATAAAAATCAGGCCATTAAAAGTTGTTTGTTTGATTTTCTTTTTACTTTTTAAAGCCAGCTTCTACTACAGATTGTCAAGGCTTGTACTGATATAAAAAAACATTTAAGTCCTTGGAATCCTGGATATAGGTCAACAAATATATCACGAACAACCTTTTAATTAACCACTACAATGTTAGAGCCCAACAAAACCTGAACACATTCTGAGGCCAATAACACGCTAAAAGTCGATGCAATCAACAACAAGAAAAAAAAATGAACTTATTCTAGCTCGGAACGATTCAGGATATCAAATAATATATTCAAGCTTTGATCTGGTAGAAAGTGAGATAAATAGAAGAAACATATAAATTTCTGGTGTACATGCTATAAAGTTCAAACATGACACTAATAACGAAGGCTAGCAACTTGCTGATTAAAGGCTTCCCTAGTGATTCAAAAAAGACAAAGAAAAAAAAAGCTAGAGATAAAGAAAATTAATCTTTGTTTCAGATTTTGAAAAAGTCCTGCCAAGCAGTATCTTAATCAGTTCATTATAATCTACACCGTGTTAACAGCCCAAAATCAATATTCTCATCAGATGGAAAGAATTAGCCTGATCCAAAAAGTACCAGCATGCAATGAACTACAGTAAGAGCAAAGCTCATCAAGAAACATATCCTGTCCTGCATTGTCTGCTCACCTTCTGTTATTTTTGGTTGATAACCGTCTGTAGTTGGCTTAGGTAGAAGTAGCAAATTTGCCTGTGATAGTGAAAGCATTGCCATAAAATGTAACACTGACAACACTTCATACCAAGCATTTGAAACTGCAGTTTTCTGCATGAGCAACGATCTTATGAGGCTAGTCATTTGACAAAAAAGAGAACAAATGGGCACACAGAAATAGTAAAAACTGAATCAAGGGCCAAATTCCCCACACCTCTGCATCATCCTCCTGGTTGACCCACACAAACTCAACCAAGTGTTCTAGCTGGTTTCCTGTACAATAAAGTCATAACAAATTCTTACAGATTAAAGCTAACAATCTGAACTAAAAACTACCATCTACAAATGTTGTTAGCTTCCAATAATTGAAAGCTTACCATCATTCACCAATCCCAATAGCACAGGCAGGTAATCTTCAAGGGACTGTTGAAGGTCTACCTGGGTGGAACCTCCTGCAAACAAATAAAGCCTATAAGAACGTTGTAGGTGGCTTCAAACTGAAATAACTATTAAGAAATACAGTCCTGTCATATCAGCTGAGGGGAAATATATTACTTAATCAATTAATTAATTTTTCAACAGAGTATGTCAGCTTTTGCCCTATGTAAGTTTCATTTCTTTGATAGTACAAGCTGATTGATTCCCAAAAAGAAAGCTAACACGTTTTTTTGTGACTACTATTTCCACAAAGAAAATATGCCCTGAAGAAATAAAATAATACTCTTGTAACGAGATGATAGTAAAAAACAAGTAAAGCAACATGATAGAGTCCAACTTAATGCCACTAGAAGAATTATCACACACGAGAGAGCGCTTGACCAACCATGTAGGGTAGCTGTTTTCTTCTTAGACTTTGAAGCCATTTGTACCTCTTGGTCAGCCAGCAAAACCATTCGAGTCTGGAGAGCTGAAAGGCGTTGGACCAAGTTTGAAGACAAGTGTTCAGCTAGTAATGGAGAAAAATCTGAAGATTTGGGGACACGGAGCCCCGGCACAAAAGCAGCTATTTCTCCCACATTCGTCAGCCTTCTTCTATTCCCGCCACTGACACTTGGTGTAGATAGCAGGCATCCCATATCTTGGATCTTATACCTGCATCCATAATCAAATTGATGACTCAAGGGCATTGGAATCCATGGCAATTGCATACACAGTGTGCTTCTTAGAAAGTTCAGCTAAAATAAATCTGCACCAATATCAGTTTGTCAAAATTGGATTTGCAAGAACCAAATCATGGAAGTTGAAGAAAAGCACATAATAACATAAAGTTGCCTACCAAAGCCACAACAAACCAAAAGTTAAAAGAATTCATGACCAGCAAAGCACATGTTTCAGGGACAAAACCTAACCAATAACATCAATGCATGCATGTCACGCATCCCATATGAAAAAGGGGGAAAGGAGAAAAACTTTATCTTAAAAAGAAAGCATATTTTTTGGTGATAAATGCATGCATGTCAAGCTGCCCATATAAGGAAAGAAAAAAGGAGAAAAGCTTTATCTTAAAGAAAAGCACATTTTTCGGTGATAAATGCATGCATGTCGAGCTGCCCATATAGAAAAGGAGAAAAAGGGGAAAAAACTTTTATCTTAAAAACATGTATAGAGATTTCCAAAAGCCACATATGGCATCATACCAGAGAAAACACTGAATGGCAATGAAATAAGCAAGACATAGGAGATTTGAAGCTTTAATGTTTCCCAAGTTGGTCGATGAACTTTACAATCCACAAAGTCAAATAACTGTTATTCAATATATGTAAGTACCAGGGACAGAAAATACACGAGGAACACATCAGATACAAATATAGCAGAACCCCTGGCCAAACAAATATGGAGCGCAATATCTCATGTGAGATGGTCTTGGGTTGAATCTGTAGAAGAATACTATACACATATAAGTCTTCTGTTTTCTTTTCGAAAAAAACAATTGAAAGAGAGAGGAACCACATGCAATTACAAGTTTTAGAGGTGGTCACAAGAAACTCTTTTCTGCCAAATCAGAAATAGTTCAAATCCTAAATAAAGTAAATGCTCACCAAACTAGAAACCATAAGCAAGCATACGTCCTCACCTATAACAACCACAAAATACTTGGTTGAAGAGTCGGACACTAAATGAGTGAGTAAAAAATGAAGCAAACCAAGCAACCCTAAAAGAAAAACAAACTTCAAATGAAACCCACGAATACAAAGTGGTTCACTGATATAATGATTGACCTATTTGGAGAAATCCCATGAGTGAATCTCTTCAATTCATTAAATGCTAGTAAAAATTAAAACAGTACATAAGCAACGCAAAGACTCGATAGACATGAAAAGGTAAGCATGCTTACGCCAGATCTGCATCTGTGCATAAAAATAAATATGCTATATTTTTACAAAATCTAGAAAAGTTAACATAAGAAAAAAGTTTAACGATCTCTACAGATCAAATTGCATCACTGGTTGCAGTAGGGATTCTGCGAGGACAGAGGAAAGGATACACGTATGACGATATATCTGAGCTGAAATTGAAAATAAAGAAACAGAAAAACAACAGATCTTGGATATTTAAGTCAACATAAACAAAACCTAGGTTTTCAGAATTCCAGACACTCTTCCACAGATTTTTATTATTCCATAAATTCTACAGGAGAAAAGCCTAAATGCGCTAAATAAGATTTAAAAAGGGACAAAAATATAAAAAAAATAAATAAAGGAAAGAGAATTCATCATGATAAATTAAAGGAACTTAAGGAACTCGCCATCAATTAATCAAGAGAGAATGATACATATCAAATTCAGCCAAACCCTGAAAGAAAGCAGGATCTCCAACAAAGGCATTTAAATGAATAGACTAAATCGAAAAAAAAGGAAAAGAAAAACAGACAATGGAAAACACTAAGACGGTGACCAATTAAGAATTGATGAAAGTTATATATCTACAGAAATTCATCAAGAGAAAGCCGAAATTTCCAAGTCAAAGCATAGAAAGTATACAAACAGGGAAAACCGAAATAAAAAACGAAAGAAAAAAATCGATAACAGAAATGGAAAAGCTCAAGCGAAGCTCTTAAAAAGTAAGTAGTCTAAATCTACTATAGAGACGAGCGAGGACGAACGAAACTTTTCTTCAATTAGGTTTGAAAAATGAAGATGGAAAAAGATTACGAATTCAATCAAGTCAGATTCATCCAAAACATTTCAAAGTAAAAAAAAAAAATGGTTAATTCTACCTCCAGAAAACAGAGAGGAAAAGAAAATTTCTCTTAAAAACCACAACAAAACAAATAGATTCTATATAAGAAGAAAACTCGTCACTCACCACGAAGCGATTCGAAAACGAGATGACACATCGAAATTGACGCGAAATTCGGTGGAAAAAAGGCGCAAAAAGAAGAAGAAGAAGAGAGGAACCAAAATGAGGAGGACCAGTAAGCGAGAAAAAAGGAAAAGGAATCAACCACCTTTATTCTCCTCTGTCTCATCGTCGAAGGGAGACGATCGCCCCCCGGTTTTAACAGAGAACGAAACGATCGCGTTGTTGTTTGTTCTTCTTCTTCTTCGGATGCAAGGGACTCCGACGGACACGGAACCTTGGCTTCTTCCGCACGCAACTCTCTTTCTCTCTCTCTCGCAGAGGTGGGCTTGTCTTAAAGAGTCAGCAGCAACTGAAGAAGAAGAAAGAGTGATGGGAAAGAATCGCTTCCGAAATCGCTCCCTTTATAAAGAGACCCACGTCCTCTCTCTCTCTCTCTCTCTCATATGAATCAACGATGACGACGACCGTCATCCGCACAGTTGTCTGATATACAAAAATATAAAATTTTGATTTATTTAATTATGAAAAGAAAGTGAGGAGGAAAAAAAGGGGTTTTGCGAAATTGGTCCTTCCCTTATAACTAATTTACAAAATAGTCTCTAACTTGCACCATTTTTGCAAATCAGTACTCGCCTTTCTCACCGTTAATGCAAACTGATCCTTCTGTCAAGTTTCACCATGACCATGACCACGACCATGGTTAGCTGGTCACCAAAATGCCCTTCATCAAATAGTTGTTAGTGTATTAACAGGTATCACGAGGAAAGCCTACAACTGTTAACCTCAAGAACGGATTGGAGCGCAACAATTACCGGATCTTCCTTAATCGATATCCACTACATTCTTCTATCGTGCACAAGGTGCTCGTAGATATTTACCAT
The DNA here is from genome assembly GCF_984573655.1 of Nuphar pumila. Lineage (NCBI taxonomy): Eukaryota > Viridiplantae > Streptophyta > Magnoliopsida > Nymphaeales > Nymphaeaceae > Nuphar > Nuphar pumila. Next base: position 25,156,248 of record NC_143251.1, read on the forward strand.
TTGGTACTGGGCCCTTCTAAAGACTATGATGTAACGCGTAGACTCCCCCCGTCCATTTTCAAAGATGCACTTGATCTGATTTTCTGTTTTGATGGGCAATTTCTAATCAGCTTAATTGTAAACTGAAGCTATTAAGAATAAATGAATATTTTCTTTCCTTAAAAAAAAAAAGACAAGATAAGGATCTATTTGTAAAATGAAATAAAACGGGGATTATTTTTATAAATCATCTATAAGGCAGGGACTAATTTGCAAAAAAACCCAAGAAAAAAAAAGGAGAGCTTGACTTAGAACTGGACAAAACTTGGCTGTCGTTGACTTTTATTTGACTAAAATCAGGAAATGATTAGGTGCAATGTAATTGCACACTTTTAGTGTACTGCATGCACCTGATCACCCTCTATCATTACAACAGCACAACAGCTCACTAAAAGTGTGCAATGATATTGCACCTGATCTTCACTGTTTATTTTCTCTTTCTCGGGTCACTGTGCGATTGTCATTTGGGCCCATTGGGTCCTGTATCCGACCTACAAGGACCCATTTTATGAAGGATTCAGTGTAGCATTTCTGCAGTATCCACGGGTGAATTTTCAGATCTGGCCCAGCTCAACATCTGTATGAATTATGGTGATATACCCTATTGTTTGCAGGGATCTAGCCACCAAATGTTTGATCTGACCATTTAGATGGTGATATACCCTACCCCTGCTGTGGCATAAGCATGCTTGACTTTAGGGTTCTGATGGAATCTGGTGTAATTAATGTTCATGATTTAACGATGGGACAGGTAGCTCTTCACTAAGTTCTCTTCCACACCGAAACTCTCGTGCCAAAGGAAGACAAAGTTCACCTTTTCATGGGGGTGATTCCATCATCATTTTTTTTATCATTACTCTTTTTGAGGTAAAAAAAAAAAAGTGACGTGGTCACATGGCACCAACAGCCAAAAAAGTCATTTTTTGGAGCCCAAAGCGTGTTGTGAAAAAGAGGCCTTACCTTTCATATGTGATATGTCCTGCATAACCCACCGACCAAGCCCATCTAACCATCACCTAACCCACTACATGTGGCAACAACTCACCGGGCTCGATTGTGAAAGCCGACGGTTGTGATGCAAAGGCAAGGGATGACTTGGCACGATCTTGAAGGGGGGCCTTCTCTTTATGCATCACAGTCTGCTTTGCCAGCACGCAACATTGAAAAGATGCTTTCTCTACGCTATTGCACCATTGCATGTAGGGGTGTCAACGGGCTTGGTTTACCTAGACCCGAACGGAACCAAACCCTATAGGGTTCAGGTATAGTGATAAATAAGAAGACCTAATTAAGACTCAGGTTGGGACTCAAATGTCTGGTTATAAATATATGGATCCGGGTATAGTTTGTAAAATTTTATTTCAGAACCAAACTCGACCCGAGTTCTCATTAAGACCTACAAATTTTTAATGTAAAAATGATAAAAAAAAAAAAAATTACCAGGTATAGTCCAAGTTTGGTTTATGTAGTTTTTATTAGGTCTGGTATGATTATTTTTTTATAGTGGACCTGATTAGAACTGAGTCTAAACCCGATTAAAATGGGTCTGGACCCGATACCATAATAAAAAAAACTGGTCCGAATCTGATTCCACCTGAGTCCAAACCAAACCCGACTCGTTGACACCCGTAATTGCAGGTGCTGGGCTCATTAAGGAAGACATTCTTCCTTAGCTCTCTCTCCAACCCTTCCTTGAGATTGGAACCGTCCAATGAAAAAAAAACAAGTTCTAGTGGACGATCTGTGCTTCACGTCTCACGACACTAGAACGTGAGATTGCCACTCCATCTTGTGTGGTGGAGGAATGCGTGGCATTCATTCATTGGGCTGAGTAGCTTGCCACATCATTCCTCAATCTCTGGATTTGTAACGATTATTAGGAATGTTACCTAGCAGATACCGCCAGGAAGGACAGAGTTGATGTAAGTAAAAATATAATTCTCTTTCTTACGTGTAAAGTATTTTCTAAACCATCTTTATTGGTGCAATATGATTGCACAAATATTTGTGCATTAACCACCTGATCGCCGTCCATCTTAGAGACAGGGCCTGTCAGGTGTGTGGGAGAACTAAAAATATTTGCGACATCTTAGAGATGGGGTGCTTAATGCACGAATTTTCGCACATCTCCAATTTGGATTAAGCAAAAACATTGACAATATGCTTTTTTAAACTTTGGACGGTACATGATAACTTTTATGAACAAGTAATTTTTCTATATACACATAGGTGGGTCGGTGTCATCTAAATTTAAAAACCATCTTGTCTTACATTTACATTTTTTTATTTTATGCAGACACACACACATATATATATATATAGAGAGAGAGATAGAGAGAGAGAAAGAGCCGAACTATAACCATCAACATTACGGAAAATAGGTTCAACCAACATTAAACCTACCCGATAACCCAACATGCCCAAGACATGCCAAGGAGCCTCAAAAAGAAGGAAAAAGAGAAACAGATAAAGGAAAAAGAAAAAAAGATAAAAGAGAGACAGGAAACAACTACAACTCTCTCTCTCGAGAGAGAGAGAGTAAATATTGGCTACTAATAATGAAGGTAAAGAACTAGAAATCACTATTTTTTTTAAAAAATTTTATTTTTTTGTAGATCAAATGTTACCGATGTGATCTATATGGTTTGTTTAGAAAAAAACTTATTTTGAATCATGTGATTACGACAAGTAATTTGGTTTCTAAAGGAGTAAAAATTGAACTGCCTACTATGTGTCAAAATTTCATAACTCAAAATATGATATTTTTACATTAGAAAAGCACGATCCAAAGCTTGATCCTTACCAAACAAACCATTTTTAATGCGTCTATGTGGTTGGATTTAGTCGATTCAACTTGCACCTATGATTTCTAGCTCATTAGTTCATCACTTTCATTAATAGCAAATATTTCCCCTATATATATATATATATATATATATATATATATATATATATAGAGAGAGAGAGAGAGAGAGAGAGAGAGTCGCTTGTTTTTTCTCAAAAACTCAATCTTACCCTTGTTTATAATTCAAGTGTGGCAGTACTTACCACTAAGGTAGTATCCCATGTGGTAAGCGGGGTCCTGTGTCAAGCTGAACGTCCAGAATGGAATCCCTCTACCACAAGGGGCGGCTGTTGTTCTGGAAAGTGTCTGCCTAACCCCAGCTTGCCTTTCAAAAAAAAGTGTGGCAGTACTTAATGCCATGTAATTATATCTTAGCTAATAAATGATAACACTTTCAATTATTCCATTTGGAAATCAAATTCAACATTACAATTAAAAAAAACAAGAAAATCAGATTCAACATGAACTTCATGAAGTGCAAAAATCTGCAATTCATGAATTTCAAAATCTACCAAGTTTAGCAACGGGATCTTTTAGGTCTTCACAAATATCCAAACCTAACCCTGTTGTTGACCATGGGTTTGATGGTGAAAAGACCATCTTCTGTATCCAGGACCTGTGCCAGATTCATGGGGCTGATTAAAATCCAGCATAAATTGAATTAAATCAATTTCTCCTATGCAAAAAGCCAGAATTTTGGGTTTTCAGTCCCAAAAACATGGATGGGATGTTATTTATATCCATATCCAGCTGATAACCATTCTTACAGGGCCGGATCCACCTACATCCAACCAAATTTAACCATTTGAAGATTGCACAATGAGCGTTTTCTAATGAGGTTTGTGGTTGAAGTAGGAGCCTAAATCCCACCATAAACCTCTCTTGGGGATGCGGGAGCAGACCTCCGCAGCATAGACCTGTCTTATTTTGTAATTTTTCATTATGTGCCAACTAAGTTTTTTTCTTCTTCCATATGTTTTTTTTGAAAGGTTAGGCAGACCCACCACCACCAGTTATTATTCAACATACCGTGGGGTTTCGAACCTGCAACGTCCCACCACTGCACTGACAGCCCATACCAACCACATGGAGCCCTCTGTTGGTGTCTTTTTTCTCTTCTCTGTGAGAATCCATAACATAAATGGTTGATCTTTTCTCAATATCACCACTAAGATCCAACAATTAAATCAGTTGATGGAAGGGAGGAGGAAGATAGATCTGGTACGCAAGTGGTAGGGAAAGATAGATCTGGGAAGAAAGTGGATTGGGTTCAGGCCTCATCGGATATAACATGTTTGGACATATCTAGGTCCAAATCTAAACTCACCTTAAAAGACTCTTTACTGGATTATTATTTTTAAAGCGGTTTAATTAGTTTTGGAAAGCCTGGTAATTTTTTCTTGATAGGCAAGTTAGGAGATATATAACCCCTTAGGGATTCAAACCTAAGACCCCTAAGCTATGATAGTGTGACCAAACCATCAACTATATCATTTGATTTCAACTTGGTATCTAAATCTTATAAAAAGAGATTGTTAGAAAATTTTATAAACACACATACACATGTTAGGCCTGTGTGCACGCTCATGCACACACACACAAATATGGTCTATATATAAACTGGTATGCACTGAGATTTTTATAAGTTGTTTTATTTTTTTAAAATTTCACCATACAGATGCAATCTAGATGCTTGTTTTTATAGAAACATACTCTTAGATAATCAGATTATGATGTATAATAAAGATCTTTTGAGGCTTGAAAATCAACAGCTCAAAATTTTAATAAATATTCAAGCATACAAAATCACATTTCTTGATCCGATTATGATGATCCAATATTTGTTTCCAAGCAAATGGACCACGCTGAATGCATATGGAGGGTTAGATTTACAAAAAATCCTATGAAAATCTTGGTTCATACTAATTTACATATTTTGCTGGTTTCCATATTCTAGTTACCATATATATATATATATATATATATATATATATATATATATATATATATATATATATATATATATATATATATATATATATATATATATATATATATATATAGAGAGAGAGAGAGAGAGAGAGAGAGGTCATGATGATATTATGGAATAGAAAAGCTCTTGAAGGCAATGCCTACTTATATCATGGAAACTAATTAGGATCTGACTGGGAGCCTTGAATTAGAGGTGTGTTGTGGCTTCCCCCAGTGCTCTCATACACTCTGCTGTTTGGGAGCAATATTATTGCCAAAACGCTGCACTGAGAATGGGGTAAGCAGTCCTAAACTACATTTCAATAGCATTCACATGAGAATATTTTTGGCAACTCCTTCCTCAACACACAACATTTTGTCAATGCTCAAAAAATGGTGTTTCCATCTCAATGCAAGGCTCCCAAACATGGTCTTGCACGAAGCTTAGTTTGCATCTTTCGAATTTCTGAAAAAGCCCAATTGAAGTTCCAAAGAGAACGACCTCAAGGCCTCAACAACGTGCCTGCTTGATCTCAAACTTGTAAAATCTTCTTTTAGAGACTTATTTGCACCAATAGACGTGGGGGTCAGATTTGTATACTTTTTGGAATCTTATTGCATTTATAATCTAAAAAACCTTACCAAATCCAAGCACATGGGTCCATTTCCAGTCTAACAAATATGTTCAATTGACAGCTCTAAGGTCTCAATCATATCTTGAAATATAATGTATTCCCAACTAATTCAATCAACTCATGCACATGGTCATAATAGTCATTTTTCAAAAAGATGGAAATGTCTTCTAAGGTTTACATTTTGACCAAATCATCATCTTGGGGGCATTAGTATATATCAAGACTCAAGCGAACCACATATAGGAAGTGCAAGACTGTGAGATGGCAATTTGTGTGGACACTTGGTACTTGGTAGCATAGCAGCAATGAATGCCAACATATTTGCTTCCATAATTACGAATCTCATAAATTTGTTTTGCTTGAGGAGAAGGCATCAAGTATGGGCATATGATGAAAAGTTGTCCACAATTTTGAAATTTGATTGGAAGGACGAGAACTGAATCCCAAAGATTGTTTTTTTTTTTACAGTGAAAGCTGGGGTTATGAATGCTTTGAACCTCACCCAGGACATGGCATTGGATAGAAATGATTAGAGGAGAAGGATTCATGTGGAAGACCCATAATGATTTTCTTTTTTGGTTCATATCGCCGACCGCAATTGTTTTGGGATGAAGGCATAGTTGTTATTGTAGTGAAAGCTGGGGTTAGGCAGACCCCTACCGGTTATATACAACTATACTATAGGGATTCGAACTTGCAACGTCCCCAACACAAGGTGACGTGCACTAACTGCTCCTGCCACACAAACAGAGCCCCTGTTGGTAATCCCAAAGATTGAATTAGATGTTATGAGTAACAAATTAAGAGTCTGAACAAATTCCAATCCATATATTTCATCCCAACCCTTTGTCTGGATTCACTAAGCCTCCTATTGCCAAAGCATATTAAAGGGCTATTCATGGCTCTCATTATAGTGATAGTGAGCTGATGCCTATCTCCAGTTCATAATCAGTTATTGCACATCATTAGGATGCCAGCCCTATACCTGGCAGGCTATGAACAACAAATGTTGCTATTCGAGGATGGCTGGACCATGTTGGGCCGGCTGGGTCAGCATATTTGCCTTTTCATAGATAGAAATGTTCTTGTCAACTTCTTGAAAATATATCTTAAAGACCGGCCCGGCCGTTTGACTTCTTTTACGGTAATGAAAAGGAAGGTTGATCCGAAACTAGGAGTAAAAAATCTCTTCCTCTAATCCTCTCGATCTGGATCATAAAAGAGTTAGAAAAATCAAAAGAGAATTCACAAACGCAATTTGGGGAAAATTGAAAGTAGGGCATTGACACTCCCTTTGCTCTTGCTAACCTTCAAAACTCTCACTATGTTCGTTTTGATACATAGAACCCGTATTTATACCAGTGGGTGCCCGGTTTTTTTATTAGGTTATATTTTTCTTTCTTGATTAGGGTGGGATCCTGGCAGTATAGAGTAGAATTCTTACCCATAAGGTAAGTTACACATTCAAATTACATGAGCCTATATCTGTGTAGAGCTCGTTGACTACATCCAGTTTGCTTTCTGGATCATCCTCAAATTCTTGTTGCCTCTCTCTCTCTCTCTCTCTCTCTCTCTCTCTATATATATATATATATATATATATATATATATATATATATATATATATATATATATATATATATATATATAATGTAAAACTTTGACTTGCCTGTTTGACACAATAAATGAGCTCCGATGTGCTCGAAAATAGTGGCAAACAATCTATGATGTTTTTTAGCTGTAGCCTTGACATAAGCTTTTCAACAGCTCAAGAATTGTCCAGTTCTGATATCTGATGACAAAGCTGTGACATGTAGAAGTTGCATGTGTTTTGCTCTCCTTATAATGGACCCGAATGATGATCCCATTGGTCCAGATCACTCTTAAATCCACCTAGCTAGATCAAAGATTACCAGAAGAAACAGTTAAAATATCGCCTGATGATCCTACAAGAAGTGGAAAAGAGTGTGTGATGGGGGGACCCCGAGGTAGGTCCAAATGTTCGCTTACTTTTCAAGCATGGACACTGCCTATTAATAACTTGGATTCAAGTGCTCTCTAAGATGGATGCACTCATTTAATTTGATGACCGTTATTTTTCTTTTTTTTATCGTTTATATATATATATATATATATATATATATAAGGTGGTAGCTGCTTACTACTTTTTTAGCCTACTGTCGAAGTCTTTTTTTTTTCATGTTTTCCTTAATTATAACCATACAAATGTATGCTTGATTTTATAGGAATCATTTTTCCAAATCCCGAACTCGAATCAGAAGCTAGATCGAGCAGCATCTCAGTATGTATGCCACTAGCAACGTGCACATATATCGCGATAAAATTTGAAAATTGCCCATATTTTGCATTCCCGTTTATATATTAGGCCCACTTTACTATATGGTACGGAATGTTGAGCTGCCAATGGACATCATATTCAAAAAATGAGTGTAGCTGAGATGCGTATGCTTAGATATATGAATATGTGAAAATACAATAAAAGATAAGATTCGAAACGAAGAGATATATACGTAAGAAGGTAGGCGTTGCACTCATTGAAAATAAGATGAGAGATAATCGTTTACGGTGGTTTGGACATATTCGGCGAAGGCCTAATGATGCTCCAGTTAAAAGGATGAAGAAATGGGAAAAGATAGTAGTTAAAAGAGGTTGGGGTAGGCCTAGGAAGACATGGATGGAGATGATAGGAAAGGATATGAATGCTTTGAACCTCACCGAGGACATAGCATTGGATAGAAATGATTGGAGGAGAAGGATTCATGTGAAAGACCCAAAATGATTTTAATTTTTTGGTTCATATCACCGACCCCAATTGTTTTGGGATGAAGGCGTAGTTGTAGTTGTTGTTAGCTGGGATTAGGCAGACCCGCAAGTGGTTACATGAATAAATTTAAAGACCACCAGCAATTAACAAGGGAAAACGAGGTTTTGTCCTTCCAGATTTTACTCCTGCTCAAAACTAAAAAAGAGCATCAACCACATCATCCATCTGCGTCAAATAGCTTTGACTGTCCAAAATCTTATTGGCAGCATGCACAAATGCCCCACCTGAAAGATTCCACAATCACACCTTTGGAGGATTCAGAATAAGTTTCAAAACATGTTTCCCACGCAATCAATTCAGAATGGATCTCATGAATGTGACAAACAAAAATACCCATAAATAAGTTAAAGCCATATGAATCACGAGATAGTGAACCCAACCTTCCATTTATGCTGTCGCAATGAATATCCCTTAACCTTAAGTCATCCCATATTTGCATCTCTTGTCGGCAATATTTTGGGGAAAATGCTATATCTAAACTTTCATCTAAAAGTCATTTTCAACGAATCCAAACATTTAAGGAGAATTAGATACTATGATGTATTCCCAACTAATTCAATTAATCATTCATAGTAGACATTTGAAAATGTCTCGACTAGGGGTGTCAACGGGTCGGGTTTGGTTCGGACCCAGGTGAAATCAGACTTGGACCCAATTTTCAGGTATGGTATCGGGTCCGAACTCTGGCTTAATCGGGTTCACTATAAGAAAAATCATACCCCGTACCGATAAGAACTACATGAACCAGACCATATCTGTATAGAGCGCATTAACTACATTTATTTTGCTTTTTGAATCATTCTTGAACTCTTCTGAGATATGGAGATAACTCTTGTTCAAACTTCAATATTGGATGACAAAAGTTATGGCCTGTTGAAGTTGCATTTGTGAGTTATTTTTTTTTTACGCAAATGATGATCCTATTGATCACAAAGATCCACTTGGTTCAGATGAAAAGGAATCAAATATGATCCATGCGATGAAAAGTTGTCCATAATTTTGAAAATTGGTAGGATTGAATGAACTGAATTTTAAAGATTGAATCAGATGTTATGAGTAACAAATTAAGAGCCTGAACAAGTTTCAATTGGGTTGAGGTGAAAGTGAAAGTGGGCATCCGTATATTTCATCCCAACCCTTGACTGAACTTGTTGCCAAAGCACATTAAAGGGTTATTCTTTGCTCATTATAGTGATAGTGAGCTGATGTCTACCTGCAGTTCCTCAGTTGTTGCACATCATTAAGATATTAATCTCGTCAACCCTACACCTGGGAGGCTATGAACAACAAATGTTGCTATTCAAAGATGGCTGGACCATGATGGGCCGGCTGGGTCTGCATATTTGCCTTTTCATGGATAGAGATGTCTATCAGAAAAGTCAAATCCAACCGATTGACTTCTTTATGCAACCGGACCTCGCTAAAACACCAAAATCTTTGTTCAATTCCTTACAATGAAAAGGAAGGTTACTAGAAAAAAAATATCTAAGGATTGAACCTAAAATAACGAGTAGGCCTAAAATTTCCACTTACACTGCTGATCAATAACCTGGATTCTGGTGCTCTTCCATATAGCTATATGCTACTCATTTAATTGATAATAGGTTTTTTTTTCTCTTTTATTCTAACTATACAGAATATATATATATATATATATATATATATATATATATATATATATATATATATATATATATATTGAATCAACAAGAACCATTCGATCTCCAAATTGACGATTCCTGTGTAATCTCTCTTTTTCCTTCCTTTCTTTCTCCTTTCTCCTCCCACCACCTCCTATGCCGCCCCTTCCTCTGTACAGCCTCCTCCAACCATGAGCTCATCCACAAATTCAGGTCGGGCCCGAATTGTAGTGGTAGAGCAAGAGAAGTGGTGGAGGTGCCGCTGAAGCTACCACCTCCATCGGTCGGCCTTCGACTGTGGCGGTGACCGACGGGGAGGTGGGAAAGGGGATGATAGTGGAAGGGGCGATGGTTGTTTCCTTTCACCGTTGTCGTTTCATGTGGGATCTGTAGTGGATCTGGCAATGATGGAAGGAGGGATCCAATGGTGCTGGAAAGAGGAAGGGGAAGGAGAGGACAAATCAAATGGGTCAGAGGTGCAGGAGGCAAGAGGTAGTGGGAGAGGAGGTTGGGACAGAGGGAGAGGAGGCCGGAGAGGCCGGGAAGGAACAACCAGCAGCGGGAAAGTGATGGCATGTGGTGGGAGGGGAAAGGGGAAAGAAGAAATTGCACAAAAACTGTCCGATCTGAGATCGGACGACTTCTATTAGTTAAAAAATGTTTACATATTTATTCAGTTTACATATTCTAGTTTCTCTTTCTTTCTTTCTCTATATATAATACAGTTGATTATATCTACAATCTAGTTAGAATCTCATGAACCAAATTAATTTGACCCAATCGAATCTGTAGATGTCAATTTAGTAGGAATTGGTCATTGGATTACGTTTTTTTGGTAAAAAATATTTTATGAGTAAAAAATGATATTTTTCAACTATTATTATTTTTTTATCACTAGAAAAACCTATATATAGGTCGGGTTTGGGTGATTCAAAAGTTGATTCCTAACAAAAGAAAAAGGATGCAGATCACACTATAAGGTAAATTTTACAAAAATAAAAAAATCAAGTTTGTTAAATGATTTGTAATTTAATCCTATATAAAAGAATTGACCAACCAAAGGTTCAAAATCTATAAACAATGATGATCATATGGCATTCCTTATTTAATGATCGTCGAATGAACTGTATCTATTATATCTACTAGACTTTTATTATTTATTTAGAAAGCAACATGTTTTGGATTATGAATTTTCAATATTTAGATGCATTTTTCAAAGCGCTAAAAATTGATGCCTTGTAAGATACCGATTTTTCATGTTTGGAAAAGCATGTCTAAATATTATAAAAACTTTATGTGAACCATATTTCTTACTAAATAAATAATTATATAAGGTTTTAATGATAAAATACTCAAACATTGAAGAAGGAAAGTTGTCTAGTAATACTTGTAACTTTTCGAAGAATTTTCTTAAATGTTCATAATTTCCTTATTGAATAATAAATCAAAAATTTTATATTGAGCTATGCATTATGATCTAGGGTATGTAGGACTTCAAAAATTTTTCTAAGTACAAGAAAACACTCCTATACCCCCAAGGGTCTCCTCGACCCTATTGAATTTTATTTCTTCAGAAATTATTTTTGAAGAATTCGAATTAACCTCACAAGAAATATTTAAAATAAATAATCAATATATATATATATATATATATTTAAATTTTAATAGGTGACATGTAATTGAAATTAAGCCTAATTAAAATTTGATCTAATGCCATTTCATTTAATTTCATATTTGAAATTCTAAAGAATTGAATTTGAATTTAATATGAATTAATTTGGAATTTATTTAATGGAATGAAACTTGCAAATAAATCAAATTTTTATAAACTTTTAGGAGTCCATAGGTGGGTCATCCCATCCTATGTGGCACTCCATTTTAACCTTTAAAAAGATAAATTAAAAATAGAGTTTTAAAACAAAGTTAAACTTCAAACTTAATAAAACACAACACATGCTTGTAAAGTCAATACTTTTCTTTTCTCTTTACAAGAGAGAACCTCCTTAGAGAGACACATCCATTTCAAATTGGGAGATGGCTGGACCAAAGAATAAAAAGAAAATAGTAACACAAGGGATAATGAAAGAAAGAAATGAAAAGAAATATATATATATATATATATATATATATATATATATATATATATATATATATATATATATATATATAAACTAGTCATCTCACTTGCTTGGCAAGCAAGTTGACAATTTTGGTTTTCGGAAAGAGGGGTCAACCCCATGGGGGTCGACCAACCCATGTGGGCCACCTTATATTAATTATATAAAATATATACTATATGATACATATGAAATGAATACTATACCTTAAGCTAACTAAATGAAAAAAAAGAGAGAAAGAAAATAAGAAAAAAGGATTGAGATTTGGAAACTAGCCCTAGATTTAGATCAAGGGCTGGGATTTTCTTCATCCATTGACCCTTCCCCAAACCCTATAAAAATAAAGGAGGGGCTCACGCCCCCCTATTTGCTTTTTTTGAAATTGCTTCCATTTTTCTCTTTTTTTTTTCTTGCTCTCTTGTGTTTCCTTCTTTTTTTCTTCTTTTTCTATACATGTGCTTCATTTGCCCAACAAGGAGCACACTTAAGTACGTGTGCAGAGCGGGAGAAGATCATGATGAGGTCGTTGCATGACCCATTCGTACTTGGAACTCATTTTAGTGCACGTAGGAGTGAATTTTGCCAAAAAGGTAGGGGGTCCTATACTCTATACGTAAATCAAAATTCGTAGGCATGAATTCCTCTAAATTTTTGTATGGACAGACCCTAAACCATGCCTCCCACACATGGGTTTGGCTTAGGGTTGTCGAAATATGTGATAAAAAGGGGTTTTTGAAAGAAAACCCCACTAAAAATTGATTTTTCCAAAAATCGGGTACGAGGACTTCAAATAAGTTTTTCGAAAAGAAATAAAAAATTAATTTACAATAAAAGTTATATTGGATGTTGAAATAATGGATAGACTTTGATTTTCCCTAAAATAAATTGATTCATCCCATAAGATAGCCAAAATTTTGGACTAAAAATAAAAAAGAAATCAAATATGCATGCTATCAGTTTCTCAGAAAGAAAATATGTAAATTTTGAAAAATGTACTTATTATTTAATTATTTTCTTTTAAATTCCAATTTAAAATAGTAGAATAGGTTTACGTGAATGTATTGTAAAAGTTTGGTTGTTTTTTTGTTATGTCTTGCATATAAAAATATGTATTATATGCTATTAAGTTTCTTAGAAATAAATTCTGTAATTTTTAGAAAAAATATGTTATATTTAATTATTTTTATGCAAATTTAATTTAGAATTTGTAGTGATTGTACATGTGAATACTTTGTAATTATAGCATGATTTTTTCAATTTTATTCCATAAAAAAATTTATGAGTTTAGTTAACTTATTGTAATTTTACCAAAACTATTTTTGAGAAAATAGGATTCGGAAAGATGAGTCCATTTTCCAACCTAACAGCTGTGAAAATGTGACTTGTCCTTAGTAGATTATGCCTATTTTGGCCACACCTGAATACATATACCTGTTAATATGTATTTTCGGTCTGACACCCAACCGATAAATCACTCATATCTCCCTCGCCTAGAGGAGCTTTAATGAACGGTTTATTACATTGAAAAGCAAACAAAATTTTACAGCTACTATAAAATTTTGAGCTTTGTTCGTGGACTGAGCACTGTTCTGTGATAGTCAGAACAGAAAAGTACATATATTCACCAAAATGTTCATAACTCTCTCGTATATATGATTTTTTACAAACGATTTGTGGTATCGAAAAATTGACAAAATTTTCTACAAATTATGAAAAAATCAGCTCTGACCATCAATTGAAATTTTTTTTATAGCTTCTGTAATTGTTGGACAGAGTTGAGTTTTCGCAAGTTTGGAACCGGTTTAAGAACCAACCTCTGAACGCTTGTGTAACTTACATGTTGATATGCATACATTTATGAATGAATTTTAGCTTGTATATACACTGCCAAAAGTTAATTTTCTGCAGAGAATTATATCTCTATGTTTGGGGCTTCAAATGAATGTTAAGCGAAAGTGTAGCGTGCCAGGTTTTGTTCCCGTTTGATTTTTTCGCTACAATTTTATAAAATAATTTCGAAGTTAAAAAAAATCATGATTTTCAGATTACAAAATTTGGGTTGCATGCATCCATTACATTCACATCATCATCATTATCAACATGAACATCATGACAGTCATATAAAGTAGAATGCAACATAAACTGTATATTCAAATATGCTATTAATTTGCAATACGGACACCTTGGTCTCTTAAGTAGCGAAAGGCCATGTAGGCGAGCATATTTCATCATGTTGTTTATGCATATGCGCATATGATTGACAATAACATGATTTCGAATGTAAGATTTTAAAAATGCATTCATTGGCCCTGTAGTGGCCAAATCCTCTTTTATGGATTCATATACGATGTTGCATGTAAGACATTAACTTAGATAAGTGAAACATATAACACTAAAGCAAGGGCTTGCAAGGAGAGGGTACAAAATGTTACTTCTCTCCAACCACAAAGATAGGAAAAACTCTTTGCAATAGGTTGCAACGTAGAGAAAAAAACTCAGGAGTGAAAGTCTGATGCATCAGGATGGTGGACTTGAGAGCTTCTCTCGATCTTGTCATCCCTCATCCGGTACTGGTGAAAGGTGTCTGACCAAGTCAAAGCTACCAATATATTAAAATATTATCTGCGCTATAGTCATGATTGAGGTATAAGCCTGTGTTTGTACCCATAGGGTTAAGAAGTAAAATCTAAATGTATGTGCATTAGATAGGCATGACATGCAATATCTAAGAAAGAAAGCTTAATTAAAAATAAGAATCAACTCATGCATAAGAACGACTTTTGCATTGGTAATTACATGTATTTTTAATTGTTCATATATTTTTTATTATTTATGTCTGTATGAGTGATTGGTTGTAGTTAATTTCCTAAATGTATGCTTACGTGAGATATTAAGAATGCATATTAAATTTTGTTGTATTCATTTTTGTTAAATGCATACAAGTTTATAGTAATTCTTGCTTACTAGTTTCAATTTATGTGTTCTGTATAGTTCTTTCTATTGAGACAAGTTTTGACTGACTTTATGAATTTTAATATTTTCAGAAAGTGAGTGAGCTCATATGCGATGATGAGAGGTTGTGATGGGGACCGAGCCATACTTTTCCTAAACCTTCGAGTGTTTTGGAATGAGAGCAATTTTAACTGCTCAAAAACTCTCATTATTTAATGTGAATTGTTAAATGAACTCTATTATGTAGTTGAACTTTTATTCATTTGTATTTGTTAATTTATTTTAAACTTGATGTATGTATGGTTATGATTGTAAGCGAAAATGTAATCCACCAAGTTTTATCCTGTTTGATTTATTCGCTGAAGTTTTATAAAATAATTTAAAAGTATTTCAAAAAAAAATCTACAATTTTCGGTATATAAAATTTGAGGTGTTACATGTCTGATCATTATTGATTGTAGATTTTAAACCTTCTTTTGGTTAGACAGTGATCTTTGCATAGGTTGTAGGTTTTGGACTTTCCTTTGATTACTCTCTCTCTCTCTCTCTCTATATATATATATATATATATATATATATATATATATATATATATATATATATATAAAATGTGAAATCCAATTGAGGTTTTATCATTTTTCAATTAGTAAATACCAATAGGGAGTGGACGTTAGAGACCCCAAATGGTCAAGCAAACATCGCTACAAATCCAAACCCCATGGAGTTGCAGTAAAGTAGCATAAAGAAAGGGTGTTTTGGGGAAAATGTCACTGTACCATCGTCAAGCTGCCTATGTCATGCTGCCATATGTGAAATATGTGGAGAAAGAAGTGGGTAAGCTTGCTTATTTAAGGGAAAAAATAAGTCGGCAAAATTTGGAGGTGATATTGGCCCTGAAGCGTGGCTGCATAACATTGGCTGCTTGATTTTGAGAAAAACGCTCAAAACATTATGTTATTCTGAAAATATCACGGTTTTTAATAAGATTTTATCAGCAATATTTTGAAATAACAAAGAAGCTATTTTGTTTATTTTTTATTTTCCTCACACAAATTCTAATTTTGTTTTAAAAATATATCATCTTTTCCAGTTTTTAAGGATGTTAACAGCCCGGGTTGGGGTCGGATGCAGCCAATACGAGATCTCAATGAATTCGAGTTCGGGTGGTGAAAAGCTCATACCAAATCTGATTTTTTTTATATATAATTGCATTCGGATATGGGTTGGATTCCAGATCAAAATATCATAATGATATCTGCATCCCATTGGCTTACCAAATCCGATTAACATAGTTAAATTCGGTTAGATATAGAATAAAAATAAAATCTGATCCGTTGACATCCCTAGTGGATTTTCACGAAGGACGTGAAAGGGACGGGGTGGGGCCCCCTTGTGCCGACCAAGCATTTACCAGCCGACACGTGATTTCACCCATCCGCATCCCACCTGATGAAGACACGTGTCTTCTATCAGCTAGGACGGCTTGAGAAGTAGTTGGTACACGTATTCTTACGGCTTTGCACAGGTTTTTATCCACACTGGACCCCACTCTACCGGGGTAGGGTGGAACGAGACTTTGGAGATGGAGCCACGTTTACGGAGAGATTTGGTGCGCACGCCTGCGTCCGTGAGGGCGGCCTTACAACCCAACAAACGCGCTGGCAGTTGCTAACGGCTTCCTCAGTGGAGGGGGACAAGGGCAGATGCACTCAATGATGAACCAGCAGTGTGATCACGTGGGTGCGTTGCTCATATAGCTCCCGTGCGACGTTTCATGACTTCATGTATGGTAGTGATAGGCCCATCCGTAAAGATCGACGGTGGACCCGCTACACAAAAGATTTGGGTCTGAAGAGTTAAACCTTCAACATCCATGACCGGCATTTAACGGATTTGGGTGGAATGTAGGTATAAACCAACCGGATTCGATCTAACTAGACCTTGCAATTCAAACTTTGGATTGGGCCAGGGTGCAAAATCTTATTTTGGATCCCTAAAGGGACTGATTAGTTCCTAGGTTAGGATGACGCTCAATGCGGTCCACATTCCGTGGTGCTGCGATGGTCATAATCCCATAGTCTATGGAATATAATATTTCCTTGCTTGATAACCTAGTCAGATTTGGATCTTCATCAGATCCAGATTTGGAAAACATCCCTCAAGTCCAACCATTTAACCAATGGGATTAGTTTGGAGCTCACTAAAACATAACACTGGGTCAGAGTTGCAGTACGGGTGCACATATCGTGCCATGATGTTACGTGCGGGGTTTGCCTTGATATGGTTCCTAATTGTATTTGGAATGAGTATCTAGAAGATGGATCATCTATATTCTGAAAATGAACATGAATTTCATATGTGCTTTAGCCAATAAATGATAGACTATTACCATGAAATATGGATAAATATTAGCTACTAATGAAGGTATGGAACTAATGAGATAGAAATCCTAGGTGAAATTGTATCGACTTAATCTAACCACATGAATGTGTTCAACATGGTTTGTTTGCTAAGGATCAAGCCTTGAATCATGATTTTCTGATGTAAAAATGTTATCTTTTGAGTTATGAAATTTTGGCACATTGTGGGCCATTGATTTTTACACCCCTTTAAAAACCTAATTACTTATCATAATCACATGATTCAAAACAAGTTTCTTACTAAACAAACCATGTAGATCTCTCTCTCTCTCTCTCTCTCTCTCTCTCTCTCTCTCTCACACACACACACACACACACACACACACACACATATATATATATATATATATATATATATATATATATATATATATATATATATATATATATATATATGTAGAGAGAGAGAGAGAAGTAGCTTTCTACTACTATTGGTCTTGTGAAGGTTTTTTTCATGTTTTCTTTAAATCTGACCATACAGATGCGTTCTACATGCTTGTTTTCATAGGAAATGATTCTTGGATAATTGCTCCATTCCAACATGCAATAAGGTTTAAAAATTGACGGTCTAAGATTTGCATAAACATTCAAGGCTAAAGTCATGTTTTTTATCTAAAAAATATGATTCAAGTGTCATTTTCCTAGTAAATCGACAATACCAAATACATTTATAGTCATATTTGCAACAAAAAACCAAAAAAACACCTGTTTGCTCATGGTAGGCAGCTACCACTATATATATAGGTAATACATACTAGTAAATGAAACATAATAAACGGGTTTTTCGGCTTTTACATTATTTTTTTGTGGTTTTGACCCCATAAATGTGTTAGGCATGACATATTTACTAAGAATCCATGCCTGGATCATGTGTTTCCCATAAAGAATGACATTTAGAGCCTAAAATTTTTACAAAGATTTTGAATCGTTGATGTTTTTAACCTTATAAAATCCACTCATGTATCAGTATCAAACGCTTCAAGAGCTGAACCCTATAAAATCAAGTTCATAAATCACATCTTTATGATCAAAATTTAAAAATAAAATAAAGAAGCTTGAAAAACTCATTTAGTACATGTATATATATAATGGCTAGGATAGGGAAAAACCCTATCACTGACCACACATTGATGGGACACCTATTGGTAAAGCTCTTGAAGTTTGCCCTTCCCGTCTGGAAGTACAAACCAGATTTAGCCTTGCAGCAAGGCAACTCTGATATGGGTTTCAAACTCGTGACATCGATCCATTCAACTTGGTGACATTCACAAGTCACCCCTATTAGATGAGTGGAGCTCTTGTTGGCATGATTTGAGTTTTCTTTTGTAAAGGCAGTGTACGTAAGTTTATATTAGCTAGTACTCTAAAATTCTCATGTTTGGTTAGCCAAGCAATACATTTGTTAGACTAAACCCAAAGTAGCATATAGTTAAACACACACACACACACACACACACACACACACACACATAGACACAAAGTTTAACAATTGTGATAACTTAATTATGCAATACATTTGTTAGACTAAACCCAAAGTAGCATATAGTTAAACACACACACACACACACTCATGAACCCCACAATAATCGACACCAAAACATATATCTACTGTAAGGAACTATGAATAATTTAACTGAAATTTCGAGATTCAATGAACAAGCAAATAATGAAAGCAAAGAAACAAAACTAGGGTTTATTAAAATCCAATGAATTAAAGTCCTACTCTCTAAATTATTTATAACCAAAATTGGATAACAGATCTGGATAGCTGTAGTGCAAGGACCCATTTGAATCTTAGATCTACACTAAGGTGCTGAAGGACTATATGTTTGCTTTCTTTGTCCTTTTGCTGGCCGAGAGGACCTGCACACAATATATAGCACCCTCTCTACTACGGTTCGAGTACATACGAGATTCCAGTTTGGATCTGAAATCATCTTGGCAAGTTGGATCAGAATTCTTTGGACCACTTCCTCTGGATCCACCCTACATCACAACTGTAAGAGGTATTTGGAATTATATTTCTAAAACTTTTTATTCCATCCATAGAACTTTTTAAGTACATTAATAAATTACCAATGTGAGATTCCCTCATGCTTCTGCTGGCAAAGCAATGTTGTTCCAATAAGATGATATGTAGGGTGCAAAAACTTCTTGTTAATGTCACTGTGCATGCAAGTAACTTTCAAGGAGTGGCCATCTACTTTAAAATTGCTGCCGGCCTTGTTAGTAAAATTGTCGGTTTTGAGCTCAAGAGAATAAAAAACAAGGTATTAACCAAGATCAGATATTGAATGCTCGAATCTCTCGAAAATGAAGGTCTATGATAATATCAAAATTAAATAAGGCTCACAAAGCTGACCCCATGTGGATTGTACAAGATTTTATGACTTCCACAAAAATAAATGCCACAAACATAACATCAATGGTCCTTCATGTGGTTCATACTAAAAGTGGGTTGCATAACAAGGTTTAGTCAAAATCAATTCAGATCTGGCACCAACTGTGAGCTCCGATTGTTTGGTAGGAGCTTGTTAGTGCAAGTCACTTTGTGTTGGGACATTGCAACTTCAAATCCTATAACTGGTGAGGGTTTCCTTGCCATAAAAAAAATTTGTATAAAGTGTTCTTTCACTAAACCAAACGATAAGCCTATATGCTCAAACTGGTAGACACAATGTTCTTAGGAAGCAGGCTACAGCATCTCGGTTCAAGTCAAGTAGTGGAATACCCTCAACTTTATGCATACTTCAAACATAAACAAAATTTTCAGCCTTTATATGTCACTTTGATCAACTTTTTTTTTTTTTCTTTAATGAAAACTTGTTCAACATTGAATTTAACAAAAGTAACAAAACGGTTATGGACAGTAACTTATATGCTTCTAGAACTGATTATGAGAAACTCTCTCTTAGCACAAAATCAACAGCCGTGACAAAAGTGTATGCTTATTAGTGTTGGCTGCACCAAGCGTGGAAGAAATGTCAAAGTTTTGATAGTAATGCTTAATTTCTAGTGACTATAAAAATTATTCGATTTCCAGTCAAAATTAACTTAATTTCCAATGACTATAAGAAAATGGTTAATTTCCAATCAAAATTTGCACCACCAAAACAAACATGACCTACAAGTTCAAATAAAATGAATAACCATTGCAAAAGATTTTACTTTTCCGTTTTAGGGAAAGAAAAAAAAAGTCACATTTTACTTTGGTTTATATTATGTATATAAAAAAAGCTATGCAACTTCCATGACATTGACAGCGAGGTAATAAAAAAGGAATTAAGAAGAAACAAAAAACAATTGTATTTTTCAATGTTGGATCAACACAGAAGTCTAGTCAGCTGCATTTAAAAAAGTGAAATTTTCTAACAAGATGAAAATGTTACGAAAACCGCAAGCAAGAAACAACCGAAGAAAACAAAACACAGGGCGATCAAACCAAACATAACAAGGACACACAGATTTAAGTGAAAAAACCTCCCCTCCAATCCGAGAGGGAGTAAAAAAACTACTGTCACAGATTTAAGTGGAAAAACCTCCCCTCCAATCCGAGAGGGGAGAAGTTGCCGACCCCTTGGTCCTAGGTTCAACTTTCACAAGGTGTGCGGATGCTTTTAACTGGTGGACTCTATAAGGCCTTGGGTGTCAGTGACCCAACCCAAAGATTACCCGCTTGAGTGGGGAACTTCGTCATCAAAAACAGATTTTTCTTGTAATACTTCAGATCGACAACGGATCCTGTCAAACGCTGGGTGAGATTAGCAATTTCACCCAGCGTTTACAACCACAAACCCGGCCCCTCTTTACTGTAGCTCAGTACAAGTGGGACCCACAGAGCAGTGGGGTTTGTGGTTGTAAACGCTAGCGTTTGACAGGATCTGCTCTCCTCCTGATCAAGTTGGAGTGTCAATGTTCACAGTGCCCAACTTTGATATTAAGCTATGGAATGCTTCTTTGCCCAATGCTTTACAAGTTGAGATATAACCTTAATAAGACTTGTTTGAAATTTTTCTTCAATGATATGACAGTTGTTCGTGATGTGTTTGGTTTGGTCGGTTCATTGGAGACAGTTGACAGCTATACGTAGTGCAGTTTGATTATAACAGAAAAGGAAAATGGCTTAGGGATTAGGAACACCCAGGTTGGTCAAAGATATTGGAGCCATGAGCCATTGAAATTCACAAGTAGCTATTGTTGCGGCTTTATATTCAGCTGTAAACATAAGGAAATTCAGAGAAGAAACAGTTACGCTAACCATTCTCTTGCTACAGCTATAAAAGGGTATCCATGAGCGACCCTGAAAGAGCAAGCATACAAAGAAAAACATAAAAGAGGGTTAAAGTAGCATTCCTTTTCTAAACTTTTCGAGTAAAGAGAGAAAGAGGGATCCTACTCACCGACTACTGAAAGGGCCTACGCTCATCGAAGGGCTGCAGTTCGATTGAGGAGCGAAGCTCATCCCGATCCAGCCACCAGCCACCGATTCAGGTTCATCGATGGCGGCATCAGGTACACTTTCTTTTTCTCTATTTTGTTGTGCGTAGGTCCTTGGAGGATCCCCAACATTGGGTTATGGGTCCACGTCATGCCTCTGCTGCGAGGGTTCGATGGCGTTTTTCGGTGACTGTCGCCATGAGGCGACAAAGCTTTTTCGGCAGAGCGACATCGCCATGGAGACGACATTGACGTTGCTGGTAGTTGATAGCAGGTCATTGTGGGGCGACATGGTGTCACCAGTAGATGGTGACCGTCGCCATGGGGCGACAGAGTAAAAAAAATAGTTATGGGTTATTTACCTGTGGCCATGAGGCTGCAGGGTGATCAGCCATCGTCAGGGTCATCGGGGTTCACCGCCGGCGCCTTTCGCCAGCATCCGAAAAAGGGTTTTAAAAAC
Source organism: Nuphar pumila (assembly GCF_984573655.1). Lineage (NCBI taxonomy): Eukaryota > Viridiplantae > Streptophyta > Magnoliopsida > Nymphaeales > Nymphaeaceae > Nuphar > Nuphar pumila. Next base: position 25,178,609 of record NC_143251.1, read on the forward strand.
CCCTCTTAGCTACCTTCCTTGGCCGTTGGGCGTTGAGGGGCTATGATCACCAACGTCACTGACATCACAAATCCATCGCTGGAGTGTCGCTATCGCCGGACCTCTATGCTGTTTGGTTAACCAGCATCTGGATTGACTGGCCGCTGATGGAACCCTTTCGTTGAAAGGGGGTTTTCTGTCAGGATCATCGTCGAAAGATGATGTTGTCGACATCGGGATGCATCATCGCCATGGGTAGGGGGTGTTTTTGTCGAACTCCTCTCCATTGATCATCGAAAAGGGGTTTGAAAATCCCTCTTTCTTTACCTAAGGTTCCTTTATAGATCGGGCTCGTTGGATTTTTTCTGACATGGGACGTCGACAGGCAGTTCACTGAGCAGAAGACATGGATCGTCGAAAAGCGGGTCACCGGCAAGCCAAGAGGGTAAACCCTCTTTTCGTTTTTACAGAAAACTGAAACCCTCAGGTTTTCTGATTTTAACGAAGGATCTGGATCGGGTTCGGGTATGGGTCCATTCCGGTTTATACCGGGTCAGAACCGGATAAGGTTCATACCGGGTCAGACCCAAATAAGGTTCTTACTGGGTCGGACCCGGATCCGGTTCTTATAGGGTTGGACCCAGATCTGGTTAATACTGGGTTTGACCTGTATCTGATTAATATCGGGTCTGAACTGGATCCGGTTAGTAACCAAGTCAGACCCGGATCAAGTTGTAACTGGATCAGACCTGGATCCAGTAAGAGTCCAGGCACTATTTGGTCTGAACTAGATCAGGGATTGATTCGTCCCCTTTCAGGATCGATTCAGAGTTGTTTTTAACCGGTTCTTTTCAGTTTCTCACCAGTTTCAAGCTGCTAAGACCCTGTTTTCTTAAATATAAGAAGATACAGAGATTTTGGCATACGATTATAGGTTTTTTATGAACTTTTATTCATACTTGACACCAGTTTATTAGGTTCAGAACCAGTTCGGACCCTTGGATAACCGGTTCAGGGCTGTTTTAGACCGGTTTAGAGTGCTTTCAGACCGGTTTCTGCTTATGGACCCAGGGTTTTACCCATTTAAGCTTGAATTTTATTTTTGTTCATGCATTTATTTGTAATTATGCATGCATAAATGAATATATAACATTGGCATCAAGGATAGCTAGATGACTTAGTGAATTCATGTCACCAAAGTAACTGAATACACGTATGTTGTCAAAATTTTATGCTATCATATGAATTTAGCCAATATTACTGTTGTATTTAGATTCATGAAACGATAAATGACACTAAGGTAGTTTTATCGTGTTTAGAACTTAGGTAGGGTAAAATGAGGCAAATGTGTTGAGATATATTGCACATGTGTATCCAAAGGTACCATGTGTTGATGGTCTAGCTTCACATGAGCCTCTGTTTTACCAATTATGGTTGGTAGGCACAGTGATTACGCGTATTAGAGCCCTTACCAAAGTAGGACTCTGATGACCCCCCTACACTCGCCTGGAAATAAGCATATTCAGGGCCTTTTATTTATTGCTTTTCCAATCAAACTTGTCTCGTATATGCTTTCTTTTTATACATGTCTTTTGTCATGCAGTTTCTAGTTTTGTGATTTTAGATAGCTCAACTTCTATACATTTTCTTGATGGATCTAACTTTAGTGATTGAAAAAAAAACTATTCTATTTACAATAGGGTATATATATTTTGATTTGGCCCTAAGGATAGATGAACCCACTACCCTGACTGATCAAGGCACTGTTGATCAAAAGATTGCTTTTGAGAAGTGGGAGCGCTTGAATAGGCTTAGCCTACTGCTTTTGCAATCTAAAGTGGCTAAGAATATTTGCAATGCTATCCCACAATGCAGATCGCCAACATATTTTGGAAATGCGAAACATAGCGTCTCAGCTGAATGGCATGAAGCTCACCATTTCTGATTCTTTCCTAGTGCATTTGATTATGGTGTCCTTACCTTTAGAGTATGGACCTTTCAAAATCTCTTACAACACACATAATAATAAATGGACATTCAATGAACTTATGTTCAAGTGTGTTGAAGAGGGATTAAAAAGAGAGAATGTACAAAGTACACACATAGCTTCTCATGGCTCCAAGGTAGGACCAAAGAAGAATGCATTCAAGAAAAATGCTAGGAAGAAGCCAGCAGGGGATAAAACATCCCAGAGCATGCAATCTGACTCTGTTCCCATAAAGTGTTTCTTTTGCAAGAAGAAGGGACACAAGAAGGCATATTGCATAAAGTACAAGAAGTGATTGGAAAAGAAAGGTAATTTGTCATTTGTTTCTCATGAATGTAATTTATTACAAATTTCTGAAAATAGCTGGTGGATTGACTCTGGTGCTACTGTTCATATTTCCAACTGTCTATAGTCGTTTCTGAACAAAAGGGAACCAACAATGCATGAGAAGAACATCTATTCGGGGAACAAAATGCGTTTGCATGTGAAGGGTGTTGGGACCTGCATGATCACTTTAGATACATGCGTAGATTTGGATCATCATGATATCTTTTATGTTCCATCATATAGTAGAAACTTAATTTCAATTTTAAGATTGGATAAATTTGGATATTTCTTTAAATTTAAAAATTTCAAGTTATTCATATACAAAAATTCTATTGAAATTGGTTCTGCATCTGTTTATGATGGTTTGTATAAATTGAATGTGAGGATCCAAACCTAGGAGCCTTTGACTTTTGAATACACATTGGTTGGGGATAAACGTAGAATGATTAATGATAAATCCTATATGCTTTGGCATTGAAGGTTGGGTCATATCTCTGAAAAGAGAATAAAGAGACTCGTAAATAAAAGGATCTTGAAATCTCTAGACTTTATCGAAAATGACTCGTGTGTTGATTGCATAAAGGCTAAGCATACAAACACATATAAAAATTGTGTCAAATGTAGTAGTGAGATATTGAAGATAGTCCATACAAATGTATGTGGACTGTTTACCCCCTGTTACACAGGCAAGAAATACTTTGTCACCTTTATTGATGATTATTCACGACATATGTATCTCTACTTGATTTTTAAAAAATTTGATGTTTGTCAGATGTTTAAAGAGTTTAAGAAAGAAGTAGAGAAACAAACTGATAAAGTTATTAAGATAGTCAGGTCTGATAGAGGTGGTGAATATTATGGTAGGTTTATTGAGATGGGGCAAAGGAAATGACCATTAGCGCAATTTCTCAAAGAGGAAGGCATTGTGCTTCAATATACCATGCATGGTAGTGCCTACCAGAATGATGTAGCTGGAAGGAGAAATCGTACGCTTAAAGAAATGGTCAAGACCATGTTGAATTATTCTACGCTTCCCATGAAGTTATGGGGTGAAGCATTAAGGTCTGTTGTGCATATTTTGAATAAGGTTCCTACGAAATCTGTGCCTAAAACTCTCTACAAGTTATGGACAAGTAGAAAATCATCATTGTCTTATATGCACATGGGGATGTTCTGCAGAGGCTAAGTTGTATAACCCCCACATTAAAGCCTTTGATCCAAGAACAACTAGTGGATATTTTATTGGTTATCCAGAGAGATAAAAAGGATACATGTTTTATTGTCCATCTCATTCACCACAGATTATTGAAACGGATAAGGCAAAATTCCTTGAAGATGGTTCAGTAGGATTAAGTGCACTTCAAAACCTTGGTTTTGAGAAAGTATAGGATCCAGTTTTACCACCAAAAGATATCACATTATTATTCCTAATGATGATGTGGTTGATCACCCGGTTGTTGATGCACAAATCAAAAGTGAACCTATTATGGATAATGCGAAAGAGCACGAACAAGATGATCAGGTTCAATCTGAGCCTGAAGAATGACCTATTTAGAGATCCACAAGAATTAGAAGATCTGTCATACATCCTGATTTTGTGGTGTACCTTCAGGATCCTGGTGACTTCATAGATATAGATGATGACCCGTTGACTTTTATGGAAGTTGTTGAAAGCAAACAATCTTCGTATTGGATAAAAGCCATGAAAGAAGAGTTGGACTCTATGGCTAAGAATCAAGTGCAGAATCTTGTCGAGTTACCTAAGAAAGTAAAACTCGTATGGTGTAAATGAGTCTTTAAGACAAAAAAGGACTCCAAATGTAACATAGAGAGACATAAGGCAAGATTGGTTGCTAAAGGGTTCACCCAGATGGAGGGCATTGACTATAATGAGACATTTTCTTCAGTTTCAACTAAGGAGTCAATGAGGATAATTTTGGCCCTCGTAGCTCATTAATCATGACTTAGAGCTATATCAGATGGATGTGAAAACGTTTCTCAATGGAGATCTGAATGAAGAAGTATACATAAAACAACTTCTTGGTTTCTCTAAAGATGATCGTTTGGTTTGCAAGCTTAACAAATCAATATATGAACTTAAATAGGCCTCCCGACAGTGACTTTCGGGTTTATAAAAAATATTATTGATCAATGTATATATCTTAAGAAAAGTGGCAGTAAGTTCATTATATTGATGTTGTATGTAGATGACATTTTGCTGGCAACCAACGATATAAAGTTACTTTTAGAGACAAAACAGTTTCTTGCATCACATTTTGATATGAAAGATATGGGTGAGGCTGCTTATGTACTTGGCATTGAGATCCGTCGAGACAGATCAAAAGGTTTTCTAGGCCTCTCCTAAAGATTCTATATAAATAAGGAATTAAAGCGATATGGGATGGAGAATTGTTCTCTTGATTCAACACCCATATCAAAAGGTGACAAATTGAGCTTAAAGGATTATCCACAGAACAAAGTTTTCAAAGCACAGATAAGTGTTTATCTATATGCATCAATTGTTGGCAGCTTGCAATATGCACAAACTTGTTCACGTCCAGATATTTTCTTCGCAGTAGAGATGCTTGGTAGATTCCAGTCTAATCTAGGCATATCTCATTGGAAAGCTGCTAAGAAAGTCTTGCAGTATTTGCAAAGGACAAAAGACTATATGTTGATGTATCATAAGGTTAATCATCTTGAGGTCGTTGGCTACTCAGATGCAGACTTAGAAGGATGCCTTGATAGTAGAAAGTCTACTACTGGGTATGTCTTCTTACTTGCTGGGGGCACGATCTCTTGGAGGAGTGAGAAGCAAACGACCACTGTTGCTCACACCATAGAGGCAGAATTCATAGCATTGTACGGGACTACTTCGCAGGCCATATGGTTGAAGAACTTCATATCACAGTTAAAGGTGGTCGATTCCATTGAGAAACCACTGAAGGTCTACTGCGATAATGAAGTTGCAGTGTCCTTTTTGAACAACAACAAAGGTACTATGTCATGTAAGCATATGGAGATAAAGTATTTTGTTGTTAAAGAAAGAACAAAGAATCATCTAGTGCATATTGTCAATATTGGTACAAAAGAGATGATTGTTGATCCTCTTACTAAAGGGCTAGCACCAGGATTATATTTCGAACATGTATTGAGGATAGGCTTGTTAAACTCTTTTTGATATATGCATATGAATAAAGTGATCACATAGAGTTAATTGATTCTCATTATGGTTGTTGTTAATCTCATAAGGATTAGAGATTTAACTAAGGATATGTAGAATAGATTTTTTAAAGGCCAATCTATTCATCAAGCAATTCTCATAAAGTTTACTAGTTTGTCGTCGAAACAAGTGGGAGAATGTTGGGATAAGCCACACATAGTGGCAGTTACCCACATATGGTAACTTTCCCCTTATAGTGTCCCTTTCGATAAACATAAGAAAATTCAGAGAGGGAACGGTTACGCTAACTGTTCCCTTGCTACAACTACAAAAGAGTATCCATGAGCGACCCTGGAAGAGCGAGCATACAGAGAAAAACACAGAAGAGGGTTAAAGTAGCATACCTTTTCTGAGCTTTTTCGACAAAGGAGGGAAAGTGGGATCCTGCTCACCGACTGTTGAAGGAGCCTGCGCTCATCGGAGGGTTGCAGTCCGATTGAGGAGCGAAGCTCATCCTGATTCAGCCACCAGCGCCAATCATCAGCCACTGATTCAAGTTCACCAATGGCAGCATCATGTACACTTTCTTTTTCTCTGTTTTATTATGCGCAGGTCCCTGAAGGATCCTCAACAGTTGACACAATATTTTATTCAATTTTTTAGAAATGGGTTGTTGTTTTGTCATGGGATAATTAGCTCAATCTGAATCACAATAAGCTTTGAACTGTAGGGGACTTATTGGAGTATATTCTCCAACCTTAAGTCTTATACATTTTTTCCAATACTAACCTAAGTTAGTAGGTATATTGTCTTTCGTACAACTTTAGTACCACAATAAAAGTTGTGAGAACTCTTGCCCTTATATAGAAGGGTGTTGCCTTAGAGGGTGGCTTGGATATTAAACCTTGGACTTGGATTTTGTTTCAAATTTGGTTTTCGGTTTCAATTTTGGTTTGGTCTGGTCTGGTTTGGTCTTTGATCAATCTTTTTAATACTTACGATAAATTTAATCCTCAAGACTAAAATCAACTTTTGATCAACTCATTAATGGACCTTGACCTAGTCATTATAACTCTTTGAATCCTTTTAGACCTTGAACATGATCTGTTTTGTAATACCTGAGATTTTTTATGATTTTTATGATTATTAAATAAATAAAATAAAATTTAGTCTTAACGATGGTTTAAAATTGTATTAGTTATTCAAATTGGCATTTAATTTTAATTTTGGTTTAAATGCCAATTTGAAACTTAATTAGGTCTAATATGGTATTTGGACCTAGTGGAGACCCAAGTCTAGGATGCCCCAAACATCATCATTACTGTTTCAGTGAACATTTTGGCTGATGGATGGCTCACCCATTAAATCAGAGTCAACCTTGACATTTCTCATTTCAAGGGCATTGAAATCAACTATCTATACACCCAAATTGATGTTGATTTGAAAGTTTTATAGACGGTTGAAGTTCATGTCTACTATTTTTCTTGGTCGATCCATGCATGTACGATTAAATCAAAGACCACCACGATGATCTATATTTCAAGAATGATCAAATCGACTATTTAAACATTGAATTAATTGAATATTTGTATTTGTAAGCCTCATATAAAAATAAAATTCTCATAGAGATAGGAGTATCTTTGATAGAGGGACACTAGGAAAATCTATAAAAGGAGAAGAGGAAACCCCTCACTCACTTTTGATCTTCCATCTTTCTCTACCATCTTCTTCCTCAAACCCTAGGTTCAAACTTTTAGTAGAACTTTGAGGTGGAGTTGTACATCCATTGGTGGTGTAATTTGGGGACGACCCGATCTGGTGAAGATGGACTCATAGACCCGATTATTTTGAGGTAGGGTTTCTCTAACATCGGATGCATATACAGGGCTAGGGTACACGATCCATGCTTGGGGATGAATCTCCTTATGCATCCTATGACCAAAAAATGATCTAGATCTAAGTAGGACATGAGATTTGATGTGTTTAAAATTGTTTTTACGATTTTAAAACTTGAAATAGGTTTTTGAGAAATTAGTTTTGAAAGATCCAAGTTCTTTATGGTTTCTTAATGAGTTTCATGTATGATGTTTAGATATGTATTAGAATCATGTTCATAAGTGTTTATGTATGATTTGATGATGATTTAATGGATCAAAATCATTTTTTTTATATTTTCATGGTTAATCTTGATATATGCTTGGATTCTTGATGTATTTCTTTAATAACATGTTTTTCTGAGTTTATAGATCCAACCAATGTTTTTGTAAATTCAATTTCTCTAAATATATTCATGAGAAAAACCTAACAAATTATGGAGACTACACATGTAGATAAAGGTTTAAGTTTAAACCTTGCATTCATCTGATTCGGATAAGGGAGATATGACCTCTGCAAGTTGGACCTGAGATTTTATTCGGAACAGTGAACCTGTTTTGACATACCTGTATTAGAAAATTCATATCCCCAAGATAGTGTGTTGTCTTGATCTAATCTTTTTATGGATGATAGTTGACATGATTGAGAACTTGAGATAAAAATCTCATGTTCTATATTATTGTATTTTGTGAATTAAAAATCAGGCAAGTTGCCTCAAGAATAGTTCTATCTTGTCTAGGGACAAAAACTGCATGATATCCAAAATTTTTAATTAAATATTGATAATGTATTTGCCTTAACTTTTTTGTATGCTTGTTTGGATATGGCAATTTTTGTTAAAAAAAATTGTCTGAATTTATTTCAATGTTTAAGATACCTTGATTGAGTGTCTAATGGATGGACAGGTCTGAATAAACCTGTTCTGGACAAAAAAATAGATTTTAGTGTCCAAATTTTTGTAAATTCAAGGAACTCGTGTATGCTTGCTTGTTTGGGTACCAAAAGTGGATCTTATTTATATGGCATGGTTCTAGAGGTGAACAAACCCCATATTTTACTTGACTTAGTACAGTGAATTATCCTAGTAAGGTTGTGAAGCTATACATGTGTTTGCTAACATGTTTTGATTGTTTATTGGCAAGTATTGCATGTTGTTTTAATACATATCATGAATGTGTATATGTACATGATGCTTTGATGTGTTACATGATGAATGCCATGTAGCATGCTTGAATGTTATGTATCATGATGTTATTTAAATCTTATATTATGCGGTAAGACATAGGATAGATGCATGCACATATGTTTGCTTAAAAATGGGTTTGTGGTTCCGTGGAACCCATGTACTACTAGCAAGCACGAATTCATAAACGTGTTACATCGCATGTCGAAGGTGCTATAAGACGTAATAAAGATGCATGCACTTGTAAATGCCTTTGAATGGGCAAACGGTTAGGAAGCCAATAATGTGTGATTAGACAACACCCAATCATAAAAAGGATGTGATTAGACAACACTCACAAATAAAGAGGATGTGAATAGACAACACCCAATTATAAAAAGGATGTGAATAGACAACACTCAATCATAAAAAAGATGTGATTAGACAACACCCATAAATAAAGATGATACAAATAGAAAGCACTCAATTATAAAGAGGATGTGGATAGACAACACTTAATCATAAATAGAATGTGATTAGACAACACCACAAATAGAAATGATGCGAGTAGATAGCATCCAATAATGGAAGGGATGCAATTAGACAACACTCAATAATTAAAAGTGATGTCATTAGGTAGCTCCCAATAATGAACAATGATGTGGTTAGTTAGTACCCAACAACAATACATGAGGAGGATGTTAGCACTCAACAATAGAGAATGTTACCCCGTAGGGGTACATGGGCTATCGAGCCTTGGGCACCATGTGATACACAACCCTGAAATGCATGGTAATGTAGTCTTGCATTGCATATGTCTGGAAGGGGTTTATGTTTGTGCATATATGTTGTAAGCATGCATTGAATGATTAGATGCTTTAAATATATCTTGTGTTGTTATATGTTGCATGCTTAAGAATATTACTCTACGCATGAATTAAATATACTGAATTACATGTTGATTGTAATTGCAATAGTTGACTGCTTGTGTGATAGTATGTTTATTGTATGTATTGATAAATGCGTGTATCTTGTATGCTTAGATTATATATGCATTTCTTGTTAGTGTTACCCTACTGAAGCTCATAATGAGTTTTGACTCCCAAAATTTTACACAGATGCATAATAGTTGTACTGGCACATGGCGGAATGTTGCGGTGGCCAATGACCAGTCCTTTAGTCCTGAGAAAATGCTTTTGGATGTCTTTGTCAAGATTGGACATTTTGAATAGTTGATATTAATGACTTGTCATTCAACTTGATTAATTAATTTGTTAAATGGTTTGTTAACTCTGATTCAGATTTCGAATATGGATATGTAGTTTATAGTGGACCTAGAGCCAATATCCAGTATAGAAATTGGATTTAGTCTCATGTTGTTTTACTTACCTATAGCCCACTCAAAGTTTCTAACTTAATTTTAAAGATGTTTTCGCTGTTTAAAAAAATGATCATATTTTTTAGTTTAAAATTTTGGGGTGTTACATGTTTGAACCTTTTTCAATGTCCTTGCATGGCATTTATGAGAAATACAATAAAAGATAAGATTCAGAACGAGGAGATACGAAAGAAGGTAGGCGTTACACCCATTGAAAATAAGATGAGAGAGAATCGTTTACGGTGGTTTGGACATATTCGGCGAAGGCCTAATGATGCTCCAGTTAGAAGGATGGAGAAATGGGAAAATATATTAGTTAAAAGAGGTCAGAGTAGGCCTAGGAAGACATGAATGGAGGTGATAGGAAAGGATATGAATGCTTTGAACCTCACCGAGGACATGGCATTGGATAGAAATGATTGGAGGAGAAGGATTCATGTGAGAGACCCAGAATGATTTTCTTTTTTGGTTCATATCGCCGACCCCAATTGTTTTGGGATGAAGGCGTAGTTGTTGTTGTTGTTGTTGTTGTTGCATGGCATTTATGGTCAAACAATCCATACTCGCCTTTGCTTTGGCCATTGACTTTTTTACTTGCATTTTGGATGGTCTTGACCATGAGAGGGTCAATTTTAACCCAAACCTTACATTTTTTTATCCTTTTTAGGCGCCCTTCCTTGGCTAGCCATTTAGGCAATTATGGCTGGCCATTTGGCCAACACAGACCCACTAAGGTTAACCATTTGAGCATGTTGAATGACCTTTATGGGCCTTCAATGGTGGCTGGTGGACTAGGGCCTATATAAACCCTAGCCCTCTACCTTTCTCTTCAATTAACAAACTCTCCTCCCCCTCTCTTCCACGAGCCCCTCTTTATCTCTCCCACGAGTTTTGCTCTCTCTCTCTATGTGTGTGAGGCCCCTCTCTCTCTCCTACCCTCTTTCCCTAGTGGTTAGCTTAGACCTTAACTTAGTCAAGGCGTCACCTAGGACAAGCCTAGGGTCCCTACTCAAGTCTGACCTTGAGTCCATAACAAAAAATGAGCCCAAGATCCCTACCCAATTTGAGCCTCAAATCCATATTGAATATGAGCTCAGGATCCATACCCAATTTGAGCCCAAGATCTATACTGAATTCTATCTCAGGATCCATACCCAATTTAGTGCCAAGATCTATATCCAATTTGTACCTAAGGTTCATACTCAATTTGAGCCTATGATCTAACCCATAGTCAAACTTAGATCAAGATAACCTAGTAGAGAGGCTATTCAAGTAATCTGTGTCGAGGTTATCGATCTCACCCAGTTCATGGCATGGTCCAACCTTTACGAGAAGACGAAAGCATAGTTGTATCCTAAGAAAGAAGTTGCACGAGTACCCATTGCATCAAGGACTTGGTCCTAAGTGGGGAAACTATCGCTGGAAAGATAGCGTGCATATCACATGCCTCTGAACACACTTGGTTCAAGCATAGTTGCTTGACCCACTATGTGAAATAATTTTCAGGTGATAGACTTGTAAATGGTGACTGTGAAGGTTGAAAACTAGGAGTTTCTCATGTTGTCACAATTTGATGACATGAATTTCAAAAGGTGACAACACAAAGTCCTCATCTTTCTCATAACTAAAAATATAGTGCACGTGCTCACAAAGTAATGTCCAAAAGAACAAAAGGATGAGACCATCGCTAAAAACTGAAAGAGACAAAAGTGGATGTATGATGACTTTGTGTGTTGTAAAAATATACTAAATGCACTCTTAGGCACCTTGTTCGACTTCTGCTCAAAAGTTAGAATAACAAAGAAGTTGTGGCAAGCTTTTAAAAGCAAATACAAGATGGAGGATATAGGAAATTGTAAGTTTTTGGTTAATAAGTATTTGAATTTCAAATTCTTTGATGATAAGCCATTGCTACCACAAGTCCATGAGATGTAGATTTTGGCTAATCATATCAAGTATGAGGATATGAAACTTGATGAATCATTTCAAGTGGTTATAATTATAGATATATTGCCTCTATTTTGGAAAGATTATAAAAATGAATTAAAATATAAGAATTGAGAGTTTACCTTAGAACAACTTCTTACACATCTTAAAATTAAGGATAATGCTTGATCTTGAGATAAGAAAGATGAAAGGAAGTTTGTGCTATGGTAAACACGATTAAAAGAAAACCAAGGTTCAAATCGAACTTAATAATAAGAATAAGCAATAAGTCTAGTAAACCTGATTACAATTTGGTGGTTGTAGTAAGTAATATATTCATGTTTAATTCAGATAAATGGTAGTATATAAATTCTAGATCAATGATCTATTTCTATAATGACAGAAGTATGCTCAAAACATACAATGAAAGAAAACTATAAGATCTACATGAGAGATTTACATGAAGCTAAGGTTTATGGAAAAGGAAGTGTGGAGCTTTGCTTTACCTATAGGAGGTTCTTAACCCCCTAAAAAGTGTATCGCATACCTATTGTATCTGCCTACCTGCTTAAAACTCATGGTTTCAAAATTATAATAGAATTCAACAGTATTACACTGTCAAAGAACCACATGTTTATAGGCAAAAACTACTCCACCAACAGGTTGTTTAAGCTCAATTTGATAAATAAAGTTGATTCATCTTCTATTTATATGTTTGACTCATATGATTTATGGCACACTAGATTAAAACATGTTAATTATAAATCTTTGAGAAGCATGGGTAACTTAGGACTTATTCCTAAATATAAGATTAATCATGTTAGAAAATGTGATATTTGTATTCAAGCAAAGTTTGTGAAAGAACCTTTTCCAAGTGTTGGAAGAAATTCAAAATTATTCGATTTAATATACATTGATGTATGTGATCTAAAGAACACTTCAACTCGTAGGAGTAACATGTACTATATAACTTTTATCGATGATTTTTTAAAATATGCTTATGTCTATCTCATGAAAAAAAAACTGAATCTTTTAAAAAAAAAATAAATTTTAAAAAAAGAAGTTAAAAATTTCCATAATTACAAAATAAAGTCTTTAAATCTAATAGAGGTGGTGAATATCTTTCAAATAAGTTTATCAAATTTTATAAAAATTTTGAGACACATAGACAAACCTGGGCATAATTGTATAGCAAAACCTAAGCATAAGACTCTAATAGATATGGTTAATTTAATTTTTTTAAGTTCTAGAATAAAATAGAATAGAATAAATGGGGTGATGCATTGCTTAGTTTAAGTTATATTTTAAATAGAGTTCCATATTCTAAGTCATACACTGCACATTATGAACTTTGAAAATGTAGAAATCCATATTTAAATTATTTAAAAGTTTATGTTTGCATTGCTTATGTAAAGCTTACTTAACCAAAATTAACGAAGTTTGGTACAAAAACCCGAACGTGTGTCTTCATTAGATATTCTAAAAATAAAAAAAACTATAGATTTATAAATATTGAACCAAAGTGATTTTAGAATCTACCCAAGCTGAATTCAAAGAAGATTTAACTTTGAAATCACTTGAAACAAAAAAAGACATTAAAGATAATTCAAGAAAAAAAATTGTTAACCTGAAAATCCTGAAATTCAAAAAAGTAAAAGATTGAGAAAATCAAAAGATTTTGTTCTTGATTTTCATCTCTACATGATAAATAGAGACTTAATTTCTTTATTGGAAGTTATGACCTTTTCAGATGCCGCTTCTTGGAAAGAGGCTATAGAATGCATTAGATTCTATTATAAAAAATAAAACTTAGATTTTACTTAATTTACTCCTAGTTTTAAACCATTGGGATGCAAATGGATTTTCAAGAGAAAACTTTGAACTATTAGTTCTATTGAAAATTATAATTTTTAATGGTGTCTTGGAAGAAGAGATTTATATGAAACAACTTGAAAGATATATTGTAAGGTTAAGAAAAGATAGTTTGTAAATTGTTAAGGTTTTTATATGATATAAAACAATCATCTAAACATTGGCACAAAAAAGTTTGATAAAGTGATTATTTTATACAGATTTAGAATTCAAGACTTTGATAAATGCATATATAGTAAAGTAGAGAATAATCATGTTATAATTATATCTTTATGTGAATGACATGCTAATCACGAACAATAATGTAGAATGCATAAACAATACTAAATCTTTTGTTTCATCTAAATTTTGACATGAAAAATATGAGCTTAGCTGATGTTATATTTGGTATTAAGTTGATTAAACATGATAATTGATATTCATTAACACAATCCTACTACATTGAGAAACTTTTAAGAAAATATAACCATTATGATTATAAGCATATTGCTACTCTATTTGATCCTAGTGTTAAGCTATCGATTAACGCTAGAAGAAGTATATCCTGATTAGTGTATTCAAGTATTATTTGTAGTCTCATGTACACTATGAATGAAACAAAGACCAAACAACCTTTTGCATGCGCAAGTTGAGCAGATATACTAGTAATACATGACAAGAGCATTGGGATGCCATCCATTGAGTTCTAAAGTACTTGAGAGGAACTCTAGATTATGAGATACTCTATGAAAAGAAACTTGTTGTACTTAAAGGGTACAATGATGCAAACTAAAGTTCTGATTTCAATGAGTCATTACCCATGAATGATTAGATATTTATCTTTAGATCTAAAACAATTACTTGGGGATCCAAGAAGCAAACTGTGATAACTCATTCTACAATGAAAGCAGGGTTGGTAACTCTATCTTTAGCTAGTATTAAAACTGAGTAGCTAAAAAATCTCTTAATGAAAATACCATTATGAGATATGTCGATGCCCCTGATAGTTATGTATTGTGATAGTCAATCAACTATGTATAAAGAAGAAAGTAATATTTATAGTGAAACACCTAGACATATTAGTCTAAAACATAATTATGTGAACAATTTGCTCAAGCAAGGAGTAATCACAATTGAATATGTGAAATCATGTCAAAATTTAATGGATTCATTGACAAAGAGACTTTTCAAGAAATTGTCTTTAAGACATCAAGAAGAATGAAACTTGTAATATCTAGAAATTTTAGTAAATATTTAAATAGAACATTATAAAAAATTTAAGGCATATTTTTATGTCTTTTGGGTATATGGTTGCGTTTGTATCAAAATTTTGAAGAAAATGGTCTTTATTTCATTAAAAACGTTGTTGAAACGAGTTTGGAGTGTGCTTGACAAGTTTTGGGAGAAAAATAGTCATTTCAGAAAAGTTACGGAGACAATTATGACATGAGAGTCATAGTCGTTCAATCCTTGTTGACTTGGTCAGACAACTGCATAAGGGACGTAATGGTCATTTCTAAATAAGGCATTTTAGTTATTTTTTTTAAGGGACTTAGTTGAAATTTAATTATGTAACTGTATTGAGAACCTCATTAGCCAAACTAGGGACCCAACCAGATTTAATTATGTTTGGACCTAGATTGGATCTCAGTTGGATCCAACCTAGATCCAACCCAAACCCATAATTGTAAACCCATACACGTATTCTAATTTTTAACAAATGTTTAGCACTCACCCACCTATAAAAACTCCCTCTTCCCATGAGTTCATGCATCTCATTCACTTGACTTACTCCCATTCATGAGTTACTCTCCCTCTTTCAAATTTATTTTCCTCTCTTGCTTCTTCCACCTCACTGTTGGAAGGTGACCTCCATTGGAGGTGGTATAACCATGGTTTTAAAACTCGGTGACTCATCACTTGGCTCAACCTTGAGTGACTCGTGACTCATTCGGGGCATGTTAAGTTTATATTTTATATAAAAAATATAAATAAATAAATATATATATATATATATCATGTATATTTTATAGCATGTTATCAATATATTATATATAATATGCATTCTATGATATTTTTCATAATATTTTAATATATAATATTATTAATGCATGCATAACTGTATTTTTATATGTAATATACATAATATTTATATTATATTTCATATAATATATGTAATTATATATAAAATATATCATATATGTTTATATATGGATGACTTGGCTGAGTCATCGACAAACTCGACCGAGTCATGCTAAAACTTGGCTGACTTGGCCATGACTTGGCCGAGTCAGCCCATGACTCAGTCGAGTTTTGTATATTGGCAAGTTGTATTGGTTTTTGACACAATACATGGATGATCCGGGCTGAGTCAATTGAGTCACCGGATTGACCCAGAGAGTTTTCAAACTATGGGTATAACTGCGGTGGAGGTAGAACCAGTTGGTCGACCCATCCAACCCAATCGGTGCCCCTGCGTGTTCGAGTCTCAACTTCAGTTTTGTCTTAAAGAGGTAGGTTTACATTGGCTGAGTGTACATGCATAGGTTTAGGCTGCATATGCAATAGATTTATCATGCTAGGAAGTTTCTTTATATAATAAATAGAAGCAATGATTCAAATTTATATGTTTTTGTCATGATTCAGATTTATGTGTTCGTGCCATGATTCAGGCTATGCATTTTTTGCTATGATTTAGATTATGTGCTTTTATTTAGATCTCTGTATTTTCATATATATGAATATTCAGATCTTAACATTTTTGCCTAAGTTCAAAGTCCCTGCATTTTTGTATATTTAGAGTTTTGCTTTTCGGCCCATGTTCAAATTTATACATTGTTGCTTATCCTTTTGTGTAGGTGTTTTGTTGTATAACCATAAATATTAATATGAGCTATATTAATCTGATATGGGGTTTGCTTATAAATTATTTTGTGTTATATTAAATCTATTATGGATATGGTGTTGGACTGATCGGTATTGTTATATATATGTGTATATTAAGAATCATGCATTGTCCTTAAAACTTAGACAAACCTATGTCAATACATGAACATATTTACGTTTTTACATAAATCAAATTATGTTCTCCTTTGTGAACCAATTTGTGATTGATGAAACTGATTAGTATTTGTATTCATTGCTTAAACATGATTTTGATGCATCTTTAAATCTGCAATTTTTATCGAAAGTAGTTTGGATGTTCATAACGCAGTCTTTGCGAAGCTACCAATGGTTTAAGAGCACGAGTTGACCCTTTTGATTGTAAGAGTCGACCTCTTGCTGCTCCCAGGAATTAGAAAGGTTGAGGGTTGACCCTCACTGTGAGGGAGTCAACCCCTTCATCTCGGGTGTTAACCCATTATTCATGAGAGTCGACCCTTGATTTCATGAGTCAACTCTTGGATTTCAGAGAATCGACCCTTATTTTGATGAGTCGACTCTTGGACTTAACATAGTCAACCCTTGATTTGATGAGTCAACTCTTGGACTTAACATAGTCAACCCTTTGATTTGATGAGTCTGCTATTAGACTTCATAGAGTTGACCCTTACTTTGATGAGTCGACTCTTGGACTTCAGAGAGTTGATCCTTGATTGTAAGAGTCAACCCCTACTGCACAGAGTTGACCCCTGCTCATAGAGGAGTCGACTCATGGGTAGCAGAATGTATTGTATGGTTGTTTCAAGTTCGAGAAAGGGTTGCTAAGCCTAGGATTCAAGTGAATCACCTCGGGGACAAACTGCGAGACTTATTCTTGCTATGATTTTGTTGAAAATGCAGTGGTAAGTGTTTAGTGGTCCAACAAGGGCCCTGTTTCGTGCCAAGATGCACAAGTATGCAAACATGCATGTAAAGATGTGATGTGTATGCATGATATTAGAATATGCAATGTATGAAATTGAAAATAAGCCTAACATAATATTAAAACTGTGTAATGTATGCTAAGGAACTATGTGAATGAATGATATCCTAATGCATAATGTTGAAATATGCATATAAATATTGTTTGAGTATGCTTAGACATGATATGATAGTATTTGTGGCATGCATATGGATAAGGTGTTGAAAATATGCATGCTCAAGCCTGGACGGGTGGCTCATGACATTGTATATGGTCAACTGGACTTAGATATGTTACTACCGCAAATGGGTGGCCGATAACCTTATAATAGGTTAACTAAAACCATACGTGCTTAGGCCCGATAGAGGTTATTGAATCTGTGAGATATTTATTAATGTTTAAAAACATGTATGTCAAAAAAAATAATTAAATGATAAAGAATGTGTGTTAATTCTCTTATGGCTTACAATGAGAGAATAAGCAGTATGCAAGGCTCCATGGAGTTTTATATAAGCACGTAAGGTTTCTTTTCTAGCCATGAAAATAAGGGATAGCTACCACCGATGTCGCAGGGTGGTAGTGAGATTGTTTTAGCTAAAAAAAAATTCTGATATATCAGGTTGTAGGTGTTGGGGTTTTTCTCTTATTGAATCGCCCCTCACCAGAGAGAGAAAAATATGTGCAAGGCCAGGGTAATAAGATACAAGTTGATTGAATATACACCTGAGTCAAGCGTCTGATTCGTATATCTGTATCATATGCACAAAGAATTATAAAAGAGAAACAATTTATAATGTGCATATAGTAAAGCATAACATGCATCATCTAAGGAAATATAAATAAAAAGAATCACATGTTTCTCATGCCACATTGAATGTTTTGCCTGCATTGGTAAGTCATGTATAGATGAATGTTTATGCATAAGTAGGATTGATTGTTAAAATGCTTATGCACTAAATATTGAAAAGCATGTTTCATGTCTGTCTATTTCTATGCATCTATGCTTTGTTATTGTATTCCTGTTAGGGTTGTTTTAACCTCCTACTAAAAACCATTTTAGGGTTCACTTCAAGTGGTCATAGTATTCATAAAATTGAGATACAATATAGAACCCTTAATGTTCAACATCTATATATTGGTATACACACTATGACCACTTGAAGTGAAAGTGTGAGTTAGGGTATTTAAAAAATCAATTAGGATATACAATTTAAAGCTAACGCCATTGGTGTCCCAAACTATCTAAGACTAAGTAACCTTAATGTGGAGGTTTAAACCCAAAAGGTATCTTCATTTATGCACTAGATCTTTATGAACAACCTCTTGAGTCTTTTTTTATAGTTTTGATCCTCGTGGAGGATTGTTGGAGTATTGTCTCAAAACTACCTAAGTTTTCTATACTTTTTTTTATATTAACCTAAGTTGGTGGGTATATTGTCTTTCCTACAAGTTTAGTCCCACATTGAAGGTTGTGAGAACATCTCTTATTTTTATATAGAAGGGTGTTTCCTTAGAGGGCAAGGCCATCAAAGAGCTTGGATCTTAGGCTTATCCATAAACTTTGAACTTTGGATATTGAATCTTGAACCTTAAACTTAGATTTGGTTTCGGTTTTTTATTTTGATTTTGGTTCGGTCCGATCTGGTTTGATCTTTAACCAATATTTAATCCTCAAGACTAAAATCAATCTTTGACCAACCCATTAATGGACCTTGACCCGAT
Organism: Nuphar pumila; assembly: GCF_984573655.1. Lineage (NCBI taxonomy): Eukaryota > Viridiplantae > Streptophyta > Magnoliopsida > Nymphaeales > Nymphaeaceae > Nuphar > Nuphar pumila. The sequence continues at coordinate 25,197,823 of NC_143251.1, forward strand.
CGTTATATCTCTTTGGATCATTTTGGACCTTGGCCAAGATCCACTTGAACATTGCCCAATGTCCTTGCATGAGCATTTATGGCCAAATAGTCCATAGTTGCCCTTTGCTTTGAACTTTATGGGCCTTTAAGGATGGTTGGTGGGTTGGGGCCTATTTAAACCTCAACCCACTCCCTTTCTCTTCACTCAACAAGCTCTCCTCTTCCTCACTCCCACAAGCTTCTCTCTCTCTCTCTCTCTCTCTCTCTCTCTCTCTCTCTCTCTCTCTCTCTCTCTCTCTCTCTCCTCGAGAGGTCCCTAGCTTTATTCTGCTTTCTTTTCTTAGCGGTGAGTCTAGACTTTAACTTAGTTAAGGATTCGCCTAGGGCCCCTACTCTAGCTTGACCTAAGTCCATACTCAAATACGAACCCAAGATCCATACCTAATTTGAGCTTAGGATCAATATTGAATAAGATCCCAAGATTCATACCTAATTCGAACCTAGGATCCTTACTCAATTTAGGCCCAGGATTCATACCCAATTTGAGCCTACGGTCTAACCTATAGTCAAACTTGGGTCAACTTAACCTAGTCTTTGGGGTTGCAGCTTGCGAGTGCACCTACCTTGTATGCAAATCATAAAAAAAAAGGTGATGTTGATGGTATGGAGCACCACCAATGTTCAAAAAAGCACAAAATACAATAAATATGATGTTAGTAAAATATGCACTTTTATAATAAAATAAATAAAATATATTGAAATAAAAAATATAAGAAAATTGAATCTCACTTCGAACTTAGGCATCCTTTCTACATTGTTGACGAGTGCGATAGAACACAAACATCGCTTCGGCTAGGCGCCGACTCTGAAAGAAGGGTGAAATAGGAGATATAGGTCTTAGGCTAGGTAGGCTCAACTAGGCTAAGGCAGCTAGGCTAGTCATGCTGGGATTTTGGCATGATAAGGGTATAACTAAGGCACAAAGTCTAAATACTAAAATAAGGGAGTACCTTCTTAATTATAGTTTTTATGGTAGATCCAGATAAATTTTTTGAGTATTCGAGATTCGTCTTTCTCGATCTAACCTAGATTGTAATGAGCGGCTCCTAATGGGCAGTTTTTAAATGAATGATTGGGGTTCGTCCAAGGCATGTTGCCTTAGAAACAAGGTTTGATTTTTGTAAAGGGGTTTAGAATTTGGAATATTTTAATCTTAGTTTGAAAAAAGGGTAGGATAAATATCTGGGCGGTTTTCTCCAAATGGTGCACGAAAAAAAGTGTCTGACGGCAAATGGTATTGATGATGCATGCAAAGTATCGTTAAGAAAATGTGTCGATGACACATCAAAAATGCTAACAACACATTGAAAACTGCTAACGACAATTCATCATTTTTTGATCTTCCTGACAACACATCAAAAAACTGCTAACAACAATTCATGTATCATCAAGACTTTTGAACAACTGCTAACGACACATCATGTGTAGTCAACACTTTTTAGGTAAAATAGGCTTGATAAATTAATTTGTTTCTACCATAAATCCCTTTTCAGACATCCTTTTGAGGTGATTTTTAATGCGTTGTAGATCTAACTTCATTTACTTTAATTCATTTTTAAGTGAAAGACATATTCAATTTTTTTGTTGTTAAAAATGTACTCAAAATTGGGTTCTACTTGAAAAATAAGTTTTTTACTGAATAAATCACTTTATTTTGGTCATAACCTGACTTTTGGCTTGTTGGAAAGCAAAAATTCTCTAGTTTAATTTTTAATTTGATAAAAAATATTGAAGATTCTATTTTGGAGGCTAAAAATAAAATTAAAGTTAGTGTAACTTTAAAATAGGTTGAAAACACTAGATTTTGGTAGATGACTCGATCAAAATTTATTTATCTACTCTAACAAATATGATCAGCCTCAGAATTGTTTGCCCAATTCAACTTTAGAACTATGGGCCCCTCGCTTTTTCCTTTTTACGGCAAAGTATCTTAAAGGTCGACTAGTTGCCATCGAGTTACAAACGGAGGCAAGGCTCGTATGGACTACAGGGTATGCTCGGATCTGTATTAGGTTTCCCTTGAACTTTATCCCCCAATCAGATATTGGGATTGGAGTGGAAAATGGAAGTGTTCACCCAAAAGGATGAATACGAAGAGATTATCAAATTGTGTCAGTTATGTGGATCTACTTATCATTTTTTTGAAGGTTGTCCTACTCATTGTTCAGCTATCTCAAGTCCATCACCAAGATCAAAGAAAGAAGAATTTAGTGAACATTAAGAAGACTAATAGGTTGTCTTCTCTTCAGTCTCTTGATACAGATCAGATGGATATGGTGACAAAGCATGAGAAGGGTCAAGATATCATGTTGAGGGCAAAGTCTGGACACGATTCTGTTGTTAAATCTCAAGGGTCGAAGGGAGATCGTAGGAAAGAGGAGGGTTCTTCTAAATATGTTGCAAGGGGACAGCTTCCTTCCAAGAAGTGTCAATGAGTTCTAAAATTGAGCCCATATTATATATACCGAGAGTTCTGGTAAGTGTAGATATTAATTTGCAGGAGAACCTCAATAAGGAGGCAATGCACATAGCGACTGATCATCCTAAGGGTGTTGTTGTTGTTGCACTGAATGTTACGTTGCTTGATAATAATGAGAAGTTTCAGGAACAGAAGAGTGGGTATATTGAAGAGCGAGAAGCTTAAGATTTGGTGGCAAAAGAAGACATGCCCCCCTGGTTTTAAGGTTTAGGAGAGAGGGAGTTTTCAATTAAACCAGTTAGGGTGTCTACATCTCCAGTTAAAGATCTTAAAGTTATGATAATGGTTCTACAAGGAAAGCTACTTCCCTCCATCGTAATTCTAAGCCTTTGAACCATTTTGCACCATACAAAGCCCTCTCTGATATGTCTAACTACAAACACCACTCAGATAGGGTGAAGAGATTTAATTTCACTAAGATCTGAGTGTACGAGTCTGATCATAATGCTCGAGGTTTTGGGAGTGTTGAACAAGTTTCAGTTGTCTCATTGCCATTCCAAAGTGAAGATGTTCCCTGCCTTGATCTGGGCAAAGATGCAGCGTTATAGGTATTTTTCTCCTTCCTGGATACTATGAACTTCCTTGCATAGAATATTCACGGTATTGGTAGGTGATGGGCTCGTCATGAGATTTTTTGGATGTTTCGCAGTCAACATATTGCGGTGGGTTTTCTGCTTGAAACCGAACTTTCCCCTTCTCATTTTCATGACATTCAAAAGTCTTTTCTTGGATTTAAATGCGTAGCTAATTTTCTGCTTCACCTATTGCTCGTATTATTTGTGTTTGGGATCCTTGTAAGGTTTTAGTTGAAGTCCTTGCTGTAACAGATCAGTATATTTCTGTGTTAGTTGATGATGGTAAGAATATTTTAGTTGTTACTGGTGTTTATGCGCACAACTATTATATGAGAGAATATTGTGATAGGATATGTGTTTCCATCAAATTCACATACCTTAGCTTATTTTTAGAGTTTGAAACATTGTTCGGTCTCCTCAAGAGAGGATTGGGTGCTCTTTTCCTTACTTTGCTATGTCGGAATTTAATGAGGCTATTGAGCTAAGCGGGCTAATGGAACTTCGAAGTAATGATCAGCTGTTCACATGGCATAACATGCAAGCAAGATGGGGATTTAGGGCAAGCAAATTGGACAGATATTTCATAAATACTCATTGACTTCATATGTTTCCAAACACCCGTGTGGAATACACTTCGAGAGTATGCTCTGATCATAAGGGCCTTTTAGTGTAAACTGGTCATATGTGTTCTAATTGGCGATCTCCTTTTCGATGTTTCAACTGGTGGGGTTCTATTCTGGAGTGTCAGCAAATCATTTCAGATCAATGGAAGACTAGGGTGTTTGGTTGCCCTATGAAAAGAGTGGTGCATAAAATAGGAATCACTTGAGATTTTGGAATAAGTTTGGTAATATTCAGGCTAATATTCGTAGAGTTTCAACTCGTATGGAAGAGGTGGAGAAATGTTCTGATCAAGGATTCCACTGGCAGTAGCTCAGTCATAATATGAATGCTCTTTTCTCGATTGAGGAGTCCTTTTGGCATAAAAAATATTGATGCCATTGATTCCTTAATGGAGAAAAGAACACTCATTTCTTTCATGCAAAGACCAACGTGAATATTCAAAGGCAATCTCTTCATATCTTAATTGATGATAGTGGTACCTCCTCAGATTTGGATCATATTCTTGGTGCTGCTGCATTTTTTTATAAGAACCTATTCACGAACACTACAGTGGACAATTGAGTTTTTGAAGGGATTGTTGAACCCTAGGTTTCGTCCCAAGAGAACATGGATCTCATTGCTCCTGTTGGTGAGGAAGAGGTTAGAAGAGCTATTTTTTATCTTAAAGCTAAAAGTGCACCCAGTCCCAATGGTTTCTCAGGTATGTTTTATGTGTCTTTTTGGGATATTATTGGATGAGGTTTGTATTGCTGTTGCAAATTTCTTTTCTTCGGGTTGCATTTTTATGAGGATTAACAGTACTCACATAGTGTCAATTCCCAAGAATAAAAGGGCCACTAAATTGAAGGATTTTAGGCCTATTAGTTTTTGTAATTTTATTTACAAGCTATTACAAAGGTGATGGTTAACCGAATGAGAGGTTCTCCAACAGATAATTTCTCACAATCAAAGGGCGTTATTTAAGGAGAGAAGCATCCATTAAAGTATTTTAATTGCTCATTAGATGATTGATCCATTGAATTCTAGTAAAAGTCCTAGTTTTGTTTTCAAAACCGATCTTATTAAAGCTTATGATAGGGTGGATTGGGTTTTTTTTTGAGAAATCCCTTCTCTTTTTTTGTTTTCATCCTAGATGGGTTAAGCTCATTATGACGTGTGATAGTGGTGAGCTTTGATATTCTCATTAATGGTCATGCGAGAGACAAATTTTATAGTAGCTGGGGAATAAGACAAGGTGACCTTTTATCTCCATACTTATTTCTTATCATTATGGAAAGACTCTCGATGTTTTCAATTCGTGGAGAATAGAAGGGGAGTTATTCCGGGAGTTGTACATCCTTTCAAGTGGAGCAATACCTTCTTTATTGACGATGCTATTTTCTTCATCAAAGATAAACGATCATCGGTGTGTAACTTCTTTGATGTTATCAAGGATATATTTTGAAAAAAAGTCTGGTCTGTTAGTGAGGAGAAATCCCTTTTCAGTGCTTTTAATGTTGGTGCTTCTCGGTGTAGACAAGTCCTTCAAATGACTAAGTGGCAGCAAAGTAAACTTCCTATTAAATACTTGGGAGTCCCTATCTTTCATGGTAAATTGATTTCAGCCTTTATGCTCCTCTTGTTGACAAGTTTCATATTCAACTAGATGCATAGAAGGGTAAATTCCTCTCAATGACTGGACATGTTATTTTGATTAATTTTGTTTTTAGTTCTTTTCCAATATATTGGATAATGGCATTTCATATTTCTTACAAGATTATTAAAAGGTTGGAAAGCATCATGCGGTTGTTCCTTTGGGGAGACCTTTAGGGTCATAAGTTGCATTTGATGAAATGGTAGGAGGTTATTTGTCCTAGAGCTGAAGGTGGATTCAGTAAAAGGAAACTCGAAGATATGAACACTCCCTTACTTGCAAAACAGGTCTGGTTGCTTGGATCCAACAGTAACAATCCTGTGTGTGAGATTATGAAAATCAAATATATTTCTAGATCTCCTCTATGGGTTAACTCTAGAAATATCGAAGGTTCTTTTGGTTGGTCAAGTCTTAAATCTTGCATAGATTCCATGGGTGAACATGTTCAATGGAAAGTGGAGTCATGTAGAATGATTGATTTTTAGTGGGACCCATGGGTGAGAAGATTTTTCTTAGCCAGCTTAAGTGATTGTAAGGTTTTGAGTTTAATGTATAAATCTTTCTTTTGTAGTTGTCAGGGATGTTTTCTCTAATTTCTCAGCTTTCAGTGTCAGATGGCCAGATTCTTTCAATAAATTATCCTCAGATGATTCAGTCGATGCTTATTTCTCTGAATTTTAATAACTGTGATCAGCTCATTTGGGAGAACTCTGCTAATTTTTCTTCCAAGAGGGTGTGACACAATATTTTTGCTCATCATCATGGGTTTCTCCTTCATTATTATATTTGCATTAAAGGACACAGACCAAGAGCTGCAATGACTCTGAAAGATTGTTCTAGATGATAAACTAGCTACTCATTCTAGAGTACAAAGATTTGGTTGGTATATTTTTAGTCAGTGTGTCCATTTTGCTAAAGATTGTGAATCTAGTGGACATTTATTTGTTAAGAGACTGCAATTATGATTTGGAATCACATTGTAACACTCTTTGGTAAGATCAATCCCTTGGCTTCCTCCCTGTTAAAAATAAAATTGTATTCAAATATCCAATAAGGGTATTTTTGTCTTTTATTATATAGTATAGTCCACTAAAGACTGAAATGTAATTTAGCATTGTAATAAAAAACCTGCCCAACAGTCATAGGCACAACAATCATAATATGACTGTTGGGCACAACACTCCAGTCATAATAATGATTGTTGGAAGGCAGTCCAAAGAGCTGGACTCTCCCATGTGCTGGAGTGCGGCGCTATAAATAGAGCCCCACTTCCTTGTTATTCCTCAATGCTCTTAGAAGCATTTGAGGGTTTTCTCTAGAGTTTTTTTCCTAGAGTTTTTTTCCCATCTTATAGGCTTGTATGCCTCCTGTGTTGTTTGCTATTTTTATTTCTTTTGAGATTGTATTTGATCCATTAGTGACCAACCTTAACTGAGTTTATTAAAGCCCTTTGTGGGCATTATGTTTGTTTCACTGTTGTTTCATTGTACCTTGTTTCATTACATGGTATCAGAGCTAGGCTCTTAAAAGAAGGAGAATCTAATGAAGTAAGTGTTCTTCGATCATTGATCATTCCCTATCTCCTCTATTCTAAACTCAAGTATTCATTATGGGAGAAAGAGAGTCTGCCACCGTCATCACCTACAAACTCAATGAAAACAACTACTTGATGTGGGTGACGGCTATGGAGAATCATATCAAATGAAAAAAATTGTGGGGTTTTGTTAGTGATTCTACTAGTGAACTACAACTCAAATTCAGTAGAAGAGAAAGAGATCAAGTCCAAGCCTTGTCTGAAGAAGAAAAAGAAAAAGCCTTGGAAGAATACCAAAATAAATTGAAAGATTGGGAGGCAAGCAATGCACAAATACTCTCATGGTTTATGAATACCATAGAGTTCAAGATCACTACCAATATCATCAAATTCAAGAAGGCATGTGACGTGTGGAGCTTTCTAAGAAGTACCTTTATCCAAAAGGATATGACTAGACTTTATTATCTTCAAAACAAGGTACGTAATTCAAAACAAGAAGATAAAAGTGTAAGAGATTTTTACGGTATTTTATCTCCTAATTGGGATGAATTAGCCATGTTGGAACCAAAATGGAAAGGTTCGGCTATTTATATGAGAAAGACCCAAATCGAAAGAGAAAATCTTTTCTCCTTTCTTTATGGCCTTCGACCCGAATTTGAGCAAGTAAGATTTTCCTTGCTTCATAGGACCACTTCTCCTTCTATAAGTGAGACCCTTGCTCAAATTTGTCAAGAAGAGACAAGACTTGGAATGAACAAGTCTAATGATGAGATCCTTGCCATGACAAGACCCAAAATTTTTGTGAAAACATATAAACCACCTCATTTTGAGAAGAAGTTTAATGGGGAAGGACATAATGGAGGAGGATACAAAGGTAAAATTATTTGTCATCATTGTAAGGAACCTAGACATATAAGACTGGAATGTCCCAAATTTAAAAAGGTGGCTCCCTTAAGTGAAGAACCTCAAAAATCAAGAAAATGGGGCAACTTCAATGAATTAAATCTTGCTCAAATAGCAGAAGTCGTCTCACAACTTCTCAAGGTTGCACCTTCTATATCTGGGGTTGCCATCTCTTCCTCATCTCCTCCAGGCAAAACCTCTTGGATTCTAGACTTGGGTGCTTCTTTCCACATGACTCATAATGAGTCTATTATTCGATTGCACTAAATCATATTTCTCATGTGTGTCAACTGCCGATGGTACCTCTTTAAAAGTCAAAAGCTTAGGAAACCTTGTTGATATTTCAAAAAAAATCTTTATTCCAAAAGTGAGAGTCATTCCCAAACTGGATTTAAATATTTTTTTGGTCTCTCAACTTGCTGACTATGGTTGTAAAGTATTCTTCTCATCTAAGGCGTGTTGAGTGCAGGATCTCCAGTCAGAGAAGCTGATTAGGTAAGGCCATAGATGAGGAGACCTTTACTACATGGATTTTCTGTGTTTACCAAAATGCTTATTTTGTAATCATGTCAAAGACATTAATATAGATCTTTGGCATAAAAGATTAGGACAACCAACTATATCCAAATTATCTCTTTTTTCATTTTTGAAATTTTTTTGTAAAGATAAAAATTTTGTATCTGAAGATTGTATACTTGGAAAAATGAAAATGATACCTTTTGGGTCTAGAACCTCTGTGACACATAAAATTTTTGAATTAGTGTATTCGGATGTGTGGGGTCCTGCTCCTGTTATGTCAAAAGGTGGTTATTCGTACTATGTTACATTTATAGAAGATTTTAGTAGACATACTTGGATTTACTTTCTAAAACTCAAATATGAAGTTTTTTCATGTTTTAAAAACTTTCATAATCTAGTTAAAAATCAATTTAAAACAAACATTAAAGTCTTCCGCTCCGACTCTGGGGGAGAGTTTCTTTCACATGAATTTCAATTATATCTAAAAAAATCATGGAATTGTGCATCAAAAATCATGCCCTAGGACACTCCAACAAAATGGGATTTTTGAAAGAAAACACCGTTGCATCATTGAAACTACTAGAACCCTACTTATTTCAAAAGAAATTCTAAAACAATTTTGGGCTGAAGCTGCCCTAACCACAATCTATCTAATAAATAGAATGCCTTCTCAAACTTTGGAAAACAAGTCTTCTATTGAAAAACTTTTTAAAATTTCTCCTGATTTAAAAAGGCTAAGGGTATTTGGCTGTAAATGCTTCATGCTTCTTGAAAAATATAGCAAACTCTTTCCTAAAGCCAGAGTCTATTAATGACTTAAGTAGCGAACCATCTCAAGATCTTCTTCAAATATTAGGGAGCATCCATGTGCCCTTGATAGATATAATCAACTAACAAATACTGAAGAAACTAGTGTTAGAAGGTCAGAACGAACACATAGGTCTCCAAGTAGGTTTGTTTCATATGAATCCTTCTTACCAAATTACAGGGCATGTCTTTTAGCCATTCATTCCTATCATGAACCATCCAACTATAACGAGGCAAAAAATATAAACGAATGGGTTGAAGCCATGAAAATTGAATTAGATGTATTACACAAGGCTCACACTTGGGAAATTCAACCTCTTCCTATCGGAAAGAAGACAATAGGGTGTAGATGAGTGTTTAAAATTAAAACAAAAAGTGACAGGTCTCTTGAGAGATATAAAGCAGGACTTGTTGCAAAAGGATATTCTCAAGAATATGGTATAGATTATGAAGAGACCTTTGCCCCAGTATAGCATTCATTAGAAAATGACCGATATATCAATTAGATGTTAAAAATACATTCTTGAATAAAAACTTAAATGAAAAAGTATACATGGATCTTCCCCCTGGTCTGTCTATTGAAAAAGGCACGGTCCTTCATATTCAAAAAGCCCTATACGGGCTTAAACAAGCCCCTAAAGCATGATATGATTGGTTCAATTGTACGATATTAAAACTTGGATTTAAATCTTGTTACACTAACACTGCTCTTTTTGTGAGATCTAAAGGTACCTCATTAATCATTCTTCTTTTGTATGTTGATGATATGATCATTAGAGGGAATGATCAAAAGAAAATTAAAGATATTAAAATTTTGCTTAAAAAATCCTTTGATATGACTGATCTTGATTTTTTGAGATACTTTTTAGGAATTGAAGTAGGCTACTCACCAAGAAGATACATTTTATCTCAAATCAAGTTTACAGTTGATATTGTTGAGCGTTCAGGAATCACTGACATAAAATATTCTGATACTCCTAAAGTAATAAATGTGAAAATGCGAACTGAAGATGGAGTATTATTAAATGATCCAAACCCTTATAGACAACTTATTGGATCGTTGATGTACCTGTCAATTACAAGGCCAGATATTGCGCATGTTGTACATTTTGCAAGTCAATTTCAACATGCGCCCACAACCATCCACGTGAGTGCAGTATTAAGAATAGTTTGATACATCAAGAAAACTATATCTAAAGGATTATTCTTATCCTCTTCCTCATCCTTAAGTCTTATTACTTACATTGATTCTGACTGGGGAGTAGATCCCAATAATCGTCACTCAACTGTTGGCTTTTGTGTGTTTTTAGGTGATTCTCTCATTCCTTGGCGATGCAAAAAATAACAAAAAATGTCTTTATCCTCTATGAAAGCTGAGTATAGGGCAATGACTACCACAACCACTGAAGTTGTGTAGATGAGAGCATTACTTTTCGATATAGGTGTTGATGTCTCATAACCTTCAAAGCTATGCTGTGATAATAAAAGTGTCATCTATATAGCTAGCAATCACACATTTCATGAGCGAACAAAACACCTTGAGATGAATTGTCACTATGTTAGCAAAGAATATTTGAAGGGGACTATTACATTGCCATATGTCCAAACTGAATTTCAGATTGTAGACTTCTTCACCAAAGCTTTTTTATTGCCTTAAATTTTGTATCTTCTTAGCAAATTTTCAGTGATTTTCCCATAAGTTTGAGGAGTGTTAAAAATAAAATTATATTCAAATACCCGATATGGGTATTTGTCTTTTATCATATAGTATAGTCCACTAGGGACTGAAATATAATTTAGCATTATAATAAATAACCTGCCCAATAGAGATAATATGATTGTTGGGCACAACATTCAAAATATGATTGTTGGACTGCCTCCCAACAGTCATAATAATGACTGTTGGAAGGCAGTCCAAAGAGCTGAACTGCCTCCCATGTGTTGTAGAGCCTCACTCTTTTGTTATTCCTCAATGCTTTTAGAAGCATTTGAGGTTTTTCTCTAGAGTTTTTTTTCCTATCTTATAGGCTTGTATGCCTCTTGTGTTGTTTGCTATTTTTATCTCTTTTGAGATTGTATTTGGTCCATTAGTGACCAACCTTAAGTGAGTTTATTAAAGCCCTTTGTTGGCATTGTGTTTGTTTCACTATTGTTTCATTGTACCTTGTTTCATTAGACTCCCTAGCTGAGTAACTGATGAAATAGAAATATATAAAAATTTTGGATTCAGCTTCTTATAAAGGTTGGATTGTCTCTTTTTAACTTGTCAAATGTATATGGATAGCAGAAACTGCATTTTATTTCAGGAATCTTTTTTTTTCTCACTCCTTTTTGTGCCGCACTCTTAAATACGATTCATAGCCACAATTTGGTGACCTTTCCAGATGTTAAGAATGAAGTATTTCTTAGGTGGTTGTATGTTTATCGTTGGGAGTATCCTCTTGTAGGTTGGATTTCAGTGGCAGTTTATGCTAAATTTGTATGGTCTTGGTTGATTGGGTATGCCATCAGGAATCATCAAGGTTATTTTCTGCAGCTTGGATGGGTGGTTGGTCAGAATCAGAGTGAGGTAGGAGGATGGGCAGCATGGGGTCAATTCATTTCGGTTATTCTTGATCAGTCTTATTGATGCAGAGCAGGATGGACCCAGATCCATACAACCAACCCAGGCGGTGGTCTGGATTTGCACCATGGGATTGGTGATCAGATTCAAGTGGTGGATCCGATCCAGATTCCTGTACCGGGACGCAGAGAAGGGGTCCCTCTTCATACACACTCCAGACGTGCACACAGAGTACAGGCCAGGACATCTCTGATCCAACAACACATGCGTTGTCTCGGGTCTAGAACCGGACCCGAGGCCCAGATCCAGCTGAAGCCCTTTAAATAAGCTTCCTAGGGTTGCGTGAGGGGATTATTGAAGATCGAATCTCCGCAGCATCTCTTTTCTTTTCTGTTCATTCAATTATAGCCTTTGTTTCTTTCTTTCCCGTTGATTCCTTCGTTTATTTCCTGCATTCAGTCTTACGTGAATATTGTTTATTTCAGCCTACTGTTGTTATCTTATTTCAACTTAGTGCTATTGTTTGCCAGTTCTATGATTTCTTGTTTTTCTATTAGTGTCGTCGTTTTTCTTTCTGCCCATTGTAAGCATCATTAGTTTCTCAATTAAATTTGCTGCTCGAATCTGATGAACCGAGCCCTCTGTTGCTTCATTTGTCAATGCAATATTGAGTTCACACGATCGTAACTGAGGAGTGTCTGCAACGTCAATCCAGCCACTAGAGACGCCGATCCTGTCGCTGCGTTAATAGCCCTCAGCGTCGGCATCTACACATCAACGTCAGATCTGTTACGCGACTGTTCATTTTTTGGTCGCTGCGTCGAAGAGCAGCAACGTTAGCACCCGTTATCACGAAAACATCGTGCCCCCACTACATCACTTATGCTATTGAAATGTCTCATAGGGAGAGGTTAAGTTCCCTGTCTCATTGCTTGGAAGGTAGAGGTTGCAGGAACAAGGGGATTCTGAACCTAACCAAGGTTCTCTATAGATTTTTGAAAGTCAGTTGTAAATGGATTTCAAAACTGAACAATTATGTAGCTCACCAGTTAGCTCAGCTGCTGGTGATAGGGTCCAATCGGTGTTTGGAAAGATATGCCTTCTGACTGGTTTCCCTCTGAAAGGGATGTGCAATAGTTCATTTTCTTGTATCATATGCCTTGTAATCTGGTGGGGTCTGCCTAACCCCAACTTTGCTTATAAAAAAAAAAAACTATAGTAGGCTCTGCTTAATCGTTTAGTGATGCTTCACTGGACGATTCATATGCTTACAAATTACTACTATCTAATTTTGGTCACCCACTCATTCACGAAATAGCTTCTTCCCACTCAAATAAGCAAGTAGAAAATTCCAAATTGATCTTAAATTAGAAATAGACTAGAAAAGGAAACCAAACAAACCAGACAACACATGTACAAGTGGCTGGAAGCCCAAAAAGATGGAAAGCAATAGGTAACAGAAAAACAAAACTAAAAATAATTGTACTGTCCTAAAATGTTGCGATTTAAAAAATGCCTCAAAATTTGCCAAAACACACACAATCAGTGTTATAAAAAATGCACCTTGAGGCACAAATATATATATATATATATATATATATATATATATATATATATATATATATATATATATATATATATATATATATATATTACAACAAGAATCCTGAGACATAATCAACAAGATTTTTGTAGGTTAATCTCATATATTTTCCAATTATTTCAGTTTTGCAGTATATTACTATATTTTAAATTTTGTTGGTTAATCTCGTATATTTTTCAGTTATTTCAGTTATGTAATTAGTTTCTTAATATATTTTAACTTTTGTTGGTTAATCTTATATATTTTCCAGTTATGTAATCAGTTTTTTAGTTACTTTTATATGTTAATCTCATATTTTTTAGAATAATCTCACATATTTTAACTTTTATAGATTAATCTCATATATTTTTCAGTTATTTCAGTTATGTAATCAATTTCTTAGTATATTTTAACTTTTGTTGGTTAATCTCATATATTTCTCATTTATGTAATCAGTTTTTAGTTACTTTTATATGTTAATCTCATACTTTTTAGAATAATCTCATATATTTTAACTTTTGTAGGTTAATCTCATATATTTTCTAGTTATTTCAGTTATGTAATCAGTTTCTTAGTATATTTTAACTTTTGTTGGTTAGTCTCATATATTTTCCAGTTATGTAATCAGTTTTTTATTTACTTTTATATGTTAATCTCATATTTTTTAGAATAATCTCATATAATTTAACTTATGTTGGTTAATCTCATATATTTTCCAGTTATGTAATCGGTTTCTTAGTAGATTTTATCTTTTGTTGGTTAATCTCATATATTTTCCAGTTATGTAATCAGTTTTTAGTTACTTTTATATGTTAATCTCATATTTTTTAGAATATTCTCATATATTTTTCAGTTATGTAATCGGTTTTTTAGTATATTTTATCTTTTGTTGGTTAATCTCATATATTTTCCAGTTATGTAATCATTTTTTCAGTTACTTTTATATGTTAATCTCATATGTTTTAGAATAATCTCATGTATTTTAACTTTTGTAGGTTAATCTCATATATTTTAGTTATGTAATCAGTTTGTTAGTATATTTTAACTTTTTTTGGTTAATCTCATATATTTTCCAGTTATGTAATCACTTTTTAGTTACTTTTATATGTTAATCTCATATTTTTAAAAATAATCTCATATATTTTCCAATTATGTAATCGGTTTCTTGGTATATTTTATCTTTTGTTGGTTAATCTCATATATTTTCCAGTTATGTAATCATTTTTTAGTTACTTTTATATGTTAATCTCATATTTTTTAGAATAATCTCATGTATTTTAATTTTTGTAGGTTAATCTCATATATTTTCCAGTTATTTCAGTTATGTAATCAGTTTCTTAGTATATTTTAACTTTTTTTTGTTAATCTCATATATTTTCCAGTTATGTAATCACTTTTTAGTTACTTTTATATGTTAATCTCATATTTTTAAAAATAATCTCATATATTTTCCAATTATGTAATCGGTTTCTTGGTATATTTTATCTTTTGTTGGTTAATCTCATATATTTTCCAGTTATGTAATCATTTTTTAGTTACTTTTATATGTTAATCTCATATTTTTTAGAATAATCTCATGTATTTTAATTTTTGTAGGTTAATCTCATATATTTTCCAGTTATTTCAGTTATGTAATCAGTTTCTTAGTATATTTTAACTTTTTTTTGTTAATCTCATATATTTTCTAGTTATGTAATCAGTTTTTAGTTACTTTTATATGTTAATCTCATATTTTTTAGAATAATCTCATATATTTTCCAGTTATGTAATCGGTTTCTTAGTATATTTTATCTTTTGTTGGTTAATCTCATATATTTTTCAGTTATGTAATCATTTTTTTAGTTACTTTTATATGTTAATCTCATATTTTTTAGAATAGTTCATGTATTTTAACTTTTGTATAATCTCATATATTTTTCAGTTATTTCAGTTATGTAATCAGTTTCTTAGTATATTTTAACTTTTTTTTTGTTAATCTCATATATTTTTCAGTTATGTAATCAATTTTTAGCTACTTTTATATGTTAATCTCATATTTTTTAGTACTTATTTGAGATTTTCTATTTCTTATTGGTTGTTATTTCATCAATAAAGCATTTTTTATTTATTTATATTTTTAGATATTTTTTTATAATTTTTGTAAAATTTTAAAAAAAAATTGAGGCTTACCCTTTACACCTCCCCTCGGTTTTTGGTGGAGCGCCTCGACTACACCTCGACGCTTTTTGTGGATCATAACCACTTTGATATCAGATCATTTCATTATTCTATTAAAAGTAATTTTTTTTCCTTACAATGGAACCCTCGCCGAAGCAAGAAAAACCCCAAATGGGGCCCCACGACCACCCTGCCTTATGTGGCCCACCTCTAAAAGCTACTGACATCCAGTGCCTTCATCCTAGAACCTTCAAAACTATCCCACTAGCCACGGGAGGTTTTAGTGAAGACGACCATTCTTTTTTCTTTTGAGAAGAGAAATCCTTTAAAAGGTACACCTCCTCTTCTCCGTTTATTCTTTGCCTCTCTAAAACCCTAAACCCTAACCTATCTCTCTAATAATCTCAGTCGGTAATCGAGTGGGTTTTAGGGTTCATCCATATCTTTTCTGCTGATTTTTCTCTCTTTTGGGCTTTGCTTTTCTCGATTGCGTTGAGAACTGCTGTTTTCCAGAGAGTCTATAATCTCGGAAATTATTTTATTACTAAGGTTTTCAATAGATAGTTGTGTACTTCATATTCTTCTCTTGTTCATGTATGAGATGGATTTACTGCAGAATGATGAATGATGCAGTGCTCGTGTTTATTTTACCTTTTTGAGGGTTTTACTTCTGCTGTTGAAGCATGCCTTTGCCATGAAAAAAAACTTTAATGATTATTATCTTTTTTTGTTTGTTAAAAGTAAGACTTCATTACACCAATCTCGATTACAATTTAAGGAAAAACATAGAAACACGCCATATAGACTCGACTCTATGTCTAATAACAGGAGACATACAAGAACAGTCCACACTGCACAATATCTAACTGAAGTTTCGGAGAAAGGATGAAGAAAGAGATGTATACTCTGTAAATTTTTTAATCTCTATCCTTCATTTAACAAGCCCAAGGTTGAGGATGCCCCAAGAAGTGTTAGGCCAAGACCTTTCCTTTGCCTTCATCACCAACACCCTCGCCCAAGCAATCCAACCCTCCCATGCCATCCTCTTATCCCAACTGCTTCCCCATTCCAACATCAACCTCAACCCTACCTCAGCCTCCCTCTCCCCCTCTTCATACCTCCACACAGACAGATAAACCTGAGCCAGCACCACATGGGGCTCTCCCACAAACGGGTTCTTCTGGCAACACCTGACCAAGAGCTCCACCACCTTCTCATTTCCTTCCCCTCCACAACTGACTGCCTCCCAATACAGGTCCCTTGCCTCAATCTGATCAAGTTGGTTCAAAATCTTGGAACAGTTCTCGAAGACAGGAGGCATCACAAGCTCTATTTCCTCCATCCTCTCACCAAAGTACCTACCACCCAATTCTCCATTTTCACCATTGTTCTCGTTGTCACCGTTCTCGTGCCTACCACCTTCACCACTTTTAATCCCACCGTTCTCCTCATCTCTCTCCATTATGTAGAGGGTTTCTTCCCTCACGATGAGATTGTACAGAGCACCCATCCGAGAGATGGAGTTCATCCACAGCCCGGGCTTCCCATCTCCCGGCCAGATTGCCCCGAACCGGTTGCCCGAGAATTCCATCCGGCCGTTGGAGTTCTCGAAGAGGGCATCCTGGAAACCAAACAGCTGGTCGCTGAAATCCGCCATCGTCATCAGGAGGAACACGGCGACGAGCCGGCGGGGAACGACGACGTCCTCGCCAGTCCTGATGTGCTTTACCGTGATACCCTCAGCCGGCACGAGGGCCTGCAGCTTCCTCCTCCACTCCGGCAGGTGGGCGGTTTTTCGGGCGGCTTTAAGGGAGGCTTCGGACTCGGAGAGGGCGACGACCAGCTCGGCGTCCGTGTAGCGGAAGAGGAGGTCGTCGTGGATGAGTGACTGGCGGGGGACGATGCAGAAGTGGTGGACGAGGTGCTCTGCGGGGCCGCCGATGAGGCAGCGGACTTCGGGGCGGGAGACATCTGGGGGGAAGATGGCGAGGTTGACGTAGGAGTTGGAGTAGGCAGAGTGGAAGAGGCCGCAGCGGGAGACGGCGGGAGGGGAAGACCAGAGGTGGAGGATGCGGTGGACGCCGAGCAGGTGGTGGAGGAAGTCGCCGTGCTTGTGCCAGCATTCCCCGGCACCCGCCGACGCCAGCACCTCCACCAACCTGGGCAGCTCCGGATCGACGCGGGACAGCTCTCCTCGGAGGAAGGGGCGTGCTCGGTCCAGTATGTCGCCTAGGAGGAGGGTTCTGCTTTCCTCCTGCCGGGTCGCTACTGCTGATTCTAGGGGCTGTTGGTTTTCCTTTTCCGGTGACATTTTGTTCCTTGCTTGGTTTTGCAGAGCAGAGCAGAGAGTCAAGATCCGAGTTTTAAGCGACTCTTATGTAGTGATTATCAGGATCACTGCTAAGAGAATCCTGACTCCTGAGTACGTGGAAGGAACCAAAATACAAATTGGACACTGTGCTCCCACGGAGGGAGAGAGAGAGAGAGAGAGTGGATAAGGTTAGATGTTTGTGGTGGACGTGGCCTTAGGATAGTCGTTTTTTTTATGCCTATGACACTTGCGTATGAGTTCCTCCTCAGTTTGCAATGCTTCAAGGCTTTACCTGGCGAGGGAAGATGACGTGAAATGTGATTGCACACTTTTGGTGTGCTGCACCTGGTCACCCTTCACCTACTGTTTGGTCCTCACAGCTGACACAGGCTGTATCCCCAACATATCAGGTGCAGCTCTTACCAGGCAACGAGGTAAACAAAATGGTGAAAATTAAATCCAATTAACTAATGAGGTTACTTTTTTTATGCAGCGATGCTGCATGTTTACCATCCATCTCAATATATTTCGACATGGACACCACACTGATCTTGAGAAATGTCATGATGGGTGGCTGTCAAGCAACTCGCTACATGCCGATCATGAAGCAATGCTTCATATGATGTGAACACAAACTTTATCAAAGCTTGTACGATAAGTAGTCGAATTAACTAATCGATGGAGAATACCATATTTATCAAAAACAAAATGGATGTTTAAGGATAATATTTAGAACATGGGGTTAAGATTAAATCGTATCGGTCATGAGACCCACATGCATGGGACCACATGGCCATACCAGACCAAATGTGTGCAATGGTTCACACATGGGCCAACAATGAGTGCGCGCAGTGTGCATGAATTGCCTTAGATGCTTATTAGCTGACCCTGTTCCCTGTACAGTTTATAATCGGTTAAAGTATAGGCTACACCAAGCTTAAGTAAGCCCAGATGCATATCTTATAGAACCAATTGAGTCACTAAAAAATGGTTGGGCCAGGCGTAAACAAGTTTGAATCTTATTTCACACATAAGAACTTGAATCCATTCCAAGCCATGGCCTATTATATTCAGATCATGGCATATCTAGTCTGTAGTTCAGATTTACCCCACCCAATCATACCCCGAGTTTTGAATCTGCTGAATCGCCCCATAAGTATCGTATCAACAGAAAATCAAGATATATCGGCTAATTTTTAAAAAAAAATGAAAAATGGTCAAAATATATGTTTAATATTATTTTGACACATGCCTTTCCCTTGTTAAAAGTTGGGCGATTTAGATTGATTCACCTCTAAATCAATATCATCCAATTCACCTCTAAATCAAAATCTGAAAAATGGTCAAAAACATATGTTTTATTTTAATATTTTTTTAACATGGGGGGTTTTTATAAGGTTAAAAAAAAAATCAATGGTCCAAAATCTTTGTAAAATTTTTAAGCCCAAATATCATTTTTTTAATCAAAAACACATGATCCAGGTGTGGATTTCTTATAAATTGACCATAACCAACACATTTATAGGGTCGAAACTGCGAAAAAAAACACTGAAAGAGCTGAAAAACCCATTAAGCATGTATCATTAACCACCTACCCTTCTCTCTCTTTATGTATATAGTAAGTCGTTTGTGCATGATCAAATTGAACATGACGGTAACATGACATTCTGATCGTTGGATCTAAATGAGATCCAACAGCTAGGGAAAGCGGCGTTAAATGCTCATTTTCGTACCCATTTAGAACCCTAAATGCCTTTTCTGCTTTCCCTCTCCCTCTCCATGTCCGTCGCTCTTCTCTGCTCCGAACTTGATATTATTTTACAGGTCTGGATATCTTTTTTTTTTTTTTTAAGATTTTAAAATTGTTGTTAGGTGAGTCTAGTTAGGAATAGGATAAGTCATGTTGAGGCTTGAATCATTTTTCTTTTATAATGTTATGGCCCTAATGGAGTCGAAGTTTTTCGGTTTGGCGTGGATTTCCAGGAACTAGGCCATTTTGCTGCTTTATTGTTTGAAACTAAGGAGCAATTTCGTTTTGCATGAATCATTGAAGTCTTTTGGTATTAATGTCTTTTTACATGTTTCTCAACCTTCGATTCTTAAAAAAAAAATCTTAGGCAGAAAAAGGATGAGGATGATAACCCTAGGTGTAAGATGTGATTTTTGCCTGTTTAATGGCCCATGTGTCCAAGGCTGTGCCTGGTGTTAAGAGTTATTGCTTGATTGCTGAGTTAGCCACATGCAAGAGTTGGTGCCTATATACATATTGTTATTCCAACCTAGTGAAAACAGGATTTCAGAAAAGAGAATTCAAGCCTAGAGGCACGTTCTTAAGATCGCTATCTTTAGAACTTCAATCGCCCCACTCCGGAAATTCCGAAGATGCGAAAAAGGGTTTTGTTACGACTGAGTTCCCAGGATACAACTAGGCTTGAACCTCAAGAGAGTCACTGCTTCGCAAGAACAGATGACCTCTCCCACACATGAACTCTGCAAGCCAAACCGAGAAGAAAGAAAGGAGAAAACTGGAGAGTCAGAAATTCTGATAATCTTCAAAAAGACGAAAATAGAAGAATTTATAGACTTTTAGAGAGGCCAAAACGTTTTGCGATAAATGAGATTAAAGGCCATAAATCTGACAGTTTGAAAATAGGACAAAAGGTACCTGAACGGTCACCCACCTTTGACTGTCAATCAAAGGCCTCCAAAACCGTCCAACAGTCACAAAGCGCCTTAAACTCAATATAAATGCTATTAAACCTTTCAAACGGCCAGATGTCTCAAAACCGAAAAATCAAAATGGATATTTGCGCCTCATATGCACCTCGCACCGCTGCGAGCGTGCGAAGTGCAAAGTGCGCCATCAAAACGCCACATTGCGCCTCAAGCGCCCTTGCGCACGCACGCGCGCGCGCGCGCGTGTGCTCGAACGGCGCGTCCGTTGCTGCACGATGCGCAGCAACGTCCGCAATCCACCTAAATACTCAAGGCTTACCAAAGTAAAGTATAGATTACAAACTCTCTATTTAAACCTCTTGGAAAACTTTTCTCTCTTAGATATGGTACTAAACTTTTTCCAAAACACTTTTGGTAGTAACCATTAATAATTTAAAACTTTCCTAACAATCCCCCACTAGTTTTAAAATATATTTGGCTTGCATAGAAACTTATGCATTAGTGAGAGTGTCTGCATGACTTGAACCCCCACTATATGAAAGAAAACCTAAATTAACCAAGGTGTTAAGTGGACTTACCTTGAACTTAGCCCCTTATATTGTTAACGGAGTTTTCAATCATACATCGGTTTCCAAAAGTTCGATTGTGTGGATTTCATGTTGGCACATTTAGAGCCTTGTGCTTTCCTGGATTCATGAGTGCTCTAGAGAATTGCCAATTCTCATAAGAAACGGCTCACATTTCTACACTCATATAGGTGAGTTTGTCTAGGTGTACTGTAACACACACCTTAGCCTTAAGGCCTACAAACTCATTAAGAGCTATTAGCTCAACCCTCATATTAGTTACAGCTCATGAGCACACATTAGTAATGGGCTTACATAAATATGCTCAATATCTGTCATTCACCAATTTGTTTCCCATTGAACCTATGCATGTGGGATCTCCAACGCTCTAGGTTGGGTATCCTTAGGTGATGACTTAATTGGCTTAATTCCCATTCCCCTCGATGTTTTATTGATGACATCTCTCGAAAGGCCTTTCGTAAATGGGTCTGCCAAATTTTGACATGACTTCACATATTTCAATGAAATAATATTGTCATCAATCATTTGTCTTATAAAACTGTGTCTTAGACTAATATGTCTAGACTTCCCATTGTATTTCATATTACCTGCTTTACATATAGCTGATTGGCTATCACAAAACATTGAAATAGCAGGTATAGGCTTCTCACCTAGTGGAATATCCACTAGCATATTCTTAAGCCATTCAGCTTCTCTACAAGCAGATGCCAAAGCAATAAACTCAGATTCCATTGTAGAATGAGTTATACAGGTCTGTTTCTTAGACCCCCATGCAATTGCTCCTCCTCCAAGGGTAAAAACCCAACCACTCGTAGACTTGGAATCTTCAAAGTCAGTATTCCAACTTGCATCACTATACCCTTCAATAACAGCAGGAAACTCGGTATAGTGAATTCCATAGTCTAAAGTATGCTTTAGATATCTAAGAATCCTGTTCACTGCATTCCAGTGTTGATGACCAGGATTATTAGTGTATCTACACACTTTACTCATTGCATAGGCAATGTCAGGCCTTGTGCAGTTCATTGCATACATAAGGCTACCTACAACACTGGCATATTTTAATTGTTGAACACTAGCACCATCATAAGGAGTCAATTTCATATTTGGATCATATGGGGTGCATGCTGGTGAACTATTAAGATATCCATACTTTGTAAGAATTTTCTCAATATAGTGTGATTGACATAATATAATGCCATTTTTATTTCTTATTATTTTGATTCCTAAAATAACATCTGCAACACCCAAGTCTTTCATACAAAACAAGGAAGATAAAAATCTTTTTGTTTGATTTATGCATTCACTATTGTTACCCAAAATAAGCATATCATCAACATATAAACAAATAATAATAATTGAGTCACTATCTACTTTACTATAGACACATTTGTCCGCATCATGAATTTTAAAACCATTATGCACCAGAGAACTATCAAATTTTTCATGCCATTGCTTAGGGGCTTGCTTTAATCCATATAAGGATTTCTCAAGTTTGCAAACTTTGCGCTCTTGCCCTAGCACTACAAAACCTTCAGGTTGCTCCATATATATCTCTTCATCTAATTCTCCATTCAAAAAGGCCGTTTTCACGTCCATTTGATGGATTTGAAGCTTATATATGGCAGCCATGGCAATCAGAATTCTAATAGTAGATATTCTGGTTACAGGAGCAAAAGTATCAAAATAATCAATACCTTCTTTTTGTTTAAAGCCTTTTGCAACCAAACGTGCTTTAAATTTATCAATTGTACCATCAGCTTTTAATTTCTTTTTGAAAATCCATTTGCAGCCAATAGTTTTGCAACCAACAGGTAAATCCACTAATTTCCAAACATTATTAGACATAATTGATTCTATTTCATCATTAATAGCTTCTCTCCAAAAGGCAGCATCTTGAGAAGACATAGCCTCTTGAAAAGACACAGGATCATTCTCAATTAGAAATGTATAAAAGTCAGAACCAAAATTAGTTGGTTTTCTAATACGTTTACTGAGTCTAACTTCAGTTTCTGGTTCATCAACACATTCATTAGAATATTCAATCATGTCATTTACAGGAAGTTCATCTACTATAATCCGGCTGCCATCAAGAAGAGAATCAAATGCATTTTTATGTTCTATGAAAGATGCATCTCTAGATTCTAAAATAACATCATTAACAATGTCCAAAAATCTATATGCTTTACTATGTTCAGCATACCCAACAAATGCACATTTAAATGCTTTAGGTCCAACCTTCTTCCTTTTATTTTCTGGAATTTTAACATATGCTAAACAACCCCAAACACGAAAATAACTAAGATTAGGTTTCTTACCAAAACACAATTCATAAGGTGATTTATCAGATTTAGAATAAGGAACTCGATTAAGAATATAACAAGCAGAAAGTATAGCTTCTCCCCATAAGTTGGAATGCAAACCTGTATTAAGAAGCATAGCATTCATCATTTCTACAAGTGTTCTGTTTTTCCTTTCTGCTACTCCATTCTGTTCAGGAGTTCTAGGAGCTGACGTTTGATGGATAATACCATTATCTTCACAGAATTTATCAAATTCTCCACCTAAGTATTCACCTCCTCTATCTGTTCTTAAATGTACAACCTTTGTTTTAAACCTATTTTGTACTTCAGCTAGATAAAGAAGAAATTTGGAAAATGCTTCAGATTTATGTTTCAACAAATAAACATAACAAAATTTTGAGTAATCATCTATAAAGGTAATAAAGTACCTATTGCCACCACGACTCAAAACATTATCCATCGTACACACATCAGAATGCACTAATTCAAGCAATTTATAATTCTTTTCTACACTAGGAAACGGGAGTCTAGTTAGCTTAGTTTGAATACATGTCTCACACTTATGTTTATGTTCTATTTTCACATGACACGGAAGAAGACCAAAGTTATTCATATTATGAATGCAACGAGAATTTATATGTCCTAATCTTGAATGCCAAAGAAAATAAGAGTCAACCATATAAACAGAAGTAGTAGCTTCATTTATGCTCATCTTGAACATACCACCAGTGGCAAACCCTTTTCCTACAAAGATTTTCCCTTTGGTCACAGTTACAATCCCAGACTCAATAACAATCTTAAAACCATTTCGTGACAGGAGATCTGCAGAGATTAAATTTTTTCGAACTTCTGGAGCATAGTGGACATTCTCAAGTGTTAGGACTTTCCCGGAGGTGAACTTAATTTCCACACTCCCTTTTCCCAGCACTTTAGTTGAGGAAGAGTTTCCCATAAAGAGATTGCATCCCTCCCCCACTACTTCATACGACTTGAACAAGTTCCTGTCGTTTGCCACATGAACAGTGCTTCCAGTATCCAGGTACCAGTCCTTATTTGCAGCCACCATAAAGGTTTCAGAGATTACAGCAACAAGCCTCTCCTCTGACTCATTTGGCTTAGGACCAGTCCTCTTCCGTTCTCTGCATTCTCTAGCAAAATGGCCAAACTTGCCACAAACATAGCAACTAATTTTCTTTTTATCAGTTGGCTTTTTCCCTTTCACAAAATTCTTTTTGATTTTCTGGGTTTTCATGATTTTGCCACCCTTGTTACTAACAAAATTCACTTTAGGATAACCTTCTTTAGGACTCGAATTCTTTTTGTCACGAAGACGAGTCTCTTCCTCAATTCGGATGTCCTTAAGAAGGCCATCTAAAGTGATTTTCTCATTTTTATGTTTTAGGTGATTCCTATATTCTTTCCAGGAATCCGGTAGCTTCCCAATGATGACAGCAACTTGGAAGTCATCATCAAGATACATACCTTCTCCTTTGATCTTATAGGCCAGTATTTGCATCTCATGAATTTGAGCAAGTATAGGCTTATCATCAACAATAGAAAAATTAACATACTGATCTACTATAAACCTTTTGTTACCAGCATCTTCTGCATTGTACTTGATCTCGAGAGCATTCCACAACTCTCCAGCCGACTCCAATGGTGAATACAGGTCAAAGAGTGAATCGGCTAAAGTGTTCAGGATATGCCCTTTGCATCTGTAGTTGTCAGTATGCCACTTCTCTCGCTCTTTCTTCTGTTCTTCTGTCTCAACTTCTCCAGCAACGACAGTGGGACAGGGCTTTTTGAGGACATAGTCGATATGCAGCTCAGATAGCAAGAACGATACCTTTGATTGCCACCGCTTGAAGTTTGACCCATCAAATCGATCGAGTTTTTCAAGGTCACGGCTAAGCAGATTTATGGAGTTGGATGTCGAACCAGAGGCCATAATTGAAGTTCTAAAATTGTTATTCCAACCTAGTGAAAACAGGATTTCAGAAAAGAGAATTCAAGCCTAGAGGCACGTTCTTAAGATCGCTATCTTTAGAACTTCAATCGCCCCACTCCGGAAATTCCGAAGATGCGAAAAAGGGTTTTGTTACGACTGAGTTCCCAGGATACAACTAGGCTTGAACCTCAAGAGAGTCACTGCTTCGCAAGAACAGATGACCTCTCCCACACATGAACTCTGCAAGCCAAACCGAGAAGAAAGAAAGGAGAAAACTGGAGAGTCAGAAATTCTGATAATCTTCAAAAAGACGAAAATAGAAGAATTTATAGACTTTTAGAGAGGCCAAAACGTTTTGCGATAAATGAGATTAAAGGCCATAAATCTGACAGTTTGAAAATAGGACAAAAGGTACCTGAACGGTCACCCACCTTTGACTGTCAATCAAAGGCCTCCAAAACCGTCCAACAGTCACAAAGCGCCTTAAACTCAATATAAATGCTATTAAACCTTTCAAACGGCCAGATGTCTCAAAACCGAAAAATCAAAATGGATATTTGCGCCTCATATGCACCTCGCACCGCTGCGAGCGTGCGAAGTGCAAAGTGCGCCATCAAAACGCCACATTGCGCCTCAAGCGCCCTTGCGCACGCACGCGCGCGCGCGCGCGTGTGCTCGAACGGCGCGTCCGTTGCTGCACGATGCGCAGCAACGTCCGCAATCCACCTAAATACTCAAGGCTTACCAAAGTAAAGTATAGATTACAAACTCTCTATTTAAACCTCTTGGAAAACTTTTCTCTCTTAGATATGGTACTAAACTTTTTCCAAAACACTTTTGGTAGTAACCATTAATAATTTAAAACTTTCCTAACAATCCCCCACTAGTTTTAAAATATATTTGGCTTGCATAGAAACTTATGCATTAGTGAGAGTGTCTGCATGACTTGAACCCCCACTATATGAAAGAAAACCTAAATTAACCAAGGTGTTAAGTGGACTTACCTTGAACTTAGCCCCTTATATTGTTAACGGAGTTTTCAATCATACATCGGTTTCCAAAAGTTCGATTGTGTGGATTTCATGTTGGCACATTTAGAGCCTTGTGCTTTCCTGGATTCATGAGTGCTCTAGAGAATTGCCAATTCTCATAAGAAACGGCTCACATTTCTACACTCATATAGGTGAGTTTGTCTAGGTGTACTGTAACACACACCTTAGCCTTAAGGCCTACAAACTCATTAAGAGCTATTAGCTCAACCCTCATATTAGTTACAGCTCATGAGCACACATTAGTAATGGGCTTACATAAATATGCTCAATATCTGTCATTCACCAATTTGTTTCCCATTGAACCTATGCATGTGGGATCTCCAACGCTCTAGGTTGGGTATCCTTAGGTGATGACTTAATTGGCTTAATTCCCATTCCCCTCGATGTTTTATTGATGACATCTCTCGAAAGGCCTTTCGTAAATGGGTCTGCCAAATTTTGACATGACTTCACATATTTCAATGAAATAATATTGTCATCAATCATTTGTCTTATAAAACTGTGTCTTAGACTAATATGTCTAGACTTCCCATTGTATTTCATATTACCTGCTTTACATATAGCTGATTGGCTATCACAAAACATTGAAATAGCAGGTATAGGCTTCTCACCTAGTGGAATATCCACTAGCATATTCTTAAGCCATTCAGCTTCTCTACAAGCAGATGCCAAAGCAATAAACTCAGATTCCATTGTAGAATGAGTTATACAGGTCTGTTTCTTAGACCCCCATGCAATTGCTCCTCCTCCAAGGGTAAAAACCCAACCACTCGTAGACTTGGAATCTTCAAAGTCAGTATTCCAACTTGCATCACTATACCCTTCAATAACAGCAGGAAACTCGGTATAGTGAATTCCATAGTCTAAAGTATGCTTTAGATATCTAAGAATCCTGTTCACTGCATTCCAGTGTTGATGACCAGGATTATTAGTGTATCTACACACTTTACTCATTGCATAGGCAATGTCAGGCCTTGTGCAGTTCATTGCATACATAAGGCTACCTACAACACTGGCATATTTTAATTGTTGAACACTAGCACCATCATAAGGAGTCAATTTCATATTTGGATCATATGGGGTGCATGCTGGTGAACTATTAAGATATCCATACTTTGTAAGAATTTTCTCAATATAGTGTGATTGACATAATATAATGCCATTTTTATTTCTTATTATTTTGATTCCTAAAATAACATCTGCAACACCCAAGTCTTTCATACAAAACAAGGAAGATAAAAATCTTTTTGTTTGATTTATGCATTCACTATTGTTACCCAAAATAAGCATATCATCAACATATAAACAAATAATAATAATTGAGTCACTATCTACTTTACTATAGACACATTTGTCCGCATCATGAATTTTAAAACCATTATGCACCAGAGAACTATCAAATTTTTCATGCCATTGCTTAGGGGCTTGCTTTAATCCATATAAGGATTTCTCAAGTTTGCAAACTTTGCGCTCTTGCCCTAGCACTACAAAACCTTCAGGTTGCTCCATATATATCTCTTCATCTAATTCTCCATTCAAAAAGGCCGTTTTCACGTCCATTTGATGGATTTGAAGCTTATATATGGCAGCCATGGCAATCAGAATTCTAATAGTAGATATTCTGGTTACAGGAGCAAAAGTATCAAAATAATCAATACCTTCTTTTTGTTTAAAGCCTTTTGCAACCAAACGTGCTTTAAATTTATCAATTGTACCATCAGCTTTTAATTTCTTTTTGAAAATCCATTTGCAGCCAATAGTTTTGCAACCAACAGGTAAATCCACTAATTTCCAAACATTATTAGACATAATTGATTCTATTTCATCATTAATAGCTTCTCTCCAAAAGGCAGCATCTTGAGAAGACATAGCCTCTTGAAAAGACACAGGATCATTCTCAATTAGAAATGTATAAAAGTCAGAACCAAAATTAGTTGGTTTTCTAATACGTTTACTGAGTCTAACTTCAGTTTCTGGTTCATCAACACATTCATTAGAATATTCAATCATGTCATTTACAGGAAGTTCATCTACTATAATCCGGCTGCCATCAAGAAGAGAATCAAATGCATTTTTATGTTCTATGAAAGATGCATCTCTAGATTCTAAAATAACATCATTAACAATGTCCAAAAATCTATATGCTTTACTATGTTCAGCATACCCAACAAATGCACATTTAAATGCTTTAGGTCCAACCTTCTTCCTTTTATTTTCTGGAATTTTAACATATGCTAAACAACCCCAAACACGAAAATAACTAAGATTAGGTTTCTTACCAAAACACAATTCATAAGGTGATTTATCAGATTTAGAATAAGGAACTCGATTAAGAATATAACAAGCAGAAAGTATAGCTTCTCCCCATAAGTTGGAATGCAAACCTGTATTAAGAAGCATAGCATTCATCATTTCTACAAGTGTTCTGTTTTTCCTTTCTGCTACTCCATTCTGTTCAGGAGTTCTAGGAGCTGACGTTTGATGGATAATACCATTATCTTCACAGAATTTATCAAATTCTCCACCTAAGTATTCACCTCCTCTATCTGTTCTTAAATGTACAACCTTTGTTTTAAACCTATTTTGTACTTCAGCTAGATAAAGAAGAAATTTGGAAAATGCTTCAGATTTATGTTTCAACAAATAAACATAACAAAATTTTGAGTAATCATCTATAAAGGTAATAAAGTACCTATTGCCACCACGACTCAAAACATTATCCATCGTACACACATCAGAATGCACTAATTCAAGCAATTTATAATTCTTTTCTACACTAGGAAACGGGAGTCTAGTTAGCTTAGTTTGAATACATGTCTCACACTTATGTTTATGTTCTATTTTCACATGACACGGAAGAAGACCAAAGTTATTCATATTATGAATGCAACGAGAATTTATATGTCCTAATCTTGAATGCCAAAGAAAATAAGAGTCAACCATATAAACAGAAGTAGTAGCTTCATTTATGCTCATCTTGAACATACCACCAGTGGCAAACCCTTTTCCTACAAAGATTTTCCCTTTGGTCACAGTTACAATCCCAGACTCAATAACAATCTTAAAACCATTTCGTGACAGGAGATCTGCAGAGATTAAATTTTTTCGAACTTCTGGAGCATAGTGGACATTCTCAAGTGTTAGGACTTTCCCGGAGGTGAACTTAATTTCCACACTCCCTTTTCCCAGCACTTTAGTTGAGGAAGAGTTTCCCATAAAGAGATTGCATCCCTCCCCCACTACTTCATACGACTTGAACAAGTTCCTGTCGTTTGCCACATGAACAGTGCTTCCAGTATCCAGGTACCAGTCCTTATTTGCAGCCACCATAAAGGTTTCAGAGATTACAGCAACAAGCCTCTCCTCTGACTCATTTGGCTTAGGACCAGTCCTCTTCCGTTCTCTGCATTCTCTAGCAAAATGGCCAAACTTGCCACAAACATAGCAACTAATTTTCTTTTTATCAGTTGGCTTTTTCCCTTTCACAAAATTCTTTTTGATTTTCTGGGTTTTCATGATTTTGCCACCCTTGTTACTAACAAAATTCACTTTAGGATAACCTTCTTTAGGACTCGAATTCTTTTTGTCACGAAGACGAGTCTCTTCCTCAATTCGGATGTCCTTAAGAAGGCCATCTAAAGTGATTTTCTCATTTTTATGTTTTAGGTGATTCCTATATTCTTTCCAGGAATCCGGTAGCTTCCCAATGATGACAGCAACTTGGAAGTCATCATCAAGATACATACCTTCTCCTTTGATCTTATAGGCCAGTATTTGCATCTCATGAATTTGAGCAAGTATAGGCTTATCATCAACAATAGAAAAATTAACATACTGATCTACTATAAACCTTTTGTTACCAGCATCTTCTGCATTGTACTTGATCTCGAGAGCATTCCACAACTCTCCAGCCGACTCCAATGGTGAATACAGGTCAAAGAGTGAATCGGCTAAAGTGTTCAGGATATGCCCTTTGCATCTGTAGTTGTCAGTATGCCACTTCTCTCGCTCTTTCTTCTGTTCTTCTGTCTCAACTTCTCCAGCAACGACAGTGGGACAGGGCTTTTTGAGGACATAGTCGATATGCAGCTCAGATAGCAAGAACGATACCTTTGATTGCCACCGCTTGAAGTTTGACCCATCAAATCGATCGAGTTTTTCAAGGTCACGGCTAAGCAGATTTATGGAGTTGGATGTCGAACCAGAGGCCATAATTGAAGTTCTAAAATTGTTATTCCAACCTAGTGAAAACAGGATTTCAGAAAAGAGAATTCAAGCCTAGAGGCACGTTCTTAAGATCGCTATCTTTAGAACTTCAATCGCCCCACTCCGGAAATTCCGAAGATGCGAAAAAGGGTTTTGTTACGACTGAGTTCCCAGGATACAACTAGGCTTGAACCTCAAGAGAGTCACTGCTTCGCAAGAACAGATGACCTCTCCCACACATGAACTCTGCAAGCCAAACCGAGAAGAAAGAAAGGAGAAAACTGGAGAGTCAGAAATTCTGATAATCTTCAAAAAGACGAAAATAGAAGAATTTATAGACTTTTAGAGAGGCCAAAACGTTTTGCGATAAATGAGATTAAAGGCCATAAATCTGACAGTTTGAAAATAGGACAAAAGGTACCTGAACGGTCACCCACCTTTGACTGTCAATCAAAGGCCTCCAAAACCGTCCAACAGTCACAAAGCGCCTTAAACTCAATATAAATGCTATTAAACCTTTCAAACGGCCAGATGTCTCAAAACCGAAAAATCAAAATGGATATTTGCGCCTCATATGCACCTCGCACCGCTGCGAGCGTGCGAAGTGCAAAGTGCGCCATCAAAACGCCACATTGCGCCTCAAGCGCCCTTGCGCACGCACGCGCGCGCGCGCGCGTGTGCGCGAACGGCGCGTCCGTTGCTGCACGATGCGCAGCAACGTCCGCAATCCACCTAAATACTCAAGGCTTACCAAAGTAAAGTATAGATTACAAACTCTCTATTTAAACCTCTTGGAAAACTTTTCTCTCTTAGATATGGTACTAAACTTTTTCCAAAACACTTTTGGTAGTAACCATTAATAATTTAAAACTTTCCTAACAATCCCCCACTAGTTTTAAAATATATTTGGCTTGCATAGAAACTTATGCATTAGTGAGAGTGTCTGCATGACTTGAACCCCCACTATATGAAAGAAAACCTAAATTAACCAAGGTGTTAAGTGGACTTACCTTGAACTTAGCCCCTTATATTGTTAACGGAGTTTTCAATCATACATCGGTTTCCAAAAGTTCGATTGTGTGGATTTCATGTTGGCACATTTAGAGCCTTGTGCTTTCCTGGATTCATGAGTGCTCTAGAGAATTGCCAATTCTCATAAGAAACGGCTCACATTTCTACACTCATATAGGTGAGTTTGTCTAGGTGTACTGTAACACACACCTTAGCCTTAAGGCCTACAAACTCATTAAGAGCTATTAGCTCAACCCTCATATTAGTTACAGCTCATGAGCACACATTAGTAATGGGCTTACATAAATATGCTCAATATCTGTCATTCACCAATTTGTTTCCCATTGAACCTATGCATGTGGGATCTCCAACGCTCTAGGTTGGGTATCCTTAGGTGATGACTTAATTGGCTTAATTCCCATTCCCCTCGATGTTTTATTGATGACATCTCTCGAAAGGCCTTTCGTAAATGGGTCTGCCAAATTTTGACATGACTTCACATATTTCAATGAAATAATATTGTCATCAATCATTTGTCTTATAAAACTGTGTCTTAGACTAATATGTCTAGACTTCCCATTGTATTTCATATTACCTGCTTTACATATAGCTGATTGGCTATCACAAAACATTGAAATAGCAGGTATAGGCTTCTCACCTAGTGGAATATCCACTAGCATATTCTTAAGCCATTCAGCTTCTCTACAAGCAGATGCCAAAGCAATAAACTCAGATTCCATTGTAGAATGAGTTATACAGGTCTGTTTCTTAGACCCCCATGCAATTGCTCCTCCTCCAAGGGTAAAAACCCAACCACTCGTAGACTTGGAATCTTCAAAGTCAGTATTCCAACTTGCATCACTATACCCTTCAATAACAGCAGGAAACTCGGTATAGTGAATTCCATAGTCTAAAGTATGCTTTAGATATCTAAGAATCCTGTTCACTGCATTCCAGTGTTGATGACCAGGATTATTAGTGTATCTACACACTTTACTCATTGCATAGGCAATGTCAGGCCTTGTGCAGTTCATTGCATACATAAGGCTACCTACAACACTGGCATATTTTAATTGTTGAACACTAGCACCATCATAAGGAGTCAATTTCATATTTGGATCATATGGGGTGCATGCTGGTGAACTATTAAGATATCCATACTTTGTAAGAATTTTCTCAATATAGTGTGATTGACATAATATAATGCCATTTTTATTTCTTATTATTTTGATTCCTAAAATAACATCTGCAACACCCAAGTCTTTCATACAAAACAAGGAAGATAAAAATCTTTTTGTTTGATTTATGCATTCACTATTGTTACCCAAAATAAGCATATCATCAACATATAAACAAATAATAATAATTGAGTCACTATCTACTTTACTATAGACACATTTGTCCGCATCATGAATTTTAAAACCATTATGCACCAGAGAACTATCAAATTTTTCATGCCATTGCTTAGGGGCTTGCTTTAATCCATATAAGGATTTCTCAAGTTTGCAAACTTTGCGCTCTTGCCCTAGCACTACAAAACCTTCAGGTTGCTCCATATATATCTCTTCATCTAATTCTCCATTCAAAAAGGCCGTTTTCACGTCCATTTGATGGATTTGAAGCTTATATATGGCAGCCATGGCAATCAGAATTCTAATAGTAGATATTCTGGTTACAGGAGCAAAAGTATCAAAATAATCAATACCTTCTTTTTGTTTAAAGCCTTTTGCAACCAAACGTGCTTTAAATTTATCAATTGTACCATCAGCTTTTAATTTCTTTTTGAAAATCCATTTGCAGCCAATAGTTTTGCAACCAACAGGTAAATCCACTAATTTCCAAACATTATTAGACATAATTGATTCTATTTCATCATTAATAGCTTCTCTCCAAAAGGCAGCATCTTGAGAAGACATAGCCTCTTGAAAAGACACAGGATCATTCTCAATTAGAAATGTATAAAAGTCAGAACCAAAATTAGTTGGTTTTCTAATACGTTTACTGAGTCTAACTTCAGTTTCTGGTTCATCAACACATTCATTAGAATATTCAATCATGTCATTTACAGGAAGTTCATCTACTATAATCCGGCTGCCATCAAGAAGAGAATCAAATGCATTTTTATGTTCTATGAAAGATGCATCTCTAGATTCTAAAATAACATCATTAACAATGTCCAAAAATCTATATGCTTTACTATGTTCAGCATACCCAACAAATGCACATTTAAATGCTTTAGGTCCAACCTTCTTCCTTTTATTTTCTGGAATTTTAACATATGCTAAACAACCCCAAACACGAAAATAACTAAGATTAGGTTTCTTACCAAAACACAATTCATAAGGTGATTTATCAGATTTAGAATAAGGAACTCGATTAAGAATATAACAAGCAGAAAGTATAGCTTCTCCCCATAAGTTGGAATGCAAACCTGTATTAAGAAGCATAGCATTCATCATTTCTACAAGTGTTCTGTTTTTCCTTTCTGCTACTCCATTCTGTTCAGGAGTTCTAGGAGCTGACGTTTGATGGATAATACCATTATCTTCACAGAATTTATCAAATTCTCCACCTAAGTATTCACCTCCTCTATCTGTTCTTAAATGTACAACCTTTGTTTTAAACCTATTTTGTACTTCAGCTAGATAAAGAAGAAATTTGGAAAATGCTTCAGATTTATGTTTCAACAAATAAACATAACAAAATTTTGAGTAATCATCTATAAAGGTAATAAAGTACCTATTGCCACCACGACTCAAAACATTATCCATCGTACACACATCAGAATGCACTAATTCAAGCAATTTATAATTCTTTTCTACACTAGGAAACGGGAGTCTAGTTAGCTTAGTTTGAATACATGTCTCACACTTATGTTTATGTTCTATTTTCACATGACACGGAAGAAGACCAAAGTTATTCATATTATGAATGCAACGAGAATTTATATGTCCTAATCTTGAATGCCAAAGAAAATAAGAGTCAACCATATAAACAGAAGTAGTAGCTTCATTTATGCTCATCTTGAACATACCACCAGTGGCAAACCCTTTTCCTACAAAGATTTTCCCTTTGGTCACAGTTACAATCCCAGACTCAATAACAATCTTAAAACCATTTCGTGACAGGAGATCTGCAGAGATTAAATTTTTTCGAACTTCTGGAGCATAGTGGACATTCTCAAGTGTTAGGACTTTCCCGGAGGTGAACTTAATTTCCACACTCCCTTTTCCCAGCACTTTAGTTGAGGAAGAGTTTCCCATAAAGAGATTGCATCCCTCCCCCACTACTTCATACGACTTGAACAAGTTCCTGTCGTTTGCCACATGAACAGTGCTTCCAGTATCCAGGTACCAGTCCTTATTTGCAGCCACCATAAAGGTTTCAGAGATTACAGCAACAAGCCTCTCCTCTGACTCATTTGGCTTAGGACCAGTCCTCTTCCGTTCTCTGCATTCTCTAGCAAAATGGCCAAACTTGCCACAAACATAGCAACTAATTTTCTTTTTATCAGTTGGCTTTTTCCCTTTCACAAAATTCTTTTTGATTTTCTGGGTTTTCATGATTTTGCCACCCTTGTTACTAACAAAATTCACTTTAGGATAACCTTCTTTAGGACTCGAATTCTTTTTGTCACGAAGACGAGTCTCTTCCTCAATTCGGATGTCCTTAAGAAGGCCATCTAAAGTGATTTTCTCATTTTTATGTTTTAGGTGATTCCTATATTCTTTCCAGGAATCCGGTAGCTTCCCAATGATGACAGCAACTTGGAAGTCATCATCAAGATACATACCTTCTCCTTTGATCTTATAGGCCAGTATTTGCATCTCATGAATTTGAGCAAGTATAGGCTTATCATCAACAATAGAAAAATTAACATACTGATCTACTATAAACCTTTTGTTACCAGCATCTTCTGCATTGTACTTGATCTCGAGAGCATTCCACAACTCTCCAGCCGACTCCAATGGTGAATACAGGTCAAAGAGTGAATCGGCTAAAGTGTTCAGGATATGCCCTTTGCATCTGTAGTTGTCAGTATGCCACTTCTCTCGCTCTTTCTTCTGTTCTTCTGTCTCAACTTCTCCAGCAACGACAGTGGGACAGGGCTTTTTGAGGACATAGTCGATATGCAGCTCAGATAGCAAGAACGATACCTTTGATTGCCACCGCTTGAAGTTTGACCCATCAAATCGATCGAGTTTTTCAAGGTCACGGCTAAGCAGATTTATGGAGTTGGATGTCGAACCAGAGGCCATAATTGAAGTTCTAAAATTGTTATTCCAACCTAGTGAAAACAGGATTTCAGAAAAGAGAATTCAAGCCTAGAGGCACGTTCTTAAGATCGCTATCTTTAGAACTTCAATCGCCCCACTCCGGAAATTCCGAAGATGCGAAAAAGGGTTTTGTTACGACTGAGTTCCCAGGATACAACTAGGCTTGAACCTCAAGAGAGTCACTGCTTCGCAAGAACAGATGACCTCTCCCACACATGAACTCTGCAAGCCAAACCGAGAAGAAAGAAAGGAGAAAACTGGAGAGTCAGAAATTCTGATAATCTTCAAAAAGACGAAAATAGAAGAATTTATAGACTTTTAGAGAGGCCAAAACGTTTTGCGATAAATGAGATTAAAGGCCATAAATCTGACAGTTTGAAAATAGGACAAAAGGTACCTGAACGGTCACCCACCTTTGACTGTCAATCAAAGGCCTCCAAAACCGTCCAACAGTCACAAAGCGCCTTAAACTCAATATAAATGCTATTAAACCTTTCAAACGGCCAGATGTCTCAAAACCGAAAAATCAAAATGGATATTTGCGCCTCATATGCACCTCGCACCGCTGCGAGCGTGCGAAGTGCAAAGTGCGCCATCAAAACGCCACATTGCGCCTCAAGCGCCCTTGCGCACGCACGCGCGCGCGCGCGCGTGTGCGCGAACGGCGCGTCCGTTGCTGCACGATGCGCAGCAACGTCCGCAATCCACCTAAATACTCAAGGCTTACCAAAGTAAAGTATAGATTACAAACTCTCTATTTAAACCTCTTGGAAAACTTTTCTCTCTTAGATATGGTACTAAACTTTTTCCAAAACACTTTTGGTAGTAACCATTAATAATTTAAAACTTTCCTAACAATCCCCCACTAGTTTTAAAATATATTTGGCTTGCATAGAAACTTATGCATTAGTGAGAGTGTCTGCATGACTTGAACCCCCACTATATGAAAGAAAACCTAAATTAACCAAGGTGTTAAGTGGACTTACCTTGAACTTAGCCCCTTATATTGTTAACGGAGTTTTCAATCATACATCGGTTTCCAAAAGTTCGATTGTGTGGATTTCATGTTGGCACATTTAGAGCCTTGTGCTTTCCTGGATTCATGAGTGCTCTAGAGAATTGCCAATTCTCATAAGAAACGGCTCACATTTCTACACTCATATAGGTGAGTTTGTCTAGGTGTACTGTAACACACACCTTAGCCTTAAGGCCTACAAACTCATTAAGAGCTATTAGCTCAACCCTCATATTAGTTACAGCTCATGAGCACACATTAGTAATGGGCTTACATAAATATGCTCAATATCTGTCATTCACCAATTTGTTTCCCATTGAACCTATGCATGTGGGATCTCCAACGCTCTAGGTTGGGTATCCTTAGGTGATGACTTAATTGGCTTAATTCCCATTCCCCTCGATGTTTTATTGATGACATCTCTCGAAAGGCCTTTCGTAAATGGGTCTGCCAAATTTTGACATGACTTCACATATTTCAATGAAATAATATTGTCATCAATCATTTGTCTTATAAAACTGTGTCTTAGACTAATATGTCTAGACTTCCCATTGTATTTCATATTACCTGCTTTACATATAGCTGATTGGCTATCACAAAACATTGAAATAGCAGGTATAGGCTTCTCACCTAGTGGAATATCCACTAGCATATTCTTAAGCCATTCAGCTTCTCTACAAGCAGATGCCAAAGCAATAAACTCAGATTCCATTGTAGAATGAGTTATACAGGTCTGTTTCTTAGACCCCCATGCAATTGCTCCTCCTCCAAGGGTAAAAACCCAACCACTCGTAGACTTGGAATCTTCAAAGTCAGTATTCCAACTTGCATCACTATACCCTTCAATAACAGCAGGAAACTCGGTATAGTGAATTCCATAGTCTAAAGTATGCTTTAGATATCTAAGAATCCTGTTCACTGCATTCCAGTGTTGATGACCAGGATTATTAGTGTATCTACACACTTTACTCATTGCATAGGCAATGTCAGGCCTTGTGCAGTTCATTGCATACATAAGGCTACCTACAACACTGGCATATTTTAATTGTTGAACACTAGCACCATCATAAGGAGTCAATTTCATATTTGGATCATATGGGGTGCATGCTGGTGAACTATTAAGATATCCATACTTTGTAAGAATTTTCTCAATATAGTGTGATTGACATAATATAATGCCATTTTTATTTCTTATTATTTTGATTCCTAAAATAACATCTGCAACACCCAAGTCTTTCATACAAAACAAGGAAGATAAAAATCTTTTTGTTTGATTTATGCATTCACTATTGTTACCCAAAATAAGCATATCATCAACATATAAACAAATAATAATAATTGAGTCACTATCTACTTTACTATAGACACATTTGTCCGCATCATGAATTTTAAAACCATTATGCACCAGAGAACTATCAAATTTTTCATGCCATTGCTTAGGGGCTTGCTTTAATCCATATAAGGATTTCTCAAGTTTGCAAACTTTGCGCTCTTGCCCTAGCACTACAAAACCTTCAGGTTGCTCCATATATATCTCTTCATCTAATTCTCCATTCAAAAAGGCCGTTTTCACGTCCATTTGATGGATTTGAAGCTTATATATGGCAGCCATGGCAATCAGAATTCTAATAGTAGATATTCTGGTTACAGGAGCAAAAGTATCAAAATAATCAATACCTTCTTTTTGTTTAAAGCCTTTTGCAACCAAACGTGCTTTAAATTTATCAATTGTACCATCAGCTTTTAATTTCTTTTTGAAAATCCATTTGCAGCCAATAGTTTTGCAACCAACAGGTAAATCCACTAATTTCCAAACATTATTAGACATAATTGATTCTATTTCATCATTAATAGCTTCTCTCCAAAAGGCAGCATCTTGAGAAGACATAGCCTCTTGAAAAGACACAGGATCATTCTCAATTAGAAATGTATAAAAGTCAGAACCAAAATTAGTTGGTTTTCTAATACGTTTACTGAGTCTAACTTCAGTTTCTGGTTCATCAACACATTCATTAGAATATTCAATCATGTCATTTACAGGAAGTTCATCTACTATAATCCGGCTGCCATCAAGAAGAGAATCAAATGCATTTTTATGTTCTATGAAAGATGCATCTCTAGATTCTAAAATAACATCATTAACAATGTCCAAAAATCTATATGCTTTACTATGTTCAGCATACCCAACAAATGCACATTTAAATGCTTTAGGTCCAACCTTCTTCCTTTTATTTTCTGGAATTTTAACATATGCTAAACAACCCCAAACACGAAAATAACTAAGATTAGGTTTCTTACCAAAACACAATTCATAAGGTGATTTATCAGATTTAGAATAAGGAACTCGATTAAGAATATAACAAGCAGAAAGTATAGCTTCTCCCCATAAGTTGGAATGCAAACCTGTATTAAGAAGCATAGCATTCATCATTTCTACAAGTGTTCTGTTTTTCCTTTCTGCTACTCCATTCTGTTCAGGAGTTCTAGGAGCTGACGTTTGATGGATAATACCATTATCTTCACAGAATTTATCAAATTCTCCACCTAAGTATTCACCTCCTCTATCTGTTCTTAAATGTACAACCTTTGTTTTAAACCTATTTTGTACTTCAGCTAGATAAAGAAGAAATTTGGAAAATGCTTCAGATTTATGTTTCAACAAATAAACATAACAAAATTTTGAGTAATCATCTATAAAGGTAATAAAGTACCTATTGCCACCACGACTCAAAACATTATCCATCGTACACACATCAGAATGCACTAATTCAAGCAATTTATAATTCTTTTCTACACTAGGAAACGGGAGTCTAGTTAGCTTAGTTTGAATACATGTCTCACACTTATGTTTATGTTCTATTTTCACATGACACGGAAGAAGACCAAAGTTATTCATATTATGAATGCAACGAGAATTTATATGTCCTAATCTTGAATGCCAAAGAAAATAAGAGTCAACCATATAAACAGAAGTAGTAGCTTCATTTATGCTCATCTTGAACATACCACCAGTGGCAAACCCTTTTCCTACAAAGATTTTCCCTTTGGTCACAGTTACAATCCCAGACTCAATAACAATCTTAAAACCATTTCGTGACAGGAGATCTGCAGAGATTAAATTTTTTCGAACTTCTGGAGCATAGTGGACATTCTCAAGTGTTAGGACTTTCCCGGAGGTGAACTTAATTTCCACACTCCCTTTTCCCAGCACTTTAGTTGAGGAAGAGTTTCCCATAAAGAGATTGCATCCCTCCCCCACTACTTCATACGACTTGAACAAGTTCCTGTCGTTTGCCACATGAACAGTGCTTCCAGTATCCAGGTACCAGTCCTTATTTGCAGCCACCATAAAGGTTTCAGAGATTACAGCAACAAGCCTCTCCTCTGACTCATTTGGCTTAGGACCAGTCCTCTTCCGTTCTCTGCATTCTCTAGCAAAATGGCCAAACTTGCCACAAACATAGCAACTAATTTTCTTTTTATCAGTTGGCTTTTTCCCTTTCACAAAATTCTTTTTGATTTTCTGGGTTTTCATGATTTTGCCACCCTTGTTACTAACAAAATTCACTTTAGGATAACCTTCTTTAGGACTCGAATTCTTTTTGTCACGAAGACGAGTCTCTTCCTCAATTCGGATGTCCTTAAGAAGGCCATCTAAAGTGATTTTCTCATTTTTATGTTTTAGGTGATTCCTATATTCTTTCCAGGAATCCGGTAGCTTCCCAATGATGACAGCAACTTGGAAGTCATCATCAAGATACATACCTTCTCCTTTGATCTTATAGGCCAGTATTTGCATCTCATGAATTTGAGCAAGTATAGGCTTATCATCAACAATAGAAAAATTAACATACTGATCTACTATAAACCTTTTGTTACCAGCATCTTCTGCATTGTACTTGATCTCGAGAGCATTCCACAACTCTCCAGCCGACTCCAATGGTGAATACAGGTCAAAGAGTGAATCGGCTAAAGTGTTCAGGATATGCCCTTTGCATCTGTAGTTGTCAGTATGCCACTTCTCTCGCTCTTTCTTCTGTTCTTCTGTCTCAACTTCTCCAGCAACGACAGTGGGACAGGGCTTTTTGAGGACATAGT
This sequence comes from Nuphar pumila, assembly GCF_984573655.1. Classification (NCBI taxonomy): domain Eukaryota; kingdom Viridiplantae; phylum Streptophyta; class Magnoliopsida; order Nymphaeales; family Nymphaeaceae; genus Nuphar; species Nuphar pumila. The sequence continues at coordinate 25,238,724 of NC_143251.1, forward strand.
CGATATGCAGCTCAGATAGCAAGAACGATACCTTTGATTGCCACCGCTTGAAGTTTGACCCATCAAATCGATCGAGTTTTTCAAGGTCACGGCTAAGCAGATTTATGGAGTTGGATGTCGAACCAGAGGCCATAATTGAAGTTCTAAAATTGTTATTCCAACCTAGTGAAAACAGGATTTCAGAAAAGAGAATTCAAGCCTAGAGGCACGTTCTTAAGATCGCTATCTTTAGAACTTCAATCGCCCCACTCCGGAAATTCCGAAGATGCGAAAAAGGGTTTTGTTACGACTGAGTTCCCAGGATACAACTAGGCTTGAACCTCAAGAGAGTCACTGCTTCGCAAGAACAGATGACCTCTCCCACACATGAACTCTGCAAGCCAAACCGAGAAGAAAGAAAGGAGAAAACTGGAGAGTCAGAAATTCTGATAATCTTCAAAAAGACGAAAATAGAAGAATTTATAGACTTTTAGAGAGGCCAAAACGTTTTGCGATAAATGAGATTAAAGGCCATAAATCTGACAGTTTGAAAATAGGACAAAAGGTACCTGAACGGTCACCCACCTTTGACTGTCAATCAAAGGCCTCCAAAACCGTCCAACAGTCACAAAGCGCCTTAAACTCAATATAAATGCTATTAAACCTTTCAAACGGCCAGATGTCTCAAAACCGAAAAATCAAAATGGATATTTGCGCCTCATATGCACCTCGCACCGCTGCGAGCGTGCGAAGTGCAAAGTGCGCCATCAAAACGCCACATTGCGCCTCAAGCGCCCTTGCGCACGCACGCGCGCGCGCGCGCGTGTGCGCGAACGGCGCGTCCGTTGCTGCACGATGCGCAGCAACGTCCGCAATCCACCTAAATACTCAAGGCTTACCAAAGTAAAGTATAGATTACAAACTCTCTATTTAAACCTCTTGGAAAACTTTTCTCTCTTAGATATGGTACTAAACTTTTTCCAAAACACTTTTGGTAGTAACCATTAATAATTTAAAACTTTCCTAACAATCCCCCACTAGTTTTAAAATATATTTGGCTTGCATAGAAACTTATGCATTAGTGAGAGTGTCTGCATGACTTGAACCCCCACTATATGAAAGAAAACCTAAATTAACCAAGGTGTTAAGTGGACTTACCTTGAACTTAGCCCCTTATATTGTTAACGGAGTTTTCAATCATACATCGGTTTCCAAAAGTTCGATTGTGTGGATTTCATGTTGGCACATTTAGAGCCTTGTGCTTTCCTGGATTCATGAGTGCTCTAGAGAATTGCCAATTCTCATAAGAAACGGCTCACATTTCTACACTCATATAGGTGAGTTTGTCTAGGTGTACTGTAACACACACCTTAGCCTTAAGGCCTACAAACTCATTAAGAGCTATTAGCTCAACCCTCATATTAGTTACAGCTCATGAGCACACATTAGTAATGGGCTTACATAAATATGCTCAATATCTGTCATTCACCAATTTGTTTCCCATTGAACCTATGCATGTGGGATCTCCAACGCTCTAGGTTGGGTATCCTTAGGTGATGACTTAATTGGCTTAATTCCCATTCCCCTCGATGTTTTATTGATGACATCTCTCGAAAGGCCTTTCGTAAATGGGTCTGCCAAATTTTGACATGACTTCACATATTTCAATGAAATAATATTGTCATCAATCATTTGTCTTATAAAACTGTGTCTTAGACTAATATGTCTAGACTTCCCATTGTATTTCATATTACCTGCTTTACATATAGCTGATTGGCTATCACAAAACATTGAAATAGCAGGTATAGGCTTCTCACCTAGTGGAATATCCACTAGCATATTCTTAAGCCATTCAGCTTCTCTACAAGCAGATGCCAAAGCAATAAACTCAGATTCCATTGTAGAATGAGTTATACAGGTCTGTTTCTTAGACCCCCATGCAATTGCTCCTCCTCCAAGGGTAAAAACCCAACCACTCGTAGACTTGGAATCTTCAAAGTCAGTATTCCAACTTGCATCACTATACCCTTCAATAACAGCAGGAAACTCGGTATAGTGAATTCCATAGTCTAAAGTATGCTTTAGATATCTAAGAATCCTGTTCACTGCATTCCAGTGTTGATGACCAGGATTATTAGTGTATCTACACACTTTACTCATTGCATAGGCAATGTCAGGCCTTGTGCAGTTCATTGCATACATAAGGCTACCTACAACACTGGCATATTTTAATTGTTGAACACTAGCACCATCATAAGGAGTCAATTTCATATTTGGATCATATGGGGTGCATGCTGGTGAACTATTAAGATATCCATACTTTGTAAGAATTTTCTCAATATAGTGTGATTGACATAATATAATGCCATTTTTATTTCTTATTATTTTGATTCCTAAAATAACATCTGCAACACCCAAGTCTTTCATACAAAACAAGGAAGATAAAAATCTTTTTGTTTGATTTATGCATTCACTATTGTTACCCAAAATAAGCATATCATCAACATATAAACAAATAATAATAATTGAGTCACTATCTACTTTACTATAGACACATTTGTCCGCATCATGAATTTTAAAACCATTATGCACCAGAGAACTATCAAATTTTTCATGCCATTGCTTAGGGGCTTGCTTTAATCCATATAAGGATTTCTCAAGTTTGCAAACTTTGCGCTCTTGCCCTAGCACTACAAAACCTTCAGGTTGCTCCATATATATCTCTTCATCTAATTCTCCATTCAAAAAGGCCGTTTTCACGTCCATTTGATGGATTTGAAGCTTATATATGGCAGCCATGGCAATCAGAATTCTAATAGTAGATATTCTGGTTACAGGAGCAAAAGTATCAAAATAATCAATACCTTCTTTTTGTTTAAAGCCTTTTGCAACCAAACGTGCTTTAAATTTATCAATTGTACCATCAGCTTTTAATTTCTTTTTGAAAATCCATTTGCAGCCAATAGTTTTGCAACCAACAGGTAAATCCACTAATTTCCAAACATTATTAGACATAATTGATTCTATTTCATCATTAATAGCTTCTCTCCAAAAGGCAGCATCTTGAGAAGACATAGCCTCTTGAAAAGACACAGGATCATTCTCAATTAGAAATGTATAAAAGTCAGAACCAAAATTAGTTGGTTTTCTAATACGTTTACTGAGTCTAACTTCAGTTTCTGGTTCATCAACACATTCATTAGAATATTCAATCATGTCATTTACAGGAAGTTCATCTACTATAATCCGGCTGCCATCAAGAAGAGAATCAAATGCATTTTTATGTTCTATGAAAGATGCATCTCTAGATTCTAAAATAACATCATTAACAATGTCCAAAAATCTATATGCTTTACTATGTTCAGCATACCCAACAAATGCACATTTAAATGCTTTAGGTCCAACCTTCTTCCTTTTATTTTCTGGAATTTTAACATATGCTAAACAACCCCAAACACGAAAATAACTAAGATTAGGTTTCTTACCAAAACACAATTCATAAGGTGATTTATCAGATTTAGAATAAGGAACTCGATTAAGAATATAACAAGCAGAAAGTATAGCTTCTCCCCATAAGTTGGAATGCAAACCTGTATTAAGAAGCATAGCATTCATCATTTCTACAAGTGTTCTGTTTTTCCTTTCTGCTACTCCATTCTGTTCAGGAGTTCTAGGAGCTGACGTTTGATGGATAATACCATTATCTTCACAGAATTTATCAAATTCTCCACCTAAGTATTCACCTCCTCTATCTGTTCTTAAATGTACAACCTTTGTTTTAAACCTATTTTGTACTTCAGCTAGATAAAGAAGAAATTTGGAAAATGCTTCAGATTTATGTTTCAACAAATAAACATAACAAAATTTTGAGTAATCATCTATAAAGGTAATAAAGTACCTATTGCCACCACGACTCAAAACATTATCCATCGTACACACATCAGAATGCACTAATTCAAGCAATTTATAATTCTTTTCTACACTAGGAAACGGGAGTCTAGTTAGCTTAGTTTGAATACATGTCTCACACTTATGTTTATGTTCTATTTTCACATGACACGGAAGAAGACCAAAGTTATTCATATTATGAATGCAACGAGAATTTATATGTCCTAATCTTGAATGCCAAAGAAAATAAGAGTCAACCATATAAACAGAAGTAGTAGCTTCATTTATGCTCATCTTGAACATACCACCAGTGGCAAACCCTTTTCCTACAAAGATTTTCCCTTTGGTCACAGTTACAATCCCAGACTCAATAACAATCTTAAAACCATTTCGTGACAGGAGATCTGCAGAGATTAAATTTTTTCGAACTTCTGGAGCATAGTGGACATTCTCAAGTGTTAGGACTTTCCCGGAGGTGAACTTAATTTCCACACTCCCTTTTCCCAGCACTTTAGTTGAGGAAGAGTTTCCCATAAAGAGATTGCATCCCTCCCCCACTACTTCATACGACTTGAACAAGTTCCTGTCGTTTGCCACATGAACAGTGCTTCCAGTATCCAGGTACCAGTCCTTATTTGCAGCCACCATAAAGGTTTCAGAGATTACAGCAACAAGCCTCTCCTCTGACTCATTTGGCTTAGGACCAGTCCTCTTCCGTTCTCTGCATTCTCTAGCAAAATGGCCAAACTTGCCACAAACATAGCAACTAATTTTCTTTTTATCAGTTGGCTTTTTCCCTTTCACAAAATTCTTTTTGATTTTCTGGGTTTTCATGATTTTGCCACCCTTGTTACTAACAAAATTCACTTTAGGATAACCTTCTTTAGGACTCGAATTCTTTTTGTCACGAAGACGAGTCTCTTCCTCAATTCGGATGTCCTTAAGAAGGCCATCTAAAGTGATTTTCTCATTTTTATGTTTTAGGTGATTCCTATATTCTTTCCAGGAATCCGGTAGCTTCCCAATGATGACAGCAACTTGGAAGTCATCATCAAGATACATACCTTCTCCTTTGATCTTATAGGCCAGTATTTGCATCTCATGAATTTGAGCAAGTATAGGCTTATCATCAACAATAGAAAAATTAACATACTGATCTACTATAAACCTTTTGTTACCAGCATCTTCTGCATTGTACTTGATCTCGAGAGCATTCCACAACTCTCCAGCCGACTCCAATGGTGAATACAGGTCAAAGAGTGAATCGGCTAAAGTGTTCAGGATATGCCCTTTGCATCTGTAGTTGTCAGTATGCCACTTCTCTCGCTCTTTCTTCTGTTCTTCTGTCTCAACTTCTCCAGCAACGACAGTGGGACAGGGCTTTTTGAGGACATAGTCGATATGCAGCTCAGATAGCAAGAACGATACCTTTGATTGCCACCGCTTGAAGTTTGACCCATCAAATCGATCGAGTTTTTCAAGGTCACGGCTAAGCAGATTTATGGAGTTGGATGTCGAACCAGAGGCCATAATTGAAGTTCTAAAATTGTTATTCCAACCTAGTGAAAACAGGATTTCAGAAAAGAGAATTCAAGCCTAGAGGCACGTTCTTAAGATCGCTATCTTTAGAACTTCAATCGCCCCACTCCGGAAATTCCGAAGATGCGAAAAAGGGTTTTGTTACGACTGAGTTCCCAGGATACAACTAGGCTTGAACCTCAAGAGAGTCACTGCTTCGCAAGAACAGATGACCTCTCCCACACATGAACTCTGCAAGCCAAACCGAGAAGAAAGAAAGGAGAAAACTGGAGAGTCAGAAATTCTGATAATCTTCAAAAAGACGAAAATAGAAGAATTTATAGACTTTTAGAGAGGCCAAAACGTTTTGCGATAAATGAGATTAAAGGCCATAAATCTGACAGTTTGAAAATAGGACAAAAGGTACCTGAACGGTCACCCACCTTTGACTGTCAATCAAAGGCCTCCAAAACCGTCCAACAGTCACAAAGCGCCTTAAACTCAATATAAATGCTATTAAACCTTTCAAACGGCCAGATGTCTCAAAACCGAAAAATCAAAATGGATATTTGCGCCTCATATGCACCTCGCACCGCTGCGAGCGTGCGAAGTGCAAAGTGCGCCATCAAAACGCCACATTGCGCCTCAAGCGCCCTTGCGCACGCACGCGCGCGCGCGCGCGTGTGCGCGAACGGCGCGTCCGTTGCTGCACGATGCGCAGCAACGTCCGCAATCCACCTAAATACTCAAGGCTTACCAAAGTAAAGTATAGATTACAAACTCTCTATTTAAACCTCTTGGAAAACTTTTCTCTCTTAGATATGGTACTAAACTTTTTCCAAAACACTTTTGGTAGTAACCATTAATAATTTAAAACTTTCCTAACAATCCCCCACTAGTTTTAAAATATATTTGGCTTGCATAGAAACTTATGCATTAGTGAGAGTGTCTGCATGACTTGAACCCCCACTATATGAAAGAAAACCTAAATTAACCAAGGTGTTAAGTGGACTTACCTTGAACTTAGCCCCTTATATTGTTAACGGAGTTTTCAATCATACATCGGTTTCCAAAAGTTCGATTGTGTGGATTTCATGTTGGCACATTTAGAGCCTTGTGCTTTCCTGGATTCATGAGTGCTCTAGAGAATTGCCAATTCTCATAAGAAACGGCTCACATTTCTACACTCATATAGGTGAGTTTGTCTAGGTGTACTGTAACACACACCTTAGCCTTAAGGCCTACAAACTCATTAAGAGCTATTAGCTCAACCCTCATATTAGTTACAGCTCATGAGCACACATTAGTAATGGGCTTACATAAATATGCTCAATATCTGTCATTCACCAATTTGTTTCCCATTGAACCTATGCATGTGGGATCTCCAACGCTCTAGGTTGGGTATCCTTAGGTGATGACTTAATTGGCTTAATTCCCATTCCCCTCGATGTTTTATTGATGACATCTCTCGAAAGGCCTTTCGTAAATGGGTCTGCCAAATTTTGACATGACTTCACATATTTCAATGAAATAATATTGTCATCAATCATTTGTCTTATAAAACTGTGTCTTAGACTAATATGTCTAGACTTCCCATTGTATTTCATATTACCTGCTTTACATATAGCTGATTGGCTATCACAAAACATTGAAATAGCAGGTATAGGCTTCTCACCTAGTGGAATATCCACTAGCATATTCTTAAGCCATTCAGCTTCTCTACAAGCAGATGCCAAAGCAATAAACTCAGATTCCATTGTAGAATGAGTTATACAGGTCTGTTTCTTAGACCCCCATGCAATTGCTCCTCCTCCAAGGGTAAAAACCCAACCACTCGTAGACTTGGAATCTTCAAAGTCAGTATTCCAACTTGCATCACTATACCCTTCAATAACAGCAGGAAACTCGGTATAGTGAATTCCATAGTCTAAAGTATGCTTTAGATATCTAAGAATCCTGTTCACTGCATTCCAGTGTTGATGACCAGGATTATTAGTGTATCTACACACTTTACTCATTGCATAGGCAATGTCAGGCCTTGTGCAGTTCATTGCATACATAAGGCTACCTACAACACTGGCATATTTTAATTGTTGAACACTAGCACCATCATAAGGAGTCAATTTCATATTTGGATCATATGGGGTGCATGCTGGTGAACTATTAAGATATCCATACTTTGTAAGAATTTTCTCAATATAGTGTGATTGACATAATATAATGCCATTTTTATTTCTTATTATTTTGATTCCTAAAATAACATCTGCAACACCCAAGTCTTTCATACAAAACAAGGAAGATAAAAATCTTTTTGTTTGATTTATGCATTCACTATTGTTACCCAAAATAAGCATATCATCAACATATAAACAAATAATAATAATTGAGTCACTATCTACTTTACTATAGACACATTTGTCCGCATCATGAATTTTAAAACCATTATGCACCAGAGAACTATCAAATTTTTCATGCCATTGCTTAGGGGCTTGCTTTAATCCATATAAGGATTTCTCAAGTTTGCAAACTTTGCGCTCTTGCCCTAGCACTACAAAACCTTCAGGTTGCTCCATATATATCTCTTCATCTAATTCTCCATTCAAAAAGGCCGTTTTCACGTCCATTTGATGGATTTGAAGCTTATATATGGCAGCCATGGCAATCAGAATTCTAATAGTAGATATTCTGGTTACAGGAGCAAAAGTATCAAAATAATCAATACCTTCTTTTTGTTTAAAGCCTTTTGCAACCAAACGTGCTTTAAATTTATCAATTGTACCATCAGCTTTTAATTTCTTTTTGAAAATCCATTTGCAGCCAATAGTTTTGCAACCAACAGGTAAATCCACTAATTTCCAAACATTATTAGACATAATTGATTCTATTTCATCATTAATAGCTTCTCTCCAAAAGGCAGCATCTTGAGAAGACATAGCCTCTTGAAAAGACACAGGATCATTCTCAATTAGAAATGTATAAAAGTCAGAACCAAAATTAGTTGGTTTTCTAATACGTTTACTGAGTCTAACTTCAGTTTCTGGTTCATCAACACATTCATTAGAATATTCAATCATGTCATTTACAGGAAGTTCATCTACTATAATCCGGCTGCCATCAAGAAGAGAATCAAATGCATTTTTATGTTCTATGAAAGATGCATCTCTAGATTCTAAAATAACATCATTAACAATGTCCAAAAATCTATATGCTTTACTATGTTCAGCATACCCAACAAATGCACATTTAAATGCTTTAGGTCCAACCTTCTTCCTTTTATTTTCTGGAATTTTAACATATGCTAAACAACCCCAAACACGAAAATAACTAAGATTAGGTTTCTTACCAAAACACAATTCATAAGGTGATTTATCAGATTTAGAATAAGGAACTCGATTAAGAATATAACAAGCAGAAAGTATAGCTTCTCCCCATAAGTTGGAATGCAAACCTGTATTAAGAAGCATAGCATTCATCATTTCTACAAGTGTTCTGTTTTTCCTTTCTGCTACTCCATTCTGTTCAGGAGTTCTAGGAGCTGACGTTTGATGGATAATACCATTATCTTCACAGAATTTATCAAATTCTCCACCTAAGTATTCACCTCCTCTATCTGTTCTTAAATGTACAACCTTTGTTTTAAACCTATTTTGTACTTCAGCTAGATAAAGAAGAAATTTGGAAAATGCTTCAGATTTATGTTTCAACAAATAAACATAACAAAATTTTGAGTAATCATCTATAAAGGTAATAAAGTACCTATTGCCACCACGACTCAAAACATTATCCATCGTACACACATCAGAATGCACTAATTCAAGCAATTTATAATTCTTTTCTACACTAGGAAACGGGAGTCTAGTTAGCTTAGTTTGAATACATGTCTCACACTTATGTTTATGTTCTATTTTCACATGACACGGAAGAAGACCAAAGTTATTCATATTATGAATGCAACGAGAATTTATATGTCCTAATCTTGAATGCCAAAGAAAATAAGAGTCAACCATATAAACAGAAGTAGTAGCTTCATTTATGCTCATCTTGAACATACCACCAGTGGCAAACCCTTTTCCTACAAAGATTTTCCCTTTGGTCACAGTTACAATCCCAGACTCAATAACAATCTTAAAACCATTTCGTGACAGGAGATCTGCAGAGATTAAATTTTTTCGAACTTCTGGAGCATAGTGGACATTCTCAAGTGTTAGGACTTTCCCGGAGGTGAACTTAATTTCCACACTCCCTTTTCCCAGCACTTTAGTTGAGGAAGAGTTTCCCATAAAGAGATTGCATCCCTCCCCCACTACTTCATACGACTTGAACAAGTTCCTGTCGTTTGCCACATGAACAGTGCTTCCAGTATCCAGGTACCAGTCCTTATTTGCAGCCACCATAAAGGTTTCAGAGATTACAGCAACAAGCCTCTCCTCTGACTCATTTGGCTTAGGACCAGTCCTCTTCCGTTCTCTGCATTCTCTAGCAAAATGGCCAAACTTGCCACAAACATAGCAACTAATTTTCTTTTTATCAGTTGGCTTTTTCCCTTTCACAAAATTCTTTTTGATTTTCTGGGTTTTCATGATTTTGCCACCCTTGTTACTAACAAAATTCACTTTAGGATAACCTTCTTTAGGACTCGAATTCTTTTTGTCACGAAGACGAGTCTCTTCCTCAATTCGGATGTCCTTAAGAAGGCCATCTAAAGTGATTTTCTCATTTTTATGTTTTAGGTGATTCCTATATTCTTTCCAGGAATCCGGTAGCTTCCCAATGATGACAGCAACTTGGAAGTCATCATCAAGATACATACCTTCTCCTTTGATCTTATAGGCCAGTATTTGCATCTCATGAATTTGAGCAAGTATAGGCTTATCATCAACAATAGAAAAATTAACATACTGATCTACTATAAACCTTTTGTTACCAGCATCTTCTGCATTGTACTTGATCTCGAGAGCATTCCACAACTCTCCAGCCGACTCCAATGGTGAATACAGGTCAAAGAGTGAATCGGCTAAAGTGTTCAGGATATGCCCTTTGCATCTGTAGTTGTCAGTATGCCACTTCTCTCGCTCTTTCTTCTGTTCTTCTGTCTCAACTTCTCCAGCAACGACAGTGGGACAGGGCTTTTTGAGGACATAGTCGATATGCAGCTCAGATAGCAAGAACGATACCTTTGATTGCCACCGCTTGAAGTTTGACCCATCAAATCGATCGAGTTTTTCAAGGTCACGGCTAAGCAGATTTATGGAGTTGGATGTCGAACCAGAGGCCATAATTGAAGTTCTAAAATTGTTATTCCAACCTAGTGAAAACAGGATTTCAGAAAAGAGAATTCAAGCCTAGAGGCACGTTCTTAAGATCGCTATCTTTAGAACTTCAATCGCCCCACTCCGGAAATTCCGAAGATGCGAAAAAGGGTTTTGTTACGACTGAGTTCCCAGGATACAACTAGGCTTGAACCTCAAGAGAGTCACTGCTTCGCAAGAACAGATGACCTCTCCCACACATGAACTCTGCAAGCCAAACCGAGAAGAAAGAAAGGAGAAAACTGGAGAGTCAGAAATTCTGATAATCTTCAAAAAGACGAAAATAGAAGAATTTATAGACTTTTAGAGAGGCCAAAACGTTTTGCGATAAATGAGATTAAAGGCCATAAATCTGACAGTTTGAAAATAGGACAAAAGGTACCTGAACGGTCACCCACCTTTGACTGTCAATCAAAGGCCTCCAAAACCGTCCAACAGTCACAAAGCGCCTTAAACTCAATATAAATGCTATTAAACCTTTCAAACGGCCAGATGTCTCAAAACCGAAAAATCAAAATGGATATTTGCGCCTCATATGCACCTCGCACCGCTGCGAGCGTGCGAAGTGCAAAGTGCGCCATCAAAACGCCACATTGCGCCTCAAGCGCCCTTGCGCACGCACGCGCGCGCGCGCGCGTGTGCGCGAACGGCGCGTCCGTTGCTGCACGATGCGCAGCAACGTCCGCAATCCACCTAAATACTCAAGGCTTACCAAAGTAAAGTATAGATTACAAACTCTCTATTTAAACCTCTTGGAAAACTTTTCTCTCTTAGATATGGTACTAAACTTTTTCCAAAACACTTTTGGTAGTAACCATTAATAATTTAAAACTTTCCTAACAATCCCCCACTAGTTTTAAAATATATTTGGCTTGCATAGAAACTTATGCATTAGTGAGAGTGTCTGCATGACTTGAACCCCCACTATATGAAAGAAAACCTAAATTAACCAAGGTGTTAAGTGGACTTACCTTGAACTTAGCCCCTTATATTGTTAACGGAGTTTTCAATCATACATCGGTTTCCAAAAGTTCGATTGTGTGGATTTCATGTTGGCACATTTAGAGCCTTGTGCTTTCCTGGATTCATGAGTGCTCTAGAGAATTGCCAATTCTCATAAGAAACGGCTCACATTTCTACACTCATATAGGTGAGTTTGTCTAGGTGTACTGTAACACACACCTTAGCCTTAAGGCCTACAAACTCATTAAGAGCTATTAGCTCAACCCTCATATTAGTTACAGCTCATGAGCACACATTAGTAATGGGCTTACATAAATATGCTCAATATCTGTCATTCACCAATTTGTTTCCCATTGAACCTATGCATGTGGGATCTCCAACGCTCTAGGTTGGGTATCCTTAGGTGATGACTTAATTGGCTTAATTCCCATTCCCCTCGATGTTTTATTGATGACATCTCTCGAAAGGCCTTTCGTAAATGGGTCTGCCAAATTTTGACATGACTTCACATATTTCAATGAAATAATATTGTCATCAATCATTTGTCTTATAAAACTGTGTCTTAGACTAATATGTCTAGACTTCCCATTGTATTTCATATTACCTGCTTTACATATAGCTGATTGGCTATCACAAAACATTGAAATAGCAGGTATAGGCTTCTCACCTAGTGGAATATCCACTAGCATATTCTTAAGCCATTCAGCTTCTCTACAAGCAGATGCCAAAGCAATAAACTCAGATTCCATTGTAGAATGAGTTATACAGGTCTGTTTCTTAGACCCCCATGCAATTGCTCCTCCTCCAAGGGTAAAAACCCAACCACTCGTAGACTTGGAATCTTCAAAGTCAGTATTCCAACTTGCATCACTATACCCTTCAATAACAGCAGGAAACTCGGTATAGTGAATTCCATAGTCTAAAGTATGCTTTAGATATCTAAGAATCCTGTTCACTGCATTCCAGTGTTGATGACCAGGATTATTAGTGTATCTACACACTTTACTCATTGCATAGGCAATGTCAGGCCTTGTGCAGTTCATTGCATACATAAGGCTACCTACAACACTGGCATATTTTAATTGTTGAACACTAGCACCATCATAAGGAGTCAATTTCATATTTGGATCATATGGGGTGCATGCTGGTGAACTATTAAGATATCCATACTTTGTAAGAATTTTCTCAATATAGTGTGATTGACATAATATAATGCCATTTTTATTTCTTATTATTTTGATTCCTAAAATAACATCTGCAACACCCAAGTCTTTCATACAAAACAAGGAAGATAAAAATCTTTTTGTTTGATTTATGCATTCACTATTGTTACCCAAAATAAGCATATCATCAACATATAAACAAATAATAATAATTGAGTCACTATCTACTTTACTATAGACACATTTGTCCGCATCATGAATTTTAAAACCATTATGCACCAGAGAACTATCAAATTTTTCATGCCATTGCTTAGGGGCTTGCTTTAATCCATATAAGGATTTCTCAAGTTTGCAAACTTTGCGCTCTTGCCCTAGCACTACAAAACCTTCAGGTTGCTCCATATATATCTCTTCATCTAATTCTCCATTCAAAAAGGCCGTTTTCACGTCCATTTGATGGATTTGAAGCTTATATATGGCAGCCATGGCAATCAGAATTCTAATAGTAGATATTCTGGTTACAGGAGCAAAAGTATCAAAATAATCAATACCTTCTTTTTGTTTAAAGCCTTTTGCAACCAAACGTGCTTTAAATTTATCAATTGTACCATCAGCTTTTAATTTCTTTTTGAAAATCCATTTGCAGCCAATAGTTTTGCAACCAACAGGTAAATCCACTAATTTCCAAACATTATTAGACATAATTGATTCTATTTCATCATTAATAGCTTCTCTCCAAAAGGCAGCATCTTGAGAAGACATAGCCTCTTGAAAAGACACAGGATCATTCTCAATTAGAAATGTATAAAAGTCAGAACCAAAATTAGTTGGTTTTCTAATACGTTTACTGAGTCTAACTTCAGTTTCTGGTTCATCAACACATTCATTAGAATATTCAATCATGTCATTTACAGGAAGTTCATCTACTATAATCCGGCTGCCATCAAGAAGAGAATCAAATGCATTTTTATGTTCTATGAAAGATGCATCTCTAGATTCTAAAATAACATCATTAACAATGTCCAAAAATCTATATGCTTTACTATGTTCAGCATACCCAACAAATGCACATTTAAATGCTTTAGGTCCAACCTTCTTCCTTTTATTTTCTGGAATTTTAACATATGCTAAACAACCCCAAACACGAAAATAACTAAGATTAGGTTTCTTACCAAAACACAATTCATAAGGTGATTTATCAGATTTAGAATAAGGAACTCGATTAAGAATATAACAAGCAGAAAGTATAGCTTCTCCCCATAAGTTGGAATGCAAACCTGTATTAAGAAGCATAGCATTCATCATTTCTACAAGTGTTCTGTTTTTCCTTTCTGCTACTCCATTCTGTTCAGGAGTTCTAGGAGCTGACGTTTGATGGATAATACCATTATCTTCACAGAATTTATCAAATTCTCCACCTAAGTATTCACCTCCTCTATCTGTTCTTAAATGTACAACCTTTGTTTTAAACCTATTTTGTACTTCAGCTAGATAAAGAAGAAATTTGGAAAATGCTTCAGATTTATGTTTCAACAAATAAACATAACAAAATTTTGAGTAATCATCTATAAAGGTAATAAAGTACCTATTGCCACCACGACTCAAAACATTATCCATCGTACACACATCAGAATGCACTAATTCAAGCAATTTATAATTCTTTTCTACACTAGGAAACGGGAGTCTAGTTAGCTTAGTTTGAATACATGTCTCACACTTATGTTTATGTTCTATTTTCACATGACACGGAAGAAGACCAAAGTTATTCATATTATGAATGCAACGAGAATTTATATGTCCTAATCTTGAATGCCAAAGAAAATAAGAGTCAACCATATAAACAGAAGTAGTAGCTTCATTTATGCTCATCTTGAACATACCACCAGTGGCAAACCCTTTTCCTACAAAGATTTTCCCTTTGGTCACAGTTACAATCCCAGACTCAATAACAATCTTAAAACCATTTCGTGACAGGAGATCTGCAGAGATTAAATTTTTTCGAACTTCTGGAGCATAGTGGACATTCTCAAGTGTTAGGACTTTCCCGGAGGTGAACTTAATTTCCACACTCCCTTTTCCCAGCACTTTAGTTGAGGAAGAGTTTCCCATAAAGAGATTGCATCCCTCCCCCACTACTTCATACGACTTGAACAAGTTCCTGTCGTTTGCCACATGAACAGTGCTTCCAGTATCCAGGTACCAGTCCTTATTTGCAGCCACCATAAAGGTTTCAGAGATTACAGCAACAAGCCTCTCCTCTGACTCATTTGGCTTAGGACCAGTCCTCTTCCGTTCTCTGCATTCTCTAGCAAAATGGCCAAACTTGCCACAAACATAGCAACTAATTTTCTTTTTATCAGTTGGCTTTTTCCCTTTCACAAAATTCTTTTTGATTTTCTGGGTTTTCATGATTTTGCCACCCTTGTTACTAACAAAATTCACTTTAGGATAACCTTCTTTAGGACTCGAATTCTTTTTGTCACGAAGACGAGTCTCTTCCTCAATTCGGATGTCCTTAAGAAGGCCATCTAAAGTGATTTTCTCATTTTTATGTTTTAGGTGATTCCTATATTCTTTCCAGGAATCCGGTAGCTTCCCAATGATGACAGCAACTTGGAAGTCATCATCAAGATACATACCTTCTCCTTTGATCTTATAGGCCAGTATTTGCATCTCATGAATTTGAGCAAGTATAGGCTTATCATCAACAATAGAAAAATTAACATACTGATCTACTATAAACCTTTTGTTACCAGCATCTTCTGCATTGTACTTGATCTCGAGAGCATTCCACAACTCTCCAGCCGACTCCAATGGTGAATACAGGTCAAAGAGTGAATCGGCTAAAGTGTTCAGGATATGCCCTTTGCATCTGTAGTTGTCAGTATGCCACTTCTCTCGCTCTTTCTTCTGTTCTTCTGTCTCAACTTCTCCAGCAACGACAGTGGGACAGGGCTTTTTGAGGACATAGTCGATATGCAGCTCAGATAGCAAGAACGATACCTTTGATTGCCACCGCTTGAAGTTTGACCCATCAAATCGATCGAGTTTTTCAAGGTCACGGCTAAGCAGATTTATGGAGTTGGATGTCGAACCAGAGGCCATAATTGAAGTTCTAAAATTGTTATTCCAACCTAGTGAAAACAGGATTTCAGAAAAGAGAATTCAAGCCTAGAGGCACGTTCTTAAGATCGCTATCTTTAGAACTTCAATCGCCCCACTCCGGAAATTCCGAAGATGCGAAAAAGGGTTTTGTTACGACTGAGTTCCCAGGATACAACTAGGCTTGAACCTCAAGAGAGTCACTGCTTCGCAAGAACAGATGACCTCTCCCACACATGAACTCTGCAAGCCAAACCGAGAAGAAAGAAAGGAGAAAACTGGAGAGTCAGAAATTCTGATAATCTTCAAAAAGACGAAAATAGAAGAATTTATAGACTTTTAGAGAGGCCAAAACGTTTTGCGATAAATGAGATTAAAGGTCATAAATCTGACAGTTTGAAAATAGGACAAAAGGTACCTGAACGGTCACCCACCTTTGACTGTCAATCAAAGGCCTCCAAAACCGTCCAACAGTCACAAAGCGCCTTAAACTCAATATAAATGCTATTAAACCTTTCAAACGGCCAGATGTCTCAAAACCGAAAAATCAAAATGGATATTTGCGCCTCATATGCAAAGTGCGCCATCAAAACGCCACATTGCGCCTCAAGCGCCCTTGCGCACGCACGCGCGCGCGCGCGCGTGTGCGCGAACGGCGCGTCCGTTGCTGCACGATGCGCAGCAACGTCCGCAATCCACCTAAATACTCAAGGCTTACCAAAGTAAAGTATAGATTACAAACTCTCTATTTAAACCTCTTGGAAAACTTTTCTCTCTTAGATATGGTACTAAACTTTTTCCAAAACACTTTTGGTAGTAACCATTAATAATTTAAAACTTTCCTAACACATATATCAGTGGTAATATACCCGACCTCATCCCTGCCTGACCCGTATCCGATGGACTTTTTTTTTGGAAAATTCAACCTTACGGATGTGTTCTGCATGATTGATTCATTAGAAACCGACTTTTGATCATGCATTTTGGATGAAAAAAATGGTTTTTAGAGCCTCAAAATTTTTAAAAAATTGTAGACCCTTGATTTTGGAACCTTATAAAAAACATATCCACACATCAAAATCAAATTATCAAAGACCCGATTCCAATGAAAACAAGAATGTAGAACAATCTGTAAGGTTAGAATTTAAAAAAAATACCTGAATTTTTTTGAACAGGTCGGGCATGGATGGAGTTGTATATATATAGTAATGGGTAGCCATAAGTGTGTTGAGCATGGTTGATTTACCAGGTATCCACACTTGAATCATGTGTTTTGATGAAAAAATGATATTTGGAGCTATGAAAAATTACAAAGATTTTGGACCGTTGATTTTTTGAACCTTATAAAAACCCACCCATGTGTCCGAATCAAACACTTAAAGAGCTGATCCCTATAAAATCAAATACATAAATCACATCTTGACGGTCAAAATTTAAAAATAAAACAAAAAAGCAGAAAAACTCATTTAGCATGTATCATTTAGCACCTACCCATTATATATATATATATATATATATATATATATATATCAGTGGGAAGCTACCCGACCCATCCCTGCCTAACCTCGTACCCAATGATATTTTTTCAAAAATCTAACCTTACAGATATGTTCTGCATGATCGATTCACTAGGAATCTAGGAATCGACTCTTGGATCATGCATTTTGGATGAAAAAACCGGTTTTTTGAGCCTAGAAAGTGTTAAAAAATTACATACCGTTGATTTTGGAACCTTATATTTGCCTATCTACCCATCGAATCAAATGATCCAAGACCCGATTCTTATGAAAACAGGTCCGTAGAACACATAGGTAAGGTTAGAATTTCAAAAAAATACAATTTTTTTTTACAAGAGCCTATTTGGCACAGGTCAAGCATGAATATGGTCGGATAGCTTCCCATATATATAGTAATGTGCTTGTTCTTCAAGTTAGGCCCCCTTAAAAGTCGTAGTCTTTTGTATTTTTTTCTCACATCTAACACCATAGATGTGTTCTATAGGTTTTGTTGTTTTGTTTAGTTGGAACCAGCTTTTGGATCACCCCAATATGACTAGGGATGGCAGTGGACCGGGGGAAAGAGGGGGCACGCCCTGCCTCGCCCCGTTTGGACCAGGGATGAAGGGTATGAAACGGGGATGGAGGCGGGGATGAAGGTTAAAATCCATCCCCGTCTGGGGGTGGAGGCGGGGATGGACGTGCACTTTTCCCCGCCCCGTCCCCGCCACGATCCCCGTCCCAACTCCGCCCCGACCACTTTTCCCCGCAATATCCCCGCCCCACCTCGCCTCATCCCCGTTTGAACCGGGGATGGAGGACATGAAACGGGGATGAAGGCGGGGGTGGAGGATAAAATCCATCCCCGCCGGGGATGGAGGCGGGGGTGGAGACCTTGTCCCCCGCCCCGCCCCGCCCCACTGCCATCCCTAAATATGACCTGTATACAGGTTTTTACGGTGATCCAAAATCAATGGCTATGAAGGCATCAATTTTCTGGTTCATAAAAATACATTTCATCGAAAAAACATGATCCAAAAGTCAATTCCCACTAAATCTAGCATGCTAAACACATCTAATGATTCAGATCTGTCATAAAACACTTCAAACTATGGGACTTAACAGGGCAGAACTAGAAAAGAGAGCGGCAAGTTGGGGTTAGGCAGAATCCTAGAGATTAGTTATATTTTGAAGAAAAAATATGTTGATTAAAGCTGTGTAACGCCAGCTTGTTCCTTGCTTTTTGTCTTCTTTTGAGGCTTTCAAGTCCGAATGTGTGTGTGTGTGTGGTGTGGGAGGGGTTTGGACCAGAGAACGTCGGATTAGAGATCCGAGGATCACTATTTCAAAAATCTTGGATCTGTAATCTGGGGTATTCAAACGCACCCTTAATGAAGGAAATTGATGTCCCATGCTCCTTGTAAATGGTCATAATTCTGGTTTTAGTTGATTGGAACTTGTATAATGGAATTTGTTCTGTAGAATCTGCTGATGTTTTATCCTTTTTTAAGAATGTCCTTGCTTCTTTTTCTCTGAGAACAGAAAGCTTTTGTAATTCCCATTCAAGAAGGTTTTCTGCAGGTTGAAACCACCAGTGTTGTGAGAGGCGTACGCCCTCATCGCATTTACAACCTTGCTTGAGAGTCTCACGTTGTGAGAGGCGTACGCCTCAGAGGCAAAGCGCAGGCTCAACGCCTCGCTTCGCCTCATCGCATTTAACAACCTTGGTTGAAACATTCATAGACAGTAAACAATTTCACAGTGACATCTTTGTTAAAGTCACCTAAATGTTGCACTGAGAAACAAGTCAAGTGATGATAGATTTAGCCGTGATTTGAAAGCATCTCTCTTTGAACATATCACATGGGGGATTATATTGGTGGAATCTTTTATATCAACTTTAGTCGACAAGAATAAACAAAGAAAAAGAAAGCAAACATAAGAAAAGGGGTTGATGCGAATGTTGGTCATTTTTCTGTCAAACGTGGCATTGGCCCTATATTTCCACATAATATGATGTTTGGCTTGACATTTTGAGGGAGAATAGCCAATGATGACATGGCAGGTGGATCCTATCTGGCGGCTTAGTCAGCACCATACTGACTCATTTGTGGAGGTCTCTTTTCTTACAGGGTGGCAATGGGGCCCCACATAAGCATCTGTTGTGTGCATATGCCACTGCTGGGAAGATGCTGAAAGGCCGCTTCTGTGGTATTTGGCCGCAAAGGTAATTGCTTCTGAAGTTTGCATGCTTTAGACTGCCAAGGCCTGTGAGTGTGTCCGGAATGTTCCCTGTAAGTTGATTGATGGACACGTCAAACCATTCTAAACTCTGCAACTGGCCCAAATTTGTAGGGATGGTGCCCTCAATATTGTTTCTTGAGATATCCAACCTTTGAAGATTGGCCAAGTTTGATATTGAGCTGGGGATTGGACCAGTGATTTTGTTAATAGATAAATCCAGTACTCTTAAACTCAACCCTTCTATGAACTCCGGAATTGCCCCTGAAATCCTGTTGCCAGATAAATTTACAGACTCTAGAAAGTCGCCGGTGTTGTTGGTGATGAATCCTGAAATGGATCCATATAGCTGGTTTGAACGCAGGTCAATTACACGTAGCTCACTTGGGAGGGCAACTCTTGAAATATCAGATTCCAGCTTATTATTTGACAGTTTTGCTCTCTCTAGACTTGTCATTGAAGTGAAGAAGTCACCAATTTGGCTCGTAAGTGAGTTATCAGATAGATCTATGGAAGCCAGACTGGAAGCATTCGGAAAATGTGGGAGTGGCCCTTCTAGTCTGCAACCTGCAAGGTGGACATCTCTCAACTCTCTGTTGGTGATCCAGTCTGGGAAAGTACCCAGGTGGAGATTGTTATAGGAAAGGTCAATTGATAACAGAGAAGGGATGCCTTGGGCAAGGGAAACTGGCAAGGGTTCAGAGAACCCGTTTCTTGAGAGGTTAAGATACCATAGATTTGGCAGTCTACTGATTGAATCAGGAATGGTTCCTGTAAGGAGATTGTGGCTGACAGAGAGAGTGACAATAGTTCTCAAATTGCCAATCTGGTTTGGGATCTCACCTGTAAGGTGGTTGTTATTTAAGTTTAAGTTGAGAATATTGGGCAGATTACAAATTGAACTTGGTATTCTCCCAGTGAATTCATTGTCAGATAGGTCAATAAATTTCAGATTCTTCAACTCTCCAAGAAAATCAGGAATATCCCCAGACAAAAGATTGGAGCTCAGGTCAAGAAACTGCAGGTAAGGGATGTTTTTCAATGCGGGTGGGATTCCACCTGTTAAGAGATTCTTCCCTAGATTTATCTGCAACAAATTCTTTAGGTTCCCCAAATCTGGAGGTACAGCCCCTGTCAATCGGTTACCACTGAGAGAGAGGACCTTGAGCAAGGGAAGCTTACCTAAGCTTGGTGGGATGCTTCCTTCCAGCCTGTTGTTTTCTAGGGAGAGTTGGGTGAGGAATGACAACTTCGAAAGGCTTTCAGGGATTGGACCCATTATCTGTCCGAGTTCGGAGATCAACAGGACCTGCAAGAATTGAAGGTTACCCAAAGAAGAAAAGAGGATGCCCTTCATGAAGTTGGTGCTGTCTGAACTTTGGTGTCCTTGCAGTGTCAACCCAATCACCCTTCCTGTTCTTGAGTCGCACTGGATTCCTTCCCATGCTCCACAGCAATCTTCAGCAACCCATGAGGACAGAATACCGGTTGTATCTCTCAAAATGCCTGATTTGAAGCTCAGAAGCGCGGCCCTATCTGAAGCAGAGCAGACAGGGGTGGCTGGCTCTGTTTCTGCTGAAACCGCAGGTGGGTCTTGAAGAAAATGGAAGCCAACAGCTAGGATGAAGGAAAAATGAAGAACCCATCTCTGATTTCGCATTTTGGAAGTGAAATGTTGTATGATGACTAAAAAAAAGAATGTTGTATGAGATGGTGGTCGGTACTCTCTCTCTCTCTCTCTCTCTCTCTCTATATATATATATATATATATATATATATATATTGACTCAGGGCACTTTCCTCACATGGAGAGAGGCGTAATCACAGAAAGGGTGCAGATGGCAGGGAAGGGAATTAAGGCAGAAAACTGTAAAAGGTTAGAACTTAGAAGTATGAAACAAGATCAATGAGAATTATAGGATAGGTGGGATATGTGCTTTTTTTGTTCCTTTCATTTATTCCATTTTTTGACTGTTGGGTTCTTTTAATTCCTTCACATGGATGTTCATGCGTGGGATGGAGCCTCGCAGCGCACCTTTACCGTTGATCACGAGCATTTTGAACGTTGGGGCGCGGGGGATTCGAACTGCGCTCTGTAGCGACTCAGAGTGCTAAGATATCAATGTATGCATCAGTTGTAGTCGGTAAACGAATAGAAGTACCGTACTTTTTTATACACGTGTAGTATGCTATGTATGTCTTTTTTTGTTTTTTATGCTTCTTGGGGTTAGTTCAGCAAAATTTTATGTCTCTCAGTCAAGATAATTAACTGTCAACTTTGTGGACTTCTTTATTTTACGACATTCATGTCATGATGAACAAATTCTGTTGTTTTAGAGGAATGACAGGAAAAAAAATTTTGAAGCATTTGTAACTAATAAGATCATAGTTCCAAGCAATAACAGAGTGTTTCCTTCTATTCAAATCTAAATTCGAGGAAATAGTTCCGTTAGTTAAAGACCTTTACTTTCTGGAAATGTTGAATCCTTGGATGGAACGGAAACATACCATCCTCACTACCAACTAATAGTACTGGACTGGAGAAATGCATCAGGTATAGCATTCCTTAGAGCAAAGGCTGCATATGGTGATTCTTTAGATAGCTTTACATTCGTAACGTGTCCATGGTTTGGTAAACGGGTGCCATGTGCCCTGTTGATTATACAACAATAGCACGTCATGTTTGTCTGTTTTTCTTGTTGAATTTGGATGTAGCAAGTTAGATAGTTCTTCCATTAATTTGAGTTGGTAAAAAGATACCAAGAATCACCACATGACATTCTTTTATTTGGTCGGAAGAATTCAAGGAGGCGCAGTTTGGTTCTTTGGTCCTAAGATGTGTTAACGGTTCGATTGATGTAAAAGATAATCCCTTTTTTCCCATAGAACAGAAGAATGCAGAGACCATAAGGCAGAGGCCCTTACTTGGTCCCACCAATGCTGACCATCTTCCAGACGGAGGGACCAACACCAAACCCCATCAATGGCTGGATCTGGCCCTGATTACAAAACCTTACGAGTGTGCCATTCAGCTTCTTAAACGTGTGGTCTGCTCATTGACAATACATTTTATGTTATTCTTGTTGTTAATCTCACCATGATATCTCTCACTTGATACTGCAAAGCCAGTATCACGTGATGAGATTATCACTAAGACCTACCGAAGGTAATCGAGGTAAAAGAGCAGGGGGTACTATGGTGACTCAAAATGTGGTGTCAAATGTTTTTCTTTCCCTTATAGCTTACCAGCATGAGTGGTGGTCATTGTAGTGCAAAGCTGCGTAGATAGGCCATGAATGGCGGCAAAGAAAGCAAATTTGCGTCCAGTCTATTGATGCATCCTCTTGGTCTTGTGGGTCCAAATGGCTACCCAGTGTTGGAACCCGGTGGTTTTTTAATCTGGTATGGATGACTCATCAAATTCGATGGGACGTCATTAGAAGGACTTAAACCTCCGTCTATATGAAGACACATGCTCTATCAATTGAGCTATTTGAGTCCTCTGCGTATGGTGGGTTTCCTTCTCAGTCCTCTCTTAAACTTATTTCTAACTCATGTTTCTATGGTCATGATTCTATATATAGGGATCCAAGGAGGATTGAGCTTAACTCTACCACTAACATGGAGATAATGCCTCATTAAACTTTATAATTTTCTCCATAACCCATATATTATAGGTTAAATGCAACCCATAAACTTAATGAATTATCTTAATGACTCCACCATTTTTTGTGGCCCTTGACGTTCCGGTGTGAGATCCTATGATTGCACTTGATTTAAATTCAAGATCCAACATCTCTCACTTTACCATATGGGGCAAACACCCACATTACATGATGCATCATGTATCGCATATAACAATGCTTCATGATAAAACATGAACAAAATAACCATGCACAATTCTTTGGGTTATATCAATAATGTTTTTCTTACATGTTATGGGTTATTTCTCATATAATCATGCACACTTTTTCATCATTCAATTTCAAGTACAAGGTTTTCATACATGCGATAAGTTGTTTTCCACATAGTCATGCAATTTTTTTAATCATCATATGAACCATGATATTTTTTTTACATATAATTTGAGTTTAGCCATGACATCATAAGGTTTTACATACACTAGTTGGATTTCTTGTTTATGATATATCTCTATCATGAAGCTATGCCCAAACTATGTTGATTTTTTATCATGATCTTTTCATGAACTCATTTTATATAACTATATGGGTTTCTCATCATGTCATAATTTTCATCATAACCCTTAATATACAATACAATATGAAATAATTTATTTTCAATATTCATCATCCATTGTATATTCAACAATGGAGTTCATAGTTCTCCACAAAGTGGATACATCACAGTGTAGGTGTTACATAAGTCATGGGGTTATAATTGCTCTTCCATAACCACACCATAGGACATCATCATGTCCACGTGCACAATAGTGGAGTAATATAGAATTTATAAATGCATGGATCTATGATAAAGTATGATTTGGCAAATATAACAAATACTCTCACTTTTCAAAAATCTTACCATAATCCATACTCCCACTACCCATGTACATTATCAGCATATGCAACATACTTAAATTATTATCAGGTTAATTATCATCTGATTATCTTGGATCACTATATTCAGATCCAAAACCTATGAAAATTATCTTATTACTATTTGAATATGCCAAACAAGATAAGCTCATTCTGAGGCTTTAATCTTATACAAGTTCTGATCCATTACCGAATCCACTTAAAAACTAAATCTAAATTCATTGGATTTGGATGAGTCTATATCCATATCCGACTTGAGATGTTATCCATCATGATCTATATTAAAATTCAAATGAATCACAAAAGTATTTGTCCATAATCCAAATCCATATTTATATGTTTCAAATTCAAATTGATCCACATATTATATCCAGCATAATTCTTAATTTGATCTATCTAGGTCAAATGAGGACCCATATAGATTATGTTATTATTAAATTCGATATTTGATCTTGATACTATCCAGATCCACCATAAACTTTGAATCAAATCTGGATCCATATCTTATATCCGAGTATTATACTATTTGGATCTAACATAAACTCCTGATCATTTTTTGATCTATATCCTATTAATCGAATATATTTAGATACATTCAAGTTCAACAACTGAGCATGAGAACGATGCTCTCCTCCTTGATCAACTGAGATCCTCATGTTGCTCCTCTCCGGAGTGATCATAGAGCTCATCGAGTGGGTCTCCGGTCGGTCGTTGTCCTATTTTTTATGGCTAGAATCCAAATTGTAGTGCTCGTCGAGAGTTCTTTAGCCATTCTCGCTTTCAACGTCTACTCTGTATACTCCACTCTAGAGTTTTTTTTTTGCCTCTCTAGTGGCTCTACCAGACCCAGCCAATCAATGAGACTCGGTTGTCCGACAAAGTCTGCACTTCTTTTCTTTTTCTTTTTGCTCTTCTTTTTTTACTTTTCATCAGTGGTGGTCGAACTCCTATGTTGTCATCACATAATGCATAACCCTACCTTGGCTCGATTGAGTCCATGCCCTATGCACAATCGACTCCTCCTTTTGTGCACACGGGTACCTTGCTCTGATACCAATGTTGGAACTCAGTGGTTCCTTAATCCGGTATGTATGGGTCATCGAATTCGATAAGACATATTGCTAGAAGGAGAATTTAAACCTCCATCTATGTGAAGAAGACGCATGCTTTATCAGTTGAGCTATTATAACTCTCTCCACATGGTGGGTTTCCTCATCAATCCTCTCTTGAGCTCATTTCTAGCTCATGTCTCTGCCATGCCTTTTATCATATATAGTCATAGATCTATATATAGATGTTAATGGAGGATTGGACTTAATTTCACCATTAACATAGAGATAATACCCTATTAACCTTTATAACCTCCTCCGTAACCCATATATTATAGGTTACATGCAACCCATAAAACTTATTGAATTATTTTAATGAGTCCACCACTCTTTGTAGCTCTTGGGGTTTCTGTGTGAGACCCTATCACAACACTGGATCCAAATCCAGAATCCAACACTGAGCTCATGCCCATCTTATGTTACCGGTGACTTGCCTAGTGGTTGTCCTTTGGGGTTAGGGCAGTCATCCGAGTTTATTATTTAGGAGGTGCTCATTAAGCGACCTCTGTTCCTAGGCAGATTTCTCATCATCCAAGAAAAAAAAAACTGAAGACTGAGTTTATCCAGGAAATATAGATATTTTCACATCAGGTTTGCCTTGAATGCCAAGGTCTGTGCCTAACTACAAGTCTCCCCTTCACACATGTTCTCTTCCATTGCTACATGTGGATCAACCCCAAGGGGTTTGGTACATTTGAAGGGATCTTGGCTACTTAGACTGGTGGTAAAGGTTCCATTCCTATAGGTGCCAAAACCCTTGCAATAATAAGGGCAAGGGGTAAGCCCTTGCATATCCCTTACTCAGCCGAAGCTGGAGACTCTTTGAGAACAAGAGTGCGCCATGGGTTTACACCATCGGGCAACCAGCGTGACTAAAGTCTCTGGTCCCAGGGTCGTTTTCCGTCCTTTATGGAAGAAAATATTGATACATGTGGATCAACCTTGTCAACATATATAGAAATACAGAAATCATGGAAGTTGGCAAGTGAAACAATGAATTATGCCCTGCAGCTGCTTTTTAATAACATGGGGGAGAAGACTTCCCTTAGCTAAAAAGGAAGAGATCAGTCAGGCTGGCATTAGTTGTCTTGCATTTCGTAACAATTGAAAAGACACTTCCTATGAGATGGACACTTTTTGGTTGTCCTGCGGCAATTTTATGTAGAACGCAAGGCAAATACCCAAGACAAAAAAACTTGTAGAAAAAGTATCCGGTGGTATTGGACCATGACATCATACAATGGTACACACTTATTTGCATGGATCTGGCCACCAAATGTTAGATCCATCCACATCGTTACATAGATGTGTTTTAATGTGCTTTATTTACTTTATTAGGATGTTTTTTTCATGTCAAATACACCGCAAGATTCAATTTGAAATAGTAAAAAATTGACAGCTCACAATTTATGATGTAGATGATTTAAAAACATCATATGGTATAGTTGTCTGGTAGGAACAGCTAGTGCACGTCACCTTGTGTTGGGACGTTGCAGGTTCAAAACCCAATAGTATAGTTGTATAGCTGGTAGGGGTCTGTCTAACTAACCTCAGCTTGCCTTTAAAAGAAAAGAAAAAAACTTAATGTGGGAGTCCACTTTTTACACATGAAAGTAGTAAGTAGAACATTTTAAACAGGATTCAAAGGTTAGTTTTTTTTTATTTAGGGATTAGATCTATGTAAATCAAGGGTGCACTTCCGGACCACACTAAAACCATCCAACTTGTTACTCTTGTAACTATGAGGTTGATCCTTACTTTTTGAATAATCAAATATCAAATATTTTGTCACTCATAAAAGTTCTGGCATTTAATAGCTGGCTGGAAGTCTGGAAGAACCTCACTTTAATATTGGAATAAAAACAAGCGTGTACTTAGTGCCGTTCAGTAGAGGAGACATCCCTTTGTTGTTCTTTTTTGTAAAGAAAACCAAGTTTGTCGGGATTGGTGGAGGATACATTTAAAGGGTGATGAATGATTCATCCTTGTTTGCATCTGTTGTTCTTGCTGTTGTAGGTTTTCCTTTTCTGAACCGTGAACGCTTTGAAATGTGTGTGCAATGACTACCAAGTCTGCCTTATTCTGGGCAAAAAGCATTCAATTGAAAACGCGTCTCATGCTTGATTTCTTTTCCTGAGGTGATTTGAGCAGTGCAGATGTAGTGATCCGACTCAGTGATTTTCTTGTGTTTTGTGTAGCCTGAGTACTTTGTAAAATACTTGAGTGCAATATTTTTTTTCTTGTGTTTTGACAAGGAAACATATAAGGATAAGGGAAAGTTGGTTCTAATTCCTCATTGTTTCCCCAAATCAGTCTCACCCCTTCGATTCTGATTCAGTTGCCTATAGTTTTACGCAACAAATTTTGTAATTTTATGTATTTCGAATATTTTAGGATACGTTGTTATTTTGGCAAGCCTATCCCTTTAAAGTTGTTATAACAATAGGATAGACATGGGCTGTCAATCACTTCATATTAGGGATAATGCATATCTTAGATTGTATTATTTTATTTATTTGGGGATCTCACACAATGAGAGAACATATGTTTCTACTAAACATATGATTTCCATATCGTGAAGAACTTAGTTGCAGTTTTGCAGTCTCTGTCTTTGAGACGAAGATATCCCATGTTGTAAGCAAGGGGTCCTGTGCCGCTGAAGGCAATCCCTCTGCCACATGGAGCTTAAGGGTATGCCTAACCCAGATTGCCTGTCAAAAAAAAAAAAAGCCTTACAGACTTTGTGAGACTTGCTGTCTAGTGCAAGTTCAGGTCTCTCTCTAAATTGTATTATCAGCACTCAATAAGTGTATGATCTGTGCTGGTAAGATGGTTTTTAGAGATATCTTAAGATTTTCTATTTGCATCACCTCTATGAAAGTTTAGTAAATTAAATGCAAATTACAAAACTATTTTCTATTTTTTTAAATTCACTAGTATGTATTTTTTTATAACTAATTACAAGCACAACCAGAAAATACTGCTTGGATGCATACAAAGTTTATTTCCTCTAGTACATATAGCAATTGTTCAGATTTTATGGCGTAAAAAAGGCTACAAAATGTTAAACTATAGCATTTTAGACATTTCTTTCTCAAACACCCTTGGTCATGCCAATTATTGTTGAAGTATTATTGAATTTCTGCTCATTTTACTAGATGTGTGGACCAAAAGTGGGGTCCCTATCGTTGTAGCCTTTTTTTAAAAGGCATATATATATATATATAGAGAGAGAGAGAGAGAAACTAGAATATGTTTACCAACCAAATATGCTTGCTGGTATGAATTGAGATTTTCATAGGTTTTTTTGCAAATCTAACTATGCAGATGCATTCAATGTGGTCCATTTGCTAGGAATTGACTCTTGGATCATTTTAATCAGATAAAAAAATATGATTTTTTATGCTTAAATATTTATAAAAATTCTCTGCCATTGATTTTTAACCCTTAAAAGATCCTTCTTATACATTGTAATTGGATGATCCAAGAGACTATTTCTATAAAAATCAAGCATCTAGATCACATTGGTACGGTAAATTTTTCACTATATTTGTTTGGTTAACATATTTCAGTTACCCTATATATATATATATATATATATATATATATATATATATATATATATATATATATATATATATATATATATATATATGAGAACTTGAAATATAAAAACTATTTGTGAACCACTGATTTCATAGATATTTTGTCCTTTTCTCTTGAATCTAATCGTACCGATGTGATCGAAGAACCCACTCTTGAATAATCCAATTTTGATGCATAATCATGATTTTTTTAAGGTTTTAAAATCAATGGCTCATAATCTTCATAAATATTCAAGCATTCAAAAATCAAATTTTTCATTGAAAATACATGATCCAATGGTTAATTCCTAGCAAATTCACCATGCCAAGTATATCCACATGATTGGATTTGCAAAAAAGGTGATAGAAATGCCTATATTTTTAGTTCTCATATCTAGTTACTATATATATATATATATATATATATATATATATATATATATATATAAGAGAGAGAGAAATGGGTAGGTGTGAAATTGATATGTGTTAATGATACCTGCTAAATGGGGTTTTTTGCCCTTCTAGTGTTCTTTTCACAGTTCTGACCCCATAAATGTGTTGGACGCAGTCAGTTTATGAAGAATCCACACTCGGATCATGTGTTTTCGATGAAAAAAATGATATTTAAAGCCTCAAAATTTTATAAAGATTTTGGACCATTGATTTTTCGAACCGTAAAAAAAACCCACCCATGTGTTGGAATTGAAAACTTCAGGAGTTGATCCTTATAAAATCAACTACATAGATCACATCTTTATGGTCAGAATTTAAAAATAAAACAAAAAAATCCTGAAAAACTCATTTAGCACAGTCGGCCCCTCCTATAAAAAATTTATGGTTCCGCCCCTGGTTGTACTGAGGGGCTTACTACACTCACCTGCCCACTTGCATCACCTAGTTTTCTTTGCTACCACTTTCCAGCTCTTTTGCCTACCACACATGTATCATTGCATCGTTAAAGCAAGCTCTCCGGTGAGCAGAGGGGACCTCAAGGGTTTTACCAACTGGAGGCCAGCCAATGTGCGTCAGCGATCAGGAAGGAGGGGGTGGTTTCCTTGGATTATCATAAAAAGAAAAAAACTTCGCACGTCTCAGGAAGCCAAAACACTAATGAACATCCTAATAATGGGACGTGCTGGCGTGATTTTTAGCTTCAATTGCTGTCACCTCAGTCACACTACTTGTTCATTCTTTGTTGAAAATTTCAAACTGAACTACAATTTGGTCATTGCAGGTGCAGAAGAATTCCCGGTTGGTTAACTTTAAGACATAAATGACGTACCATATTCCTCGAGTATGTCAGGGAATAAAGAGCACACAGAGAAAACCCAATGTCATAACCATGCATGCAATTGGCAATCATGTGGCAAACAGGTTGCAGTGAAAAGGAATTTAACAACATTTCAGGCTTATTTTAATCTATCATTTGACCAAGTTACTTAACAAGATGGAAAAATTCCTTCTCTTACTATCCCACCCTCTCGCCAGAATGCCTATACATAATATATAGCAAGTCAAAAGGATGGAGCTAGTGCTGTAGTTTACATCAGTCTAGGATAGCTAGATTTGGCCATGCCATATGAGACCACTCTGGCATAGTCCTTGTTTTTTGCTGAAGTAATTTGATTATGTGACTACAAGATCTACCAACGGGAGCTCCGCTTGTCTGGCAGGAGCATGTCACCCTGTGTTGGGACGTTGCAAGTTCGAAACCCAATGGTATGGTTGTGTAACTGGTAGGGGTCTGCCTAACCTCAACTTTCTCTGTCAAAAAAAGTTTGGCATTTTGTCACGGTAATAGGGTGTAGAAAGACAACCCACCAGATTGGTTTGCCACTCGAGACAAATGGTTAACAAATCATATTATGTTCTTGTAACTGCTATGGTTCTACTAACCCCGAAAGGAACGGGATCCCATCATTTGAAACAAGATGGGTTTTGATTGGATGGCTAGGATTGAATGTATGATACTCATCAGCAAAAGTGACCCCATTGTTTGAGTTTTTTTTTCACGTAAAAGATCATTATGCATACATAACTTCAATGACGATTGTGACCATGTGCACGCGCGGCACACACATAGAGGCAACATTTTACACACACATATATATATATATATATTGCCAAACGAGAGTATCCACAAGATTCCACATGAAATTTTGCTTGGATTACACGTTATGAGTAGTACCTAGATAAATACCACATAGATTTTACATTGTTAGAAAAATATACAGTGGGTCGGATAAAATGGCAATTGGGTAGGCTTGGAGACAGGCGTTCAACGCACTATTTTTTAACGCAAGAGTTACCCATAGGATCAATTCTTTAGCTGCAATGGGTTTCAATGCAACTCTGCTTCTAAGATACAACCGGGCAATGTCTTCTCATACAAAATAACGATCCACCTTGTAGTAGGTGAGGCCTTAATACTCGGCACAATCATCGTGAACGGCCTCAAAGGTAAAGACTCAAGAAAGCACAAAGAGGAACCAAGTCTCAGTGTTCAAAAGAGGGAGAGATTGAAGTTGAAAGTAGTGGTGAAAAATGCTGTTGGGTATTAGTATATATAGCCTCAAGTTCATCAGAATTAATTGGGGCATAGCGGATGCATGGTGGCCACTCAAGAAGAAGGCCAATAAGAATGGGGGATGGCCACCCAAGAAGGCCAAACAGGAATGGCCTCTCAACAAGACTAATTGAAAGGGAAATAGCCACCCAACAAGCTTAACAAGAAGGGAGAGGCAACCAAGACCAATAGGAGGGAAAGAGGCCATCCAAAAAAATAATTAATTTGTTTTTTCAAATTACTTATTTTCTTCCAAAACACAATCATAGAAAAATAGACTTATAAACTTGCATAATTTTGAGCCAAAAAACAACAATCTTCAGATGGATCAAAATTATGAAACCGAAAATAAGAGGCTACCTTTTGGGTTTGAACATTCACAATAGTGTTAATAGTGTTACGTAGTTATAGTCAGTCTCGAACATCAATAGTGTTAGCTTTTAATTTAGAGTATTAAATGACTTACTAGACATAGTAATATACACTTTCGAAGGTAACTAAAGTGTGTCTGCTAATTTATAAAAGCCACACTAAAAAGGTCTTGTGTAGTACCTCGAATTCATGAATGCTCTAGAGACAATCATTATAAGTCTCATAAAAGGTGACACCCGCCTTCGTACTCATAAGTTCATTAAAGGTAACAAGCCTGTTTAAAAACGATTTATAGATCTCATTAAGAGTTCAAATAAACTCAGCCTTATACACATGTTTTGAGCACTAGTCATCAAGAATGTGATAAAGATTCTCACTATCTTTATATTTATTAGTGTTTATTCAATTACTCCAATGACTTGTTCTTCTCATTGAACCACTCGATTTAGTTTAACTGTAAAGTCCATAAATGAAAAGAGGTTATTCCAGTATTTTTTTGGGACAATTAATTGGTAGTTGATTATCAATAATATTTTAAGTTTTATTAACTTATTTAACATCAATTAAGATTTATAAGGTTTTTAAAACATATTTGGATTTGGATCTCGATGGGGAACCCTAGAGGATTGACCCCATGAAATCTAGTTCAGAGAATCCACTGGATCTTAAAACTTAATTGAGTTTGAATCCATGGAAAGATTTGAATTCATAAACCAATATAATAAGGATTCAGATCAATTTGATTGAACCCAATCCAAGTTAAGAATAACTTTGAATTTGGATCTAGGAAAGGATCCATGTTACTCACACCATAGGAGTGAGATTTGGATCCATTAGGTGGATCCATTTCAAAACAAGTAGGATCCAAATGAGATCCAAAGGGTTAAACCCATCGGGTTTGAAATTGGATCCAGTTAATGAACTCAATTCAAAACAAATACATAAATAAATAATATATGTATATGATGTATATATATGGATGTGGATCCTTACTTAGGATCTTTTAAATTGAATTGGATTCATTAGATGGACCCAATCCACACTAACAAAAATATAAAATGGTTATAAATATATATTTATATGACAGTATATGTGGTTTGGATCTAAGATCCAAATGAAACAAAAAAATGTCTCATTGGGTACTTTCTACATGGGTTAAGATTGGATCCAACCCAAATCCACTACACACTACCCGAGTTAGATTCAAATAGATCCAACCATTATCACCCCCCCCCCCCTTAAACCTATTTGGGTTGTATCCAAGAGGATCCAATGCGAAAATATCACCTTTCCCCTCATTAAGGCCTCTCTCATCAGACCCTACATACGACACCCCCTCCTTATGTTATTTTTCTTATAACCTCTCTCCTTCGGGAGGGTGTTGCGTATTCTCCTCCGTAGACGCAGGGTTTGCTACAGTGCGTGTTTGGGGGTCTGAATGAGCGCCATGTATATAAGCATGTGGGGCTCGTATCTCCGTGTGTGTCGGCATCACTTAGCGTCGGAGTTCGTTGCGGTTGCAAAGACTTAAGTATCATTTCCTGCCATTCTCGTCATGAAACGATGATTCAAGAAAAGGATAAAAATGTCCTTCATCCAGAAACGGGAGGATGAACTTAACTCTTCAAAAAGTCCAAATGTTTCACTTTCGCCCTAAGCAGTAAACTTATATGCTGCCAGCGGATCAACCTTTGACAATGCATCATCTACTGTAACAGGAGCTCCCTTTGACGACGCACCCTTTATCGTCGTCTGCTGTTGCCAAAGCACCCTTTGTCGTCGTTTGCTACCGTTGGAGCATCCTTTATCATCGTCTATTATCGTCAGAGCACCCTTTGTCATCATCTACTCGTGAGAAATAGTTGAACTACCAGAAGAATCGACATTCTATCTATTGTTCATCATGATACCAGGGTGCAAGCGTCGAACTGAGTAGACAGAGAATAGTAGTTTACAATAGAGATAATGGTGTCAGCATCAAGCTGAGTAGACAGAGAGCAGCGATTTACAAAAGAGATCATATCAGAGAGTAGTGATTTATAGTAGAAATCATATTAGAGAGTAGCAATTTGTAGTAAAAATCAGATAAAAAACTAACGATTTACAGTACAAATCAGATTAAAGAGTAGCGATTTATAGTAGAAATCAAATAAGAGAGTAACGATTTACAGTAAAGATCAGATAAGAGAGTAGCGATTTACAGTAGAAATTAGATCAAAGAGTAGTGATTTATAATAGAAATCAGATATGATTTTTGCTGTAAATCGCTACTCTCTGATCTGATTTCTACTGTAAATTGTTACTCTCTGATTTAATCTCTGTTGTAAATCGCTGCTCTCTTATCTAATCTCTACTATAAATCGTTACTTTTTTATCTGATTTCTATTGTAAATCGCTATTCTCTGATATGATTTCTACTATAAATCACTACTCTCTTATCTGATTTGATCTCTACTATAAATCGCTACTCTTTGATATGATCTCTACTATAAATTGCTACTCTCTGATCTGATTTCTACTATAAATCTCTACTCTCTGATATGATCTCTACTATAAATCGCTACTCTCGGATCTGATTTCTACTATAAATCGCTACTCTCTAATTTGATTTCTACTGTAAATCGTTACTCTTTTATCTGGTCTTTATTGTAAATCATTATTCTTTGTCTACTCAGTTCAACGTTGCCACAATTATCTCTGTTGTAAATCGTTATTCTCTGTCTACTCAGTTCGCCGCTTGCACCTTGGTATCATGATGAATAATAGACTGAATGTTGATTCATCTGGTAGTTCAACTATTTCTCACAAGTAGACAACGACAAAGAGTGCTCCGACGGCAATAGATGATGGTAAAGGGTGCTCCGACAATAACAGAGGACAACAAATGGTGTTTTTGTGGCCGCAGACGACAACAAAGGGTGCATCGTCAAAGAGAGCTTCTGTTACAGCAGATGGTGCATTGTCAAAGGGTGATCTAGAATGTTTATGATGAAATATTTTAAGGAGCTCCTGTTACGGAAGAGGAGTTTAGTGTTTAGGGCAAAAATAGGACGTTTGGACTTTAAAGAGTTAAGATCATCCTCCCTTTTCTAGATGGAGGACATTTTTATCCTTTTCTAGAATCATTGTTTCATGGCGAGAATGGCGAGAAAGGATACTTAAGTCTTTGCAACCACACCAGACTCTGATGCTAACTGATGCTGACACACACAGGGATACGAGCCCCACATGCTTATATACATGGTGCTTATTCGGACCCCAGAACACGGAATGTTTGCTAGTGGGGGGGGGATGACATATAACCTGCTTTGCTCTCCTTGCCTCTTTAGTGTTTACGAAGAGGGTTCTCTCTCTCTTGTCTTCTCCATGTGTTGTGTGCTACCCACAACACAACCACCTCCACCTCCTTCTCACTTTTCGGTGTGCAACAACCTTGTCGGTGGTAGTCGAAGCCACCACCTGACTCCAGCTTTCACCCACTCGATTTTCGCTGTTGTGTGCAGGCCAAACCCACTGAGCCCTTCACTCCCTCGATTCTCTCTATTGTGCATAGGCCCGACCCACCAAGCCCCTTTAACTCCACCTCGACCTCCCTCATCGCCACACCTTTCATCTCTCCCCTCTCTGCATTTTCTGTCGAAAAGATAGGTTAGAGGCCTGCCTGTCTTAGCCTCCTTCATCTTCTTCTTTTTTCTCTACTTTTATCGACGCCCCAACACCACCCTGGCACCGAGTTGCGCCACCTCCCCTGCCCCTTCCTCTTTTTCCTGTTGTCGATCAGACAGGGTGGTCGAAACCACCCAGCCCTCTCCCTCTCAGTTGTCAACCATGAAGAGGGAAGAAAGAAAAGAAAAAGAAGAAATAAGCAAAAAAAAAGAAAGAAAGGGAGCGGGCCCGCAAACCGTCGTCATCAATATCGAGTTGGGTGAACCCTACCATCGTGGCCATTTTGGAAATTGTGCCACTCTCTCCTTCATCGCAGTGTGAATCGCTACCACAACTACCAAACACAGATAATGGTGCAAAATTATATGCGTCTCCATTCGAGTGACGAAATTCAGGGCACAACCAAGCCTTCATTTATGTTTGGATTTGTCAAAGAATCACACATATTTCAAGGTAAGGTAATACATATGTTCGTACTTGTATGGTCTTAATATATGTATATATACTTATACTAAATGTTTTAAAAATATGTTTGTTCATATCTTGATTTATGAACGCATGTTTTGTATATTGATTTATGTGCTCATGCTTTATTTAAATTACACATGATTTATTTACGTACACATACTTTAAATTGTGTATGTCTGTTTTATTTAAATTATGTATGATTTATTTATATACACATAATTTAATTTGCGTACACTTATTTTATTTAAATTATGCATGATTTATTTATGTATGCATACTTTAATTTGCATACACTTGCTTTATTTTAATTATGCATAATTTATTTATGTATGCATACTTTAATTTATGTATATCTGCTTTATGTAAATTATGCATGATTTATTTATGTATGTATATTTTAATTTGTGTATGCCTGCTTTATTTAAATTATCATGTACACATACTTTAATTTGTGTATGCCTACTTTATTTAAATTACGCATGATTTATTTATGTCCACATATTTTTTGCGTACACATGCTTTAATTCATTTACAAATGCATGTTCGTATCTCGACCTACAAATACATATTTTGTATGTTGACTTATGTTCACATGTGTTCGATACTTTATGTTTGCATGCATTGCATATTTTATAAATAAAAATGTAATATTTATACTCGCATGCATTGGAGATTTTACATTCGCTTGCAATCAATATTTTGCGAACAAAATATGATATTTATGTTTGCATGTGTTCAGTGTTTTACGTTAGCATGCATTGCATATTTTATGAATAAATTATGATATTTATACTCGCATGCATTAGAAATTTTATGTTCTCATACATTTAATATTTTGTGAATAAAATATGATATTTACATTCACATGTGTTTGATACTTTACATTTGCATGCATTACATATTTTACAAATAAAAATATGATGTTTACGTTCACATGCATTGGATATTTTACATTCGCATGTATTAGACATTTTTTGAATGTTAGACTTTACGAAACATTAACCATGCATGTTTCAAACTTTAAGTTTTTCAAAAATGAGTTTTTGATACGATTCAAAAATGCACAACCGGTCAGTTTTGATTGTTCAAATATGGGACTTTGATTATATAGACTTCAGTCACATGTACATCAAGTTCTCTGGTATGCATCCGAAAAATATCTGGTTTTACCATGACTTGAGGTTAGAGTAATGGCTTACGTTATATGTCAGATTTTATAGTAATAATTCCCTAAAATACCCTTATTGGTTTTCAAATATGAAAGTTTGATCTTTTTGAAAACTAATTATTATCATTGTTGTACTATAAGACATACGAGATATGCTCTTATATTGATGGATGAGTTGGAGTTGATGCCAAACCTCGAAGTGCAATAATACACCACACTATGAAAAAATACATGTACACCAAAATTTGGGATCACCTTCACAAGCAAGATGCTCGATCAATTTAAAAGATTATAGCATAGTAAATGGGTTGCGTACAATAATGTACAAATATGCAAACTTACCCAGAGAGGGTAGATGATGCATACGGGAACCCAAGCAAGACCTAATAAAAAATACATGTGTTTGATTAAAAAAAAGAAAGATTTTTAAGATTTGATGAAAATAATCAAGAAATAAAACAAATGAACAAGAGAGAGGGTGGAGAGAACTTAGTCGAGTTTTTAGTGAAACCCCAGCCCCTTCTTTATTCCAGCAGCGCTTCCACATCTTGTCGTCAATCAAGAAAAATTTTGTCAGAGTTTTTAGACTCGTACCAAATGGAATCCTATGGGAAAGGAGCTTTACCACAAGAGTGGAGGATTCTTGGAATAAAGATTTCAAGAAAATAGGATCTTGGGCAAAAGATTCAAAAAATGCAAGAAACATGTATTGAATTTAAGTAAAAGAATTGAAAGAAAGTGTAGGATTTGCCTTGGGGGGGCCTTCCCGAATGTTGAAGGTTATATAGGTTGGTTTGATTCGAGAAAATCCGATGGCACTTCAAGGTAGAAAAAAGGAAAATGGGAAAAAGAATGAAAAAGAAAGAGAGATTTTGAGAGAGAATTCTCCCCAAAATCCTCAAGAAAAACCCACAAGAGAGCTTTTGGAAAGCTTCTCTTTAAAACCCAAGAGACAAGAGACTTACGAATGAACTTAGAAGCAAAGGAACTTTGGATGTTTCCCATTGACTTGAGATTGCTTGAGATGGTTTGGAAGGGGAGTGGGGACTCTTATTTATAGGTTGGAGCCAACCCCCCCCCCCCCCACGCATACTTTCCTACTCAAGAAATGACCGAAATGGCCTTGAAAGGGAATTATCAATGTATCTTGTGTCGACAGGTCATAGGCATGTCAACACAATCTTTTGTTGACACGCTTGGGCCTTGTCGACATAATGTTGTGTTGATAGTTCTCATATGAGACCCACTTTCAGTGTTTTGACAGTAACTTCGAGCTTGGGTGTCAAAATAACAAGTGGCTTGAAGAGTTGGAAAGCTAACATCCTCTACAAAATCCATGTTGGGCCAAATATGAGATTTAGCCAAATGGTTGGTCAAAATTTTGTTGCAAATGGGCATGACTTTTCATAACCAATTTCTAAAACTTAAATTTGTTTTGCTCATAACTTTTCGCTTTGATGTTGGATCAAAGTGATTTTTGTTTGATCGAAATGCCTAAGACCTCTAGTTTTTTCATGAAAATATTTAAAGGATGTAGTTTTGATAGTAAAATACAGTGAAAATTGTTTTTTTGGCTACAACAATATTTCAAAATGTGGTTGTATGTTTGTGGGGTTTTATGAAAAAGGGTTTTCCCTCTCATAACTCGAAATGTGCTTGGAATGATGACCAACCTTACATAAATGTTCCTTTGTGAAAATATATCTCTCCTTGCATGTGAAGATACTTCAAGTTCACATCCGAAATATCTGGAGTGTGAACAAACCATTCCATTTTCGACAAGTCATCAAGGTGACTCTATGGTGCTAGGGCTAACATTAATGGTGGTCACCCAAAAAAATTTGGGTGTCAATAGATGTTTCTCTTTGTTATCGAGCATGCGAAGTTCGATTGATAACAAAGAAGTTGACATGCCCAAAATTTGATCCAGTAAAAGATAATTCTCTCTACAAGGGAAGAATCCAATGGCAAAGATATTTTAAAGTTGATGGGGGGTTGATTTAGCAGACTTTATGTCTGAAAGCTTCCTTACTCGAGGGTTAGAACTAACCTGAGCAAAGGTCCTATTGATCTTGTGTCGATGCTCAATGATCTTTTATGTTGTCTTTGCTAGGACAAGGTAAGTGACTTGTTTCACATGAGGGTATCCTAGAAACAGGTCTTGTTGACGACCTGCCATCAATCTCAAGACGAAACAAGCAAAAGAAAAGACTTTAATTTTTTGATAAATTTTGGTAGGCATCTTTGTTCTTGGATTTTTTTTATTTTGTTGAGAATTGACAACTTTTAGTAGATACCTTTTAGGCAAAGAGGGTTCTTGTCGCAAGGACAACCTGGATAATGAACATGTATGAAATGAGACTGCTTCTGAAAAGAAATGAGACTTCTTATTCTAAAAACAAGGGTAAAAGACCCAGATTTCTTTCTAACATGTTCGTGAAGGTAGGCAAGTACCTTCGCAGAAGGCAGACCTTCCAAGGATTTAAAGATATGTTCCTTGATTTTTTCTTGCATTTCTTGGAATCTTTTCAAAGATTTAATCATGACTTTAAGGATTTTCAAGATTTTTGGAGATTTTGCCGAGATTGTTCTTGAAATTTTTTTATTTTCGTCATGATTTATGAAAATGAAATGGGGTTTTTATGTGCTTTTTCTTGAATAAGTTTCCTAATTTTGTTGCTAGCTTTCCCAAAAAATGTTTGTGATGGGACAAAAACTAGGAATTAGTTGGAGGTAGAGGTTTTGGAGGCTTACCTTTTGGGAAAATATGTGACGACCAAGTCCCTCGGAAATGATTTTGAAAAATTGACTAGATATTTAAAAATTTGGCAATTTAGATTTTTTTATCCAGTATGATTGATTCATATACTTATTATAACCATGATGGGATGCAACATGTAATGAAATTTTTATGGACATCTTCCAGGATTTCGTAATGATTTTTTATCAACTTTGAGATTTTTTGATGTTGGGTCATTTTCCTTGACTTTTCATGTTTTTAGTGATTTTCAAGATTTTTTTATAACTCGTTATGGGCTTTTCCAATTTTGATGATTCAAAGAGGTTATTTTCCTGGAGTTTTCAAGAGTATTGTCAAAATTTTCAAGGACTTTAAATGAGTTATGCACTTTTGATTTTTTTAAAGATTTGAATTTTTTAGATTTTTTCAAGATTTTCATGATTTTTTTTTCGAAATTTTTGAGGTTTTCTTCCTTTTTATTTTTGCTTTGGAATCATGAATAATTGGAATGAGGTGTTCAGATAATATCCCAACTTTCTTGGAGTAATGGAAAACCTCCAAGATTTTTTAAAACATTTTTGAAGAAATTTGTGAAAGATATGAAAGACAAACTTTTTATGTAGGGTTTTTGAAAAATCTTGGAGGTTTTCCGCAACCCATGGTAGAAATCTGCAGCACGACTTGGTTTTCTTCCTTTTTTATGTAGAATATCCCGATGGTAAAAATCTTGTTTTTGCCCAATCTGTTGGTTTGTTATCATCCAGGCAAAGTTAGGGTGCACGGATATTGCATTCTCGAATCATTGTCGGCTTTGTTGAGAGATGGAGGAGGAAGCAACAGAAGGCGAAGGGGAAGCAAGGAATAGCACTCAGGAATGGCCTCCACTAGGAGGTCCTCCAGCAATCAATGTTGAACTGCAGATGGAAGTAGAATCTAATGGGGAGGAGGTAAATGCCCCTTCTTCACCTACACCTCTGCCCCAAGGCAGTTAGACCTAGGCAAACGTACTCGGAGGAGATCGGAAGGAGTCTTCAAACCCTGTCCAGGTGATCCGCAGCCACTCAAGCAATGAAAAACCCTGTATAGCAGCTATACCGAAGACCTGCTATGAACAGCTGCTTGAACCTTACAGGTGGTCAGCCATTGTAGGACTTCCAGGGGGATTAGGGGAGAGGAACCTCTCATACAAGTATATGTTTGAGAAGTTACAAGCTTAGTGGCCGATGATGCCCGGATTGATGCTATTTGTGCTTAGACATGGGCTTTTCCTCATCTTAGTGAAATCTGAGAAGCACTTCTGCACCGTTACCCGTCAGGGAGCCTAGCGAGTTGCAGGCAGAATGTTGGTGACTAACCGAAGGCATCCAGGGGCGTCGATTCAGTTGGAAAGGAGCACCACTCTGCCTATGTGGATACAACTCCCCGACCTCTCCCCGGAGCTATGGTCGGAGGATGTTTATGAAAGCATAGTGGCTGCAATCGGGGGTGAGTATGTGGGTGTCGATGTATACACTCAGAACAGAGAACATTGTCATTTTGCCCGAATCAAAATGGAGGTTCCGTAAGATTTCTCCCTGCAACCGACGATAGAAATCATGATTGAAGGGGGGGGGACATATACCCAAGAGGTTATCTATGAACAGAGCATAAAGCTGTGTGCTTTCTGTGGTTCAATCGGTCATATCTCTGCAAGATGCAGCCAAGCTCCTTCAGTAGGTTCCAAACCGGCGGAAGAACAACGACACTACTGGTCACAAGTGCGGATCTCCCGCAGACACAGAAGAAAGACGAAAGGAGAGCTCCCTCCACAACATGGCAATCCGTTTGGTTCTCTCCAAGGGAGAGAAGGAAAAAAGATGATGTTGAGGAAGCTAGCCTAGAGAATATGGGGAAAGAACAACACAGATTTGTTTTAAAAAACCATCAGGAAATGAGGGTGGAGAAAACCATTGCCGATGTTAAGGCACAATAGATTAGGATTTCATTCTTCAATCTGCTAAAGCCAGAGGACAGACATGGAGCATGAGAAAGAAAGCATTAGGGGGAAACACGCCCCTGCGACCAGAGCCAAAGGGAGAGGACCTTGGTCATCAGTGGGCCCGCCAACAAATTCAGGGTGTGTTAAGGAGTCATAGAATTGATTTAGCTTTTCTTCTAGAGAACGAGGTCACAGAAGATAAACTTCAGCATATCATCAAGGAGTTTGCAGGGTTCAATCTAGTTTGGAATTTTAACGCAGCAAAACACAGAGGTAACTTGGAAGAGAGAGAATGGAATGGCTGTCATGAAATTCCAAACAGGTGGACCCAGGCTCAAACACAATACTGGAATCCGATAGGGATGAGTTGCCAAGCATAATAAAAAAAAATTGAAGGGGGCAGACCAGGGTGAAGTCATCCCTCAGGAGGTCAGGTTTTTTTTTGTATAAATTAGTTGTACAGAAACCTCAATACAGTTCTTGCAATATACCAAAATTACTAGCCATATTAGCACTTGGGGGGCTCCAAAAGAATTTGAGAGATCACCCTCCTGATAGGTTTCCTGCTAAGGGAGATTTATGAGTAATTGTATTAATGATTTTGTTATAGTAATG
Source organism: Nuphar pumila (assembly GCF_984573655.1). Lineage (NCBI taxonomy): Eukaryota > Viridiplantae > Streptophyta > Magnoliopsida > Nymphaeales > Nymphaeaceae > Nuphar > Nuphar pumila. The sequence continues at coordinate 25,281,205 of NC_143251.1, forward strand.
ATACCTGGTAGGGGTCTGCCTAACCCCAGCTTGCCTTTCAAAAAAAAAGATATGTTGTTGTAGATCGGAGTTGACGTTTGCCATATTGATTGCCAAAGGCAAACCTCTGTAAAGTGGTGCTAATGCTATAGTGACAAATGTCGGTGACTGCGAGAATCAAGCTTAATACGTAGCACTAACCCACTATAAAAGATGTGTGATAGAATTCAACAAAAAATGTCCAAATGAGAAACTCATGAAAAATTAGCACTTCTCTCATTGTTAGTGTAGTAGTTGTTTAAAGCAAGTGAATTTTGTATTCAGGCCCTTGCATTGTCTAAAAATAAGATTGGTTCTATGAAATGGGGATGTAAACGGGTCAGACTTGGGTTGGATCTACAGTATGCTTTATTTGGGTCTGACCTAATCGGATCCGAATTCAAATTTGGAGTCAAAGAAAATAAGATAAAACTGATTATACTTAATCAGAATTGAGTGTTAATCAGATTTGGGTTCAGGTTTCAATGCAAAACTCAATACCAAACCCGAATCAGATTATTAATCAAATTCAAATTTGACTACCAAAAACTGACTAATGTAATTCAAGGTCAGATGTCGGGTTACATCTGACCCGTTGGCATTGACATCCTTACTATCAAAATATGAAACAAGAATCACAACACTGCTAAATATTATATTACTATTTACTCTCGTAGTAAACACACCAACGGGGGCTCCGCTTGTCTGGTAGGATTTACTAGTGCACGTCACATGTTGCAGGTTCAAAACTCAGTGGTATAGTTGTGTAACCAGTAGGGGTCTGCCTAACCCCAGTTTGCCTTTAATAAAGAAAAAAAACTCAGTAATAAACCCCAAGAGGGAAGGTGGAGTGGGGCATCTTACGTAATCCTTTTATTATCTCCCACCCTCGAATTGTAGGCAACCATGCTATCTATGCATAGTCAACTTTTATTTAAATATTAAAAAAAATCATGCAATTATGTGAAAAGGCATTTAGTATTTAAAATAAAGTGTAGATTCCTTGGGGACCAGATATTTAATGTGTTTCATATTCTGGTTTTCACTTTAACCAACTTGGGACTTGGGAGGCCTCTAAGTTTCTAATTAACTAGATCCAATTATTGCTGGTTTGCAACTAGCGGTTGGCCCAAAGGGGTTTGGTTTTGTGGGATAGGACCTAGGCTGCTAGGCAGGTGGTATAGATTCAAATCCCATAGGCCTCGCCCCCTCGTGTGCAAGCCAAAGCTTGGTGACTCTATGAGGGCAAGAGGTAAGCCCACAGTTTAAAACTGTCAGGACAATGACCAAGTACACTAGGGAAAGCTAGTGCAACTAGGTCTTTGATCTTGGGGTGGTCTCCATGTAAATATATATAAAAAAAAAATAATTGTCATTGTTTGAAGACATCCTTTAGATGATGATTCCTGCACAAATAACTAGGAAGAAAAGATAGGAAGAGAATATAAAAACTCAAAACCATGTATCACCTCTCTTAAGGCCATGCTCAGTCTTATATAAAATATCAGAGATTACAAGAATACCTTTTAACTAATTGGGTATTTAAATAAGTTACAAATCATTATGATACAGAAATATATCCTAGATAGGATAGGATTCATATCCAAACTATATTCTTAATAAGCCCCCTCAAACTGAACATGGTGAAGAACCATGAATAGTTTGTATTTTAATTGCCAATGGTGATGCTCAAGAAGTGCCTTTGTGAACATATCTGCCACTTGATCTTCTTCCTGAATAAATATAGGATGTATTTCTTTTGACTTAACTTTTTTTCTAACAAAATGTTGATAATCTCAATGCATTTCATTTTTTCATGCTGAATCAGATTAGTGGAAATGGCAAATGTACAATTATCACAATACAATAAGGAGCTGAAAATATGATGATGTAAACTGCATAAAATATGCTTAATCCATGCAACTTCAACTATAACAGCGTCCATAGCCTAATATTCGATCTATGTACTTGATTGTGCAACTGTTTTCTGTTTCCTACTTACCCAAGAGACGAGATGAGAACCTAAGTAAATACCATAACCGGTAGTAGATCGCCTTGTAGAACGATCTTGAGCCCAATCAGCATCCGTATATGCAATCACCTTAATGAAATATTGAGCATTCATATTAACCGGTTTAATATAGACGAGTCCATCTGAAAGAGTACATTTGATATATCAAAGAATACATTTCATTGCTTCCATGTGTCTTGTCTGAGACTTATGCATATACTAAGACATTTGGTTTACAAAAAAGATCAAATCAAGGCGAGTGAAAGTAAGTTACTAGAGAGATCCAACTATACTTCTATACTTTTCTAGATCTGCCAAAAAATGATAATATCCTGAATCGACACTCAATTGTGTGTGAAAAGCCATAGGAGTATCCACGGGTTTACACTAAAGCATCTCATTATGCTGCAAAATATTAGTGGCATATTTTTGTCGAGAGAGAACTAAACGATCCATCTATTGGTCCACCTGCACTACAAGAAAAAATCAAAGAGGTACTAAGTCCTTCATGTAAAATTTGCCATGTAATAACAACTTCAACTAATTAATCCTGTGAGCACTATTTCCCATAATAATAATATTGTCGACACTAAAATAATTGTGATGTCAGACCTCACTCTCTGCACAAATAAGGAATAGTTACAATGGTTTTGCTCAAAACCAAGTGATCTCATGACAATACTGAATGTGTCAAACCATGCCTAGGAGGCTTGCTTAAGGCCATAAATAACCTTTTTCAACTTCAGCATAGTGGAGTTTTGTTTGCTTCGAATAACCAGGTGGATGCTCCATATATACTTTCTCACACAAATCTCTATGTAAAAAGGCATTTTTAATGTCTAACTGAAAAAAATCTCATCTATGTGAGACAACCAAAGATAAGACGATTCTGATTGTTCTCATCCAGACTATGGGGCTAAATGTTTCATCAAAGTTCAGCCAATTTTCCTGAATATAGCCCTTAGCTTCTAGCCTTGCTTTAAAGTGTCTGATGTTGTCATCTGATTTACGCTTAATTTTATATACCCATCGACATTCAACCACATTTTTGTTTGTAGGCTTGAAAATAATTTCTCATGTATGACACTATAATTTTATCATTCATTGCTTTTATCCAGCAAAAATTTTGGTTGGCATTAATAAAGGACTTAGGTTCTTGAACATGCTAAGGGTGGCAGCATATGCATAAAAATCCAGAAAAAGGACTTGTATCTTACCTATCTTGTTAGGGGGTTCCTCATACGAGTGGACATATAAATAGAAGGACCTACTGATGAAGGTTGATTATAAGAAATATTATGAATTTGCGACTGGATTGAATCCTGAACAACATTTAGAGAATTATTTGCATTATGATCAATAATAAAAACGATGGACAGTTGTGGCTGATGCAAATCAGGAACAATAAGGGATTGACCTTGTTGCATGGTAATAGCATTTGTAGGTTGTAATGGCAGCTGCTTATCTACTGTTATTCCATGAGTAACAGGCGACTGTTGCAGGTTGTCTCCTGGTATAAACATGTTCAAATGAAGTAAACTGTGCAGAGTGGGCTGCCTTTATGTTATGAGAAGGAAGTACAACAATTGTGCTATTGCATGCACTAGGTGCACTAGGAGATGAAGCCCAAAAGACTGCATAAGGTTGTTATCAGTTAGTTGTTTTAAGCTGCCATATATATGTTCATAAAAAATGATATGCTATGAGATGATGATGACTGTTTGAAGCATGATCAAAACAAATAGCTCATCAATTCATCATGATATCTAATAAATTGGCAAAAAGTAGCCTTGAAAGATAATTTATTTCTCAAGGAACTGTCAATATGGACAAAACATTGACAATCATATGCTTGCAATCGAGAATAATCTGGAGGTGTACCATACAATAGAAAATAAGCAATCTCCTCCAAGGGAGGACAAGGATATTCTATTTATCAAATAGACTATTGTATGAAAAGCTTTTGACCATAACCCAAGCTTTAAATTTGCATCATACATCATTGTCAAGGTTGTCTGAACTATATGTTAATGCTTATGTTAGACTTTGTTTTGTTGAGAAATTCTAAGATTACTCAACTCACGCTAAATGCCATTATCATGTAAATAACATGTATTCACCACCACCATCACTTCACAAGGCATTTTTTTTTTGAGAATTGTGTTTCAACATATGATTTAAATCTACAAAAAATATAAGAAACTTGTCCTTGAATTTCATAAAGAATATTAAAGTAAAGCGATTATAATCATTCACAAAAAATAAATAATATTTAGATTTTGATAAAGACATAACAAAAGAAGAACCCCATGCATAAGAACCAGTGTTGTGAAAAGCGTTGAGGCGTAGCGAGGCGCTCCACCAAAAACCGAGGCGAGGCATAAGCCTCGAGGCGTCAAGCGTAAGCCTCAATTTTTTTTTTGAAAACTTATAAAAAATTATAAAAAAAAATATCTAAAAATACAAATAAATAAAGAAATGCTTTATTGATGAAATAACAACCAATAAGAAATAAAAAATCTCAAATCAGTACTAAAAAATATGAGATTAACATATAAAAGTAACTAAAAACTGATTATATAATTGAAAAATATATGAGATTAACCAAAAAAAGTTAAAATATACTAAGAAACTTATTACATAACTGAAATAACTGGAAAATATAAGAGATTAACCTACAAAAGTTAAAATATATGAGATTATTCTAAAAAATATGAGATTGACATATAAAAGTAACTAAAACAATGATTACATAACTGAAAAATATAAGAGATTAACCAATAAAAGAAAAAATATACTAAGAAACCGTTTACATAACTGGAAAATACATGAGATTAACCTACAAAAGTTAAAATATATGAGATTATTCTAAAAAATATGAGATTAACATATAAAAGTAACTAAAAAACTGATTATATAACTGGAAAATATATGAGATTAACCAACAAAATTTAAAATATACTAAGAAACTGATTACATAACTGAAATAACTGGAAAATATATGAGATTAACCTACAAAAATCTTTTTGATTATGTCTCAGAAATCTTGTTGTAAAAAAAAAAAAAAAATCGCCTCAGGCTTGCACCTTGAGGCGCAGAGGATCGCGCCTCAAGGCGAGGCGCGCCTTTTGCACCTCAAGGCGCTTTTTTGATAACACTGATTAGAACAAATGATTTCAATAGAAAATAAAGCCCTTTTATTAGATCTTGAAAAAGGAAGTTCATTACTCTTAGAAACTCAACAACTGACATAAGAAGAAAAAAAAAATTTGACATCAATAAAACTTTTATTACATAGACTATCAAGAAAACTAAAATTGCAATGTTTTAATCTACGGTGTCAAATATCGACATCTTGGCTAATGACTAGACTTGATGAAGTAATCGAAGTAGAACTAGTTAAAGGAGTGAATGACTCTGGAGCTTCATTGAGTAAGTACAGATTCTCCCTCAACAAGTGTGATTTGTGTGAATGTCCTTCACAGGAACAAAAGATGACAAGTAGACATAGGAATTAGTATCACGGCAAAGTTGAAAAATAGAAATGAGATTTTTCTGAAGAATAGGGACAAAAAAATATTAAATAAAAAAAGAAGACGTTTACTAGTAGGAATAGTAGCAGTGCTCACACAAGTGATATGATAGTGTTTTCCATCTCCAGTGATCACACGTCTATTTTCATGATAAGGTTGTGAGAGTTTACCTGAATCTCCAGTTATGTGATTAGTTGTTCTGGAGTCGACAAACTACCTAGATGAATCCTTGATGGGTGAGGCACTGCCCAAGGATTTCATGTAAGATTATGGGTCCATTAAAGGTTTATCTACCCAAATGAAGCATTAAGAGCTTTCAAATCATGATGAGACATAACTGAAGGAAATGTTGCATGAGTAAGACTCTAGCTAAAGTTAGCTGAGATCCACGATTGCGGACCAGACATAGGTGCAACAGCTGCTATCAATGCCCAAAAATGAGGTGGAATCGACACTGTGGGTAGTTTGTAAGTGAAAACATAACGTCAGTAACAGCTGAAAGCAGTAGGATCCTTCTTCCCATATATTTGACATATAATGTTTAGTTATTTTGAAAAGGAAGAGTAGGTAAAATGCCTATGCCTCGATCACCAAAATTACATTCATGTCCTTGGCCTTTTCCTTTAGAGTTGGAGTAGTTGGTATATCCTTAGGCAACCACCATAACCTCATGGCTCACTTCATCTTTCTAGGGTTTAGATGATAAACCAAACGTGGCCTCATGTTCTAACAATATAGTACATATGTGATCAAAAGGTGAACATAGTGTCGTGCTGGTATATATGGCAATGAACATATTGTATTCTACTCCAAATCCTCGAACAGTCTTCAAGTCTTCATGTATATGTCTTCATCTGACAAAGGAGAACTAATGGCAACCAACTGATCTATAATTACTTTTATCCTATCGAGATAATTAACAACCGAAGAATCACCTCTTTTTAACTCAACAAACTCGACTTTCAACTGATATACCTTTGGGGTGAAGATTTCTTCTTACCAATAGTGTAAAACATCACACAACTCGATTGCGAGAACTTTAGATGAAATATGTAATAAAACTTCATGGGAAATGGTAGCCGAAATGAAGGCAACAACTATTTGATCATTTTTTTGCTAAGCAATAAAATCTGAATTTTTGACCTAAGTTTTCAAGGTTTTCTTTGTACTTTCTCCTTGCACTGAAGATGATTGAGAAACAAACTCCAAAGGTATATGGATCGACTTGTCAAGGTATTCCATTAAATCATAGTTGTACAAGAAAGGAATGCTTTGTTTCTTCTATGTAATGAAATTGAAAGAATGAAGTTTTTCAGTAACAAGGTGGCTAAGAAATGAAGCATTAACGACTATTAGAAAGAAAGAGATATCAAATAAAGAACAAAGAATAAGGAGTAATGAAAATTAAAACCAGGTAACAAACATAAACATGAATCAACCTTCTTCTTTTTTTGACACGAAAATTAAATCAAATAGGGCAGAATATATGTTACCATGAATATCTCTTTTTTCTTCTTCTTTTTTGAAATGATCTCCAAGTACGATAAGAGTTTTCCTTTTGTTTTTTTTTATAGAGGGATAATGAGCTAAAACAAGTAGATCCAAAACAAGCAGATCTGATTAAACAACAATCAAGAATGAAAAAGAAATTCAAAGGTAGAGAAAGTGTCAATATCAGATCAAACATCATTTGGATCCTCCGCAAACAACAGACAGGAGGAAGAAAATCTGAAAACTCAAAGTGACGTCTCACCTCTTTTAGGGTCACGTCTAGCCTTATATAAAATATCAGAGATTATAAGAATACCCTTTAACTAATTGTAAGTTACAAATCATTATGATACAAAAATATATCCTATATCAAATATGATTCAGATCCAGATCCACACTATATTCTTAACACAATATAGGTCCCACATTATATGTTTCACCGTAACAAGTATTCCACCCATATTTACTTGAAGCTTTTGCTACGTGGGAAAGCTTGCTTCGTAAGTAGAAAAAACTTCACTTTATAAAAAGGAAGATAAACTTTGGAAAATTCACTTCTAAAATATGAGAAACTCGATTCCAAATTAAATCTCCCTCACTTCTTATGTTTTTCATATTAAAAAATAAAATAAAAATTTATAACAAGCTTGTATGTTAAGAATGCTACTATAGACCCTTTTTCTTGTAGTGTTGGCATGGTTGGCTTTAGCGGAACTCAGTATTGGATCTCCTGTTTGCAACTTGGTGACTCGGGCGAGTCAAGTTTTTATTTATTTATTAAAAAATAGAAGAAAACCATAAATTATGATTTTATACCAAATTCATAGTTGTATATCATATTCCATGACATAGCTACAATACAACATCACCACTAGAAATATCGTTGCTAGTTCCTGCGATTTGAGCGACAGACCTACAGTCAATTTCAAACGACAATGACCACGAAGAATCAATAATAACTTTAAAAAAATAAAGAAAAACAGAAATTCTCAATAGAAGATAAGGGATCCAATTGCAACAACCACAAAACTCATTGACCAACATCATGAGACCACTCGTTCGCCACAAGTAAAGAAAAAATCAAATTTGATTTCACAAGAAAAAACAACAAATAAAAAAAAAGGATCAATCGATCGAGAGCTGCAAAAACCCTAGGCGCGAGTAGAGAAATAAAGCAAAAGATGAAGATGGGTGGGAGAGATGCGACCTACACAAGTCTTCTTCTTCATCAATTTGTAGATCAAGACGGAGATACCGAGGGTGTGGGAGGCCCCCGCGGCGATGAAAAGATTGCCGTGATCGTAGATGATGAATATGAGAAAAACGAGGGTGGACATCCCTGTGACCAAAGCGAGGAAAGCCTTCACCTTGGGGGTTTGCCTCCTCACCCATCCTATCAAAACGTTAATTGGGTTCTTCGATGCTGTCATGGAAGTACCAATCTGAGATTCGAAAGTCATGATTAATTTTGGAGTCAAGATCCGAGAAAGGGAAAGAGGGCCGGTAGCATCGAGTTACCTCCTTCACGCTTAGAGTCTACCACCAAAAACCCAATCGCCAATGCGGAGGCCGGAAGGGGATGGACCACCAAAAATGGTGGTAGAGGGGCCATGAGATGCAGAGAGGTAGAGATGGAGCGTCTATCGTGAGAGAGGGAAATTGGGAAAAGAAAGGGGGGCGGGGGCGGGGGCGATGGCGATTCTTATTCACTAAACGTAACTCAACCGAGTCACTAGTGACTCGGGACTCGTCCGAAACATTAGTGATTCAGGAATCGTCCGAGTCACTAGTGACTCAGGTCATGAACCGGACGAGTTTTGGTTCTCAACGAGTCACCCTCGTTTTTTGAGCTGGATAGGTTCCGATCCGATTTGACTCGGGAGACAACTCGGAGAGAAATCCAACCATGAGTGTTGGTTTTAAAACAATTTATATTTGTGTTCATGTTATTTTTTTTATATGCTTCTGCTCATGATTTATATTATTTTTTATGTGTTTCCTTTTAATTTTTAAGCTTCCTGCTTCATGCTACCTTTTAACACTGGCTTTTCCGCTTTCACTTTATTCATTGTATTTCATATCTATTTTGTTTCCTGGTAACTATGATCCTATCAACACTGCTGCACCTTTTGGTAATAATGCACATAACATACTCATTCCATTGGAGTGTCAACCGGGCAGATCCAGTTCAGATTTAAGTGGTGAGTACCAATCCGGATCTGTCTTTGAGGTGCTGGTACTGTGTTCATACCCATGTTCTGTTCTATCGTGTACCTGTGTCTTATAAAGATTATATGAACCAAATCTGGCTCATACCTAGTAAAATAATATTTGTTTATCTTTAATATTTTTGAAAAATTATAAGTCTTGATCGATCAAACTCGGGTTTGATATGAAATTTGACAAACCATACCTGGCTCCATATGCTAATCAGACTCTTTGAGTCCAACCCGGTTTCTAATTTAACCCTTTTTTTTTTACAAGCAAATAACCTTATAGGGTTTGGTTGTTATTTTTAGACCCAGATCCAGTTGTCACAAATGTGAGGGCAAAGAGGAAACGGAATCCAGGAATTTTGTTTTTCTTTCTCTCAGCCCCGTTTTTCACCACTGGTGTAAAAAAATAACAGTCAGTTTAAGATTTTACTTTGCACCGACAAAAAAAGGAAACGGAAAGGCCCATCGCTTTCTTCATCATTTTTGGCATGTAGTGTTTTTTGCCTTTCTAAGATCTTTTCACTTCACCCACTTCCCGCTCTACTTAGGGATGGCAGTGGGGTGGGGTGGGGTGGGGTGGGGTGGGGTGGGGCGGGGCGGGGGACAAGGTCTCCACCCCTGCCCCGCCTCAAGATTAGAACCTCCATCCCTGCCTTCATCCCGGTTTTATGTCCTTCATCCCCGGTTCAAACGGGGATGAGGCGGGGTGGGGATGAGGTGGGGAAAAGTGGCAGGGACGGGGCGGGGATCGGGGCCGGGCGGAAAAAAGGGTGTGTCCATCCCTGCCTCCATCCCTGAACGGGGATGGATTTTAACCTTCGTCCCCGCCTCCATCCCCTTCATTCCCGATCCAAACGGGGGAGGCGGGCCGGCGGGCCCCGCTTTCCCCTGGTCCACTGCCATCCCTAGCCCTAGTAATAATATTTTTTTTACCCCACTCAGCGGAGTGGGGATCGGGTGCAATCACATAGCATAAAATTTGTGCATTGGCTTGACACCATGGAGGGTGATCAGGTGCTTAATGCACAGATATTTGTTCAAGGATATTGCACCTGATCTTTTCACCACTCAGCCTGTCATACTTACCTGTCAATGTAATAAATAAAAGTGTAAATAGAATAAGAATAAAAATGTAAATTTAAGCACATTAATTGAAGTCGAATTAATAAAAACTCATGATTTGTTTTAACTGAGTTTAGAAGCTTGTTTTTTATTAACAGGAAAAAAAAAGACAATGACGGAGATGACACTAATTTTTTATCACAATACCTTAATTGATCATGAACTTGAATTTTATTATTTTTTGATAGTTTTGTTCTTTTATTTTTTTCAAAATCATAGTGCCTAATTTTTTAAAGTGTCAATTTATATGGTCCCTGATTTTTTTACGTGGTAACTTACATGCCGCTTGATTCTTTTAATCAACAACTTAAACAAATGGTTTGACAAAGGCATATATGTTTTTATGCGATAAAAAGGGTAAAATCATAAAAAAATCAATTAGTTAGATTTGTTATATTTTCAATAGATATTTGTCGTTTTTTTTTTCTGGAATAAAACATGGAAGGGTGCCAAAAATGAGTATTGTCAAAAGAAAAACAAAAAAAAGATCAGGTGAATTTTTTTGTTATTGAATATTTCTTAGGTACTATTTTAAAATCTTCCCATTTTAACATTTTATCGTCTTTTTTTTTTACCTCGTCTAGGGTTTAAATGGCCAGTAGGTACAGTGCGTCTTGGCTGTCTTTGCTTTGTTTTCTCATGGAACCATTTTCCTAATTTTTCCCCTATTTTTCTGTCCTTCTCTCTTTGTCTCTCCGTTTTTTCCCCGCCTCCCCCCTTTTTCTTCCCAAATTGGATCTGTATCTCATTTCTCCCAAGTTCCGACTGGAAAAAAACCCAGTTTCCCTGTTCATAATTCGTGTTTGTTTCTGCTCGATTGATGGGATTTCTAGGGGTTTTGAACTTTTGAGTCAACCACCACTCTCCCTTGTGTCTTTTTCCCGCGCCTCCCTCTTCCCCACGTTTTCTGGCTGACAAGTCTGTCGCTCTGCCGATGTGCAATTATTAGCGTCGACGGATTCTGTACCGTTGGATCTGCAAGAATTTCTGGTACTCATTTGTGTTTTTCGATTGTCTCTATCAGATTCCAATAATTGGTCTCGGAATTGAACTTCGCTCGTTTATCCCTTGGATTTCTTCGTGAGTAGGTCGCTTTTCTCCTGTATTTCGCTCGTCTAACAGAACGAACAAGCGGGGAGGTTCGAAATCTTCGGTTTCAATCAGAATTTCTGTGTCGAATTTCATGAAAAGGGCCTAGATGACAACAGATTGTGGAGCAAGTTCGGTTTCCGAAGCGGTGGATGGCTCCGTGTGGAGCAGCGAGCAGAATAAGGCCTTCGAGAATGCGCTTGCGATCCACCCGGAAGATTCGAGCGACCGGTGGGAGCGAATTGCAGCATCGGTGGCCGGAAAGACCATGGCGGAGGTGAAGAAACATTATGACATACTTGTTGAGGACATCGATGGGATTGAATCCGGGCGGGTGCCGCTTCCTAGCTATGCGTCGTCCTCTTCTTCGGACCCATTTGGCGATGCCTCCCCGGAGAATGGAGGAGGAAGGAAAAGCGCCCATTTCGGGAATTTACAGAATTCGGAGTCCGGCGTCATTGGGAAGGAGGGGCCTCGGTCGGATCAGGAACGACGCAAGGGGATAGCCTGGACAGAGGAGGAGCACAGGTATTCTTCTACCGATTTCAATTCTTTCATTGCATACTCGATATCCATGTTGATATTCCTCTGATAAATCTCTTGACTCCTTGGTTCTGATTGGTGTTTTTCTATTAATCTATTTGTTAGTGGATGCCTGCAACTAGTCTAATTTATGGCTAAGTTATCACTACTGAAATTCCAAAGGATTATTTTTCTTCTTTTCCTATTGGTTCAATAGAATAGTAGTTCTATGTACGTTCTGGTTGCCGTTGACCGAGTTCATGTTTGTTGGTGAGTTGGTGTTCCGGTGATTCCAAGTGTCAGATGATTAATTGTAACTGTAAAATATTGTTCTACTCGAGTCTGAACTCTTGCATTTTTTTAGTTAAGAACATTGGATATTGGTTGTTTTGTAATTTCTGTATCATAGTCATGAACAATATTTGCTTTAAGACTTCCTTCATACTCCTATCATTTCTGGCTTCTTTTGATGATTCTGAATCTAGCACATGCAAATCTGATCTTCTCTCTGGAGGAGGGTCTGTTTTTTTGCCAGCATAAACCATTTTTACAGGAATGGAGTAGGATATAGAGAGAGTTGCTTCTCCCTAGCTGGCTGTCTTGGTTGCCTCCAGTTCCAGTTATGATAGTTGAACAAAAAATAGTTATGCTAAGATTGGAGGCAACAGGAGAACAATGAGCTTCTGTTATTGAAGTTCATCTACTAGCAGAACATCTCCATAAAGAGATGCCACTTGAGATTCACTTCGAATATGATGATGATAGCTCACCATAATTGGTAAGGGAGACACAATGTTGTGAAAAGCGTTGAGGCGTAGCAAGGCACTCCACCAAAAACCAAAGCGAGGCATAAGCCTCAAGGCGTTAGGAGTAAAGCGTAAGCCTCAAAAATTTTATTTTTTTTTAACTTAAAAAACTTCAAAAAATATCTAAAAATACAAATAAATAGAAGAAATGCTTTATTGATGAAGCAACAACCAATAAGAAATAAAAAATCTCAAATAAATATCAAAAGATGTGAGATTAACATGTAAAAGTAATATTAATGCAATAACTTGATCTATGTCAGTATCTAAGAAATAAAATATGAGATAAGTAATAAAATCTCTAACAATAAAATTTCTTAACATCATGTCAACATCATAAAATGCATATAAGGAGTAACAATTTAACAACCAAATGTTAATATATTTCTCCAAAACTCTCTAAATTGAGGGTGTTTCAACATTCACAAGTACAAATAAAGGACCAAAAAATTATAGAAATGCTCATAGTCTTATGATATGAATTAGGGCCTAGGCTCTTCTTGTGTCTCGTCATCATCAATATCTAAGCCTTCAATGTCATTATTTGAGGAATCCATATCAGGTTTTGCTTCATCCTCATTCTTTGTCTCTTCATCATCTGCATTTTTTTCCTCCACATTCTCAATCACTTCTTTTTCTTTTCTTTTTTCCTAAAAAAACTCATATATTAGATACTTATTGTATATAATTAAAAATATATATTTATATTCGTAGCAAGGTAAAAAGAATATAGTTTTACCTAGAGCTCTTGATGACATGTCTTGCCTAGAACCGGTTTGTGAACCATGATGTGAAGTGGCTTCTTCAATAGGCACATGCTCAATGGCATTTATGTTGAAGTTCGGGGCCAACCATAAATCTTCTAACCAATTAGGATTGCTATGCAATACTGGATCTTTCTTCTCCACGATCCACTAATTATCTGAATCTATATGATCTAGATATATAGGGTCTTTGGTAGCCTTCCTCCTCATATTTCTCTCCCTTAACTTCATATTGTACATGACAAAAACTAGTGCATTCATCTTCTCTTGTTCAAGTCTATTTCTCCATTTTGAATGCACCTATAATTCTAAATCATTGATAATTAATTATAAAATAATTGAACCTATAGAAATATATTAAAAATTAAAATACAAAGTAACATACCAATGAGAAGGTACTACAATTTCTCTCATACCCTGATGCACTACATGTCAAACTCAGAATTCAAATTGCAAAATTCATTAATTCAAAAATTTTGTGCCCAAATGAACTCCACCAATCGGCTGCATTAAAATAAAACAATAAAAAAATGATTAAAATATTAATAATATCACAATTAATAAAAAGTAGCATAATTGCAAACTTACAAAGACTTTTTAGTTTTCTTGTTGTAACAATTGCCTCTCTACCAAACTACTCATTTGCATTTTTAAATGCATTGATTTGTGTTGTAATTTTCAACTGAACATTTGCATCGGAAACCAAATTTTTAAGCACAATCATAAAAACCATTAATAACTTTTCTATCTAGGTTGAAGTTGTCAGCATAATAAAATTGAGAATTTAAATAATAAGCAGCTGCATGCAAAGACTTGTGGAGTTGCAAGTCCCATCTACTATCAATAATATCCCAAATAAGTTTATATTTTCTTTTAACTTTATCAAGATTCGACACAATTTTCTCTTTTGCTCTATTCATTGCCTTGTATAAAAATCTTATGGGAGACTCATCTGCATCCACTAAATGTAACACTTTCACGAGAGGCAGTGTAACTTTAATTGCATATGATATGACAATCCAAAACTTATGATCATTAAGAACAATATGAGCAATGTTCTTAGCTTCGAGTTTTTTGTAGTAATTAGATGATCTAAAATCTTAAGATAAGAATATTGACTTCAACTTTGTCTTGTAACATCTGATACTATAAAGTGTGAGATATGATGTGACAAAATGAGTTATTGTTGGACGTAGTTCTCTCTTTTGTATGAACTTTTTCATCAAAGTTAATATCCATGCATGACTATAGATATATCTTGTAATTTTCTTTGCCTTTTTTATTGTATTTTTAAAAATTAATATTTTTTCAATATCTTATAACATCAAATCCAATCAATGCACCACACATGGTGTCTAAAAAAATATTTTACCTGTTGTTAACTTATTCTCACCTGCCACATAATTTGGTGCATTATCTATAATAAATTGCACCACATTCTCTTCACGAACTTCATTAATAACTTCTTTAAACAACTTACATAAATTTCAACAGTTTATTCATCTCAATTATGTCAACAAACTTTAAAATATTGTCCCTGACGAGCTCTTCACAAGAAAATTAATTAAATTTCTTCTCTTTTCATTTGTCCAACCGTGTGCCATAATGCTTTAACCAACTTTGGGTCATTCTTTCTTGAACTATTTTAATATTTCCTCGTCCTTCAAAATCTACGTCCTGATTTCGTGGTAAAATGATGGCTTGAACCCATAATTTGTAACAACTTCTAGCATTGGACCAAAATATGAGTTGTTGCAAAGATTAAATTGGCATAAAAAAATCTCTCAATTACACGACATACAAATTTTTTCTCATCCCTTTTGAATGCATTATTAATTGTAGTATGTCGTGCTTCTTTGTTTATAAATTGGTTCATGGGATCAGTTGTGCTTGTTTTTGCCATATTGCTTGATCCACTGACATGCACATTATCAATCACTAATGATGCTGAACCAAAATAAACACTCCTCCCCACTTCTAACTTGATTTGTTCCTCTTGTTTTTTTTTTCTTATAATATCTTAGATGATTCTGAAAAAACCTTTTCACTTCATATGGAACATCTTGACATGCACTTACACTATATCTTGTTCCAGCTAAATAATGTTTCAACCTTGAAATGCCACCTGCAGTATCAGGTATTGCAAATTACATGTCCTACAAGTTTGGGATCTTTAGTGAGATTTGAAACTTTACTTCCATGATCCCATCCTACGTATTTTCCCATTGTTCAACCGCAAAAATTCATACATGACTATAAAAACTCACAGTTGTACAAACAAAGAATCAATTATAATTTACATATAAAGCATAAATAAAGAGTTATGAAAACAAGAAATAAGTTACAATTGCATAAAAAACACAAATATAGAAGTAGATAACAAAAATAAATTAAAATTAAAAAAAATTGAGCCAATGCTTTATATAATGATTATAATCCAATGAAGCGAAATTCATAATCAATGAGAATCACCATATATTACACAAACAAGTGATCATATCAGATTTGTATAATACTTTGAACTTGAAAATACCATAAGCATGTAACATGACATTGCATTTAAAATTTTAGCTGATATAAAAGAAACATGATAAAATTCACGCTCAATACTAAACATAACCCATAACCTAAACCATGCCAGAGAAAGATTGAAGAGAATATGAACATCTTTTTTGTATATTTTAAGTATTTGTTTTCAGTTTTTATTTCTGATGGTTGTATATTCTACTATTTTATATTGTTATTCCGATGGTTGTATTATTATTATTATTATTTTCTCTTAGGCAGTTGAAAATCTCAACCTCCAGTAAAAGTAAAATCTGCAGTTTTATGATAAAGGATTAAAGACAGGAATTCACGTGCATCTGTTGAAAGGGGATTAACTTACATTAGTTCATAATTCCATTTAGAAGATGGGTTTCTCATACTGGAAAAAACATATGAAAGTGCTGCATGTTGCTATTATTCATGATTGATCTAAAAAAATGCATTTCTTTTCTAAACAAAAGAGAGTTCAGAATCATTATTGGTGGTAGAAATAAAAAAAAGGCTAACGTTAAAAACAAATAGTGACTAACATAGAAACATAATCCAAAAAAAAAAAAAAAAGAAACATACCTACTGGCAGAGAGAGAGAGGGAGAGAACAGTCTCTTCTTCTTACTCTTTATGTTGGCACTTGGCAGAAATAAAAAAACCAGTGGCTAATATTAAAAAAAATACAAAAAAAAAGAACAAAAATAGAGACTACCTATCGGCAGAGAGAGAGGGAGAGGGCGAAAACAACCTTCATCTTCTTCTTCTTGGCAGAAGAGGGAGAGGGAGAGAGGAGAGAGAGGGGGAGAGCGAGATATAGTGGGAGATGTAATTAAACAAGGTACAATGAAACAATAGTGAAACAAACACAATGCCAACAAAGGACTTTAATCAGCTCACTTAAGGTTGGTCACTAATGGACCAAATACAATCTCAAAAGAGATAAAAATATCAAACAACACAAGAGGCATACAAGCTATGTCACATGGGTGCGGGTGCGGGTGCGGGTGCGGGTGCGGGTGCGGGTGCGACACGGGTGCGGCGCAATTTCAAAAATTTTGGACACGGGGACTCGGCTATATATATATTAAAAAAAAAATAAAATATATATATATAAGACTCGGTCAAAGTTGTACCCATTAGGGGACAGGTGATGAGTTGTGAAGGCATTCTGTACACTTTCTTCATACAGGAATAATTCACTTTTGGGCACTTTCTTCATACACGGTAATAATTCACTTTCTTCATACAGGAAAAAACCACAAAAACTTGAGTTGTGCCCATTCTGTACTTAAAACTTGAAAGTGTACAGGTTTTTTAGTTGTGATGGGTTTTTTTCCTTACAGTTGTAGCCCAGAAAATTTAAAAAAAAAAATTCAAAAAAAAAATTTCCAAAAAATTGACCAAAATGACCCTGGGTGCGTTGACCGCACCCAGGGTCGGGTTGACCGAGTCCGAGCCGCACCCGTGTCCGCACCCGTGTCGGTGCGTGTCGACGCGGGTGCGGCGACCTTGGAGCCGAGTCCGTGTGACATAGCATACAAGCTTATAAGATGGGAAAAACTTTAGAGAAAATTCTTAAATGCTTCTAAGACCATTGTAGAATAACAAGGGAGTGAGGCTCTATTTATAGAGCCTCACTCCAGCACATGGGAGGCAGTCCGGCTCTTTGGACTGCCTTCCAAAGTCATTATTATGACTGTTGGGTGGCAGTCTCGTTGGACTGACTCCCAACGGTCATATTTTGACTGTTGTGCCCAACGGTCATAAATATGACTATTGTGCCTAACCGTCATAATATGGCTGTTGGGCAGTATATTTATTACAATGCTAAATTATATTTTAGTCCCTAGTGAACTATACTATATAATAAAAGACAAAAATACCCTTATCGGGTATTTGAATACAATTTTATTTTTAACGCTCAAACTTATGGGGAAATCACCGAAAGTTTGCTAAGAAGATACAAAAAATTGAGGCAGTGGAAGAGCTTTGGTGAAGAAGTCTACAATCTGAAATTCGGACTGGACATAGGGCAATGTAATAGTCCTCTTCAAATATTCTTCGCGAACATAGTGACAATTCATCTCAATGTGTTTTGTTCGCTCATGAAATGTGTGATTGCTGGCTATATAGATAGCACTTTTATTATCACATCATAGCTTTGAAGGTTCTGACACATCAGCACCTATATCGGAAAGTAGTACTCTAGTCCACACAACTTCAGTGGTTGTGGTAGCCATTGCCCTGTACTCAGCTTCCGTAGAGGATAAAGACACTTTCTGTTATTTTTTGCATTGGCAAGAAATGAGAGAATCACTTAAAAACACACAAAAGCCAGTAGTTGAGTGACGGTTATTGGGATCTCCTCCCCAGTCAAAATCAGTGTAAGAAATAAGACTTAAGGATGAGGAAGAGGATAAGAATAGTCCTTTAGATATAGTTTTTTTGATGTATCAAACTATTCTTAATACTGCACTCATGTAGACGGTTGTGGGCGCATGTTGAAATTGACTTGCAGAATATACGACATGCGCAATATTTGCCCTTGTAATGGACAGGTACATCAATGATCCAATAAGTTGTGGATAAGGGGTTGGATCATCTAATAATACTCCATCTTCAGCTCACATTTTCGCATTTATTACTTCAGGAGTATCAAAATGTTTTGTGTCAGTGATTCTTGAACGCTCAACAATATCAGCTGCAAACTTGATTTGAGATAAAATATATCATCTTGGTGAGTAGGCTACTTCAATTCCTAAAAAGTATCTTAAAAAATCAAGATCAGTCATATCAAAGGATTTTTTAAGCAAAATTTTAATATCTTCAATTTCATTTTGATCATTCTCTGTGATGATCATATCATCAACATACAAAAGAAGAATGATCAATAAGGTACCTGTAGATCTCACAAAAAGAGCAGTGTCAGTGTAACAAGATTTAAATCCAAGTTTTAATATCGTACCACTGAACCGATCATACCATGCTTTAGGGGCTTGTTTAAGCCAGTATAAGGCTTTTTGAAGATGAAGGACCATGCCTTTTTCAATAGAGAGACCAGGGGGAGGATCCATGTATACTTCTTCATTTAAGTTTTCATTCAAGAATGCATTTTTAACATCTAACCGATATATCAGCAATTTTTGAATGGATGTTATAGCAACTAGAGTTCTAACTGTAGTCATACGAGCTACTGGGGCAAAGGTCTCTTCATAATCTATACCATATTCTTGAGAATATCTTTTTGCAACAAGTCATGCTTTGTATCTCTCAAGAGACCCGTCACTTTTTGTTTTAATTTTAAACACCCATCTACACCCTATTGTCTTATTTCCGATAGGAAGAGGTTGAATTAAGTGTGAGCCTTGTGTAAAACATCTAATTCAATTTTCATGGCTTCAACCCATTCGTTTATATTTTTTGTCTCGTTATAGTTTGATGGTTCATGATAGGAATGAATGGTTAGAAGACATGCCCTGTAGTTTGGTAAGAAGGATTCGTATGAGACAAACCTACTTGGAGGCCTATGTGTTCGTTCTGACCTTCTAACACTAGTTTATTCAGTATTTGTTAGTTGATTATATCTGTCAAGGGCACATGGATGCTCCCCAATATTTTGTCTAGAGTATTGAAGAAGATCTTGAGATGGTTCGCTACTTTAGTCATTAATAGACTCAAAGGTTTCAATATCATTACTAATACCTTTATTGGATAACAAATCAAATAAGAAAGCATACTCAGATTCTTCCTTAGGAACTTCAAAATCAAATCCATTGTCATTTTCCAGAAAGGTAACATTTCTAGAAACATAGAGTTTATCATTTGTTATATCATAACATTAATATCTTTTTTTATTATCAGCATAACAAAGAAATACACATTTTATGGCTTTAGGATAGAGTTTGTTATATTTTTCAAGAAGCACGAAGCATTTATAGCCAAATACCCTTAGCCTTTTTAAATCAGGAGAAATTTTAAAGAGTTTTTTAACAGAAGACTTGTTTTCCAAAGTTTGAGAAGGCATTCTATTTATTAGATAGACTGCGGTTAGGGCAACTTCAGCCCAAAATTGCTTTAGAATTTCTTTTGAAATAAGTAGAGTTTTAGTAGTTTCAATGATGTGACGATGTTTTCTTTCAAAAATCTCATTTTGTTGAGGTGTCCTAGGGCATTATTTTTGATGCACAATTCCTTGATTTTTTAGATATAATTGAAATTCATTTGAAAGAAACTCTCCCCAAGAGTCGGAGCAGAAGACTTTAATGTTTGTTTTAAATTGATTTTTAACTAGATTATGAAAGTTTTTAAAACATGAAAAAACTTCGAATTTGAGTTTTAGAAAGTAAATCTAAGTATGTCTACTAAAATCATCTATAAATGTAACATAGTACGAATAACCACCTTTTGACATAATAGGAGCGGGACCCCACACATCCGAATACACTAATTCAAAAATTTTATGTGTCACAGAGGTTCTAGACCCAAAAGGTATCATTTGCATTTTTCCAAGTATACAATCTTCACATACAAAATGCAGTTTTTACAAAAAATTTCCAAAAATGAAAAAAGAGATAATTTAGTTATACTTGGGTGTCCTAATCTTTTATGACAAAGATCTATATTAATGTCTTTGACATGATTACAAAACTAGTATTTTGGTAAACACAGGAAATCCATGTAGTAAAGGTCTCCTCATCTATGGCCTTGTCCAATCAGCTTCCCTGACTGGAGATCCTGCACCTAACACGCCTTAGATGAGAAGAATATTTTACAACCATAGTCAACAATTTGAGAGACCGAAAAAAGATTTAAATCCAGTTTGAGAATGACTATCACTTTTGGAACAAAGAATTTGTTTGAAATATCATCAAGGTTTCCTAAGCTTTTGACTTTTAAAGAGGTACCATCGGCAGTTGACACACATGAGAAATATGATTTAGTGCAATCTAGATAATAGAGACTCATTATGAGTCATGTGGAAAGAAGCACCCGAGTCTAGAATCCAAGAGGTATTACCTGGAGGAGACGATGAAGAGATGTCGGACCCGGATGTAGAAGGTGTAGCCTTGAGAAGTTGTGAGACAGCTTCTGCTATTTGAGCAAGATTTAATTCATTGAAGTTGCCCCTTTTTCTTGATTCTTGAGGTTCTTCACTTAAGGCGGCCACCTTTTTAAATTTGGGACATTCCGGTTTTATATGTCCGGGTTCCTTACAATGATGACAAATAATTTTTCCTGCCAAGCCTTTTTTCCTGTAGATAATCAAAAAGGATATCGATGTTATGATAAAACAAATGATAAACTCTATGTTTCTAGAAATGTTACCTTTCTAGAAAATGACAGTGGATTTGATTTTGAAGTTTCTAAGGAAGAATCCGAGTATGCTTTCTTATTTGATTTGTTACCCAATAAAGGTATTAATAATGATATTAAAACCTTCGAGTCTATTAATGACTCAAGTAGTGAACCATCTCAAGATCTTCTTCAATACTCTAGACGAAATACTAGGGAGCATCCATGTGCCCTTGACAGATATAATCAATTAACAAATACTGAAGAAACTAGGGTTAGAAGGTCAGAACGAACACATAGGACTCCAAGTAGGTTTGTCTCATATGAATCCTTCTTACCAAACTACAGGGCATGTCTTCTAGCTATTCATTCCTATCATGAACCATCCAACTATAACGAGGCCAAAAATATAAACGAATGGGTTGAAACCATGAAAATTGAATTAGATGCATTACACAAGACTCACACTTAGACAATTCAACCTCTTCTTATCGGAAAAAAGACAATAGGGTGTAGATGAGTGTTTAAAATTAAAACAAAAAGTGACGGGTCTCTTGAGAGATATAAAGCAAGATTTGTTGCAAAAGGATATTCTTAAGAATATGGTATAGATTATGAAGAAACATTTGCCCCAATAGCTCGTATGACTACAATTAGAACTCTAGTTGCTATAGCATCCATTCGAAAATGACCGATATACCAGTTAGATGTTAAAAATGCATTCTTGAACGAAAACTTAAATGAAGAAGTATATATGGATCATCCCCCTGGTCTGTCTATTGAAAAAGACATGGTTTTTCGTCTTCAAAAAGCCCTATACGGGCTTAAACAAGCCCATAAAGCATGGTATGATCGGTTCAGTGGTACGATATTAAAACTTGGATTTAAATCTTATTACACTGACACTGCTTTTTTTGTGAGATCTACAAGTACCTTATTGACCATTCTTCTTTTATATGTTGATGATATGATCATCATAGGGAATGATCAAAAGGAAATTAAAGATATTAAAATTTTACTTAAAAAGTCTTTTGATATGACTGATCTTGGTTTTTTGAGATACTTTTTAGGAATTAAAGTAGCCTACTCACCAAGAGGATATATTTTATCTCAAATCAAGTTTGCAGCTGATATTGTTGAGCGTTCAGGAATCACAGACACAAAATATGCTAATACTCTTGAAGTAATAAATGCAAAAATACGAGCTGAAGATGGAGTATTATTAGCTGATCCAACCCCTTATCGACAACTTATTGGATCATTGATGTACTTGTCCATTACAAGGCCAGATATTGCGCATGTTGTACATTTTGCAAGTCAATTTCAACATGCGCTCACAACCGTCCACATGAGTGCAGTATTAAGAATAGTTCGATATATCAAGAAAACTATATCTTAAGGACTATTCTTATCCTCTTGCTTATCTTTAAGTCTTATTTTTTACACTGATTCTGACTGGGGAGGAAATCCCAATAACTCACTCAACTACTGGCTTTTGTGTGTTTTTAGGTGATTCTCTCATTTCTTGGCGATGCAAAAAACAACAGAAAGTGTCTTTATCCTCTACGGAAGCCGAGTACAGGGCAATGGCTACCACAACCACTGAAGTTGTGTGGATGAGAGCACTACTTTCTGATATGGGTGTTGATGTCTCAAAACCTTCAAAGCTATGTTGTGATAATAAAAGTGTCATATATATAGCCAACAATCACACATTTCACGAACGAACAAAACACATTGAGATGGATTGTCACTATGTTCGCGAAAAATATTTGAAGGGGACCATTACGTTGCCATATGTCCAGTCCGAATTTCAGATTGCAGACTTCTTCACCAAAACTCTTCCACTACCTCAATTTTTGTATCTTCTTAGCAAACTTTCAATGATTTCCCCATAAGTTTGAGGAGGAGTGTTAAAAATAAAATTGTATTCAAATACTCGATAAGGGTATTTTTGTCTTTTATCATATAGTACAGTCCACTAAGGACTGAAATGTAATTTAGCATTGTAATAAATAAACTGCCATACAGTTCAAGCACAACAGTCATATCTATGACTGTTGGGCAGCAGTCCAACTAGACATTGGACTGCCACCCACCACTCATAATAATGATTGTTGGGAGGGAGTCCAAAGAGCTGGACTGCCTCCCATGTAATAGAGTCTTACTCCCTTGTTATTCTTCAATGCTTTAAGAAGCATTTGAGGGTTTTCTCTAGAGTTTTTTTCCCCATCTTATAGGCTTGTATGTCTCTTGTGGTGTTTTGGTATTTTTATCTCTCTTGAGATTGTATTTGGTCCATTAGTGACCAAGTGAGTTTATTAAAGCCCTTTGTTGGCATTGTGTTTCTTTCACTATTGTTCCATTGTACCTTGTTTCATTACACATTGTTGGTAACATATTTGGCTTTGAGCATATTTTATAGCCAGTTAATGCTTTGAGCGCACTTTTATGGTCATATGTGCCATGATAGCTAATGGAGCTTTCAGTTTGAAGTTTTTTTTTTGGTTTGCCTCTTTGTTCTTTTGCTGGCTGTACTGCACTGCATCTGGAAAAAGTACTACCATCTATGCTATGCCTTATGTGTTTTGGAAACCCTATGAGTTACATTGTCTGACGATTTTGCATCCTTTTCCAACATTCTGCATCTCCAGGCAAAGAAAATTAGTCTAGTAATCAACTGAGTCATCATTATGTCCTTTTGGGGATGGGGGAAATCAACTTGTTGGGGAAACCTTGAGGAGATGTCTGATGGTGAATCTTTCTGATTCGAATCTCTCCTGCAGAATTTTGTCATCAATCCCATTTGCATTTTCGGTCCAGCTAAGCTATGAATCAGTATCCATATCCAAAGTCTTGCTGAAGCTAAATCCCTTTTCCTTTCCAAATCACAAGCCTGATCTTATCTCAGAGTAGGTAGTAGGCCTATGCTCAGATCCTCCACATGCTTGTTTTTTCTGAGCTAGTTTTCCGTATCTATGTATATGCTGGCTTGTTGAGCACATATTTGCCTTTACGATACCTATATTAAATATTCTTCTCTTTTTTAGTTTTCAACAACATTTTGTCAAGATAACCAAGAATACAAATTCATTTAAGCACATAAATTCACATCTTCCTCTATGGAGCATTACAGAGGTTCTCTTGCTCTTTGTTAACTAAATTCCAGAGCTCATGGAAAAATATTTTTAAAATTTGCTATTTTATGTCCTACATTAGGAATTGTTTTGCGCCTTATCTTGGAATTCCTTCAGAATGCTGTTAGTGTTGTGAATGTGCTTTGTTGTTGCACTGTCTTTTTTTTAACTGATTTTGAGCACATCCACACATTCTTGTTTTATTATTTAAAGGTTGTAAATGACTGCTGAGCTTTACTTGGCTAATAGCGAAGCTATTGCCTGTTCGGGCATAGATAGGGTTCAGGTTTGATTCTGACTAGGCTTTACATGCTGGATTGGAGTACCTTTTCAGGCCTGTTTGTTTTGAGATGAACTCGGGACAGTGTTGTTAGACTATTTTCATGTTTTTGATAAAAAAAAGTTATCGTGCCGAGTTCACATCAAGTTGTTTGGTACTTGATGAACCATACTTAAGGGTTCCGGTTCACATTAGGTTGTTTGGCACTTCATGATACTCTGAATACTTTGGCAGTTCGTATTTATCTTTCATCATATTTTTCACTTATACTGTTTTGATTAAATTATGATTCCTTTCATGCTGGAAAAAAGTGATGTCTTGTGAATTGCGTGAAACTTATACTGTCCGATACTCTGAATACTTTGAGAAGTGTACTTGGACTATGTTGAAACTATTGCTCTTTAGACGCGCGCGTGCGCGCGCGCGTGTGTGTGTGTGTGTGTTACCCATTGAATGTCCTTTTTTTAATGAAAATGTTG
Organism: Nuphar pumila; assembly: GCF_984573655.1. Taxonomy (NCBI): domain Eukaryota; kingdom Viridiplantae; phylum Streptophyta; class Magnoliopsida; order Nymphaeales; family Nymphaeaceae; genus Nuphar; species Nuphar pumila. The sequence continues at coordinate 25,306,502 of NC_143251.1, forward strand.
TCAAAAGATCCAGTTATTAGCTAACTGAAACTCATAAACGAGAGAGTTGAGACTTTCTTTTCCCCAAATGTTTGTTTTCCCAAATCTTCTATCTACTGGGATGCTTCTTTTTTCCTGGGATTTCTTTAACACCCCATCACAGAAATGTAAGGGCTCTTCTTTCAACAAATTAACCTAGGTCCAGTGTTTAAGGTCTGTTCTCAATGTCAGCTAAATCCTGTCTTGATTTTTTTTCTTAATTGTACTATTTGTCGGTATTTCTCTGTTTTGCCCCCAGAATTTACTAATATCTCATTGCGGCATACTTTTAGTTCCAAAATTTATTCATACGTGAGCCTGCATTTTGGCAACAATGTTTTTTCCCATTTGTTTTCATCTGTTTTTGCTCGTATTCGACATTTGGACAATGTCCCTCTTTGTTTTCTTCTGTCTTGGTTCATATTCATCATTTGGACAACCCATCTTCAATGTTCTTTAGTTTGTTAGCCTATCAATGTCAAGGGGAAATGTGCTTGTGATGTTTGATGCTTGTGTAGACGTGATAAATGTGATCTATTTGCCTTGAAAGACCTTCAACCATATACATTTTCAGCAAGTGATGAAGATATATTAATAAGTCATAGCAATTCTGAAGTCTTAGCTTCAATTTTGGACCTTAAAAAATAACAATTCCGAAATCTAGGTTTTGGACCTGAGTCTTGTAAGGTTGTCTTTATCAAGTCATGAACATCTCCTTATGCAAGGAGGAATTTGAAATCTTGACAAATGAAGACACAAACTAGTAAATAACTATGATTCTCAAGTCGCTAAATGAGAAAATGTCCAAGAAACTCACTATTAAAGTATGTTAGCTCACCATTCTGCCGGATCTAGGTTTTAATTGTGGTTATAAACCTGCCACTGCTCAATAATTATTCTTGATCTGTTTCTCCAAAGAAATTTATTTTTTCCCTTCCTAGGGTGCGGATCTCATTCTCTGTGCACATGTTGGATTGGTCGGAACAGGTTGTTTTTGCTTGGTTTGGAGAAGTATGGAAAAGGCGACTGGCGCAGCATCTCAAGGAACTTTGTGATCTCGAGGACACCTACGCAGGTGGCTAGTCATGCTCAGAAATACTTCATTCGCCTCAACTCAATTAACAAAGAAAGAAGACGGTCAAGCATTCATGATATCACCAGTGTTGGTAACGGAGACATGCCGTCCGCTCAGGATCCTATTGCAGGTCAAGCGAATGGAGCTGCCGGAACAACTGGAAAACCTGCCAAGCCTGCCACTCACCCACCAAGTGCTTCAGGTGTTGGTGTATATGGGACTCCTATAGGCCAGCCCATTGGTGGACCGCTTGTCTCTGCCATAGGAACACCGGTAAGTCTACCTTCTCCTGGACATATGGCATATGGAGTGCGCGTGCCAGTCCCTGGTGCCATAGTTCCAGGTGCCCCCATGAACCTCACCCCAATGGCATACCCAATGCCTCAGACTTTGGCTCATAGATGATTGCAACTCTCCCACCCAAATGTGTAAAGGAAAGATAGAATAGAATAGGGGTGGCAGTGTAGTTCTTGGTGCTATTTGTCATAATTCCTTTGGAGACCAATAATACAATGGACCGCTGTTGAGCTATTTTTGCATTCATATTATGTGGGAATAAGCCGTAAAAAATGAACTGGGTGGCGTAAATGGCAGTCATGCGCTGATTTCTTCTCACCTTAACTCCCATTTCATTCCTTGCTTTTTAGCAGTTCTATTATCTTTTTCTATGTTATCGGTTTTGAATGAAATATCAATTTTGCCCACAAGGGCTCCACTCATCTGTTACGGACTTGTGAATGTGAAATGTTTTTTCCTTGGATTATCCAAAAAAAATGAAAATATCAATTTCTACTTCAGGCAGATGTGTGTGCACACACAAACACGTGCACCTCTTTTGGTCTATTTATCTTTTGAATTCATACAAGGTGTTCAGCTCGGCTCGATAGTGCTAATGCTTGTATAGATAAAATACTTATTTTGTATAATATATAAAAAGAAGAATGCATGAAATATATATTAAAAAAGGATGAATGAAAAATATATACATAAAATATGGACTAAGTTTAATTTATAAAAAGTTAAATATATTTTCAAGTATAATATATAAAAATTATATATATTATGTATAAATAACATGAAATGTTTTTACACGAGCCAGCTTGTGTTTGGCTCGTCTCATTTAGGGACGAGCCAGCTCATGTTCAGCTCGTATTATTCAGGGACAAGCCGAGCTTGGCTCGGCTAAACACAAACATGAGCTCAGTCAACTAGTAAACGAGCCTAGACCGAACATGCCCTGTTCGGCTAGTTTACCAGCCCTACATGCAAAGGATGAAAAACCCATGTCACCGAGCAGTTTCCCGCCAAGGAAAGAGATAGTATGTGGCAGGCTAAAAAAATTTGTTCATGACACAGACAAATCAAGAGGCGAGTCCCATCATAAGGAGAGCTTTCTAGACTCTAGGTCAGTCTGGAAATCCTCTGGTTCATTACCAACTAACTTTTAACTTAAACCTATTGAGCCAAACAACCAATACCCTAAAAACCAACTAATCCTGACCCACCTTTGGCCTTTCAAACCCCTTGTCCTTTTAAATCTCTGAACCTTGGCGACCTAAACAACTCATACCTGGTTGCCATCAACCAAGACCTTCCTCCTGGTTTTTCCCCGAACAGCCCCAACCCATACCCAATCAAGCCCATAACGACTTTGACCCATGGACAAACTTGAAATCCTACCCGCGGGGATTTGACATCCCCAAGCCTGAACCTTTGATCAAATCATAGTTTTACCAAACATAGAAATGGTCGTCCATGTCAAGATATCCTTAGGGACCCGAAGCAGGTTATATGTTCCCCCCCCGAACAGGGCAGTTAGCTACATCTCATGATTGGGGGTCCCAAAGAGCACCACGTATGTAAGCATGTGCGTCTCGTATCCCCATGTTTGTCAGCATTAATTAGCGTTGGAGTTTGATGCGATTGCAAAGACTTAAGTACCCTCTCTTCCATTGGTGCAAAAAAAATGACGGTTCTTGAAAAGGAGTGGTTGTAAAGACTTAAGTGCCCCGAAGATGATTATTTAAGACCCAGTCTCTGCACTGCAGGATTATCCGAGAAAGAAATCTCTCCTGGAGGAGGCCATGAACATCAACCCTCTTACTCTCTCTCTCTCTCCCTTCTATTTCTGCTTCTGTGCACATCCATTAGAAGATCATACATTGCTCCATCAAGCACCGACTGACCTGCACATTTACTGTTGTGGAGCCTGATTCAGAGTTTTTACCCTTACAGGAGGAGGGTCTGGGGGCTCCTCTCAGTGTGGGTAGCATCATTCAACTTGAAGAGTTATGGAGTCTGATTCAGAGCTTTTACCCTTACAGAAGGAGGGTCTGAGGGCTCCTCCCAGCGTGTTCATGGCCTTTTGCCCTTACAGGAGGGGGGTCTGGGGGCTCATCAACCCTCTCTCGCTCTCTCTCCCTTCTATTTATGCTTCTATGCACATCCATCACAAGATCCTATATTGCTCCATCAAGCACCGACTGACCTGCACATTGACTGTTGTGGGTCCTTACTGATGAGCTGCCTCTAAATTTATTCGACTCTGGGTCCTTACTGCACTTGAAGTTGAGTCGTATTTTTTATTATTCGATGGGTGGTGAGGTCCTCCTCTACTCTCTCAAGACTCTTAGCTTGGGCAATCTTTCTTTTGATGATTGTGGTTGTAATGTATCGTTGAAGTTAAAATGGAGAATGAAATGACAATAGAAATCACTGAAAATTTACAGAAATAAATGCCCTCCTTCTAAAAAACTGAATCGTTGGTTCCTCTTCCTCGGACGGACATGAATGCCCTTCTTCTAGAAAACTGAATCGTCGGTTCGTGAAAATGACAAAACTGCCCTCCATCGATATCGCGGGAAAACGTTCCGCAGAGTTTGCGTATGAAACAAGCGTTATGTTGTATGATACAAATAGTTCAAAAAATCCTTTCTCGCTCTAAGCACTCTACCGGAGATTCTTTGCTTTCATCTCGAGTTGTCGGAGCATCCTTTCCTTTTTACCAGAGCATCTGTTTCCGTCTTACGCGCAGTCGCAGCATCGTTGCCACCTTCTGTTGCGTATTAGTTGTTACTGTTGCTTACTCTACAGTTGGAATATCCAAATTCTCATCGTTTCGGTGAGTTTCGTGTAAGTTTTCTTTCTTCAATCTGAAGATTGGTTCTTATACAAGGATTTGTATTATGAACCCAAATATTTCGACGATTTCTAATGATGATGATCGTGTATTGTGTTGTGCAGGTTAGCAATGTCTGCGCCTCATCAGATTAGAGATACCCCGTCGTTCTATGGATTGTCTATTAGAGAAGTGATCCGCCAGTCCCATCTATCTAAAGTTTTTGAAAGATACCAAAATATACTTAAGATTGAGAACAATGAAGACAGGGAAAAAGCCTTGGAATCGTATTATGCGGAGGATTATCCATCAGATATCGAGGCTGCGGACCAAAGGAAGAACTCTGAAGAACGAAAGATGCAGAACAAGGATGACGAAGAGAAGGCAAAGGTCAGAAATATTGATGAGAATATAAATAGAAGGCGGAGGCTTAACGCACAGCAGATGGAAAAGAGGAAGAAGAAGGCGAAGGAGTGGGAAAGGGATGTTAGCAATATGCTGGCGGAGGCTCATAGGAGAAACTTAGAGAGTAGAGCAATGCGACATAAAGCAAGGCTACTGAAGGAGGCGGAGGAGAGGCGAATGCAAATGAATAAGGAGGAGGAAGAGAATGAACAAAATATTCCTCAGTTTGAGGAAGAAAAGGAAAGGCGAAGGAGGAAGTTGGAGTTCGAGGAAGCTAAGGAAATGCAAAGGCAGCAGAAGGAGAATGAGGAAAAGAAGGAAAGGCAACGGAAGGAGAAGGAGGAGGAGGTAGAGAAGGAAAGAGAAAGGAAGAAGTAGGAGGAAGAATTGCAGGAAAGAAGGAAACAACAACTGCAAGAGAAAGAAAGGCGGCGGAAGGAGAAGGAGGAAGAAAAGAAAAGGGAAAAGAAGAAGCAGGTGGAAGAACTGCGGCAAAGAAGGAAACAAGAAATCGAAGAGAAAGAAAGGCGGCTGAAGGAGAAGGAGGAGGAAGAAAAGGAAAGGGAAAGGAAGAAGCAGGAGGAAGAGGCGAAAAGGGAGAGACAAAGGAAGCAGAAGGAGGAGGAGATAAAGGAGAGAGAAAGGAAGGAGAAGGAGGAGGAGGCGAAAAAGGAGAGAGAAAGGATGCAGGAGGAGAAAAAGGAGAGAGAAAGAAAGGAGAAGGAGGAGGAGAAAAGGCAGAGAGAAAGGAAGCAGAAGGAGGAGGAGGAGGAGAAAAGGGAGAGAGAAAGGAAGGAGAAGGAGGAGGAGGAGAAAAGGGAGAGAGAAAGGAAGGAGGAGGAGAAACGCGAGAGAGAAAGGAATCAGAAGAAGCAGGCGGAAAAGGAGAGAGAAAGGAAGCAGAAGGAGGAGGAGGAGAATAGGGACAGAGAAAGGAAGCAGAAGGAGGATGAGAAAAGGAAGGCAAGAGAAAGGAAGGCGAGAGAAAGGCATGCAACGGTGGAGCCGGTAGAGATGAAGATTGAAAGGCAGTTGGAGGCAGTGGACCCACCAGAAAGTCCCAGGTTGGAGGGAGAACAGCAGAAAATAGCGACCAAGGTAAATATATCTGTCTTGTCTGCGAAGATTTAATAATATGTTAAGCGATTTTGGTATAGCGATTATTGTGTTAGGTATTGATATTTATAGCGATTACTGCGATAGTATGCCTGCAACCGATATTATTTATAGCGGTTAGTAGAATAGTATTTATAAGTACAAATGAAAGTAATTTATAATTTGTAGGAATAATATGTTATTTTGTGTTACAGGGAGGTCACAAGAGAAGTAGAGCACCAGGTGAAAAGCTCGAAGGTCGCTGTCAATGGCCTGTAGTTCTGTCTTGGTATGGTCAACTGAGTGCATATCAGAAGGACCGACTACGAAATATGCACTTCGGTGGCCTTTTGGACCAGCAATATTTTGAAACTTGCTGGAATACCATGACTCACCTGGTAAATAAGTGGAATGATAAGACTAACACATTCCAGTTTGATTCTTTTGAGATCACCATGACTCTAGAAGATGTGGCGAGGATCACTGGCCTTAAGTGCGATGGCAGTGCTGTCCTATTACGGCATTCAAACTATAACGCAAGGGAAAACTGCACTGCCCTTCTAGGAATGTTGATGGACGAATGGAGTCAATGTATTTCTGGTGGAAGCAATTCCACATCAATGAAGGTCTTAATTTTTCGTAATAAATGGGAAGGCCACTCCGCTACTTGTGCATCTGAAACAGCTGACCAAGAGTTGTGCGGCTTCCTTCTATATTTTTTTGCTCTTACATTATTTTCCGATTGTTCTGGTTCGAGAATAAGTTCCATGTGGCTGCAGTACCTGGCAGACTTAGACGAAGTCGACAACTATGCCTGGGGTGCCGCTATGCTCGCACACCTGTACAGTCAACTCCACCGTGCGAGTAATGGTACGAAAATAGTTGGCGGATTTTGGTCATTTGTTCAGGTATTTGTTGATTACATACTTAGTATTTGTAGACAAATCTCATTGCAGTCTGTGGCGTTGCTAATAATATTTTTTTTGTTAGGCCTGGGCGTTGGAACATATTATCCCATTGCATCCACGGTGTGGCCCTCCGATTTGTGGTTTTCCAAAGATCGGTCACTAGGCCAGAATAAACATCGCAGTTTATAATGCTAAGTCCATTTTAGATGGGCTGCAATTAAACGAGGTAAACGTTCTAAAATTGTTTACAATCGCGTCAGCATTTACCATTGAGTATTATAAATCGTTGTAATGTTCAGTATTCTTAAGTATACATCGCTGCAGGATTGTCTTCCGTAGTGCATATCGTTGTTGCCATATCATGCGTAAATAAATTTTAATATATTTGTCATTCGTTATTAAAAAGAATTACCAATGTACAGGTTTTGTGGAGACCTTATGGAGATGGGGGCGATGATGAAGACGTTGTTGCGGAGGCTGCCAGGTTGTCTGACCGCGATTTGTGGCTATTCTGCAATTTTGAAGCCGAGTTATAGCAAGGTAGTCGAGTTCTCCTACAATCTGGCTTGGGGCAGTCTATCCCAAATAAGCCTTTGGAGGTGAGAAGAAAGATGAATATTGGTGGGGGCAGGCACGTGAATTGGAGCGATCGCTACAGGGATGAATTATTAAATTGGAACTCAGGTGGTTTCCCTGCCGTACCGTATAATCATGAAGGACGAAAATTTGATCCCTTCTATTTCGAAAGCTATTGGGAACCAATGCGGTGAAATCAGAAGATTGAGAAAATTGTCAACACATGCCTCCCAACTGTCCCTTCTCATGTTGTAGCCCAGCCTCTACAACCAAAACGTCGTCTCGCTCTGGTTAATACGACTAGTCCATCAGTAACAAATCACGAGGATGACCAAACACTTGCTCCAAAAGAGAAGTCTGTCTCTGCCGCAAGGTTCGAACTTATTGAGAGGGAGAATAAGAAATTAAGGACAGAAGTAAGCACTATGGGCATTCAATTGAATGTAGTGGTGGACATGATGACCAGTCTTCTTAGGCAAGGTTTCGCAACGAAGAGGCCACCCAGGATAGACAGTCCACCAATAAAAAGTGAGAGACAAGTCTATAAAATTTCATCAGATTCGTCCAGTGACTCGGAATAAATCCTAGATTTTCATTTTTATCACGCTATACATTTGTTGTAATTGTATAATGAGTTGCGGTAACGTGAAATTCTTTTACTGTTTAATTCTTTATTATTACATCTTTCCGACTTTGGGTCTCGGTAATAAATAAACTTTAAACGAAAATAGATGTTTCTTCAAAAATCGTGGCATTGCCTAACCTCTTTGGCATCACTAAGATATAGCATTTCTGTTTAGCAATCGCTGTATTTGTCTTCGCCTCGAAAGAATAGCGCAGAAAGTATTGGCGATCTAAGCCATAAACAATAATTTAACGAGTTCTGACGGCACAAAGGTTTGTATCTATATACGATAATCGTGAAAAGGTATTTGTGTTAAATAATCAATAGATAAGGAAAGGATTTGTTGCCATCGCTGGATACTTCGTGCTTTAAGTCGGAGAGCGATCTGTGGCATCGCAGCATAGTGATTTGTGGGTATTGTTCGAATGTCAAATCACACGTGGAAAACATATTTTTGAATATTTAAAACTTAATGAGCGGCATGGAAAGACATATTTTTGAATACTTCGAACGCAAGCATTTAATTTGGCGGCGGTTATCAAAAAAAGGCGGCATGCGAAAAGCCGTATTTATATTTTTTTTAAACGCAATCAATTAATTAGCGGGCTGTTTTCAAAAAATGGCTGCACGTTAAAGGACTTTACCTTTGTAGGTGAGGACGGCGTTTCAGATCTCCGTTGCAAAGGTGCCATCGATATCTCCGTCCAGGCATGGCGCCGAAGAAGGGGACAATCGGAGCAGTACGACCAGCCATGGCGGACAAGAAGAGGACGAGTGGAGCAATACGACCCGGCACGACGCCAAAGACGATGGGAGCACTACGACCGGGCACGGCGGCAACGGAGAGGACGATGGTAGCAAAACGACCAGGCACGACGCCAGAGGAGTGGACGAGGGGAGAAAAACGACCAGGCACGGAGCAAACGGATAGGAGGATGGGAGCTAAACGACCAGACACGGCGCCAATGGAGTGGACAATGGGAGCAAAACGGCCACGCACGGCCCTGAACAAGAAGACAACCACATCCACAGTACCAGGACTAGCGCTTAAGAGGTATATTTTTTGAAACGCCTAAGCGGTTTAATGAACATTTGCCTTTTCATGTCGTATTTGGACTAGTGTTGTTTACTGTAGACAATAATTTCAATGTCCAATCCTGAATACCACGCTCATGGTGCACTCAGTGCAACATCCACAGTCTCGGGTGGGCGGCAACGCCTTGACGAGTTCGTAGATGACATCGAGCAGATGCAAGATGAATTTGCAGATGAGAACATTATCAGTAATTTTGTAAGTATTTGTCCACTATCAATTTCTAGGTCATCGGTTTACATGTTCTGAAGTTCGTAACTTTGTGCAACCAGACAATGTATGATTTTGTCAATTACATTCAGAGCAACCCAACGAGCAATACAGTACGCATCATCAGCCCGTACTTCATGGTATGTCTGGGCCGCTGTTGTTCTGTTTGCTTTCATGACGTACTCACGTTTCTTGGTGGTTAAACCTTGCTATTTCGTGCAACAGATGTACGTCCGGCGAAAGCCATACGGCATAGGATTTAAAGATGCACTACCTTGTTGGAACAACGATGATGAGTGCGTAGACATTTCGAAATTTGGAAGGTAAGTGAACAAACCTCTTATCCAAGGTTTATTCGTAACATCTCCATCACGATAAGTCTCTGAAACGAAAAATGATTTTATCGATTCGCAGATTTTACTTCCTACACTCTGGCAACATCCAGACCATTGGGTCCTATACGAGATGAATTTTCAGCTAAAACAACTATACAACTCATTGGACTGCCACAGTGGCGTAGAACGCGATGCTATGCATTTGGTAAGCTCGTACCCAAAGGTGAAGTAGCTATTCGAGGTGGACCGGACTGTAATATATTATCCATTTTTCACAGGCGGGATTCCTTAACGGGCAAATGGGTGTCGACATTGGTGAGTGGATGTTGCTCTGTGTTGACGATGCTCCGTTACAAAGTAATGGGGTCGATTGTGGCATATTCGTAATGAAGCATATTGAAGCAATATACAATGGAGAAGAACCTTGTTTCCACGCTGTATGAGCTTCGTATCCGATGTTATTGGGTATTCCTGTTATATATTGGTTTCACATTACCTGTTTTGTTGCAGGAACATATGCCGGTAATACGCGACGAAATATGCGGAAAATTGATTGAGTTTAAAATGAACGGCAGACAGAATAGTATAAAGTGAAACCTATCGATTGCTTTGTCTGTACAACCTAACGAGCCCCTCCATCACCGTTCTCGCCGTCCTCCTCGACAGCAACCCAGTCGATGCAGTCGCGCTGAGGGTGGCCAGCAGGAGCTCCGCCAAGTCCTCTTCCTCTCCCTAGCGAGGTCTAAGCAGATTTGTCGTTCCGGTGATGGGTGTTCATCTCGTTCCGTTGACGGGTGTTCTATGAAAAGTAAATTGTATTCAGAAATAGTTTTGTGTTGTATACGCATAACCAATGCTGGTAAAGTTGTTCTTAAGCAATGAAGAATACTGTACGGCGAAAGATATTTCTAAATATCGCATTACGTGAACTTATCAATAAGAAAGGTTTGTTCTTAGAAATCGCTGTATTGATGAACCGACGGTAACGTACACCTAAGGCGATTTCTTGAGAAGTACTTGTGGATTTATTTGAGACCCAAAGATTTGGTCCAATCGCATTGACTACGATTCAGAATAGCCCTCTGGCATGACATTGTTTTCATTAATGCGGAGTGCTTTTTTATTTAAGATTTGCTTTTGGTTTAATGAAACTGACGTATATACTCAAAAACTGACGGAGGGTGATAGGACGTTTCATTAATATTTGAATGACACAACACACAGTTCCACTTTGCTTCGCGAATAAGGAACCGACATAATCGACAATTCCTGCATAAACAAGTTATTCTTGAATCGAGTGCATAGGCGGCTTCGACGCAGTTGTCGTATCTGTCTATACCTTTTTCATAGGTCTGTAAGATCATAATTGAAGAAACTGTCGTTTAAAATTCAAGCAATTTTCAAATGCTGGCACAGGTTTTCATGGTCGTAGCAGTGTAGTTTGACGTTAGACCACCAAGCGTATCGCTTTGTACTATTCGTAAAATACGAACGCGACATTAAAGCGATGTTTAAGCATACAACATTTCATAGCGATGTTGAATATTATCATTTCGAACATTAGAAGTCTTTGTTCATTGCACACATCGCAGTCTCACCCTGCGACTGTCAATCACGCGGGTTGAGCGCACATCTTTTATCAATTACAAGCCTTTTAGATGCTCGCCTCCGTCAGTTTCTCCTCCGAAATTAGAAAGGATGTCAACTTTTTGCATAGTTCTTCGCGGAATCCAGGTATATCAACCTGCAAAAACATATTGTAAACTAAAAGCAATAGACATGCCCTTAATTCCCAATAACAGAGGCCAAGGAATGGCATACAGCGTCGAAACAGGGTTCTACACCATTGTATATCGCTTCAATGTACTTCATTACAAATACGCCGCAATCAACGCCATTATCTTGTAAAGGAGCATGGTATGTCGTGCGATAGATCCACTCGCTGACATCGACTCCCAAAATGGCTATGAGGAAACCGATCTGAGAATAATGCGACCGAAAGTAAATTCATGACCCCAGTACACTACACGATACTCATATAGATGAAATCTTACGAGATGGGAAATGTCTAGCCGTAAACCACTGTCAACTTCCAACGAATTGTAACACCATAGTTGTTTTTCGCGTAAATCCATCACGTATAAGACCCAATGCTTTTCAGACTGCCAGAGTGTAGGAATCAATATCTGCAAATAGATCGAAAAAATGTTGTTACCACTGTCACGCTGTAATATTGCACTGTAGGTTTATTTGCTTACCTTTTCACTTGTCATAAGGTCTCTGCAGTGATTACCGTTAACCCAATAAGGTTTGCCGTCTTGAAATCCACTGGAGTATGGCAAACGGCGTAATATAGTCTGCAAATCGAAAGAAACATTGTTAACACCAACGTTAACATACGAATCAATTGGACTAAATCAATAATGAAAAGCAACATAAAATACAACCGATATACCATGAAATATGGGCTGACGACGCTCACAATCTGGCTTGGTGCGTTGCTTTTAATATAATTTACGAAATCGGATATAGTCTGTTTGCAGCAAATATGGTGTTGTATTGATCATACGTACACATGGTTTACGTTTATAGACAACTACTACTAGTTTCATACTAACAAAATTACTGATCATGTTGCATTATGCGAATTCACTGCGCATTCGGTTGATATCCTCTAGGAGTGATTGACTAAGTTTTCGCCCAACTTCGTCGGTGGATGTTCGACTGAAATGAATGCGGACATTGCAACGACCGATATTTAAATTACATTATATAGTACACAAAAACAAATCGCAAAAAACGCATGAAAGAGACGGATTTTGCTGAACATGTAGACTATGTGTAGACAATATACCCATGATTCGCCATTGTTGGTCGTGTAGCTGTCTTCGTCTGCCTCACCGACTACAATTTTCTATGTTCGAGGGCGGATCTCCAGGTTTATGAAGGAACCGTCGGTTTGGTTGTTGCTGGTTCACGAAGTAGAAGACAAACACACCTTCCAGTGCTTGTGCGATTATTTATGACCTAAAAGATGTACTGCTCAACCAACATGATCAATGAATATTGTACGACAACTCAAACATTTATGGGTATCCGTTGGAAAATACACATTGAGTAGCCTTTTATTTATAATATATGGATACAACTTTTCACAAGATAACAATAATGATTTCAAAAGGCAAGTGGAGGTGTCGGGAACGCGAAAGATTTGCTGGAGAAGAAGTTGACTGGAGGTGTATGGCGATTTGTGGTTATCGTTGAATAGCGATCTGTGGCATCGCAGCACAGTGATTGACAGTCCTACGCTGTGATGCCACACATCGCAGCACACTTGAACAATCCTTCGCATCACGCTAAGATTGACAGTCCAACAATAATCAACAACGTTCTACGCTGCGATGCCACATATCGCTATTCAACGATAACCACAAATCGCCATACAGTGATGTCATCATTCGCCTTCCTGCAGAAGCAAAAACCCGCTATCTATCGATTTGAACAAATTCAACCACGAACCGCAAGTCGTCAATGACAAACGACTATAAACTCTCAAAAAATCTGGCATTGTGGAGATCGGGTCATGCAAAGAGGCATGACAACTAAGTTAATAGCCCACACGAGATTCCTGTGTCCCAAACCTATCTGTCGACTGCATCATAGCCTGTCATGAAAGAGAAAATATTAGACACTGAATTAAGTTTCACAAGAAATGCATACCTCCTCGCAACATCGATTACATACCAAAAGCCTTGTAAAACTGTAGCGATCGTTGCCGGAAATCTGGTCGGGAGGAATGTAGGTTTGAACGTTTGCCGGTACTTCTGCAGGGTATTGCTGCATGATGGACATTACACGAGTTAGCTATTTGACAAGCTTCACGCAATGGGAAGCAATATAATGTTTTACATACCTGTTCATTCGAAGGGCTTTGTTGTTTTTTATTACAGGTTGGTTGTTTCTTAGTCCTTTTCTTGCCAACCAATTCTAGTGCACCCTTTGCCCTCCGACGACTGCGATCAGAGGCAGGTTTTCTTTTGATACCCTGCGCTTCATGAATATGTCCATCATAATCAACAACGTTCACTACTGACTTGTTGAAGATAATGTTTACGCTTCGGGGCAACTTCTCGGGAGTGTCAAGCGAAACATGATTTTGACCTACGTTGTTCGATCCCATTATCTTCGGCTGGTATTCATTCGCTGCAACAGACTTAATGTGAATTAACTCCACGTTTTCAAGTAACTCCGTTGCAGCTTTTCTCACACATGCATAGCCTTCTTCGCTTCTCGATGCCAAATCAGCAACATGCATGAATGACCTACACAGTTGTTGGTAACGAGAGGCTATGTGGCAATTCTCGTCAACACCAGATTTACTCGCATTGTCCATAACGAGCATTTCAATCTTCGTGCGTCTTGTCCATCTTCGCATTACGTAAGACTCAGGTATTTCTTGTATCTTCTCTTGATTGAGTGCCTTTAATGCATGACAGCATAGGATACCTTTGAATTCATACATTTTGCACAAACATTCTACCCTTCCGTTGTCGACATTGTACGTGACATGCGCTTCTTGCCTTTCCTGATGCTTTTCGCCCTGACAAAAAATATGGTATTTGTGCATATTCTCGGTTTGCACCAGTTCTTCTATTTTGCAATTCATGACATGCAACACCTCTTTCTTGATCCATTCAAATACAGTTAGTGTATACAGAGCTGCAGGTCGCATCAATATTTTCATGCCAAAAGTTAGAGGTCGTGCATTGAAGCATTTCACATATTGTTCAAGCTCATTCTGTCTTAGACCGTCTACAAATAATTCATATTGTTTCATGAAACGAAACATTGTTAAACATGAATACAGGGTTTTCTTCAGCGTGGCATGCATAGATTCGGCTCTTTGTGTGCTTATCATACCTGCACAAAAGTATTGTCTTCCATATGCCAATGCCCACTTCTCTTTTTCTGCATATAAATTTTGTAACCACAGACAGTCAGCAAGCTCGTATGTCTTAATCATTTTGTCTTAATCTGACTTAAAGGTGACCTCGTCTACGCTATGAAGTACACACCTTGTAAAATGTTTGTCAAACCCTGTATTCTGATTAAATATGTGTCCTATGTTCTTTGCTGCATTTTGAAAGATATGCCACAAACACAGGCGATGATGTGCATCTGGCCACACATGAAGCACTGCAACCACAATTGCGTGATCACCATCTGTAAGTACAGTTTCAGGATGCTTCCCGTTCATTGTCTGTGTAAATACTCTGAACAACCACTCAAAGGTTTCCTTGGTCTGGTCATACACAAAAGCACCGCCTAATATACAACTTTGTGCGTGATGGTTCACTCCCACAAACTGCGCAAATGGCCACTGTTCAGTGTTAATCTTTACTGTAGTATCAAACACAAGCACATCATTGAAGCATTCATAATCTAATCTAGACCTTGAATCTGACCAAAACATATTCACGGCATATCCATCTGCGTTCACTTGCATTGCACTAAAGAAACCATGTTCATTGCTTGATTTATTCTGTAAGTAACGAACCAAACAACATATTTCTCCGTTCTTCATGTTATCTGTCCTTTTCCTGCTCAAGTGGTTTCTAAGATCCAAAGGTGTGAATGGCACATTTTCGCGACCACCATCAATGCGGGTAAACAAATTGTATGTCTTCCTTGGTGCAATGCCGGCGCTATCGGCTATTTCAGCCATTGCAGCATGAGCTACAGTTACTTTACGATGTGACCTTAGCATAGGAGTCATAAATGATGCAGATAAATCATGATTATGATCACTGATTAAAGTACGCATGACAAATTTCTCATTCGGATGTCTTCTCAAAACCAATCTCGCCTGACATCCACATCTTGATTCTGGCGTGCTCCTAGTTGGATTTCCCATTGATTTCTTCCAACCTTGCTTGGAACAGACATATGTCTTTCTAACCAAGACACCCTGTGCATTTTTTGACCAAGAAAACCTTCTCACACTGAAGCCAACTTTTAAGGCATAATCATTGTAAAATTTATATGCATCTTCTTCGTTATTAAAATGCATTCCTTCTACAGGAACATAGTCAAGTGCAATTCCATGTACATTCCCAGTTCCTACGGTTTTATTAAGTGTACTGACATCAAAATTAGGATCATTATTGAATTGCATTTCTTCTCCTGGAACATTGAAGTCAGGTGTACTTCCGTGTACATTCTCGGTGCATACACTTTTATTATGTGCGCTGTCATGGTAGTCTACCTCATCATTGAATTGCATTTCTTTCACTGGAACATTCAAGTCAATAGTGGGTCTAATGCCTGCACCCTTCTTTTCATGTGCATCGTTAGTGCAGATGTTCAATTCTTCAGTTGGGTCATAAGTATAGATATTCAATTCTCCAGATCTTTCTATTGATTGAGCTACATCGTCTTTATTACAACCTGATGATAAGCTCAATAATGTTTTAAGCAATATATCAATTTGTGTTTGCAGCAACATGGCAAACAAGTCGATATTATCTCACAAAAACGAGAGTCTGTTACTAATACAGCGGTTTGAGATACAATGCATATGATGAGTGACTGTAGGATACCTGATGGGGTAGAGGCCCTTCCTAGCATCTGCAAACAAGCATTCCTGTCAACAGGTCTCAGCGTCTTACAAATATCGATAAGTTTCCAACCTTCGTAAGAACAAGATCTACCTGCAATAACCAAACAAAGCCTTAATGACACACAAGACGACATGCCTTCTTCATCGATAGCATGATGCTGGGAAGCTACTCACGCCGCCTTGATGGAACTGGTTGGAATGTTTGTGCATCATTGCTTTCTTCCTTAATGCCTAACAACAACGACAAATAAAAGAAGACAGTGGAATGTTTTGTAAGCAATATATCAATTTCCGTTAGCAAGCGGCATAGGTTTACTACGATTTAATCAGGATGCATATAAGAACGGATAACACTAGGGTTACGCAAGTCAAAGCAACGATTTAATGAATGAAAGTATCAAAGCAAGTGTGGTTTGATGTTTGCTTATGCTGAGCATCGACGTGTCGCTTACCATGCCAATAAAATAAACATGTCGTACATGTGTGTTGACGATAACGCTCTCATAATATCCATGAGGCTCTAAAGCGAGTTCAATAGAAGTCGCTGAGAGAGCAACGATATGCATGCGAAAATCGCCCCGCAATGCGTGTCAAGATGTGTTTATGCACCCAAACGTTTTTAAAGTCTGTGTACAAATATCTTACAAATACATATTACAAAACATATAATATCTTACAAAACGATATGTATAGCGATTTGTCAGATATTGAAAATCGATACGGCAGTTCAGTATTTATAACTTATAACTCGACGATACAAAAACATACTATCTAAAAGGTCGATAAATATATCGCACAATAAATTACAAATCGATAAGGAAGAACTTGAACATAATAGCAAACAAATCGATATTAACTAACAAAAATGTATCTCACAAAAACGAGAGTCTGTTACTAATACAGCGGTTTGAGATACAATGCATATGATGAGTGACTGTAGGATACCTGATGGGGTAGAGGCCCTTCCTAGCATCTGCAAACAAGCGTTCTTGTCAACAGGTCCCAGCGTCTTACAAATATCGATAAGTTTCCAACCTTCGTAATAACAAGATCTACCTGCAATAACCAAACAATGCCTTAATGGCACACAAGACGACATGCCTTCTTCATCGATAGCATGATGAGATGAAAAGCTACTCACGGTGCCTTAATGGCACTGGTTGGAATGTTTGTGAATCATTGCTTTCTTCCATGATGCCTAACGACAGCAGAAATGAAGAGAAGACACTGGAATGTTTTGTACAACAGGATAAAAAACAAGGCGGAAAGCTCGACTGGAGACGAAGGCAAAGTTTGTGTTGATAATGGGAGCAACTGTTACAGCAGATGGCGCAGGCGAACGTCTCCACTTTAAATGGTTAACATCAAACTTTCTGGATGGAGGACTTTTTTGTCCTTTTCCCCACCCGTCGTTTCACAACTTTTGAATGAAGGATATTTTTGTCATTTCCTCGAACCGTCATTTCAGGGCAAGAAAAGCAAGTAAGGGTGATTAAGTCTTTGCAACAGCACCAGAGTCCGATGCAAAGTTATGTCAACATACATGGGAATACGAGCCCCATATGTGCATGAATACGTGGCGCTCATTCGATCCCCCGAACACGGACGTGGGATTCAGTGAATCATCGGGGGCGAACATACACAAACAGAGGGAGCTCTTCACAAGCGTGGGAAAAAAACAAAAGGAAGATGGGGAGGCTAGGTCCCCCCTGTCTCCATGATAGAGGAGGTAGAGAGAAATCAAGTGATTCAGGTGGAGGGCTTGATGCCCATCGAAGGATACCCCCTTCATGCCGCCAACTTTCCACAAATGATAATCCTTGCATGGAATGTTAGGGGCATGGGGAGGTGATGGGCCAGGAGGATGATTGTGTACACCTGATATTGCTTTATTGTTGGAAATAAAGGTTTGGGAGGAGTTGCTTCCTAAGCTTCAACGTGAATTCTTAGGCTATCAAATGACTGAAAATCGGTCACATTCCCTCCCGAATGAAGGCAGTCTCTGAAGAGATAGATCTTTGCTAAAAAAGAAGCTAATGAAGGCCACACTGATAGCATTTTGCATGAAATTCATCTTCATGACAAGCTCCACACATTGCAGGACATGGAAGAGGTGCTATGGAAGGAAAAATCCTGATGCAAATGGCTACGAGAGGGTGATTCTAACTCAGCATTCTTCCACTCTGAAGTCAATAAGAATATTATGCGAAAGAAGATTGTGAGTCTCTCTCAGGAAGATGGATCGAAGGCTACTATTGTTGAGGAGACAAATTAGGAGACTGCAACCTCCTATTTCAAACAATTGTTTACTCAGGGAACATGTCATCTGTCTGAATTCAAAGGAGAGTCATGCCCGTGTGTTTTGGAGGAGGAACATAGGAAGCTATGCAAAGAGGTCGATGAAGATAAAATTCACAGAGCGGTCTTTGAATTAGATGGAGAGAGTGCACTGGCCCCAAACGCATTTCCGGGTGCGTTTTTCCAATCCTTTTGGCCAATAGTCAAATTCGATGTATGCAAAGCCATCAAGAATTTTTCGACCGGGAGGGTTCTAATTCGAAGAATAAAAATGGGTTGGGTTTAGGACCTGATTAAAAATGGGTACTTGATACATACCTGAACCCATTAACCTATATGAGTCCATAATTTCTGAAATTTTTATTTGAAAAGTTTTTCTTAATAAATAAATTTCTTTCAAACAATTGTGGGATCTTGGTTGGTAGAAGGCTAGACCATTCCTCCCCAATGTCAATGGATAATCCAACAAAGATTGAGATTCTCTGAGAAAATTGATCTTTAGAAGCTTCCTTTATGTACCCATGCAGTAATACTAGACTGGTTGACCAACCCAAGGTTCAAACAAAATAGAGAGTGTGTGTGCAAGTTAGTGAATAATATGTGAGAAAAGCAATTCATGGGAAAATAACAAGCGGAGAAGGAAAGAGATACTTACTCAGGTTTCAAGAAGCTCCAACCATGGCTTTGTTAGATAAGGGCAGAACCTCCACTCTCAAACGCAAGCCAAAAATCAGACAGAGC
Source organism: Nuphar pumila (assembly GCF_984573655.1). Classification (NCBI taxonomy): domain Eukaryota; kingdom Viridiplantae; phylum Streptophyta; class Magnoliopsida; order Nymphaeales; family Nymphaeaceae; genus Nuphar; species Nuphar pumila. Next base: position 25,325,618 of record NC_143251.1, read on the forward strand.
TTTGCCTCCCAATAGGACAAACCACTCTACTATATTAGAAAAATGAATTGCTAAGCTATCACAGTAAGCTTAGCAGTTTCCCACTTCTATTTGTGAAAATACTAAGCGAGAAGTGGCAAAAGTAAACTATTCATACGTAGGAAGAGTGCCAAGTACTCTTTCCTATTTTTCATCTTGGTGGCTAACCAAGTGAGAAAGCTAGCTTAGCACCTAAGGAAAGTTACCTAAAGAGATATCTAGCCTAGGAAGAAAGGTAGAAAATTTGCCAGGTAGGGTTGCTCCTCGATGCAAAAGAAAGGAAGGAAGGTGGACGCACTCGATTCTCCACCATGATCGCAGCACTCGAGTGAAGGAGCTCACCCAAGTATGGGTGGACATTGGGTCTGGCCAACCCGACCTGATTCGAAGCTCGTAAAGGCCTGACAAGCCTGAAAGGTACTGAAGGCCGTTGAGAGCCCGACCCGCTTAGAGTTGGGTCGGCTCGGCCTGTCCAGTACCCTCTGATAGGCCCGATACCCGATTAGACCCATTTTGGACTGGTGGTCAGGTATGACGATGCAGAACTAGAGAGAGAGAGGTGACCCCTTTTCTGGGCATGCTTCACCCTTAGAGAGAGAGAGAGAGCTTTCTGTGGCCAGCACTAGAGAAAGAGAGAGAGCTGCTGGAAAAGGATGTTGACCCCTTTTTCGGCCAACTGTGAGAGAGATGGATGTTCTGCCTTTAACTCTGTGCAAACTGCCACTAAACCACCACTGTCGTCGATTATGTGCAAACCGCTATTGACCCACCACCACCTTCAACCTCTTTAAGGGAGAGTTGTTTCCGCAGAGTGGTATTTTCAAGCTCCAAACCTTTAACCTTTAGTTTTGGTTGAAAGAGGTTGAGGATGTTATTTCATTAGTTAATGTTCCGTAAAAATGGATTTTCTTTAAAAAGACCGAAAACCTTTAGAAATATTCTTTGAAATACATTTGTCAAATATAACTTTTTAGAAACACCTGTTAAACCTCTTTCTACAACTTTCTGAGTTAAACATGAAGTTTTTTACCCTCTTTCAGTAACATCAAAAAAGATTAGATGCTTTGTTCTACAAAAATTTAATAAAGTTGAACACTTTTTAAAAATTTTGAGTTTATTAGAAAAGAAAAAACATCTTTCTGTAATTTTTAGAAAAGCATAAGCCTCTCTAATAAAAAACAAAACAAAAAACTGAAAATGAGAATTTTCTGAGTTAAACAGAAAGATTCAACTCTTTTTCTATAATTTACGAAAACTGAAAGTCTGTTTCTGCAAAAAAATGATAAGCACGGTTTTCTTTTGAAAAAAATCAGAAAGTAAGCCTCTTTCTGGAATTTCTAAAAAATAGTCTCGTTGAACAGAAATTTCAAGGAGGTCCTTAAATGGAATTAAATAAAATATATGGATTTAAAATAAAAAATTATTATTTTAAGTAACGAGTTCTCAAAAAACCCTTACAGGTTTCCTTCTCTGACGACGAGGCCACGCACCAGCCACCAGGTGATCGGTTCGGCGGTAACACATCGCACTAGACGGAACTCGATGATCGGTCTGGTGCCAGCACGTCGCACCAGACGTGGTGACCGGTGGTCACCGCACGACCTCAAAGAATAAGGCCACCACCGGCGAGGTTTTGAGGGCTGGAAGAATCTGGCCAATCAATCGCCAGAAATGGCGCCACTACTGGGACCTCTGTCGGCAAATCCGACCACCCAACCGACCAAAAAAGATGAGCACGATTTTGGGCCCTCTGTTATTTTTTTTTTTCATTTTCCCTTTTCTGTTCGATGCTGATATAGCCGATTTTCGGCAACGACCCGTCGAAAATGGAGGACCCACTCGGTGTATTGCTTTCAACGTCAGGCAACACCCCCGACGATAACGATGAAGGGAACCACCATTTTTTTTCTTTTTCTTTTCTCTAGCAATGCGACCCCTGCCCTGAAATCGGGTGTTCGGGCTAAGAAAACCCCTGCCGTCCGACGCACAGAGAGAGAGAGAGAGAGAGAGACCATCAGTGTCCGATCACCATCGGTGTTCAATCACCACTGGTGTCCGTGATCTCTTCCTTCTCTACTCGAAAAATGAAACCGAAGAGGGCAACTGAGCCCTCTTCCTTTCCTTTTTTTCATGTTGGTGTTCAGGATATCTGCACATCGATGACTACTCGCCAATTTTTGATGAGAGACAATGCCTCCCCTTTTTTTTACAATTGGGAACCCTTGATTTACTGATTTGCCAAAAACATAAAAATAAAACTGACCTTTTTGCTATTTATTTTGATTTTTTTATTTATTTGTAGTATTGCACGTGATTTCCAATCACCGATTAGGGGTTCTGACGAACCTCACTCTGATACCAGAGTAAACACTTGAATGTGCAAACATAGAATTTCTACAAGGTGAAGTAAATGTTATTACTCTCAACTCTTCTACACTAAAAATGCCTTTGTTCTTATTACAGTATGTTTTCCTACTATTGTTTTGCATGTGATTGTTGAGATAGCCTCCCATAGCCATATAGCCTTTACAATTCATACTACATGTTACTATGCATAAATAATTGAATAAGCAAGTGTGATATGGTCTCATATAATATTTTCCAATAAAAAAAAGTCGCATGTACTTGGTGTGTGATGTTCTCATTTGCTGTTTCTCAATAAAATGTCTCTCTTTCATCAATGCCTTCATCTTAAAAAAAAACTTTAAGATGTGGATTGCTAAAGTGCATCTCAATTTTTTTCCAAAATCATCCCTACCTTATAATCTAATCCCAAACACATGGGTAATTTCTAATCTCAAAGCCATTCATGTCGATCAATCATGTGCCTCCATCGTTTTGTTAAGGACATCAACACCATCCTACACAAGTTTCTGTGGTGCAGGTTGGAGGATGCAAAGAAGGCCACTTGGTAAGTTGGGATGTGGTATGCTCTACTATAAACGGGGAGGCCTCAACATCAATTTTATTAGGAAGCATGAAGTTGTTATGGATGCTTTCTTTCCCAGACCGACTCAAGCCTCACTAGGTTCCTCAAGGAAAAATATGACCTGTATGGTTTTATTACTACTTGCTCACCAAGGAGGGGAAGAGGTGCCAAGTCGGCCACTTGGGCACCTTGGATCAGGGGCAGAGCCAAGAATCTAAATTAGGGTGGGCACAGACACATTGTAAACGATTCACCGTCCACTTGGTTAAGTAAGTTAATGCAGAACAGATAGAGAGAGATCATTTATGATAATTAATTAAACAAAAAAAATTAATATTCTAACCAAAATCAAATAATCATTGTTCATGAATTCTTGCTTAGTGCTAATTAAAAAAGAAAAATACATAAAGATTTTAAAACCATAACTAAGCATTCATGTCAATATAAAAAAACCAAATAAATGCCATAATTTCTACAAACATAATAAGCATTTATGTTAATTGACAAAAACCTTTAATATTCTAAGTAAAAGCAAGCATTCATTCTTCATGAATTCATGTTTAATAATAATTAGAAAAAACACAAGAAAAAAAAAACTATAACTATAACTCAACATTTATGTCATTATAAAAAAAACTCAAATTCATGAATCCTCACAAGCATTACTCATAGATATACTAATTAAAAAAAAATAAAACCCTAAAATTCTAACTACAATCAAGCATGGAATCATATTTAATGTTGATTGAGAATTACCTAATTAAATATTCATGTCATTCAAAAAAATCAAAATAAAAAACTTAAAACCTAACAAAAATCAAAGATTTAGGGGTTTGAGAAGTGATAATTAAAATCAAACATTCACTAATAGAATCATGCTCAATGATAATTTTAAAAAATGCACAAAAAACCCTAAAATGCTAATTAAACACTCATATTATTTTCAAGAATCCAAATCAAAACCCTAAATCCTAAATCCTAAAACCTAAAAAATCCTACATTTATGCTAATTAAAGATCTATTAATATTTTAATAAAAATCAAGCATTCATTATATGCCTAATGTTAATAAAAAAATACAATAAACCTTAAAAACCTATATAATTAAGCATTCAAGTTGTTTAAAAAATAAACTAAATCTTATTTAAAAAATATCATGCATTATGCTAATTTAAAAAAAAAAACAAACAAATATAACTCCTAAAATCAAAACAAGCACTCATTTATGATTTTTAAAAAATGAAAAGAGATAAAAGATGAAGACGAACGGGTGTGTGTAAAGAGGAAGAAGAGGCTGACAGACATCAACCTAGCCCGGCATTGGTGACGAAAGGCAGATGGGCCACACAAGAGAGAGAAGGGGGGCAACTGTGGGTCGGAGAGAGAGAGACGTTGTGGCCCCCCTTTAATTTTGGGTTGGGAAACGGTGAACCTTTCAGTGCGCAATGAATCTTGTAGCTAGTCGGGATTTGTTGATTGGTCCTGCTGTCGTTGGAGGTAGGAAGCGTTGGCTACAAATCTGGAGGTGTAGGGTCATCAGTCATCAACATCTTGGACGTGGCTGATAATGAAAGTTTCGTTTGCACAATGGGATCATGAAGAGCTCGGAACTACTACTACGCAAGCTCATTCTAAGGGACAGTCTTTTACATGGCTGCAGCAATGTGGGGGATCCCAGGATCTAGTGGCTTCGTCCACCGTTCAAATGTAATTTGTCGCATTTTCATTCTCTTAACAAACTTCTCGTCAATAATTGATTCAGATTCGCTTTCTTCTCCTCAAACATAAACTGGTATGCATACTAACCTAAGCATATTGGTTTGGATCTAAATCTTAGATGTAACCGAACCCGCCCTTGTTTCACCTTTAAAAATTGTATGCCACCCTCAATGCTATACTTGAATGGGGACCGACTACACATGATTCTAGTCTTGAGCACAACTATTAGCCTGGTCTTTGCTTAAAATCAGGTGAAAGCTAAACTACCAAAGAAGAGTTAAAAATAGAAGCAATTGGAAGGTAGACTTGGGGATTATTCAATACCAGACCCATCATAGTCATCTATTTATAGACATCCCAAGTCCTAACCATTTTCTTATTCTTCTTTTTTGTTTTTCCTGTTTTTGGAGATAGGCATGCTGGGGGTAAATAACCCCATGGATTCGAACCCAAGACCCCTTGATTCCCCTTGATTATGATAGCATGACCTAACCATCCTCCTATCTCATTTGACCACAAAATCCTAACCAATAACCATAGTTAGCATAATTAACCCCCTTTAAATAATGTTTTTCAATAATACTTTGAAAACCAATTAAAACAAATGAAACATTGTGTCCTGAACCGAGCCTTCAGAATGGGGCAGTTGCATTGCGAAGCTCTACTGAGTGAAAAATGTATTGAGTGTAGAAACACACGGTATGTGTTGGCTTGATCGGTGATGTGCGATGATAGCACGGCATGTGATAAGTAACAGTATCACCGTTAGTGCATTGTTGTATGGCAGCATAGACGTGGTGCATTGTTTGGTTAAGCAGCCTGCGGACTAGAGGATGTTGCCTTTGAAGATTTGATTAGGGACCTCTTGGCTTGCAGGAGTGTCTCATGCGTAGCGGTTGGACGCACAGGGGTGCATATGAGTTAGGACTAATTTTCTCAAGAATCATCTTAAGTGATTTCAACCGAGTATGGTGACTTGGAGCTAGGCGAGTGAATGCCTAAGCGCCGACAATTGAGTGTAGGTAGTTCTCTTCACCATGGTGTTCAATCATCAAAAACAATCTTTGGATTGGGGGATGCAAGGTCTTGTTCCTTCGGTGATGAGGTTTTGTTTTAGCATGTGCATGGAGTCGCAATATGTTGTATGACACGCAAGGCTAAGGTAAATTTGTGTTACTTTCGGAAGTGATAGCTGGTATGGGACAGCTATACATTAAGTGGTATGGACTAGATGTAATTCATATTTGAAAGTATGCTTGATCAGCTTCCATTAGACAGCTACAGTAGTGCCTAAGGCCAATGAAATGGTTTAACACATTAAAAAGTGTTGGTGCACGACATTTAGCTGTTAGGCTGGCGAGATCGGGCAGTCTGACGTCATTGCATGTTTGCAAAAGATTCTATGCATGTGACAAAGGGATAGAAAGGCTTACGACAATACAAAAAAACCATGGTGCTGAACTGGTCTATTGAAAAGTAAGCTCGTGACACACTCTCTTTTTTGAAAATTGGCAAGAAAAAATCCCTTTATTTTAAGTGAAACATTTAGAGTAAAAAGTCAAAAACCATATCTGCTTCCAAATGTGAATAAAATCTGATCCATTGACATCCTTCATTATAATAATAATAATAATAATGCTTTTAAGATAAAACCAGTTTTTAAGAAAAAGATTTGTTGGTTTTCACATAGCATGTTTCCTATTCCGTTAGCCCAAGCCATGGTTTCTGACAACCACTACGCCTCAATATATTTCACACATGTTGCCAGGTAGTAATTCACAAATGCTGACCTGTTCTCCACCACCATCATCCAAACCATTGGCTTTTGAAAACCAACGGTCAACATCTGCTGATTTTGACCATTGATAGATCTTGACTACTGTGGTAATAGACGGCACCCCAATGCTGGACTATAAAAGGCCCATGCCCCCCTCATTCTTTCCTCATCATCATCCAAAACAACCACCATTGTTTCAAGAAGCCAAACCAACAAACATGTTGGCCATCTTCTCACTAGCAGTCCTCTTCCTGATCTCGGCCAGCCCTGCCGCAGCAAGACCCGATCTGGTACGCGATGTGAATGGTATCCAACTCAAAGCCGGAGGCCGCTACTATATAATGCCGGTCCGGAACGACAGCTTTGGTGCCTTAAACCCGAGTCGCAATGGCAAAAGGTGTCCTTACTATATCAACCAAGCACATCGTGATGCTCCCATTCAAGGCGCCCTAGCTAATTTCGTGCCGGTCACTAAGTCGATTCGGCTGTCAACAGACCTGAACGTCGAGTTCTATGTGTCGAACCTCTGCCCGGAGAAGCCGATCTGGACCTTGGCTCCCGTCGACAAACCCACTGGCAAGAGGTTCGTGAGGTTTGGTGGGGTGCTCGGGAAGCCAGGCCCAGCCACGGTGAACAATTGGTTCAAGATAGAGAAGTATGGAGAATACTACAAGCTGGTGTTCTGTCCTAGTGTTTGCAAGACGTGCGGGGTTCCTTGTGGAGATCTTGGGGTTTACCGTGACCTTTATGATAGTTGGTTGGTCCTAGGTGGCCCTGCTTTGGCAGTTAAGTTCATAAAGTTTTGAACTAATGTGTCGCACTATACAAGTGCGATGTTTACTGCCACAGAAATAATAAACTTGTATAAGTATTCGTGTCCTCAACTCCGAGTTTTACTTCACAGGGAGCCGGGGTGAGGGTTTTCCTTAATTTGTCATAAATATATATATATATATATATATATATATATATATATATATATATATATATATATATATATATATATATAATTATGCAATGGTCCCATAATCTTGTTTCCACAATAAAGAAGCAATTTTTATGTTCAAGTATTGTCATTATTCATTAGATATGTAGAAAACCGAATGTTACATTGCCGACGTTGAATCTTTAAAAGAATGAAAGTATGAACGTTCATATCACCATGTTGATGAAGATTCACCTCAGTTAAGGAGTCGCGCGCTAGGACTGCGAGATGAAGTGCAGATAGAATAAGGCATGCTGCCCCGAGAAACAAATGCAGTTTATTTTGTTGATGAATGATTTTTGCAGATCCAGAATTAAATACATCCAGCTTGATTATCAGTTAATACGTGAGAAAATTCACAAAGGACTCGGTATTAATGTAAGATATGCTTATATCCATCATCAATGAAGTAAGGCTTTTGCCAAAAGCCCTGGGCAATGACCAATGTTAATTATACATTGGGCTCTGTCAAGCCGCCATCAAGTTCAAGGGTATTACTGGATCCCTCAGATTGTGATATATCGCATTATATTAGGATGACTGAAGATGAGTTACTAATTTAGGGATGGCAGTGGGGCGGGGCGGGGGACAAGGTCTCCACCCCCGCCCCGCCTCAAGATTAGAACTTTCATCCCTGCCTCCATCCCCGGCCGGGATGGATTTTAACCTCCACCCCCGCCTTCATCCCCGTTTCATGTCCTCCATCCCCGGTTCAAACGGGGATGAGGTGGGGCGGGGATATTGCGGGGAAAAGTGATGGGGATGGGATGGGGTGGGGCGGGGCGGGGCGGGGATCATGGCAGAGACAGGGCGGGATGGAGAAAAGTGTACGTCCATCCCCGCCTCCATCCCCGAACGAGGGATGGATTTTAACCTTCGTCCCTGCCTCGAACCCCGTTTCATACCCTTCATCCTCGGTTCAAACGGGGCAAGGCGGGGCGGGGTCCCGCTTTCCCCGGGTCCACTGCCATCCCTATACTAATTCATGATTTTCTTATAAGGGTGCGAGTATATATCTGATTACCTTCTTTATATATATTTGAAACACACACACATATATGTATAAGTTTCTGGTAATTAACTCTATATTGCATCACATTACCTCTTTTAATTGTGGGATGACTAGATATATATTACACACGTTGCACATTAATGAAAAATGAAAAGAACAAAAAAAACTTATACACTCCCTTATGGTGATTTACATCATCCAAAGCAGATATGCAACTCTGGCACTACTCAATATGCTTAAAAAAATGAAAAGAACAAATAAAACGACTGCCCGTATGACCTACCTTTTGCCTGTAATTCAAATTTCTGTATTTTTTATACAAAAATATTTTTTTCTCATTTTCCAAATAATTACCTGACGTGACCTATCATTTGCCTCAACCACTTGATGAATGAGGAATTTACAAAAAGCCACCTAACTTGTCAGCTATCTACAGAAAGCTGCCTTATTGCGTCGGCCCTAAAATCAGTTAGTTGGCTGCATGGTTTATTTAGAAGAAGTGACTAATTGGTTCAAGTTAGATAAATGTAAACTGTAGCCCATTCAACCATTTGCATGGGAGCACAGCACTAAGATGGAACTAGCATACATGAAACTTTTCTAAAATCAATTTTATCCAATACTAGGGTGCTCAGAATGCGACATACAGAAACTGGATATGTGTATTGACCTAAATCTTAGATCTAACCCTTACATGCTATACCTGAGCTTGATCACAATGAATCAGGCTGGTCTTGCTTAAAATCAGGTAAAAGCTATATTATGAAACATGGGCAAAAAAAATTATAGAGAATGAAAAGGTGGAAGATGGTTATTCACTACCAGATGTATCATATTCATCTATTTATAGACATCCTAACCATTTTTTTCATCTTTGTTTTTTTGTTTTTTGTTTTTTGTTTTAAAGTAAATTTGAATTTTATTTAAAGTTGATTTAAATTGGCATTTCAGTGGAATGAACTTGGAGTTTCATTTGGTTTTAATTTTAGTTAAATTTAGGATTTTTGGATATTGATGGGATGCCCCTCCATGTCTTTTTTGGTGTAAATTAAAACAAGAAAAACTAATTAAGGCAAGTAGGTTAGGTAAGAAAAAAATAATATAGTAGTCCTTCATTTTTGGGGGCTAATGAAAAAATAGCTTTAGTAATTGCTGGTTTTGGATCCCATCCAATTATATTGGATCTGATCCAATTATATTGAATCCGATCCAATTATATTGAATCCGATCCAATTATATTGGATCTGGAGTTTAGGTATTGAATCTTGGAGAAATCTGAAATCCATTTTAGAATTGGATTTGAATTTTTGGTTGATCCAAAATAGAATAGAATCCAAATTTTGATCTGAGATAAATTAGGAAACTTAAAATGAGAGTTTTAAATTAAAATTAAAATTTAAATTAAAATTTAAATTAAAATTAAAATTTAAAGATAATTTTTGAGTGAATAGAGGATAGGGTGGATCGCCCCCTAGTGGGACCCACTTACCAAAGAGGGGAAAATCAACCCCCTTCTCTCTTATTTTGGCATGTGAGATACAATTCATCGATTATTATAGATATAGAAAGAAAATTATAGCAATGATAAGAAAATTATACAATTCATCGATTATTATAGCAATAATAAGAAAATTATAGCAATTATATATATATATATATATATTCATGATTTCAGATCTATTTTGTGCATATGTTGTTTTGATTACACACCATGCATGATTCGGTAGGTTCTTCTAACTTTGCATGTGGGTGTACATGGATCTTTTGAACCATATGTACATTTGAATATGTCTGTTTCTTGTGCGTGATCATGTTGTGCACAGGTGGATAAGGGTGCCATGCACATGCACAAGCACATGCACACCTATTCAGGAGTGGATATTCACAAGCACTATTGTGTTATCATGTTGTGTACATGCTTAAATCATGCATGAATCATGTTGTGCACATGCTTAAATCATGTATGAACCACTGCAGTGCACATGATTAATATATGTATGATTTTCACACTTGTGCTCATGCTTAAATCATATATGAATCTCATTGTTATGCATATGCTTAATATATGTATAATTTTCACTGTTGTGGTCATGCTTAAATTTTTATGAATCACATTGTTGTGCACATGCCTAATATATGTATGAATCACTGCATTGCACATGCTTAATATATGCATGATTTTCATTGTTGTGCTCAAGCTTAAATCATGTATGAATCTCATTGTTGTGCACATGCTTAATATATGTATGATTCTCACTGCAGTGCTCGTTGCACCTGGCTGTGAATGGCAGGATGGGGTTTACTTGACCACAACCTGTAGCTCATTAGTGTGCGCAATGATTCAGTGGTGCACAGTAGTTGCTGCACCCATATGGGTGCAACAGGTTGGTGTCAGCCCAACCTGTAACACCTATAATTTTTATATAGTTTAACTTTTAAATTCAAGTTAAAATTAAGTTAAATTCAGGCTAAATTTAGGAGAAATTCAAGAGTCTAAATTGAACTAAGACTCTAGTTAGATTCGTTACAAGTCGTACATCTCGTTGGAGATTTGATTCATTGATTTTGGGTTTTAGTTGGTTCAAAAAATATAAATTTTAAAATTGACTGACCTTTATTTTGAGTTTTTCAACTTGGATAAGATTTTGAATTTGTTTGTTTAAAATTGGCTGGGTTATGTTTTGGACTCATACCGGGTTCTAGGTGAGGCACAGGGGGTCACAACCAGCCTAGTGGGGTGCCAGGTGCTGCTATGGTGGCACACAGGGGTTCAGGGGTGACTTAGGGTTTTTATGGATCTTGGATGAGTCATATTCAGATCCAATATTGATTTGGATTTCGTGTATGGATATAGATCTTTAATTTAAGTTTTGGATTTGGATTTTTAGTTGGTTCTTGAATCTAACCAAACTGGGTTTTGGATACAGATTAGGATATATGGATCTTGATCACTTGGATCTCAACCCAAGTGGGCCGCCACCTAGGTGAGACCTACTTTGCTTTTATGAAAGACCTTTGACTAATAAATTTATTTAATCAACCTAATAATAGAGGATTCTAGAGAGGGTGAGATGTCCCCCGTAGTGGACCCCATGTTAGTTATGATAGAGTTTTATTTCATAATGACTCTTTAAAGTCCTTAGGAAGTTTGAAGACTTATAGAATAAGACCTTGTTTAGAGTTAAGAGTCTCTTAAGAGAGACTTTTAGGTGGGACATTCCACCCAATGGGGCTCACATAGAGATTTGTTGAGATAGAGTTCTATCTCATAAGGACTTTAGAGAGACCCGTAGGAGGAGATGCCCTCCCTATGGTGGCTTTTTAAGCCTCTCTCTTCCTATTCTTCTACACTTCTTCTTCTTTCTTGTTCCACCTTCTTCTTCTTTCTTCCTTCTTTATAGAGCATTTTCAGTAGCTATTAAAGCTACTCAAAGGTTTGAAGATGGGAGACGAAGGCCATAGTTTATTTGAGAACTCGATTAAGGTAAGTATATCAATCGTGTAGATATAGATCTATTCAAACACATGAGATATGCATGGGGACGATTTTCAAATTTAAACCAATGGAGATCAGACCTAATTAAAAACACCTTTCTAATATTGGTTTTTAATTTAGAGAACATGTTTTTTGTGGATCCATATCACCATGTAATCAAAGAGAAAAATAATTTTCAAAAGAAGATTGTTTTTGGTTTCCAATATAAAAAATGATTTAGTTTTTTGCTATTTTTTAGATCTTATTTGTTCCAGCATGATTAGATATTAATATTAGTTTAATATTGATGAAATAAAAGTTCTAAAAGTTTTGAAAATTTGATATATGCTTGAATCCATGTTCTTGTATGCAAAATCCTTTTTTGAAGAAAGGTTTGCCAAAAATGTTTTAGGGTTTTGATGTTTTATAATAAAAAAAAAGTTAATCTGACCATGCATGGTAGTTTAGTTCATGTTTAATCAGCATTCTATTGCATAAATAAACCATGATTTTTAGGTAATAATTTAATTATAATTATTCACTTAAGGTTAATTAGACATAGTTTCTAATTAATTATGATTAATTATCAATTAAACACTGGTTTAATTATTCTAGCTAATTAATACTTAAATTTCAAATTCTAAAGATATGAATAACCTTAATTAGCTGAGATAAACATTAAATCAATATTTTCACAACTTTAAATTTCTATATTAAAATTTTTCTTTATTTTTATTAAAATCTCAAAAAAAAAATCGGGTCTTACACTAGAGGCCTAATGACCTTGTCCATAGCGGGGTGATAGTTTTCATGCTGAGAGACCCCCACCAGGCTAGTTCGAATGCATCCTTCTACTACAATAGCGGGTTCAATCCCTAGATCTTAAAGATAACCTGACCTCTAAACCTCCGAGTGATGAGAAGTCCCTTGAACTCTTTAGTTCATAACATTATACAGGTCAGTCAAGGTGGTATCATCACCATCATCTCATAGTGAGCGCAAGTCCTGAAGAGGTTCAACATCATAATCTTTCTTATTAAAACATTGAGTGCCACATAGGAAATCCAATGCATTATGCACCAAGGGAACATGTACCCCAAACCCCACTCAGTTTTTCAAAGCATAGATTGGTTCTCGTGTGGTCTAGAGACTATCGTTATGTTTTATTCATATGCTTGCAGGACCTCACTCTCGTCATCTACAGTCTTCACAAGTGCTTCACCACTTATGGGTAGACAACAAACTCTGACACAACAGCTTTTATGACTCTTATTGTAGTACAGTGTTTTAGATGGGCATGCATAGACAATGACTACTTTGGATCGACTGCTTAGCATATATAGACACAACGAGCATTATCCTAATCAAGGCTCAATAGCTACTCTGGCGCATCGGCCCTTACGAGTACGGTGCCCTTGAAGGCGAAAGTAGAATGAGTCATCTAGGCAAGGTTCTGACAATTAAGGCATCATCGTGACATTCATACTAGCTTAGGCAAATATTTTGCTAAAAAATTTGGCAACACTTCCTTTGTTTGATAAAGAAAGCATGACGTTTCTTTTTACTATAGAAGGCAACTTGTCAAAAATTTTAGCAGCACCTCATCTATTTGACGGAGAAAATGTTATGCATTTTTAAGCTCAATGAACATCTTTTCAAAAATTTTGTCAGCACCTCTTTTCTTTGACGAAAAAAGCGTTACGCTCTTTTAAGCTCGGTGATCATCTTTTTAAAAAAATCGACAACACCTATTCTTTTTTATGGAGAAAGCGCTACCCTCGTTCGAAGATAGATGCACACTGTTGTGCATACTTTGCATCTACCATGGTTTGTTGGAAACTCATGCCTTAGTTAGGTCATACGCTAATGACTAATTAGATGTTTATAAAAAAGTGGTTTTGCATAAATTATGAAACCTTTTCAATAGGGGTTTCTTTGCCAAATTACACCTTGAACAAGGAAGGGTATTTGGAATCGCTTTGGTGATAAGGAGCAGCCTCCATTTGTATGCTTAGTTATGCATAACTATATATATATTGAATTTTGTTTAACTTGTTCTTTTAATAGACTGATTCACGTTTTTTTGAGAAAACTGATTCAATTCAAAGTCTGATTTTGACAACAGGAAAATCCATTAACTGGCCCTCTTTCTTTTTCTCCTTTCTTTTTTCTGTGGGGAGAGAAGGTGAACAACCATTCACTATCCATTTCAAAATCTTTGGTGCATAGGATTGGCTCTGCAAGTCAAATTAAAATAAAAAAGTTCAGGCTTGAATACTTCCCACTAGTACAAGGAATTTTAAAAGTTCAAGAAATTATGGATTTTGTTATGCATCAAACTGACAAAACAAATGGGCTTGGAATCATGATGCTGGAGCGGAGCAGCATGCAGCCTGGGTCCAAGAGATCCATTTGGATATAGTTTTAGTTTAGGCTTTTATTTATATTTGGATCTTTTTAATATAATGGATCTATCTTATATCCAAAATAGATTTAGGGTTTCTCATGTTTTTCTATTAACACTTATTATAGGGGTTTCTAAGTTAGAGGTTGATTGGATTGAGACTTGTTATTTGCTTTAATTTTATCCATTAGAATTTGCTTAATTTCCATTGATCTTGTTTTTTTAGCATAATATGTAGGAGTAACATAACTTTGTTATTCCTTTGTGAATCGGGCTTTTGGTCATATAACTGTATTTTTTGTTTAAGAAAACATGATTCAAAAGCTGATCCGGAACAATTGGACCCTGCTCAATACTTCTATGAGGTTCAAATAGGGAAACGGGTTAGCGTTTGCTATCCACATGGGTAGGGAGCCCCTTAGTTGAAACTCATAAGGAGAGGAGTAAATCTGACCTCATGGATGTGTTCAGCAGGATAGGAATCAACCCTTGGATCACAATTTTTTGACCTAAAAATATATATATTTTGAAGGTTAAAAATTTAGTACATTACAGGCTGTTGATTTTTCAACCCCGGTAAAATCCAACATGTATGTCAGAAAAACATGATTCAAAAGTCAATTTTTACTAAATTTAATCTGGAGGGTAACACGTGTAAAAAAACTAAAAAAATAAAATAAAAAATGTTGCATTTTTTCACTAGAAGGTTCCTTACCCATGCGGGTAGCAAACATTACCCCTGGGCAAGCAACTTCCAACTACAATTTTCAGCTCATTTAGATGGTCACATCTCCATGAGAAATGTTACCATGTGTGTGCATGTATAAGTGTGTTATATTGTTTTTTT
The DNA here is from genome assembly GCF_984573655.1 of Nuphar pumila. Classification (NCBI taxonomy): domain Eukaryota; kingdom Viridiplantae; phylum Streptophyta; class Magnoliopsida; order Nymphaeales; family Nymphaeaceae; genus Nuphar; species Nuphar pumila. The sequence goes on from NC_143251.1 coordinate 25,340,783, forward strand.
TTTTTTTTGACAGAAAAATATTTCATTAAGAAACCAGTCAAATCACAGCAGCAATTATAGTCAAACAGCAGAGAAGCGTGTGTGCTGTATTGCTACTTTCTCATATCATCACTGAGAAAAAGCGTAATTGGTCAAAGGGACAATCCAACTACTTGTCTTGCCGCCATCCACATGAGTACAAGTCAGGAGCAACGATCGAGTTTGGCCTCTAGCAAAAATACTGGTACTCATTTTTTTCTTTAAAAAACACTGTTGAGAAGTTCAACTTTTTCTTTTACACGCAAAATTTTCCATCTTGCAATTGCAACCACTGTTTGTTGCTCAGTGACACTTTTCTTGTTATTTCTTCACTTTCACTTTGTTTGGCGGGGAGTGAGCACATACATTTTGCATGCATGAGAGTCCACAATGGCAGTTAGTTCTCCTCTCACAGATGCTGTGGTTGTGCGCTGCAACACCATACACGCACATGATGAGTAAACTCGTATACTTCAATTGAGAGGAGTACAAAAATAAATACATAGAGAAAGATCATATCCTTACCATCCACAAGTCCCGCGCATCAACCACAACCGTGGGATTCAGTCCAACATCCTCCCATTTTGCAGTGATTGAAGATTGGGAAGGTCCTCTGTTCCAAAGCACAAGCGCCACCCTTCCTCGACTCAAAGGGCCCGCCCATACCTTCAGTTTGGAGAGGATCACAGTTTGATAAACAAGTAATCAATGGAGGCTAGTGAGAAAATGAGGCAATTGCAATTTGAAAATAAGAAGATATCTGGATTTTCTCGAACAAGGAAATTCACATGATAAATTAAAAGTTTTTTGTGGAAAATCTAAAGAAAATAAAAAAAAAAATATGTGAGTATAAGAAATAGAAATTTATTTTAAATTTTTAAAGTGTTAATGCCATGAATGTATCACATGAAATTTGCAATACTCTTAAGATGCAGGAGCAAAGCTGAGCGACCCAGGTCCATTGGATAACTTTGGATCCATTTTTTTTTATTTAAATTTAGATTATTTGGATATTTGTATGAGTATTAGATCATTCTTTTTTATCCATATCTTTAGAATAAGTTTGTTTTAATTGAAAATTTATCAGAAAAAGGTAGGTAGTTGGATCATAATTAGGGAACCCACATCTACAAGAAGATGAAAAAGCTTAGGGTTTAAGCAGTTCATATTGATATGAGAAATTTTCTTGTTATTTAAATTTCTTAGATCTTTCTTATTTGTGGTAGTTTTCTATGTAAATCTGGTGACGGATTTACATCACATTAGAAATGGCATCTGCCAAACAATCGAAGGTGGTGCTTGCTATGCATACCTCTAGATCCCCGTACTTCTTAACTTTCTTGCCTTGAACACCAAGCTTGTCTATGGCATTAAGTAAAACAAATCATGTCAATAATCATTCAACCTCACACCAACACGCCATTAAGATCGCCTTGTAAGAACAAGTCATTAAACAGAAAACAAATTACTATGCTCAATACCTTGATTAACAGCAATCACCTCCTTATTCTTTAGGAGTCCCAATGTTTCATTGCTCATCGACCTAAGGTCGCAGCCGATCAAGAGGGGAGCCTAGAAGAATACAATGATGTCCACAAAAAATGTAATTCAGCAATTGGTGTACTAGAATCTTTGAAATGAGACAGAAATTATGGAGATAAATGTTTGGGCTACCTTCACTAGTGCCCAGATGCTAAAGTGTGATCTATATTCCTCCAAAGTCATGCCACCGTTCCCTACTTCAAGCATATCCGGATCTTACTCCACAAAGCAAAACCAGTCGAATGTTAACCCCCACATTATTAGGATGAAACAACTAATTAATAAATGCTTGATGAGTTGCAAAAAGCTGAGCTGAATATAAGTTTGAAATGGTAGTTCATTATTAAAGTGTCATTCAGGTGCCTAATTCATTCAGGGAATAGTTTTATGGTCACCATTATTTAACTGCTATTGCATGCACTCCTACAATTTATGGGGCAAGGTTTCAGCAACGTTGCAATAATCTGGTCTCTCTCTCAGGTAAAACAACTGATTTCTCAGACCCGAGAATTTAGCGCAGTTGGAACATGCCTCCACTGTCATACGGGCAGTCGGGGTTCGATTCCCGCAGGCATTATCCCCTTTGTTGCATAAGCTGAAGCTGGTGGGTCCCTGGGGTTGAGGGGTGCGCCCGGGTTTGCACCCCGCTGGGGCGATTTCCCCGTCGGAATGAAAAAAATTAAAAAATAACAACTGATTTCTCATGGTCTAATGAGGTTACCATTCCATCCACCTGGTCCAGCATAGGACGCCCACTGATCATTTTGATCAGCCAGAGAGGTGACACTGAAAAGTAGAAAGGTAAAATGTCTTCATCAAACATTGATTATCAACAGCAGGCGAACTAAAAGTGGATCATATATATCAGAATCCATACAACTTAAAACTGAAATTTACAATAAAGCTACATGGGTAATGAGGGTGCTTTTGTAGTTCCAGGTGCTGGTTTCTGTACTTAATTTTTCCAGTTTTCATTGAATTTTATTTCTTTCAGAAAAAAAAAATTGAAACTGAATTTCAGTAGAGACCAGCATCCAAACAGATCCATTCCTTTTGATCATATATTTGCAGTAACTGGTATTTATGAAACTAATTATACTTAATGGTGACATTTGATCTACATGGAAGAACCAAGTGATGGTGTAAACTAAAATAACAAACGAAATGCACAATCTGTAATTAGAGTTGGCTTCTTGATGAGCGGAAGACTATCAATCTTACCTTTCCCACCTATCCTGGATGTCCCCAGTTGTTCTCCAGCTATTTCCTATAGCAGCAGCCCAAGTGGCCGGGTTTTCTTGTCCCCTGCATGCAGCATGTTTTCAAAAATTAATGGTCGGTTACAAAGTACATTTTGATCCAACAAAGCTGCTTCTGTCAATCCAAAGTAACCATGGCCTGTTTCACAGTGTTAATTGCCACCAAAGATCTGCAATTTCTCATAATTCTAGCTAGCTCTAATGTGAATTTAACTAATAAAAGTTTGGAATTTCCATTTATTTCCGGATTCTGAGTTGTAGTCAAACATTATAAATCCCTTCTGTGGGGATATCTGCCTAAGTACCCCTGCTTGTTAATCCCATAAATAAAAATAAAAAGAAGGATCGTAATCTTCTAAGAAAATTGGAAGCACAAAGAGACGTATCTCTTACCACTCGCACAGAGAGAAAAAGATTGGCCTCCCACTCTTTAGAAGAGCATTACTCATCTTGGTGTACCTGTATATCATCAAAACAGTAACCAATTAGTTCAAATCTATACCTCCTCATCTTTTGGCCTCTGCAATTGTACTAAAAGCTTGAGGAAAATCATTGAATATTGTTAGAAAAGTAAGAAGAAAAAATTTGCCTTTGTTTGATATCGATGCCTTGATTGTTGCAATTGTCATATTTCAAGTAGTCTACTTCCTGAAAAAATCCATTGCAACGAAAGCAAGTCAAGGATGATATACAACAATCACTTGATTCCCTGGTAAACCTAATAAGCAATCATATAAGCCCAGTGCCTTAAATTTTTGGAATGAAAAAGTATGCCACTTCCCAAGAAATTAGTAGGGGTACCTGTCTAATCTGATCCGTGCCTGCTGCCAGCCCATTGGGCTTCTGAAGGTTTTTTTTTTCATGTTTTTGTGAAAATCTGATTATAGGTGTGTTATAGCAATGAACCATTGGATCGTCTGATTCCAGAACATGGGTAGGTTTATATAAGGTTTGAAAATCGACTGTACAAGTTTTTATAAATATTAAAGCTAAAAAATCAAGTTTTTTAATTCAAAAAACACAATCCAAGTGATATTTTATAGCAAATCGACAATGCCTGCAGAGTCAGATTTGCAAAAACTACCCCGAAAACCCCTTTCTCAGTGCGGTGGGGTCGTAACTTCGGTAGGCACCCAATAAAAATGGGGGTGTCGAGACAGTGTGTCCTGGATAAGAATTATGTGCTGTCTGTGCTGGACACACTGTCCTATCCAAGCTTGGACAAGCAGTTAAACGCCCCCTGATGAAATAAAATCATATGCTACCAATTTTTTTGTCGAAAGTTAGAGCTTACGAGCGTTTGATCCTTACCCAGGAAGCAAAAGTTGTAGCGTCTTGGTCTTCGTATCCAAGTGATCCTGGCATCGTCTTGCTGCAAGTCTGCGTCCTAATGACATCATCAACAAGATAGAAGATTAATGCAACTGCTAACATGCTCTGTGCAACTGGTTTCATCTAAATGCATCATTGGAGCCATGCTTCAGTTTTATTAATGGCTTCACATTATATGAAGCATCCTTGCAAGGTGGGCATGTAGCCACCCTTGACAGTCACCCATATTAGCATTTCTCGAGTTTCTTGATATGGGTGTGGTGTCCATTTGAGATAGATGGTCATCAGCAGCAGCACCGCTGCATAGAAAATGACATCTTTATTAATACGGTCGACAATGTAACCTAACCCACTGAGCCCCTATCTCAAGCTTAGGTTTGAGCTCATATGCAAGCTTGAGGTAAACGAGCTGAAAGCAAGCTAGCTCCTTTACATTTCCAAAAAATGAAAGAAAATGAGCTTTTGACCTTACTCCCAACAGTAAGATTCGAACTCTAAACTTGTTGCTTACATGCCGAATACTCCAATCCTAGTCAAGGCGAAAATGAGCTGAGACATACACCTTTTGCTCATGCTCGGCTCAGTAAGCTTCAAGTGCTGCTTGTGCCTAAGGGTGTCAATGGGTCAGGTTTGGCCCGGATCCAACCCGTACCAGACCCTATAGTGTCAAGGTTTAGTGATAAATAAGAAGGTCCGATTAGAATCTGGGTTGGATCCAAAGGGTCCGATTAATAAAAGGAGACAGATATGGTTTGTGAAATTGCATACCAGACCCGAGTTTCGACTAAGATCCACAAATTTTCAATGTAAAAAAGATAAAATATACTATTTTTTCGGGTGTGGTTCATGTAATTCTTATAAGATTCAGGTATGGTTTCTCTTATTTAGACCTGAGTGCAGACCCAGTACCAGCATCTCAAATCAGGTCTGAATCTGGTTTCACTTTGGTCTGAACCAACCCGACCTGTTGACACCAACTACTTAGGGGTGGGCAATGGGCCGGGCGGCCCGATGGGCCAAGCCGACCCGACCCGACATGGGCCAGGATTTTAGGCCCAAGCTGATTAAAAACTGAGCCGAAAGCACGGTCTAGGGGCCAACCCACAGGCTACTGGGCCGGCCCTATGGGCCTGAAAGTAACTTGGTTTCATGGAAACTTGTTAATTACTTTTAATTATCTAATTAATTGCACTAATTTTAGGAGAAAGATAATTAATTGCACCAAATCACATTAATTGCACACACAATTAAGGGTGGGCAATGGGCCGGGCGACCCGGCCCACCTCCATTAGCAGGATGGGCTCGAGCCAGCTTGCAGGCTACCAGGCTGGCCCGATGGGTCTGAGTTATAAAAAATAAAGAAAAGTAAAATTAATTTTCTATGAAAACTAGAAATCACATACTAACTTGGGTACATGAAAACTTCTTAATTACCTAATTAATTGAATTAATTTTAGGAGAAATATAATTAATTGCACACACAATTAGGGGTGGGCAAAAGGCCGGGCGGCCAGATGGGACAAGCCGATCCAGCCCACCATGGGCCAGGATTTTAGGCCCGAGCGTATTAGGAACCGGGCCGAAACCCATCCCGGTCCATTAGCGGGCTGGGCTCGAGTCAGCTTGCAGGCTAGCGGGCTGCGCTCGAACCGACTTGCAGGCTACCGGGCTGACCCGTCTGAGTTATAAAAAAAAAAGTAAAATTAATTTTTTATGAAAACTAGAAATCACATAGTAACTTGGGTACATGAAAACTTGTTAATTACTTTTAATTACCTTATTATTTGCACTAATTTCCGAATAAAGATAATTAATTGCACCAAATCACATTAATTACGCACACAGTTGGCTAGGATTGTTTTGTGTTGGAATCGTCTTATTTGGGCCCGCCCAGACCCGGCCCGCTTCACATTGGCCCATTGGGCCAATTATGGGCCGGGCCATGGGTCTCTCTTCAAATCCGATCCGGTTAAGAATCGGGCTAAAACCCATCTTAAATAGTAAATGGATCAGGCCGGCCCAATGCCCACCCCTACCCTAGCTTATTTTATGGGTTTCAAAAGACTTTTATGAGCCATGCCAAGAGCAGCTCTTGAGCCTTAATCCCCATGTGGTTAAGGAGAGAGAGAGAGAGAGCTGCTCATACCCGGCATCAGAGTAAATTCCAAGCTTGAGGCCTTTCGAGTGGACATAATCTGCAAGAGCCTTGATGCCCGAGGGAAATGTTGAGGCTTTCGGCACCAGGTTGCCCTGTATTCCCCCATAAAACATGACACCCATTAATACTTTTGTTTTTGGAAGATTGTTGACATAGATATCTCTTCATTAAGGCTCCATTTGGGAGCCTATTGATGGCAACGAAATGCCAAATCCAAGATTTGGAACATTGGAGAGAAATTTCTTTTGCCTGTTTAAATGCCAGTCTACAAGTACAACCTCTTGGAGGTTATAGTTGAAATGGGGAAAGGGGAGGTCTGGGGGTGTAACTGGGTTGGATATGCCCGACCTGACCTGACATTCTGAACCAATTATACCTGACTCGATCCAATTTGACTGCACTCATGGGTTCCAAAAAGACACGTAATGAAAACAGGTCAGGTCTTGTGTATTGCAAATAAAGACCCCAACCTGTTTGCACCTGACCCATTTTTTATACTAAACCCAAATGGTTTTCCATACAGCAAAACTGAACCAACCCGATCATATACCCGAAATAGTTTTATTCTTGAAGAGAATCGAACCTGAACTTGATGCGTGCGTGAACTAGAGATGGCAGTGGACCGGGGGAGAACGGGGCCCTGCCCCGCCTCGCCCCCGTTTGGACAGGGGATGGAGGCGGGGATGAAGGTTAATATCTATCCCCGTGCGGGGATGGACTTACGCTTTCCTCCACCCCGCCCCGTCCCCGTATCAATCCCCACCTTGCCCCACTCTGCCCCATCCCCAATCCTTCGAGGGATGACTATAGACAAAGGGGAAACGGGGCCCCGCCCCACCTCGCGCCCGTTTGGACCGAGGATGGAGGACATGAAATGGGGGTGGAGGTTAAAATCCATCCCCGTGCGGGGATGGAGGTTCGGATTTTGAAATGGGGCGGGGGTGGAGACCTTGTCCCCCCACCCCGGTCCATTGCCATCCCTAACCTGAACCCGAGCTAATTATGCACCCAAACACATTTTATATGTGAAGTGACAGGAAATGAACTCAAGCTTACGATACATTTGGAACTTCTCCTTTGGTTTGATTCCATTAATTTACATATTTTTATTGGCTGGTAAGTAAATCTAGAATACCAATCATATCAAAACTCGAGATGAAACCCAAACGCGTTAAAACCTGAACCGATCATACTCAAACCTGTTAAGTTCTATGGGTCTACTTTTTCCAGTCACACCCAAAGCCAACCTGATTATACCTGATCAGATACAACCCCAAACCCATTAACCCATATGGGTCCACAATTTATAGTCGTACAAAGTGTATGACATTAAGGTATGAAGATAAAGAACAAGTGGATTCCATCCCGGTTGATTAATTCTGGCTCTGGTCGGGCCCCACTGGAGCCTGACTAGAGAGAGGGAATGTCTTGTGAGTCCACTGATAGTCTGACCCACCTCTTATTGGCTCGAGCTAGCCTGTGTTCTTATCAAGTGAAGGCCTAAAACCCTAGAGTTGAGGACTTTGTTCTTGTCCTTACGGTACTCACGGGGAGTGAGCCAACCGGATCCATATTGAATCACGTACATACCTGAGAGTCTCTGTTTAGCTCCGCCCAACAGTCATCTATAGCAATTAAGAAGAAGAAGAAGAAGAAAAGAAGACGTTTATGCAAGCAGTAACCTTTTGTTATAGAAATGCCAGAGGAAATAAATAAATGAATTGAATTAAGAAAGGAAAAATGCACACCCAAGTTTATATAGCGATAGCCAAGTGCGGACAGCCCCGTGTAGACCATGCCATCGGCTGACATTCAAAACCAATCACTTATTAGTCGAAGCACCCACCCCTTGGTGACAAAATGGGCTTAACAATACCAGCAGTAGTATAATAATCTATATACCATGTGGATTGATGTTCTTTTCTCTTGTGCTTTCTTTATTTGTTTTGGCTTTTGCTCTTGTTCAGTTCATGGGTTCAACATTTTGTTGATCTTCATGAGTGGTAATGTTGAATTACTTTCGTCTCTCTCTCTCTCTAGATATATATATATATATATATATATATATATATATATATATATATATATTTAACAAACATATTTGTGCAAGTTTTTTGCTTAATCCAAAGTTGTAGATGCATTTATCATTGATTATTTACTAAAAAGTATGCTTTGGATCAAATTAATTTAACAATGATTCTTGATTTTGAGTTAATCAAGTTTTTGGTATAATAAATGCCATTGATTTTTTTATTAAGCCAAAAATACATCTAAACATCAAAATTACTTAAACCAATACATGTTTTCTACTAAATAAGGCTTAGAGCTCTCATCTACGGGTTTAGATTAAACAAAAAAACACATGCAATAAAGGAGTTACAGATGATTTGAGAGATAAATGGTCTGGAAGCTATACACACACATATATATATAAGAAAAAATATTAAATACAGTCTCAACTAGTGGAAATTCATAAGAGCAAGCCGTGTTGATCAAATCTAACTCCATGAATATGTTCAATATAGATAATCTAGATTACCAGTTTGACGGATGAGGCTCTCGTTGATGTTACAAGCAAAATGATTCCAGCTGTTCCATCTGCAGAAAAACAACAATTGATGAAATCATTGAAGGTTTTAAAATGAGCACGGATGGTTGTTTCTAATTATCTGGCTTCCACATTTGTTTTGTTTATTTTCTCTTCGTCTTTTATAATTTGAAAGTTCCCTACATTGTCACATTTTGACAAACGTGAAAACATGAGAAAACATTTTTAAGGGTTAATATTTTGTGCTATTGAAGGCATGAAACTATTGAGTTGGAAATCATTGGTTCCAAGCTTTATCGACTCAATCTGACTACATAGATATGTTCATGGTTTGTTTGCTGAGGAGCAAACTTTGGATGTTCCTACAACATAAGAATATGATATTTTGAGACGCGGAATTTTAGTGCGTTCGTTGATTTTTTTAAACTCTTAAAAACCCTTTTTGCATGTTACAATCACATGATTTAAAACTCATTTTCTAATAAACAAACCTTTTAGATCACATCCATCAGGTTTGATGTACAAAAAAAAAATCTAAAAAAAATGTGATTTGTAAATAGTTCTGTGCCTTCAATAGCACCATACTTAATATGTAAAACTGCTTTTGAGCGTTAATACTGTCTAACAAACATCCCCAGGAAGTTTTGTAGTGGTTAGGGTATGTTGGATTCCTTTGTCGTGGCCGACGGGGCTCCGCGTGGTTGGTGGGGTCTGCCTGACCCCAACTTGCTTTTCAAAAAAAGATTACTTTATCGCAATTACTTGCATTTGCCGCATGCGTTTTTTCTATGGAAGTGGTCTCCTTTTTATAGAAAAGTGAACCTCTTTTTTTTTTTACGTGTTGAAACCAATATCTCCTTAAGAAATATGCGGTGAGGTCTACATTATAAATGCAAGAAAGCATCATTCGTGTTAAAATGGGTTCACACCTCACCTCATGGAAAAACACTTTTCCCATTGGATGTCTCTTTCAAGGGAACGTGGCATTTCTTGAGTGGGGGTCATGCCCTTTCTTATGAAAGAGTTTCTTTCGTAGAAAACAGGGTTCTTCCTTAAACAAACGTGTCCTTGAGAAATATGTGCTGGGAACCACATAATAAATGCAAAAACAAGTAATTTTTCCTGTCAAAAATAGTTTCTTGAACTTTCCTCCAAAGTGACTCTTTCAAAAGAAAGAAGCTGTCGAGTGGGAGGGGAGGGGAGGGAAGTGTGTTTCCTATGAAAGGCACCCTCTCCGAGAAACAACTGAGCCCCTATGAGCTGCACATTTTCCCATGGAAAGGAGATTCTCTAGGGAGGCCTTAAGGAAGGTTTTCATACGAAAACATTACTTTATGCACTAAAACGTGGGCCCCACGTGAACCTCCGTAACAAAGCAATGTGGGGCGACCCATTTTCCCATGAAGGTATGTGATTGATTACCACTGCATTTTTAGAAAATCCATTCTGGTTAATATTTTCCATTGCTTGCAGAAATGCCCCATATCCAATTGTCCGTACACCCACAAATAGAAGATGGCAGCTGCCCGGGTGGGATCCACTTGTAGATATAGACAGTGGACTCAGCTGGAAGCGAAGCCCACCCATCAATTGGGCCACCGGAAACAACAAAAAGTGTTTCCCACTGTAAGCACGTTAGCCACCAACCTTTGCATTAAAATATTATAACGTTGGATATTTCGGATCGGGTCCAACCATGTGTAACCCAGTTTGACACAAAGGCACTCTTAATGAAAGCATTAGTGGGAAGGGGGTTAATTGAATGTGAAGGGTTCACATATGCATGTCTCTTCCCACTATACATTGAGGCATGGTTGCTTGTCGAGTGTTCTCTTTCACTCATTTGGGTTTAGGGTTCAGCTCATCATCAACTTGACAGTAATGGTGGGCATCGATAGGCTGAGGAGAAAGCCAAGCACAACTCTCCATTAATTCATTTTTACTATGGCAGCTACCAGTATGTGTTTTTTTTTTTTACATTCCGGTTTACACCAATATATAATTATAAAGAAAAGTGTTTTGTCATGCCCAAAGAGAGTTAAGATCCAAACATGAGCAATCTCATTAGCAAACCCATAACACCAACCACACGGGGTGGATTTGGAGGAAGAGGACCAAGATCGCTGCCATGTGATTAGGGCTGGTAAACGAGCTTTATGAGACCAGCTTAAAGTATTCAAGCTCACTCTTGTGGTGAGCCAAGCCAAGTTAACTGAGCCATGTTCGAGCAGGTTTGTTTATAGAAAAAAATACACTATTTTCTTGCTGAAAGAATAGAAAAAAATACATGTACAATATATCTAAAATATATTTCTTACAAGTTGAAACGGGCCTAATACCTATGTTCACATTTAATTGGCCGAGCATATTTTATGAGTTTGAATAAGCTCTTACCAGCCGATCGAGACATGGGCAGCTCGGCTTGTTTCCTAGCTCTACATGTGATTAGCTACTATGACATTGCTTATGATACTGCCTATGAGTTGCATCCCTTCATGAGTTCCTGTTTTGGTGATTCTCAGAAGAATGAAGTTTTTTTGCTGACCGACCCTGATTATGCGAATCCAGATACGAACTAAACCGACATGGGATTGTAAATCAAACTTCACCTATCAGAGTCCAAGAGCAAATGACAGAAGCAAGAGAAAATTAAAGACTTTGCGAAGAAGAGATTGTTACCCCATCTGTGGAGTTAGGCCGAGGCCATTCTTCAGAAGTTTCCTTTTCAAATGAAAGGGCTCATCGTCGTCTCTCGCTCTACGTGCACCGGCAAATGCTTGCATTTGGAGGAGGAGGACCAAGATCGAGAGGTTGGCGAGGTGTGCTAGGCGAGCCATAGGAATTGATTAGAGTGAGCGAAGAGAAGGAGAAGCCAGTGGGGGTTTTATAGAAAAGTGCCTACTGCCCTGTGTGAACCAAATTGTTGACTTGAAATGACTTATGAGCTCCCCTTGTACGTTTCTCTTGGTTGTTCAAGATAACGTGGCCCACTTTGATACATTTTCATTTTGCTTGATACCTAGTGTCTCCCCGTGGTTGGTACCTTGTGGTAGGATGTTGCAGGTTTAAAACCCAGTGGTACGTTGAATAATAACTGGTGGGGGACTGACTAACCCCAGCTTGCCTTTAAAATAAAAAAGATCACATCTATGATGTGAGATTTAACGAAGAAAAAAAATAGATGAAAAATAGGTTTTTCTTCTTAGATTATATGCATGATTCGATTGTGGCAACTATTAACCCTTTGTGTTTATGAATGTCCAATGAAAGTTACAAGTTGGACTGGACTCAGAACCAAAACTGAGGCTTGGCTTAAAAGGTTTTCTGACCTGTGTCAAACTTGCTTCCATAAAAAAGAAAAACTCTTTTCTCTAAAGGTGAAAATGTATTTTCTTAATATTTTAAAAGTTTTTCTCATCTTAAAAGAACTGTGCTTTTTATTATAGCTGTATTTTTTTTTTGAAATGCAAGCTGGGGTTAGGCAGACCCCAGCAGTTGTTCAACTGTATTATTGGGTTTTGAATCTGCACTGACAGCTCCTACCAACCACGCGGAGCCCCTGTTGGTGTTAAGTTGTATTTTTACTGTAAAATGTGCATGATATTCTTTTATTTAGTTCTGTACTTGGTTCAATTGTTGTTTCTTACCCGATTTTCCCCATGTTTCCTAAACATTTCAAACTTTAATGCTTCCATCAAACATCTCCAAAAGGTAATTAAGGGCGTTTGATGGAAAGGAGAGACTGTGGGGGCCCCCACCCACCCTATCAAACAGGGAAGATACATTTTTTTTTGAAGAGTCCAGCTACTTTTTTTTTTTTACTTAGATAAATTTATACCTCTGGAGATAACTTTATCCTGCTGTCAGACGCCCCCAAAGGGAGCTCCACAAGTAAAGAACATTTCCTTCACCAAATAGCTGGCACATTTTGGCGACATGTATATATATAGGTAACCAGCTAGAAAACAAGTTTAGATGCGTCAAACTTTGAGGTGGGTGGCAATCGGTACAGAGAGTAGTAGTGCTTACAATGAGCCTTAAGTGCCATGTCTGAGCTATCATGCAACCTGTAGTCCATAATGGCACCGAATGTCGTGCACCATTTTGGACATACATCACTGAGACTGAGAGCAGGTAGTGCAGTACAACAATAAGCAAGATTAACAAGTAGGTAACATAACATTTGGCTCAACTGCCCACAACTAAACCAAATAATGGACAACACCTAACCATGATATGTGGTTCCAGCTCCCACAATTAAACCAAAATCTTTCTTTCTTTTTCTTTGTAGATGAGCATAGGTGGTGTTTCTATGACATGCAGAGGAATTACTGGTGAGGTAAAAGTGAGAAACTGAGAAAGAATCAATTTGGCAAAAAAATTTACACTCTCTTTTTTTAGATTTTCTTGTGGGAACAGCTGTGTGGACCAGCAGGGCTCTTTTGTCTTTATATTAAGAAATGTTATGTGAGAACGCAGAACCAACTAGGACGGACACAATTCCACCCACTGCAAGAAGATACGACGCCGCATGTATGCTATGATTCACACACATGCGTCTATGAGGAAAAGGCTTGGGTAGTTTCCAAAATATGCCTCAGCTCTTGTCTTTTCAAGGTTTTTTCTCCTTTTTCTGTGTGGTTTTTCATTCTCAAACCTGGTCATTCATAGCCCACAAGTGCTCTGCTTATCAACCCTTGAGTGACCATGTTATATATTTTTGTAAGAGCGAGACATCTTACCAGTCCTCGAGTGGTAGGAGGTCTAGAATACTAATGTGTCCTAGGTGGTAGGTCTCACGATTGTTGCATTAATGGTATATGATGCATCTTGTTTTGTGCTGTTTTTGCGTAGTCTCTCTCGATCATGAACCGTCTGCTTAGAGATCTAATTCAGTAAGTTACTCGTGAAATTAAAATACATGGCATAATAAACTCATGAGTGATCTTCTTGTCTTGATGTTTTTCTATGAGTACCTGATGAGAGTGGTAAGTAAGAGAAACAAAGACCTTATACTTGAGCAAATTTGTTTTGTGTTAAACATGTATTAAAAACGCTAATAATGCAAACATTCAATCATGAATATTTGCATGTTTTGAAAGATATTGCATGACATTAAATTAAAATATAAAATTGCTCAAAAAGCCACGTGTGAGATTATCGATTGAATTTGGTTAAAATTGTTATTGCATACATCTATATTCAACTTATATATTGAAAGCATGCAACTGATGATTTGTATGCTTAATCATAGTTATGTGTTTATTTTGCAAACTGATGCATGAGTATTTGTTATAATTGCTTAATTGATGTAATATGATTAATATGTTGAGATGCATATATTTTAATTTGAAGTAGGATTATGTGTATTCTTAGTGTTGTATAAGCATATAATGTTAGTGTATTCTTACCGAGACTCGATGAGTCTGACCCTATATATTGATCATTCATGTAACGAGTAGTTGTGCTAGAGCGATGATGGAATGCAACAGGCGGTGCCAAGAACCAATCATTTTTAGATCTCAGGATTTGATTTAGAATTTAGCTATGTTATTAAGGTTGTCAAGTATATTTTGATGTTATTAAGACTGTTAATTTTATTTTTGAGTTAAAACAGTTATACTTGCTTAATGAATGGTTTGAAATATGGTTTATGGGTTGTATGATATCTTTCATGTTTTGAATTCAGATTCTTTAGTTGGAACCAAATTATGAGTTAGAGTTGAAGCCAAGTCTAAAATAGGATTTAGATACAATCCTATGCTATATTCAAATAATTGTAACAAGCCCAAGATTTCTAACCAAAAACCAAAATAAATGTTTCTATTGTATTTTGATTTTTATGATGATAAGGTTTTTGTCCTTGGTCTTCTCTTTCTCGAACTTACTTCTTGTGGGCTATTAAACACTAGTGCTTGCGCACTAGCTGACTCCCTATAACTTAGTTTGGTTAGAGCAATACCATAGATAGGGTGTTTATCTTTGGTTGTCTCTCTATCGAACATAATTTTAGTGGGTTATTAAATGCTAGCACTTGCGCAAAGATGATTCCCTACTACTTAGTTGAGTTGGAGCAATGTCATAGATTAGGCCTTGCACTAATTGCTTTAAACAAATGACTAAATTTTTTGGTCAAAATTTTGTGGCATTAAGACTTTGTATAAGAGCGAGTTAAATTTTTTTTTCATAGCCCGTCTAGCAATCCTTCATCAATAAGTAGGTATGATCCAACCTTATTATTTGATTATGATATTTATGTGTGATATTAATATTGCTTTATTTGTGTATGAGAACCTAGAAAGTGGTTAGGGATATCACTCGATAGATATGAGTATTGGTCATGTTGTTGAGCTAGACCTAGAAATTTATGGTAATCTTTTTATTTTATTTTGTTTGAATGGATGGCGTGGTCGGCAAGATGCAACAACATCATGGACACGTTGAACAACTTAATTGGGGTTGTGACCCAACACACGGCCACGATGCAAGCTATGGGGAATAACCTACAACAAACAGCTCAGAAGAAGCAAGTTGTAGGTGGAGGGATCACCTACAAGAAATTCATGGACAAAAATTCACCTGCATTCATAGGGAAGGCTGACCTGAAGGCTGTCGAGAACTTGATCCATGAGATCGAACGAATTTTCCATGTGCTCAAGGTCCCAAATGACTGTAAGGTCAATTTTAGGACATATCGACTTAAGAAGCATGCAGAGAAATTGTGAAAAACTATCCATGAGGACAAGTTCCAAAATGGACCTATGATCTGGGCACAATTCTTGGAGGTATTTTATGAGATGTACTTTGTCAAACATGAGTCGACCAAGAAGACGCAGGAATTTCTGGACCTGCAACAGGGAGGGATGACCTTAATATGTTGAGATGCATATATTTTGATTGGAGGTAGGATTATGTGCATTCTTAGTTTTGTAAAATCATGTATAATTGTTAGTGTATTCTTACTAAGACTTGATGAGTCTAATCCTATATATTAATCACTCAGGTAACGAGTAGTTGTGTTGGAGCGATAGTGGAATGAGACAGACAATGCCAAGAACCAATCATTTTTAGATCTCGGGATTTGATTTAGAATTTAACTGTTATTAAGGTCGTCAAGTTTATTTTGATGTTATTAAGACTGTTAATTTTATTTTTGAGTTAAAACAGTTATACTTGCTTAATGAATGGTTTGAAATATGGTTTATGGGTTCTATGATATCTTTCATGTTTTGAATTCAGATTCTTTAATTGGAACCAAATTATGAGTTGGAGTTGGACCCAAGTCTAAAATGGGATTTGGATTCAATTCTACACTATGTTCAAATACTTGTAACCTACCCAAGATTTTTAAACAAAAACAAAAATAAATGTTTCCATTGTATTTTGATTTCTATGATAAAAGGGTTTTTGACAATGGTTTTCTCTATCTCGAACTTACTTCTAGTGAGATATTAAACGTTAGTGCTTGCACACAAGCTGACCTCCTAGAACTTAGTTTGGCTAGAACAATACTATAGATAAGGTTTTTATCTTTGGTTGTCTCTCTCTCGAACTTAATTTTAGTGGGCTATTAAATGCTAGTGCTTGCACAAAGTTGATTCTTTAGTACTTAGTCGAGTTGGAGCAATGTCATATATTAAGCCTCGCATTAATTGCT
Source organism: Nuphar pumila (assembly GCF_984573655.1). Taxonomy (NCBI): domain Eukaryota; kingdom Viridiplantae; phylum Streptophyta; class Magnoliopsida; order Nymphaeales; family Nymphaeaceae; genus Nuphar; species Nuphar pumila. The sequence goes on from NC_143251.1 coordinate 25,357,297, forward strand.
TTAAACAAATGACTAAATTTTTTGGTTAAAATTTGGGGAAGTTAAGACTTTGTATTAGAGCGAGCTAATTTTTTTTTCATGGCCCGTCTAGTGATCCTTTGTCAACAAGTAGGTATGATCCAACCTTATTATTTGATTATGATATTTATGTGTGATATTAATATTGATTTATTTGTGTACAAGAACCAAGAAAGTGGTTAGTGAGATATGACTAATGGTCATGTTGTCGAGCTAGACTTAGAAATTTATGGTAATCTTTTTGTATTATTTTATTTGAATAGATGTCGTGGTCGGCAAGATGCAACAACACCATGGACACATTGTACAACCTAATTGGGGTTGTGACCCAACACACGACCGTGATTCAAGCTATGGGTAATAACTTGCAACAAATAGCTCAGGAGAAGCAAGTTGTAGGTAGAGGAATCCATTACAATAAATACATGGACATGGATCCACCCGTATTCGTAGGGAAGACTGACCAGGAGGGTGTCGAGAACTGGATCCATGCGATCGAATGAATTTTTCGCGTGCTCAAGGTCCCAAATGACTGCAAGGTCAATTTTGGGACATATCGACCTAAGGAGCATGCAGAGAAATGGTGAAAAACTATCCATGCGGACAAGTTCCAAAATGGACCTATGATCTGGGCACAATTCTTGAAGGTATTTTATGAGATGTACTTTGCTAAGCATAAGCGAAAAAAGAAGACGCAAAAATTTTTGGACCTGCAACAATGAGGGATGACCTGGTAGACTATATCACCAAGTTTTGTGGTCTGAAATGCTACTTTTCGAATGTGTACACGACGAAGGAAGACAAGACAATAAAGTTCGCCCGCAGATTGAAGCTAACCTTGAGGACCACCTGAAAACCAAAATCACTTGATGATGCCATCTAGGTAGCGACCTTATTAGAGAAAGACTAGGTCACAGGACAGAAGTTCCAACGAAACAGTCTAATAACCAAGGGAGCATGAGCAAGAAGAACTTCGGTAAAAAGAAGTTCACCCCATAGACTAAGAAGCAAAAGCAACAAGGAGTAGCCCGGCCACAGCACAGGCAAATTTAGGCATGCCTGAAGTACAGTCGTTTCCACATTGGACAGTCGTGCCCTCGCGACATAAGAGCCTATCTTAATTGTGGAAAGATAGACCATTATATTCGGAGTGTCACAAGGAGGTTGATGAATGGGAAACCAAGAAAGTTCAGCCCCAACATCAGTAGTAGCAATGGCATCAACAATAGCAAAAAGAGGCCATCTAGAAGAAGGTGGCAAGTCGTGTCTATGCCATCACTACTGATCAACTGTAGAAGGGTGACTTGGTACAAGGTACCATGTTAGTTGCTGATCAAGTGACTCTTGTTCTATTTAATTATAGTATAACTCATTCTTTCATATCTATAAACTTTGTTAAACAATTGAGGGTGCATATTAAGTCATTGAACCATGCATTAGATGTGTATAACCCTATTGGTTATAATTTATTGTGTGTCACGTATGTATCAAACATAGACATAGAGTTAGATGGACAAAGTCTACCTGCTAGTCTAATCCTACTTGATATGACTAAGAATGATGTCATATTGGGTATGGACTGGTTATATAAGAATTATGCTAGTGTTTTATGCCAAGAAGAACAGGTTGTGTTGTCTTGATCAGGGGTTTTGAAGGTGAAATTTAAGATTTCTAGACTTGTTTTGAAGGATCAGGTTATTTCTGTATTAAAGGCTCAGAGGTGTTTAAGGAAAGAATGCACTGCATTCCTGGTTAGTGTAACTTTGGTAGAGCCTACTACCCAGTCAATTGAAGATTGGAAAATAGTCTATGAGTTTCTGGATGTATTTTCGGAGGAGTTGCCAGTACTTTATCCACATCGTGAGGTGAAGTTTAGCATTGACTTGATGCATGAAACTGCATCAATTTTCAAGGCACCATATTGTATGATACCTGCACAACTCAAAGAGCTAAAGAAGCAATTGTAGAAACTAATGGAGCAGAGATTTATTCGACCGAGTATATCACCATGGAGATCACCGATATTATTTATAAAGAAGAAGGATGATTCGATGAGGTTATGCATTGATTACAGGATGCTTAACCAAGCCACCATTAAGAATAAGTATTTCTAACCCTATATTGAATATTTATTTGATCAATTACAAAATGCTAAGATATTCTCCAAGACCGGCCTTAGATTTGGGTACCATCAATTTATAATTAAGGATGATGGCATTCCGAATATAGCTTTTCAGGTAAGATATGGGCATTATGAGTTCGTAGTGATGTCTTTTAGATTCACTAATGTGCCAGCTGCAATTATCACTACAACAAAGCAGTAGATTAGCGACGACCACATTCCGTCGCTAATCCGTCGCTAACCATGTTAGCGACAGATTAGCGACAACGCGGCGACAGTATGCTTACATCGCGAATATTTCGACGCTAACTGGCGACGGAATAATTCCGTCGCCAAGTCCGTCGCTAATTGCGACGGAATAACGAGCGCTATATTCCGTCGTCAATCCGCCGGTACTAAACGGCGACCACGGCGTGGCAACGGATTTAATTCCGTCGCTAGATTAATATGAATAGCGACGGAATCATCCGTCGCTAATCCGTCGCAAAAACGAAAAAAAATCAAAAAAAAATTATTTAAAAATTAATTACCGAGAACTGTACAATTTATATTTCCTGTACAATTTATATTTCCTGTAAATAAAAAACAAACCACACAAAAAAATTCATATAACAAGTATCTATAATAATTAATCGTTCCACCTTAAAACTAAGAAGTTTAATTATTTACAATTCAACAATTACAATTAGGAAAAATAAAAAAAATAGAACTTCTTCAACACAGTCCTCTAATCATCGCCAAGATTTTGTGCGTCTTCTTGTTCATTGTCTTTATCTGTCCCTTCAGCTCCACTACCCTGATTATCGCTAGCAGACTACACAAGAAAAGAACAGTCAGTATTGATAAACAAAATATAATGAAATAAATTACACACTATATGTGATTCTATCATGTGCTCATGTGTGATCTAAGGCAATAAAAAAACTCTATATGTGATTCTATCATGCTCATATGTGTGCTAAGGCAGTCAAAAAATTGAATATGTGATTATAGCATGTTCATATGTGTTCTAAGGCATATAAAAAAACTCTATATGTTATTCTACCATGCTCAGATGTGCTTTAAGGCAGGCAAAAAACTATATATGTGATTCGATCATGCTCGTATGTGTGCTAAGGCAGTAAAAAAATTGAATATGTGAATATAGCATGCTCATATGTGCTCTAAGGCAGGCAAAGCCAAAAATTTTATATGTGATTCTATCATAAATGATATATAACATGTTCATATGTGTTCTAAGGCAGTTAAAAAACTCTATATGTTATTATAGCATGCTCATATGTGTGCTAAGGCAGTCAAAAAACAGAATATGTGATTATAATATGCTCATATGTGTTCTTAGGCAGTAAAAAAACTGAATATGTGATTATAGCATGCTTATGTGTTCTAATGCAATCAAAAAAACTTTATATGTGATTCTATCATGCTCATATGTGCTCTAAGACAGACAAAAAGTTAACTATATATATGTGATTCTATCATGCTCATATGTGTGCTAAGGCAGTCAAAAAATTGAATATGTGATTATAGCATGTTCATATGTGTTCTAAGGCATATAAAAAAACTCTATATGTGATTCTACCATGCTCAGATGTGCTTTAAGGCAGGCAAAAAACTATATATGTGATTCGATCATGCTCGTATGTGTGCTAAGGCAGTAAAAAAATTGAATATGTGAATATAGCATGCTCATATTGCTCTAAGGCAGGCAAAGCAACTTTATATGTGATTCTATCATGCTCATATGTGTGCTAAGGCAGTAAAAAAATTGAATATGTGATTATAGCATGTTCATATGTGTTCTAAGGCATCTAGAAAAACTCTATATGTGATTCTACCATGCTCAGATGTGCTTTAAGACAGTCAAAAAAACTATATATGTGATTATACCTGAGAGGGACCTGGAATCGAAGATCCCCTATCCTGAACAGCGGCCTTGATCTCATTTCGGAAAAAGGGGGCGACGGTGTATTGGAAGTAGTTATTCAGTGATTCATTAATGATCTCGCGTACATCATCACCGGAAAGAATAGTCGGCTGCTTGGAGCTTATGTCGGCGCAAGAAGTCGGTGAGCCGTAACTGGAAGAACCAATAACTGGTGAAGTGTTCATATTACTCCCAAACCCGAACACGCGACCTTTTTTGGGTTCACCTGCTGCAGTCACCCATGCTGTAGGATCAAATGATGGATGCTGAGTAGCGTCTTCGCCATATCGCTCTACCATCTGTTGCTCATATGCCTCCTACAAAATAATGTTTAAAGTATTCATTAATAATTAATGATAACATTATGATAACTTGCATATATATTACAATGATTATTAATAGAATTAATACATACCGTTGTCGTTCTCGCCTTCTCTGATACGAAGACTCCCGTGGTCTTCCGTTTATGTGTTTCTACAAACACATCCTTATATGGTACACTGTCTCCTTTTTCTGCTTCGTGCGAAGTTAAATGACAAAAGATTTAGTACACAAATTTGCAACAATACTTATAAAATTAATATTATATATTGATGAGTTACCATTTTCTTTAGGTGGCTCCCAAATGTCTTAGATCCACCTATGTGTAGATGGGCTTCGGGCATCTTCGATCGATTTTGTGAAGCCTTCGCAGAGCGATTTTTAAATGCATCTCCCGCCCACATATCGCACATTTCATCCCAGTAATCTCTCCTGATAGTAATAGGACCATGGCCCTTCCACAGTAATGGATCATCTACTACGCCAGATGCTTTTTTTGCTGCAGTCTTCATAGTGTGTAGCATGTCTGCAAATCGATTGGCAGCCACCTTCTGCCACACCTTCCTTGCATCATTTTCTTCCACCGTAGTTGCAAAGCGATTCGAAGCCTACAAATATTTTCAGAAAGTTAGTAGACATTGCTTAAATAAATTAAATATGAAACACATTAACTATGAGGAACAACTGTATACCATGAATGAGGACCACAATCTGTCTAACACCTCCTTTGAGTACTCTTTCCATTGAGCAACTGGTCCTGGTAGATGTTGAAGAAGTGAATTCCTAATCTCCCGTACTACTTCTTGTGGCTCAAACCTCGTGCTGCACATGAATTGTTACACAGTAAATATCAATATAAAATATTTAAAAGATATGCAATAATTGAAAACAAAATACTTACGGTCGATTATCGATATACACTATTCGAATGAGTCTTCTTGTGCCAGCCTGAGAAGACCCTGTTTCCTGTGTTGGCTGTTGACTTGTGCGATCAACTGGTGTAGGTGGGTCGTGACTTGTGCGATCAACTGGCATGTGTAACGTGTTGAAATATGAGGTTCGAAGTACATAGATGAGAAATTTGAAATCTCTTCTAAAGTGTACGCCTCACAAATAGAGCCTTCTACTCTTGCTTTATTACGAACCTTTTTTTTTAGGTCGAACATGCATCTGACAAGAATATACATTTCAAATTTTAAATATCTATCATTAAAGAGACAAATATAAAAAAACATATACCTTTCAAATGGGTACATCCATCGATATTGCACAGGGCCACCAACCCTTAGTTCATATGGCAAATGTATGATCAAATGTTCCATAACATCGAAAAATGCTGGCATAAATATCTTTTCTAACAGACAAACAGTGGTGATGACAGAGTCCTCGAGATTCTTTACATCTGATACAATGACCTCCGATGCGCACAATGTTCTGAAAAATCCGCTCAACTCAGACATTACCCCCCATATAGGTTTGTCTAACATATCATGGAATGCTAGGGGTATCAATCGTTGCATAAAGATATGACAATCATGGCTCTTCAACCCATATAACTGTCCATCGTCAATCTTCACAGCCCGAGCAATGTTAGAGACATATCCATCTGGAAATCTCAGTTGTCTCAACCATTGACATACATGTTTTATTTGATCAGGTCCGAGCACGTACTTCACCTTTGGTTTCAGTACTTTGCCATTATACTCTTTGAGTTCCAATTCTGGTCTTTTACATATTAATTTTAAATCCATACGGGCCTTCGGATTATCCTTCATTTTTCCTTTAATATTCATTACTGTATTGAACACATTATCAAACACATTTTTCTCTACATGCATCATATCCAAATTATGTCGTATCAATAGGGTCGGCCAATACGGTAGTTCCCAAAAAATAGATTTTTTCGTCCAATTGTGTTCCTTCCCAAATCCACGGAAGGGTGTAGGACTGCGGGCATCTGTTAATACATCTGGAAAGTATCGCAATCTTCTTAAAATCTCTATGCCAGACAATCTTGAGGATGGACCTTCCATTTCAGTTGTGCCTGCTGTAAATGCATTCTTTTGACGTCGGAACGGATGATCGCTGGGTAGAAATCGATGATGGCAATCAAACCAGCAAGGCTTCCTTCCATGCCTCAATCTAAAAGCTTTGGAATCCTCCATGCAGTACGGACAAGCCAACCTCTCATGTGTGCTCCAACCAGATAACATACCATATGCAGGGAAGTCACTGATTGTCCATAGAACAACGGCCTTCATGTTGAAATTTTGTTTTTTGTGGGCATCATACGTGGTAACACCGTCATCCCACAGTACTTTTAATTCATCAATCAATGGCCTTAGATATACATCAAGATTTTGGCCAGGTGAGGTCGGACCAGGGATCAACAGAGACAAGAAAAGATTTGGACGTTTCATACACAAGCTTGGTGGAAGGTTGTATGGAGTTACAAATACTGGCCAGCATGAGTATGGAGTTGATCTACCCCCAAATGGATTAAATCCATCTGTACATAGACCGAGTCTAACATTTCGCACTTCCATTGCGAAGTTCTGATGAGTACGATCAAAGTGCTTCCAAGCTTCAGCGTCAACAGGATGCGTGATCTTGTTTTCATCGTGTCGAACTTTATTTTCATGCCATCTCATGTGTTTAGCTGTCTTTGAAGACATATACAATCGCTACAATCTAGGAGTGATAGGAAAGTAGCGGAGCGACTTGTATGAAACTTCCTTTGATCTCGTGCTACCATTGCCTCTTGTCTTTGGCTTGAACCGAGGATGCCCACATGACGGGCATGATATGTCGTTTTCCTGCTCCTTGAAATACAACATGCCATGATTTGGACAAGCATCAATCTTTTTGTAACCCATACCTAGAGCGTTGACCATAACTTTCGCACGATAGAAATTTTGTGGCAATTTCTCATCTTTAGGCAACATACTCTTCACAATCATGCACAAACGGTCAAAACATGATTGACTCAAATTATACTCGGACTTCAAATTCATTAGTTGAAGAACTGCAGACAAGATAGTGTGACTCTCACAACCATTCCAAAGTGGCTCATCAGCATCTTTAAGTAAATCATAAAATCTACTAGCTGCATCGTTTGGTGATTCTTCATCTACGGCAGTTCTTACATCACTAGAACTCATAGCAGAACCCAGTTCTGTTCCTGCAGCATCAAATATCAAATTCGTATATGGATTATCGTGCACCACATTCACCCGTGCATCAAAATCGTTTCTAAATTCTTCTCCATGAAACGTCCAGTTCTGATAATCACTCACAAAACCCTTCCTGTATAGGTGATGTCTAACGCCATGAGGTTCTACAAATCGATTATTCTTACAAATCTTGCAGGGACACCTAATCCGACCTGTGGGATCTACCGTACTGACACTCGCCGTTGCAAATTCAATAAAACTATCGACACCATCCATATATTCATGCGATAACTCATTGTCCACTATCCTACGGTACATCCATTCACGGTTTGCAGTCATTCTGTCGTATGATGTTACGAATAGTATCCTAACGAATTAAGAAAAAAACAATCAGAATGCTACGATGAAGAAAATATCAAATTTATCATGCAATATACTATGTCAAACAATAACAAGAATTTTGATGCATGCATTGATAACTTAATATTTTCATGTGCAAACTATTAATGACATGATACAATCATTTGAAGCATGCTTTTATTATAAAATTTCACATGGAAGTCAAAATCAAATTGAAAGTAACTACATGCAAGCATGGATACAATTACATCAAACATTGCAATACATCATAATCATTCATATCAAATAAATGGCAAACATGTACCTGCAGCAAACACACTTCAATATCTCACTAACTACTACCATGCTTAGCATGGACTCCGTACTCCAAAAATAAGAACACTTCTATATTTCTACATTAAAATCATGCTCAGCATGATCTTCGAACTCCAACAAAGCAGTCCTAGATATCAACAACTAAGTGAGTGTGTGAACAATAAAGTGCTGTATTCAATAAATTAAATAACATGTGATACGTTTGCATCACTTACTCACCACGGGTATTTACCCGATTTGCATTATTTTTGTCATTTACTTACCACAGGTGGCCGAGCACGAGTTGGTTCCGTTGAAAAATCTGCACAAAAACAAAACAAATTAAGTAACAAACTAACTAATCATGAAACAAGATGAAACACTAACTAAAAAAATTAAAACAAATTAAAACAACTCTAACTAATTGAAAGAAGAGAAAAGAAAAATAGTATATATGTTAAGCCAAATCTAACTAAAAGATGATAATTTAACAAACCAGCTATAACATGTTGAACCAGTCGACTAACATAAAGTCATAGACAATTTCTAATCTGAACTACTTAGCAAAGGAATAGTAAATCAATCAATTAGTTTACTAGAAAAGATGTGAACTCCGTTTAACCACCACTATCATAAAGAATTCAAATAGCTCTAATCTAACTAACTGATTGTGAGAACATTAAATACCAATCTATCTAAGAAAAATATAATTATAAAAGACTAATAGATTGAAATACTCTAACTAACCAGATTTCAAGAAAACAAATTGAAGTAAAACTAACTACCAGTAGACATTAACAAACTAACAAATTGAACAACATGGACAACTTGTATATATACATTACAAAAAAAATTTCAACTTAAAATCCATATGGACAACATATATGCAAACTACACTTAAAACCATATGGACATCTTATATACACATATTACAAACTTTTTTTCAAGCTAATCACATGGACAACATAGGGATCACATAATAACTTTTTTTTTTTTTAAAAAGAGATCACATGGGCAGCATAGGTATCCATAACAAAAATTCTTTTCAAAACAGATCACATAGGCAACGTAGGTATCTCATAACAAATTTTTTTTCTTCAAACAAACACATAGGCAACATAGTATTCCTACTAAAGATTTTTTTTTTCAAACTGATTTACATAGGCAGCATATGCATTAAAAAACAGATTTTTTTGAAACCAATTCACATAGACAGCATAATATATCTCATAACAGATTGTTTTTTCAAAAGCAATACACATCGGCAGCATGTTATTCCTACTACAGATTTTATTTTTCAAACGATTCATATAGGCAGCATAAGCATTCAAAAACAGAATTTTTTTTTTGACAAGTCACTTAGGCAGCATAACGCAGGGGGTCGACCCCCCCTGCCGGAAAGCACGGCAGGGGGTTAAACCCCCTGCCTTTCTGGCAGGGGGTTAAACCCCCTGCCTTTCTGGCAGGGAAGGGGGTTAAACCCCCTGCCGGAAAGGCAGTTCCGGCATGGGGGGTTGACCCCCTGCCGTGCCTTTACGGCAGGGGGGTCGACCCCCTGCATTTCCGGCAGGGGGTCGACCCCCCATGCCTTTCCGGCAGGGGGTCGACCCCCCCTGCCGGAAACGCAGGGCGTCGACCCCCCCTGCCGGAAAGCACGGCAGGGGGTTAAACCCCCTGCGTTTCCGGCAGGGAAGGGGCGTACCTCCTGCGTTTAGAAGAAGAAGAAGAAGAAGAAGAAGAAGAATATTACCTGCGCATCGCCGGACGGTGGTGGGAGGTTGACGGGTAGCGGCAGCTGGCGAGCGGTGGACGGGGAGCGGCGGCTGGCGAGCGGCGGCGGCCGGACGGTGGCGAGAGCCGACGGGCGACGGGAGGGAGCAATACAGCGAAACAGGGAAAAGAGAAAGAGGGATGGGATTAGGGATTTACGCGACATTTAGCGACGGAATTTTTCCGTCGCTAAGCCGTCGCGAAACCAAAATACCAAAAAAGCGACAGAATATATTTTGTCGCTACTCCGTCGCTAATTAGCGATGACAGAGTTCCCTCTCTAAATCCGTCGCTAAAATGGTGTTCTTGTAATAAAAAGTAGCGACAAAAACATGCAGTCGCTAATCCGTCGCTAAGTAGCGACAAATTAGCGATAAAAGTCGTTTCCTCGCTAATCCGTCGCGAATTAGCGACAGATTCTATCTCTAGCTAATCTGTCGCTAAGTAGCGACGGGAAAAATCCGTCGCTAATTTCCGTCGCTAATTAACAATTTTCTTGTAGTGTATAGACCTAATGAATCGGGTATTTCGACCATATTTGGACTCATTTGTGATTGTCTTCATTGATGACAATTTGGTGTATTTTGAGAGTGTAGAGCATTATCAGAATCACTTGAGAACTGTGTTCGGCATTCTTAGAGAACAATTGTTATTTGTTAAGCTTTCAAAATGTAAATTTTGTTTTGAGGTCATATTCTTAGGTCATGTGATCTTAGTGGATGAAGTATTAGTGGACCCTACTAAGGTGTGGATGTTATGTTGAATTGGGTGCAACCAAAGAACGTGAGTGATATCAGTAGCTTCTTTGGTTTGGTAGGTTATTACTAGCGATTCATACAGGATTTTTCATGAATTGCCTTGCTTGTGACAAAGCACCTAAGAAAGGAAGTCAAATTTGAGAGAACTAATAAGTGTGAAGAAAGTTTTAAGAAGCTCACAATTTCCCCTGTATTGACCTTGTCATCCGATAAAGGTGGTTTTGTGGTATATACAAATGTCTCAAGTACAGGCCTAGGTTGTGTCTTGATGTTGAATGGAAAGGTTATCGCCAGACATCATGGTTATTGAAGACTCATGAGCAAAATTATCTGACCCATGACCTGGAGTTGGTTGTTGTATTTACCTTGAAAATATGGCAACACTACTTATATGGAGAATAGTGCCTAGTGTTTACGAATCACAAAAGCCTCAAGTACTTATTCTCACAAAAAGAGTTAAATATATGGCAAATCTATGGTTAGATTTTATAAAGGACTACGAGTTTGCTATTTCTTATCATCCAAGAAAGGCAAATGTTATAGTAGACAAATTTTGTTGATTGGAGACCCTTTGCGGATGATCATGGTACTATCATGTTATCCAGAAAATACTTCTTTTGACTTAAAGAGGGTAGAAGTATTTGGATAAAGGCGCAATTTTGGGTGCCCAATTACTCTAAGTTGAGGGAAGAACTACTACATGAGACTCATAAGACTAAATATATCATTCACCCAGAGAGTACAAAAATATTTAAGAACTTGGAGCAAAGGTATTAGTAAAATGATACGAAGCAGAAAGTCACAAGGTATGTCTCGAAGTGTTTGACTTACCAACAAATCAAGATTAAGCATCAGAGTCCTGGTAGAATAATGCAACAAATGGAGATTCTACAGTGAAAATGGGAGGACATTACCATGGATCTTGTTGTGGGTTTATCTAGAACTCGTAGGCAACGATGCTATTTGGGTAATTGTCGACAGACTTACCAAGTCAACATATTTTTTGCCTATTCGGATTAGTCAATCTTTTGAAAGCCTAGCTGACTTGCACGTTAGAAAGATAGTTTGACTGCATAAAGTACATGCTTTGATTATATCATACCACAATCCTGGTTTTACCTCTCAAATTTGGAGACAGTTGGAGTAGGCCTTAAAGCACAAAGTTGAAATTCAGTATGGTGTTTCAACTCCAAACTGATGGTAAGTTAGAGAGGACTATACAAACTCTAGAGGATATATTATGAGTGATCATGCATACATTTATGCATCTTATTTTATGCATGATCCAGGTAAAATTGTTTTAAAAACCCAATTTTATCGTTAGTTTCGAGAAATTGCATTGGAAATGAAATTATCAGAAAAATCGCATATTCCAATGTTTTTCCCTGCATTTTTCATTAGTTTAGGACTTGTTTAAACTTTATTAGATTAGGTTTTTATCATTTGAGCTTTAATTAGTGAGAAATGTGATTTAGCAAACACGTTTTTCAAAAGGGGTGCTCTTTGGAAATTTAAAAAAATACCTAGACCTAATTTGAAAAATTTGTGTTTAACCTAGTGTTTAACTATAAATAGACTTATTAGAGATGGAGGAGACGTTTTTTCAGCCTAGGGAAACAAGCCCTCTCCATCTTGCCTCCCACTTCTCTATCTCCCTTGCCTTCTCCCTCTGAAAGCCGATTTCTCCTTCTCCCATCTTCTCTTTTTCTTCTTCTCCCTTCTTTTCATCAAGCTTCGGATCCTCTCTTCATGGGCAGCCTCTTCTTTTTCGTCGGGATCGTGTGCACTCAGTTGGAATCACCAACCTCTTCTTCCCAATCCCTCCACCGGAAGCAAATCACGGTTTGCCTCTTTTTCTGTCTCTCTCACCGTAGTTTAGTTTGCATGGCATGAAGCATAGCATCATTTGATTTTCTTTATCATGATTTGCATATTTGATTTAGATATGCATACTTAGTTTTAAATTTGCATCTGAAAATAAAGAAAAAGAAAATAAAAACATGTCATTTTTTTATAGAGTAATTGTTTCACGTTTTAAGCGTTGAAGTCGAGTAGATCATCGATTCTAACGTAGGGTTTTACATATTTTCGTGAGTCGTGATTAGATCTGGGTTAGTTTTAGGTTAGATCTAGGTTGGAATCGTTTCAGATCATGTTCGGTTTGGTATTAGGTAGTGATAATTAGATCTGTCATTTTTTTTAACCGTTTTTTGTTTCTTGCATAGTCGTTTTGAATCTTTCTTTTACGTCAAGTAGAGTTGATTCATTACAGTTTATTTTCAATATCATGTTAGTGTTAGTTGTTTCGGCAACGTGTTAGTTTTCTTAATAGTCGGTTTTTGCATATAACGTTCGTTAGTTTTTTTTTTCAGTGATTCTTTTAGTCAGTTTGCCTACTGCATGGAGTTCTGTTTCAAATCTTTTTAGTCATTAGCTTTCATTTAAAGCATTCAGCAGGTTAATAGCTTTTCGTATATGTTAGGTCATGTGTTCTTTTTATATGTAGGTTAGTTGTTTTATATATCAGTCCAGCAACAATTTTTTTATGTTTTCAATTAGCGTTTTTAGTTTTTCAGTGGGTTGAGTCTTTCAGCATTAGACGTGTTTTCAGTGAACTGCATTATTCTATTCGGTTACCAGGTGTTTTGATTTATATTTGGCATACAGGCTCATCGTAATAGCCAGATCTATGCATCACGCTGTCAGTCATTCGTGATCAAACTGGTTTGATCTGTTTTAAAAAAGAAAAAAAAAAGGCTGAAGATATAGCTCTGCGTGTTTCATACTCCAGTTTAGATCGGAAACAGACTGCATCAGACCGAGCCCTAGACAATCATATTTTAGAATCAGCTGGGTCTGCATCTGGTATTTAACGTAAATCCGATTGCACTAAACCAGTCAGTCAGATTTGTTTCCAGATCCGGGCATAACTCGCTGTCGCCAGCCTGCATAGTTCGGTTTTGTTTTTCTTAGACTGGGTCTAATTTGCACCATAGTTAGATTAACCTGTTTAGATTAATAGGATAACGTCTCTTACATTGCATTCTAGTTTAAATCTCTTGCTCATATTACAGTCAGATTTTATTAGTTTAGATTATTAGTGTTTTGAGATTTTTATTAAGTTGTGTCTCTAAGTTAACATTTTCTTAGTTACTAGATGACTCATGACATTATAGTTGTTTAAGTTGGATTCATAATTAGTTTTTAGTGTTACACGGTGAGTCTTTCCTATTCATAGTCTGTTAGTTAGTTATACGTCTTGTAGTAGTTTGTTAGAGTAGTTTAGATCTTGTTTTTACTGTTCTTAAGCTTAGATTTGTTTTAAGTCTATCCGTACTATTGTGCTCTGTATCTTTGTTTTGTGCAGGGAATGCTCGAACATGTGGTAGATCATTTTTTGTGCTCTAGAAGTGCCCTCGAAGGTCACTTCAAGGCCTCAAAAGTGCCCTCAAGGAGCCCTCAGAAAGCCATTAATCAAAGGCATACGATAAGAAGATACACAAAGAGGGAAGGACAAAGGGACACAAGGACTTAGAGCATTGAAGACATTTTCTTTTATTTTTAGAATAGGCTTTATTTTATTCATTTCAATTCATTTGGGGTCTGTAATAAGCCACTCAATTATTTGTTTAAGCCATCTGCGTAGGGCGGTACTCTTTTAGTATTCTTTTATTTAATTATTATTATTTTCTTTTTGGCAATAAAAAGTAGTTTAGATTGTGTGATTGAATACAAAGTATTTTTCATTCTCTGAGATCAACCCGGACTCCACCACTCGAGCGAACCAGTTTTTAGTATTTGGTGTCTCGCTTTCACACTTGTTTTTCTTAAAAATATTATTTTAAAAAATATTTTCATAAAACTCACACCAACGAGCCTGCATGTTGGATTGGTAATGTGATTGGGATATGCACGTCGTACTTGACGAATTTGCTTATAACAACAATTATCATGCTAGCATCGGAATGACTCTTTATAAGGTTTTATATGGAAGGCCATGTCGATCACCTTTATATTGGGATAAGATTGGTGAGCAAACGATTGATTCGCCAATGGTGTTGCAGCATTATACTTAGCATGTACAAATGATTCAGGATAGACAATATATGTTTCAGAATCAGCCGAAGAACTATGCAGACCAATGATGTAAGAAACTCACTTTTATTGTGGAAGATTTGGTCTTTTTTAAGGTATCTCCTACCAAGAAAGTGTTCTGATTCAAAAAGAAAGAGAAATTGAGTCATACATTTGTTAGTCCATTTGAAATCCTAGAGTGGATTGGCGAAGCAGCATACCGTGTGGTGCTACCTCCTCAGTATGCACAAATTTATAATGTCTTTCATGTATCTATGTTAAGAAAATAAGTCTATGATTTGCTACATGTCATTCAATATGAGGATGTAGATATTTGAGAACACTTGACTATAGAGGAGAAGCCAGTGGAGATCATGGACCAACAAGAATAAGTGTTGAGATCAAACATTATCTCTCTCATCAAAGTGTGTTGGCAACACCATAATATTGAAAAATATACATAAAAACCTAAGGGTAGTATGATGAAAAAATACCCAGTTTGTTTGAGTAGTCCTTGTATCAAATTTTGAGAAGAAAAATTTATTAAGGGGAGAAGGATATAATACCTATAATTTTTTTATAATTATTAAATAAATAAAATAAAATACAAGTCTCAAATGTTGTTTAAAATTTTAAATAGTATTTAAATCATATTTAAATTTTTTATTTAGGTTGGAATAACCATTTGAACTAAATTGGGTCTACTATGGTAATTGGACCCAGTGGGGACCCAAGTTGGAGACACCCCATTTGGATTTGGATTTTTATCTATTTGAAATGAAAATCCAAGTAGGGAGGGGCTCAAGTGAGAGGTTATGAGAAATGGGGCCCACACCTAGGAAAACCCAAAAAGATGAGAAAGATGATAGTATGAAAGCCTCTCTCATGCTTTCACTCCCTCTCTAGCAGCCACCCTCTCTCTCTCATTTTCTTTTTCATGCCCTCCCCTCCCTCATCTCTCTCATTTCTCTTAATCAATTCACGCCTCCCATCTCTCTCTCAATGTCTCTTTCATTCTCTCTCAATCTCTATCCCTCTCGCTCATGCCTTGGAGAAGACACCTTGGTGGTGCAGTCGTGGATGTGAGCTCGATATTGATGACTTAAAAACTCCACTCCAATGATTTTGGGGAGCTCGATTTTAACATTTTTGGAGGGAGTTGGATTTTAACATTTTTTTCTTCTTAAGGTGCTTGATTCCAATGATTTTGGTGGAGGTAAGGCACACTCTAACCTTGTGTGTAAATATAGTTCTAGGATATTCAAATCTAAAATTATATATGTGTGTAAATATAGTTTTAGGATATTAAGTTCAAGATCCATATGGTATTGAATATGGATTTGGATTTTAGATCCGGATCAGGATCCATATTCAAAATCCAGGTCCAACAAAAATAAAGCTTTAAATTTAGTATAAAGGTTTAATTTAAGGAAATTTAAAGTTAAACAGACTCTTAGAGGGATAAGGCACCCTTTGAAATTTTTTGAATATTTATTAATTAATATTAAAAATAATTAAATTCAGAATTTCAGTGGTAGTTACCAAATAGTGGGGTCTCTAGAAGAGCCCAATTTGGTTGAGTAAACAAAAAAAAAAAGAAGTAAAAAGTAGAAAAAGTCAACAAAGAGATTAAGAAGGGAGGGCTGGAAATAGAGTCCCATATAAATAAATGAGAATCCGATTTAGAATGTATATATATATATGAAATAAATTTCAGAATAGATTATACAGGTTGTTGATCTCTGAGCACTCTGCCAATTTTGAGGGAGTGCAAAGATCTGGTCCAGATCCGCTAAGATTATTTTTTTATGTGAATCTGACCATACAGTGTTCAAGCACAACCGACTTGAATTAGATATGTCAAGTGAGGAAACACTTATGCAGATTTTTCCTTCAAATAGTCTTCGGTACAAAAACATAATTTATATACTTTGTTTGCAATTTCTTTGAGAGAGTAACCAATTAAGCTTATGAATTTTCGTTTATATCTAATAATATAACATTTTGAGCCTCCTGGATGCATTGAAATTATGTAGGGCCTAATGGAAACTTGTATTGACAGTCTTACTTATAAATATTTGAGAGTTGCAATCAGTCTATGCATATTTCGTTTGACTTGGGTACAAACATCGGTAGGTCTACACATTTTATATCATATTGTCACTATCTATTACATATGAGAAACTGAAACCAAAGGGTTTTGCTGTTCATATTTGTCATATGGCTTTTAACTTGCATAACACAATTCTCGAATCAAAAATGAAAAATTATTCACCTGTACATATGGTTACTGATTTGAAATGACAGTGTAATTGATTTTGTTTGCCAATTACCAATACTGCTCTAAGCTTACCCACTTGCAACATTGGATATTGCGGTTGCAAATGGATCGGATATAATCGGATATCCAACCCGAGCTTAACTTGTAACTTCTGGATTTAGATTTTTAGAGTAAGATGTGAATGTGAGTATAGTTCAGGTCTAGTTCAATTCGAATAAATATATGTGCTTGTGTACGTAATCTTCTTTTTTTCTGATCTAGTACTATCATATACACTTTGGGCTGGATGTAATCTTAGCATGATAATGGATCCGATAACATGACAAATTAGGTGGCTGTCAGACCCTGATACGAATAGTATCGGGTGCTGATTAGACCTGATAAATTGTTGTTTTCAAGGGGCTGGTCAAACCCGAATACATGTTGTATTGGGTACAGAATAGACCCAAATATATGTTGATCTAGTTTTGCATATAATGATGTCATCTTTAGTAACTGTATTGTATAGATGTATGCATACATGAAATTTCCTTGCACAAAGATGCATCTGCATAGTATTCTAGCATGTCATTTTCCTATATATGTAGATGTATTAAATCGCATGATCGTTCGGCTTTTGTTGGGTTGCTGTGAGGTGAACCAACGCTGCACTTTTTGGTGCAGCATTGCCTGATGTCCAAAATTATTTTGCTGCATGTTTAAGCACGAGAAACATGTTGTCAATAGTATGCTCATGCTCATCTAAGTACGGGGGCAGCATAGCGTTGGCTCAGTGGTTATGTTTTGGAACCCAAGCATGCCTGCATTTGGTAAGAAGATTTATTTGTCATGTATGCTCATAAAATTTAATATTATGTTGGCATAGATATGAATGTTATGAAAACTTGAATTCTGAAGTTATATTGTTGTTGTATTCACATGATCATGTGCATTTTTTTGGCATATTATACATGAGATGAATCATGAGACATGATGTATGTTGCAAGCGGGTGTTCACATGCATACGTAAATTGTTTTATATGTACATTCATATTGTTTCAAAATGAATACGTAATTGTTGACATGAGTTATTGAGTAGTTACATGTTCTTTGTGATTTTTGCATGAGATGCATAAGTGGTCCGATGTGAACCACTGTAGGCCATGAGGGTCACGAGCAGGTGTTGCTCTAAGTTTTATTTTATGCATTGAAAAAATTCATTTGAAACCATTGATTTCTGAATTAATTACACTGTTAAATTTTATAACGGGCCAAGGTCCCATGTTGTGTTTTGCATGTTGAATTGAAAAACGAATCTTGTGTAAAGAATATGTCTTTTGATAAAAAGATAAAAGAAATAAAATAGTGTAATTAATATTTTCTTCCTAAATGTGCCTTCTTGTAAAACCTATACATTTTTTAAAAGAAAATAAATAAAGTAATTGCCTTATTTTATAATTCATGTTTTATATGTTATTGTAAATTTTGTGGGTTTATATGCTTAATTATATTTTTCTGACAAAGACGAGTAAAATAGTTATTTCAATAATTGTGGTAAATAAAATGTTATTAAAATATTGAATTATCATGGAATTTAATCATAAGAGTCATGAACACATTTAAGTGTATTTTTGAACTTAACATGACACATTTTGATGGTTCTCCAAATAATTTCGTAAAAAGGGTATTTTAGTCATAAAACTAACTACACAAAATATTTTAATTAAATAAACTATTGTTTTAGAACCCAATTTTTTGTCTAAAAATATATTTCATTCGTTGAGTAGGTTTAGATTTTATTCCTCCATTATATTTTTTCTTTTTTTATTACTTATTAGGGTTTTGGGTTGGGACCGAACCGGACCCAACACCATGCGCATAGAAGTCTTAACCTTAAACCCTCTCTCGTTTATTCCTCTCTCTTTTCCCCAAACCTGAGCCGACGCCTCCTTCCCCTCCTTCTTCCCTCTTTTTCTCCAGCTCCCCTGCGCCACCGCCGTCCGCCGTCACGACCTCCTCCTCCTCTTCCTCTTTTCCCCTTTCTTCCCCTTCCTTTCTCTTTTTCTTTCCCCCGTTCGGGTGCCGACCGGAAACCCCGTCGTGCCGCCGCCGTCCTCCTCCTGTTCGCCGGAAGCCAGCCGGTGCTGCGACCCCGACGCTGCTGCCACACCATCGGGAACCCCAATCACCTCCGACCGTCCATTTCTCCGCCATTTCTGAACGATTCACCAACGCAGAAAGGGTATGGCCTCTGTTTTTTTTTTCTTTCGTGTTGTTTTTCGTTTTGTATCCTGTATTCCCTTATTCCTTTTGTTTCCACCATCACCGAAACACCCGACTCTTCCTCTCTCCCTCTCTCTCTATGCTACTGGTGGGGTTTGCGCATTGGGGAAACGAAGCCCCTTTTTCCTCTTCGATTTCTGAGAACCAGGGTGGTTCTCTACAATCAATTTACGAAGTTCATCTTGTTGAATCATTCCATCTGTAATCGTAGGCATGCTTTATATTTGCTGCAAATTTTTTTGTCTCGACATTCTGTCTTGCGCTATGTGGGCACTGGATATCGCTGAGATAGGGACGTCCACCCTTTTCTGCCGTGTAGTATTTTTTTTCTCGGTCTATGCTCGGTGTTGCCTGGGTCATCGACTGCGTGACCAGCACACCTTGCTCTTTCCTCTTTTTCTTCACTTTCCTGAAATCATGGACCTGATTTTTATTGAAAGTAAGTCCTTATATTTTTCTTGACTATCCGGAAATTGGGGTTTTCCTGTGATTAATCAAGCGAGGTGTTCACGTTTCGGTTGAGACATAAATCAGATTTGAGTGTCAAGTTAAATCGTTCGGGGCTGAATTGTTTTGCTTAAAATAATAACTATGTGCATCCTTTAATTTTCAACCATGGATTATGTATTGTTTACCGATTTCTATGTTTGTTGTTACCTCATTTTGTGTGCCGTTGCTGTCACATAACAGCAGGGGTACTCTTCACTCTGATAACTCTTCCCTGGTATGGTTTACTTATTCTGGATTTTGTTTCCCATAGGTATATAAAAATTTTGTTGGAATCAGGTACCTCGATGTTTGTGCCATCACTGGGGTGATGCACTGGGCAGCGTGCAGCTTGTGGAGTTACTCGACACGGTTGTTCAATCTTGTTTGGACTTGTCAGTGGATTACTTCTTGATTTTCTTCGCCAATGGGTTACCGATTTGTGTTTTAATTTTTGGTTGCTGATACGCGTGAACGGATTTAGATAAGTTTATCGTTGTGTGTGCAGCTGTAGTGATCTCTCATTGTGAGAGGGACTAGATTATTCGTGTGGCGGTTGCGTTGGACTTTCAGACTTTCGAGTTCCACTTTACTTTTCGTCGCATTGCAAAGGTAGGATTCCTAAACTAAAATTTTATAATATAATTCATGTCGTATGATAGAAATCTAAAAGTTAGTGTGCACGTACACTGAATTCATAGCACAATCATATTGTTAGAAAATGTTTAGAATTGTATTGTATTGTCAATATAAATGTGCGTTGCAGGTGAGTAGCTGAGCAAATTGCGCAATGCTTAATGCTAAGCATCGCATGCGGTTAGAAATGCCATGCAAAGATAAAAAGAAATGCAAATACAAAAGTATGCAAATCGGGTAAACACCCGTGGTAAGTAAGTGGTGCAAGAACATCACAAGTTATTTACTTTCTTGAATGCAACACTCTCCTGCTTACACACTCACTTAGTTGTGGATATTTAAGACTGTTGACAATTGTAGTTCGGAGATCATGCTGAGTATGATTTGAATGTATGAGAATAGAAATGATTTTATTTTGTCGTTGGAGATCATGCTTGTCATGATTTTAGTTAGCGGGATATGGAGTGTATTTGTTGTTGGTACATGTTTTATTATGCCTTGTCAAATGTATGGTTGTATGAATTGATGTGTTTGAAATGATTGTATTAAATGCTCTCATGAAATTATATTCGAATGAAGTATGCCTTGCATGTAAAATTTTTATCATGAAAGTATGCCTAAAATGAATGTATCATGCTTGTAAATATGCATGCATTTTATTGCATATTCTATTCATTGTGCAATTATGATGTGTTGTGTTTTGCGCATGAAAATGTTGAATTACCTATGCATACATAATACCTCATGTGAGAGCATCTTGCATTAAGCATGTTCAGATCAAATCATGCATGAAAGCATGATAAAAATGAATCATGCATGTGAGCATATACAGTTGACATGATAGGATCATTCTTGAAAGTAATTACAAATTTGTTATGAACATGCATGGGAGCATATAAATTTGAATTATGCAAGTGGCATAGACTTTGATATCATGCATGAGAGCATGTAAGTTTGAATTATGCAAGTAACATGAACTTCGATATCATGCATGAGAGCATGCAAGTTTAAGTTATACAAGTGGTATAGACTTTTGAATTCATGCATGAGGGTATGAGAGAGCTATCTTGTGAGATTATAATGCTTTGATTTGACCTATGACTTAATAATAAAGATAACCCCGGACCATGGGTCCATTTGAGGCGTCGGTAAGGCCGGACTCTCTGAGATGGCTGGGGGAATCCAGCATGACGGTTTTGAAAAATCGTGTGCCCCTGAACCCGATATGGTGGTTCACCTCCTGGCTGTTTTAGAGAGTTTGTGCCACTTTGCCTGGGGGTGATGTGTAGACACAACCGTTGTTATTTGTATACCAAGAAAGTGACATCAATGGATGTTGATTTTCCTGGTGTCCCGACATTAGATATTGATTTTTAATGTTTTGATGGATGGTGTTGATTCCTGATATTGGTCAAGAGCTAAGTGTAAAACACAACAATAAAATACAAATTATGTGTTAATCTACAATTGGGAACCTATCTTGATCTTCACGAATTGTTGTGGCCGTTTTGAGTATCCGTGGGTTTTAATAAAAAGTTGCACTAAAAATTGTATGCATTTAATAGGTACATGCATACAAAAGAAAACTATGATAAGAATTTAATAAGTTACTCATATATGTGTATTGATATCATGCATATTTACTGTTCTGCATTAGTTAATGCAATTTTACTTGTTTATTTCCTTGTTAGCTATTACCAATGCATGATATTTAATCTTTAATGCCTGAATATCTATTGAGTTGTGAGATTGTTGTGGTTACGTTCCTCTAAAAATATTGCATGGATTTGATTTATGCTTTTTTTGCCTATTTGGATCTTTAGAGAAATTTGTACGCAGGATCTTTGATTATGACCCTATACCTTTTATATTTTTTCACAAGCCCTGAAACTGAGTGATGAGGGCGCATGCTATATGGGTTTACGAGGCTGCATGACTACTCTCTGATACTTTCTTTGGGACAGTGTGACTCCATTATTATTGACATTTATTTGATTATGTTCTTAAACTTTAATTATTGATGAGTAAAGTTAATTAGTTGATTATTAGGTTAATGTAAGATCTCTTGTGGTTTGGATTGTGTTATGTTTGTAATGCCCTGGATCTCTGTGTATGGTTTCCGCAATTATTTAAAAGAAAAAAATTCACTTTTCAATAGGGATGAGTTGGGGTCGTTACAACATAAGTATGCTGAAGATTTGGTGGTAAAGGCAAGACTAGTAGATGATTTAAAAAAAGTCGATTCTCTCATGAAAACAAATTTAAAGATGAGAGTTGCAGATGGTATTGAGTTAGAAGATTTTGTAGTATACATGCAATTACTTGATCATATCCAGGCCAGATATCACCTATGCAGTTTATGTAGTCAGTCAATTTATAAGTCCAGGACAGTTCACTTAGTCATTGTACTCAGGATCATCAGGTACGTGAGAGACTCAATACCCTATGGTATGTTCTTCTCATCCCCGTATGACACCGTGTTAAGAGCCTTTTGTGATGCTAATTTTAGAGGCTCTACTCAAGATAGGCTTTCTAATACTGACTTATGTATTTTTCTTGGAAGCTTTATGATTTCATTTCATGCAAAAGCGTGAAACAACTGAGGGTTGTTCTATCCACAATAGAAGAAAAATACAGAGCAATGGCTCAAGTCATTCTTGAGTTCATTTGGATACGATCGTTATTGGAAGAGTTGGGAATCTCCAGTGTGGACAAGACTCAGTTATATTGTGACAATACGAGTGCCATTCATATTGCAAGGAATCCAAAATTTCATGAGCAAACTAAACACATTGAAATATATTGATATTATACAAGGAAGGCTTATGAATATGAAATTATTGCTTTAGAGCATGAGCTCAAAGAATCTGTGTTTACAAAGGGTCTTATTCCATCTCATTTCAATTATTTTCTTTCCAAACTGGGAATGATTCCATTATATCATCCCAAGTTTAAAGTTGAGTGTTGAAACTTATGTAATATATGTATATTACCATTCTTTCTTTAGTTCTTTTGCACATTATAATGTTGTAAAGGGGTAGTTTAGACTTTTCTTCTTTTTATTGTTACCTTTATTTGTAATGTTGTGAGGGTCGACATATATATGCAGACTGGGCTCTCTTTTGATAGGTGACTTAAATACAAAGAGGTTTCTCTCTCATGAGTTCTCAACAAAACCCTAAATCTATGAATGTTCAAACACATAGCATAAAGGAGTTAAAACTTCATGTATATTAGACAACTATCTCATCTCAACTGGAATGCTACATAAAGATTATGCTTGGAACACAATGTGAAGAACCAAATAGCCTTCAATCACGAACCTAAGTGTCCACCAATATCAAGTGAACAACATACAAGTGTTTTCTAAGGAACACATTCACAAAACCCACAAACGGGTGCACACAAGACTACTCACAATATAAAAGAATAATATTTTATTGAACATCATAAGTATGCAAAAAGCATACCTTTACAAGAGGGTAAGACCCCTATTTATATACACAAGAGGGATACAAGAGGGGGTTAAGAGAGTGAGAGAGAGAGTAAAAGGAAAGAGAGGGAGGGACCTCCCCAACAGGTAGAAACTTAGCCGTTGGGTCCTAGTCAACTTAGGTTGTCCAAGTCAAAAAAGAAAGAAAGAAAGAAAAAATAAAAAGGAATATAAAATTATATATTTTTATATATGTACATAAATATGTATACTATATTGTATATACATAAATATATATACAGCTTTATATATATGCAAATTAACACAAAGACATACTCCTGATTCCTGACGTTATGTTAGGTGTGATTTGTGTAACGCAAGTTGCATGATATGGATATAATGAAGCGCCAAAACTCACTAGACATTCATCTCAAAGAACAAAAATTGCATAACTTCTTCACCTCAAAGAACAGAAAGTTCATAACTTCCAACCTCAGGAAGGATAATGGAAATGAATAAAAAAACACATAATCCTCATGAATTCCAAGAAGTGTTTGATGCCTCAAAGAGAAGTCTCTTTTAATAACTATATATATGCCCGTATTAAAAAAATGAGATACTGGTGTATGTGAATTCCAAGAAGTGTTTGATGCATCAAAGAGAAGTCTCTTCTATAGACTATATATATGTCCATGTTTAAAAAAAATGAGATATTCTGCATCAACCTCATGGCTAGGCAGCAGCCAT
Source organism: Nuphar pumila (assembly GCF_984573655.1). Classification (NCBI taxonomy): domain Eukaryota; kingdom Viridiplantae; phylum Streptophyta; class Magnoliopsida; order Nymphaeales; family Nymphaeaceae; genus Nuphar; species Nuphar pumila. The sequence continues at coordinate 25,381,959 of NC_143251.1, forward strand.
GGTTTGTTGGGACTACCATAGAACTTCACTTCTAGAACATCATTGACCACAGAGCTTTCTGCCATCTTTCATGGAATGTTTTTCATTCGACTTTATGGTTTTTGCTGGAATTTCAGACGAGAATATTAAGATGTCTATTTAAAAATTACTAGGGTTCTTTTTCTTGAATTGGGTTGGGATTATGGTTGGTTAATTGTTAGGATAACGATGGTCTGCCCCACTACCACTATCATCATCGTAATCTTCATTCGTTGTTGTTGTTGTAACGACAGCAACAGCAAAGGAAGATGGTAAAGATGATGTGGTTTTCTGGTGATTGGCAGTAAAACATGTTCCTTCATTGTTTTCTCGGGTTCTCCCTTGAGCAACATAGGATGCACTTATGAATAAATTTTCATAAGCAGATAGCACTTCCAACTTGGCAAGATCACAATCCCAATTTCCTTAAAGATTTGAAGATTTGAATGCATTCATTCAATTCTGAAGAATAGTGATATTTAATCCCCCCTAGCACTAGGTCTGCAACTTCTCCAATAATGCCCATTCCCCACTGGCTGCACGTTAAGGGTTAGGTTGCTTGCAGCCACTGCTGTGCGGCTTGCATATTGAGCTGCATCTTCAACTGTGAATCCCAAAATCTTGCCCATAAGGTATGCTTAGATCATATAAAAGTTTGACTAGTGTATCTTCTGTGGTTTAACTGCTGTAGGTTACCTGAAGCCACATCCATGCTCATTGGATTTTGTACAATGAACCAACTAGGCTATTTGGAGCCCATTCCTGGACAGCATTCAGTTGCTTAGCAGAGTGCTCTGATCAGTCCTGAGTACCATTTACCCTCCTATTTCCATGGATTATGCTCTGACTCCAAAATGTACTTTTCGGGTTCTAATCTGAAACATTCATGCTTGTCATCTATGTACATATGCTAGATTACTAACCTTTTTGTGACCATTATTTGCTAACCTCATGCCCCCAAAGAATGTGTCATGTGGAAAGCTGGAAAGACATTGTTTCATTGGTTGTGGCCAGTGCATTTGGAACACCATGTCATGGTTTGCAGTTCACTGCCCAAACTATATTGACCATTTAACCTTGGGCTTTTTAATGTAGATAGGTTCCTGCTCTACTAACACAACCAACTTAAAGGCCTTTTGGTCCTGCTTGTGAATAAAATAAACCGTGAAATCCTTTCATGCTGACATAGTTGCCCTAAAACTGTTAGCCAACTTCAAGTATGTATTTACTAGCCATACTATCAAATGCTTCCAATCGTATAAAATAATTTAGTGGATACACGACCAAGATACTGTCGATGAAAAGTGGATTTTTTTGTCTTGAAACTGCAAAAAACTGCTAGGACACATAATAATGTATGAAAGAGATTAGCATCCAATGTCCTCTTCTTCTCTTTACTGCTTTCTCTTCACAAGGACAAACTCATCTTTGCTGGGTTAATCAGTTTTCAGCTTTCTATTGTGGTTTCAATGCTTTCATGCCTTTCCATTTATGCTCTTTTTATTTTATTTTATTTTTTAAAACTTCTCTGGGAAGTGCAATCCCCATCGTTTAATACCTTATTTTATGTTTGCGGGGAGTTGATGGATGCATTCTCCATGACTATTTTTGCATTGTCATGACAAAAAATAGAAACATCTTTGATGTTACTGTTTTTTTCTAGATTAGGATGTCCTTTTGCTTGTGTTTATACTCAAATTAGTTTTGGATGATAAGACAGTTTCTCTGTCTCTCTTAAGTAAAAGATTTTATTGAATGAAAACCGAAAGTGCAAACAAAGAGACAGCTAAAGAGAGTGACCACTTGGTGACAAGAGGTCAACCATAAGGAATCAGAATGATGTTCTATAAGTGACGTTCTATGGTAGTCCCAACAAACCATGACTGCTGCCTAGCCATGAGGTAGATGCAGAATATCTCATTTTTTTTTAAACATGGGCATATATATAGTCTATAGAAGAGACTTCTCTTTGAGGCATCAAACACTTCTTGGAATTCACATACACCAATATCTCATTTTTTTTAAACATGGGCATATATATAGCCAATAAAAGAGATTTCTCTTTGAGGCATCAAACACTTATTGGAATTCATCAGGTTGTGTTCTTTTTATCATTTCCATTATCCTTCCTGAAGTTGGAAGTTATGAACTTTCTGTTCTTTGAGGTGAAGAAGTTATGCAATTTTTGTTCTTTGAGATGAATGTCTAGTGAGTTTTGGTGCTTCATTATATCCATATCATGCAACTTGCGTTTCCCAAATCACACCTAACATGTCGTCAGGAATCAGGAGTATGTCTGTGTTAAATTGTATATATATATATATTGATAACAAATTTTAAAAGAAAAAGAACTCGAGTGAATACCAAAATTGATCATAAAAGAAAATAGATAAAGTTAATGACACAATGTTGACTATGTGTGAAACTGGTTTGACTATGTCCATGAATTGTCTTGTCCACGAATATCGGAGTGTTGTGTCATGTTGACAAGATACACATGCTAAGTGTCCATGTGACATAGCTTGTTAGCAAATCTAGAGAAGTTTTTTTAGTTTATCTTTTCAATGCAATTCAATCCTTAAAAAGTGAAGTGTTGGATTACTTGCATCCAGGGAATGAATGCTTCATTCTTTCTCCCACCTTGATTAAGCATATGTGATTGATGAGCTTGATTTGAATGCTCGTCTTGTTTGACCACATATACCCTGTATCCCTTTTTGTGATAGTGTGGTTGTGGTTATATATATATATATATATATATATATATATATATATATATATATATATATATATAGAGAGAGAGAGAGAGAGAGAGAGAGAGAGAGAGAGAGAGATCCATTTTCCACTTGGCATTTCAATCATTAGGTGCTAATTCTTGATGTGGATCATTGTCAATCCAATCCATCATCTGGTGGCCTTATACCATTTGCAATGTTACTTTTCGATTTAGGTTGATGATCTCATTTTCAAATCTCAGTCATGTAGTTCAGGAAAAGTTCATGCTCTAGCTAGACTAGAGAGTGCATGAAGTAGACAAAAACTTACTTCAATAATGGTACTGTTCTTTGTGCAACTGATAAATGATCTTAGCCTCTTCTTTTTTGTTCCATCACGAACACAATAAATTACAACTACTGTGGCTTCCATATAAAGTTTGGAAGCAGAAATATAAAATAATAATATGTATGTATAAATCCACGTGTGAATACAAAAAAAAACCAGCATGTTTCCAGTTCAATTATTCCTTTTAGAGCTACATAGCTGAGTAAATCTGAGAAATGTGTTGTGCTGTGGATTGGGTACAAGAATGTGCACAATATATGTTGCACATGAACACTTTTCTCCAGGTGGTCATAAATTTTCGCTTTATGGATGGTCTTCATGAAGGGGTTGGTAATTTTGTTGTAGAAGTTCCACACAGAGATACACATGCATACGTAGAAGAGACATGCAGTCACAGACTCAGACACAAACACATGTATGCCATAGTTTTGTGCATTCTCGTATGCTATCCTATTTTAATTTTAGCTAGGGTAATGCTGTTTCTTATTTATTTATTTATTTAGTTAGTTAATTGAGATGTAACTACTTAGTTGAAATCTAAGTTGGGTATCCACTATTATTTTAGAGCTTGTTTTACTCCTAGATTGCCCCATATATTGGTTAGTTAATCAGCTATTATCAGTTTGATGAGTTTGTCCTATCTGTTGAATTAATTTTGGTTGTGTTTACTTTTTAGCAAACAGGAATTCCTGTGATTAATCATTGACTTTTTGTTTATGTTGATTACAGACAAGTATTCATGATGGTAGGAGTAATCCAAAAATTCTTCTTGACATCTATGTTCATGTGGGTTACTCCTCTTCTTATCTTATATGCGTTTAACCATAAGATATTCCCTGGTAAGTTTGTTCATTGCTTGCAGCTTTGCTTTTCTTTGTTCTTTCTCACATGAATTTAGTCTGCAAATGTTAAGGGGGTGTTTGGTTGCACATTTGGAGGAATAGTTTTGGATAGAAAACATATTGTATGGAATTAGATAAAACCTATCCTAAATTTGGCCCATTCACATTGTGCTGACATGCCAAGTCAAACGTGCGTGAGCAGCAAGAACTTAGCAAACGAATAAAACTTTCAAAACATGGCTAATTTTAGATGCATTTTAACTTAAATGAGGGTCTGAACAAACACCCCATAAAATCTTGTACTATGTATGGGCTAGTTCCTGGACATGAAATGTGATGTGATGATGTATCCTTATTTGTGGATGATGAATGGAATGTTTGTGACTATTGATTTTATCATTTTCATGACGGATCAGTTATCCCTTTTTATGACGTCTTGCAATTAGAAAGTTATGATCATCTTTACGGACTAGTGAAAAAGTGCTAAGAGTTTGACGATACGATGAAATCTGGTTTATTGGAGCACCTGTGTATTTTGTTCAGTAAAATCATGTCAACTTATCTGAGTGATTTTCTCTTTGAATATTGTGTTATAGGATAGATGCGTTCCTCTTCAGTTATTGAAAATAGAGCTGGACAACAGGCTGGGTGGCCCCTGGCCCAGCCTGAATGGGTCGGGCCTGGGCTTAGTTTTTGGCAAGCCCACAGGCTAACAGGCTGCCCGCGTGATATATATATATATATATATATATATATATATATATATATATATATATATATATATATATTGAAATTGGGTGAAGTATAAGATTCAAAAAATGAATCCATATTGGATTCTATTTTTTCTTTTGCGTTTTTTTTATTTTTGTTAAAAGAATCTATGAATTCATGAAATTGAGTGACAAATAGTCAAATATTGTGAATATACGATGACTTGCAAGCTGGTCCGAATTAGGCTCGTGGGCTTAACGGGCAGGCCATGGGTTTTCTATTAGACCCGGGCCAGACCCAAACCGGGCCTAGCCCCAACCAGGTTGGTCAATGGGTTGATCAAGTCCGTTCAGTAAACGGGCCGGGCTGACCTTACCCGCCCATTTTCCAGCCCTAATTGAAAGCACTGAAAATATTTCATATTGTCATTGTTTCGTTGGATGTTTAGCAGATCTGATATCTATGATGCATTCAACCGTCATTGTGCTCATAATAGTGGGCATTGAAAGGTTAAGGCACTTCTAAATTTTCAATGGTTAAATTGTGGAGGATCCCAGTCAGGAATGATGACATTGTATATTGCTTTTAGCTCTGAAACAATGTAATTTTTGTAGTCCTATTATTTCCAGTTGTGAAATAATAAATTTTCTCTGTAAATAAACCAGCTTGAATTTGGCTCGTTTAGCTCAGGCTTGGTATGAGCTCGAAGTTTATTTAGCTTGCCACAAGAATGAGCCAAGCTTGGCTCATTCGGCTTGTTTACCCTAGACACAACATGACACGTGGACATGCCATACAGCATGCTTTCACATATCCAAACATTAATTTGTAATTTTAATAATATTTTAAATAACAAATATATCTTATATATTTAAAATAATAATATATTCTTTATCAAACAATGAATGAATTTGTCTCAACTCCTCTCCTAGTCTTCAAAAAGATTTTGTATTCATGTCTCATCTAATTAACATGCCTGCCCTTGTCTATGTGACAGGTTCTATGCTTCTATGAATATTCCGCGGAAAGCAAAACAACGGAAAAGGAGCCCCACGTTTGCATTGCTTTTTGCCCTGACGTTGATTTTGGGGCTCCCTTTCCTTGCAGAAAGGGAGCCTCATGTTTGCGTTACTGCTGTGGGCCCCTCCGGGAACACATCCAATGTTGTACGTTTCCCTGTAAAGCCCCATCTTTCCACAGCATGCAAACGGGTGCTTAGTGGGGCTTTCTTTTCCTGATGGAAAAAAAATATAGAATTCTAGTCCATAGTTTCGTTCTCTATGGTGTTAAAGTATAATTTTTACTCATGGAACCATGATTTTTTCCTGCAAGGTATATCCCATTTATCTGCCACCTCACAAACACTACTAAGTGGATTTCTCGCTGTCATATCCGTGAATTTTGTCATTGGAATTTATATTTTCATGGCAATGAAGGAACCTTTGCACCACGAGCATAGGCCGGATGCAGCCTTTCTTGCTCAGGCCAAGGCCAGCATTAACCAGTCCCCTGCAGAAAATAGATCTCATTCTCAGGTCTCTGACAAAGAAGATTGAAAGGGTACTCATGTTCAAGACTGTACGTAAATGCATATGTGCAAACGTTGCTATGTCAGCAAGAATGTACGTTTGCTGTTCTTGTTCACAGGTGTAACAAGTTTCACGCTTGTTCTAATCCATTCTCTATCTTGAAGCTAAGAAGGTCTAAAGTTCTGTTCCAAAGCCAATAACTTGATGTTTTTCCTTTTAAATTTTCATTTCATTTGAATAGCTAGCATTTCTTTTCCTTCCTCCTGCTGTAGCCATTGGAGAAGGTGATATAATCCCCATATCTGTTTAACATGTGGTGATGCCAATAGCCATAGTCATAAATATCAGTGATATTCTGAAAAAATTGATTCTGTGGTGGCATTTTCAAAAGCTGATAAAATACCAAAAAATGTGATACCCTCAAACTATCAATGATATTTGAAAAACCCTGATTTATATCATGATATTAACGTGACAGTAACACTTTTCTAACGTTGTATAGTTTCTTTATATATATGGAAACTTGCTAAACATTCTATTTGATTTTAGTTTTTTTTTTTTAAATTCTTGTATTCAGCGTGATTGATTTACTACTATTTATATAGTAGGGTGTATCATACATCGCTTGATCAGCGGGGCAAAAGGTTTGCCAAAATTATAATTTTAGCTGTGGTCTTGACTGTAGCTAAAAACCTTAAAAAAAAAAAAACAGGATGTGCGCTGCACGTCTTACTTTCATTTGATGAAAAGGGGTTTCATTTGACCACCTTTAGTGTATATATATATTATACAAAATCCTCCCGGAAGCTCTTGCGACTTTGACTGCCACCGGTTAGGACTTCACCAATAATGGGGGAATGACAATGAAAATGTCCATAAGCTTGATGGCCATGCAGCACCCACTGCTGCGACCTATGGAGTGTCCTGCAAATGTTTCATTGAATTGAGTCTTTCAGCCTTCGCTGAAAAGGATCCAGACGCAACAGTGGAGTGGGTTTGTACCATCATCAAGATCTGTAGGATTCTTGAGGCCTCTGTTGATAGGCAGGTTGCCTTGGCTACCTATTGGTTCCAGGTTGATGCCAAGAATTTGTGAGACTACTTGAGAGGTGTGCTATACACCAGAGGAGTGACATGCACTGACCTGAGAGGAGTTCTCTAAGGTGTTCCTGGACACCTACTTTCTTTAGTACACTCGAAATTGCAAGATGCATGATTGCATGAAGGTGGTGGAGTGCACCACATGATTCTAACACTTGGAGAAGTATTATCGGTACACATACATTACTGATGAGGTGTGGGCAAAGAAGTACATCTATAGATTGCAAGATGAATTGAGGACTTGCGTACTTACTAGTCGTCTTCAGAACCTCAATCAGGCCATCGGGATGACCACTGTACTTCAGGTGGAAAAATAAAAACTTGATCCTTTTATTATCAAAGGACAACTCCCAAATAGATAGTAACAACGATTTTCGTGTCGCAAAATGACAGTGAGTCTTTTGAAAAGACTTAGCTAAAGAGCTTTGACAGGTCAAAGGGCAATGTAAACAGAGGCTCTAGACCTGCTGCCGAGATAAGTAGAACGCCGCCAGCAAAGAAGGCCATAGTGCAACAAGTGATACTCGACCACAACAAATGGTTGAAGTATGTTCGTACTGTAAGAAGACTCACACAGGAGTGTGCCATAGGTCAATGGAAGCTTGCCTAAGATGTGACGAGATTGGGCACTTCATCAAAGACTGCCCTAAGAAGTTGACTCAGGATGAAGCAACCACTACACCTTGAGGGCAGCCACAACAACAACAATGACCCCAACGGCCCAACATCAGGGCCAATAACAATCCCAAGCTTAGGGACAAAGGAGAGCTGAATGTCATGTTTTTTTTGCGACTTCTACAGAGAAGGTGCAAGAGGATGCGAACGTAATTGAATGTACTATTTCTATCACAAAGTTTGATGACAAGGTGTTGTTTGATATTGACGCTACACATTCCTTTGTATCTATGTGATTTGCTAAGTTACTTGACATCACACCAATCACATTGAGTTATATTTTGGAGATTATCATACCATCAAGCGGTAACTCTATCGCTTATACCTTTCTACATAATATAGAAGTCATAATTTTAGGGTAGAACCTCTATGCCAATCTAATTTTATTGGGGACATGGTGAGCTACGATATCATTCTCGGCATAGACTGGATGTACGAAAACTATACTTGTATGATATGTTATGAGCGATGTATCCGGTTTACTCGCCCATATAAGCCTGTACTTGAGTACAAGGCGAGTAAAAAGGAAAGTAAAGGACATATAATTTCAGTGATAAAGTCGCAACGATACATGGAAAAGGGTTGTGAGGCCTTCTTGGCCAGTGTGTCTTTGATAGATCCAGCACGACCTCGATGGAGGACTTGGACGTGGTTCATGAGTTCACAGACGTATTCCCAGACAACTTGCTAGGCATATCGCTTGCAAGAGCGGTCATTTTTGCCATAGAGTTGGTGCTCGATACGACCCCAATATCAAGAGCTCCTTATCCTATGACCCTAGCGAAGTTGGAGAAACTAAAAAAGCAGCTGCAAGAATTGATAGATAAAGACTTTATACGGTCGTGCATATCACCACCAGGTTTTTCAGTCTTGTTTGTCAAGAAGAAGGACGGGTCGATGCCCCTGTGCATTGACTATCACATGTTGAATTAGGTGACAATCAAGAACAAGTACCCTTTTTTACGGATCGATAACTTGTTCGATCAACTTCGTGATGCCAAGGTCTTCTCCAAGATAGATCTTTGATCGGGTTATCACCAATTGAGGATCAAAGAGTTAGATGTGCAAAAGATAGCTTTCAGGATGCGGTATGACCATTACGAGTTCTCGATAATGCCCTTCGGGCTAACCAATGCTCCAACAACGTTTATGGATCTGGTGAACCAGAGCCTTCAACTTTACCTGGATCTATTCATGATCGTGTTCATAGACGATATTTTGATCTACTCAGAGAGTGAGGAAGACCACAGAGAACACTTGAGAATTGTTCTCGAGACACTTCAACAATATCAATTGTATTTTATGTACTCAAAGTGCAAATTTTGGCTAAAGTATGTCATGTTTTTGGGACACGTGATCTCTAAAGACGGTGTTAGTAGACCCTGCTAAGGTATTACACCTTGACAACTATGTTTGGGGAAAATTGTTTGGATCTTTATTTTGATTTGTTGAATCTTATGTTTGGATCTAGGTGAAAGCAGTCTTAAAATGAAAAATAACCTAAGAGCGTATCATATATTCGTAGTTTTCTTGGACTTGTAGGATACTATCGAAGATTTATTCAAGACTTCTCAAAGATCGTGACTCCAATGACGAAGTTGTTTCGTAAAGGAATCAAGTTTGTTTAGACTCAGTAGTATGGAGAGAGCTTCCAGGAGCTGAAGAAGTCTCAAATGTGAGCATCAAAGATGAAGATTGGACCAGTGAGGAGCGAGATGGGTTGTACATGTTAAAAGTCTCAAATCTCGTTGCTTCTTTGACCTCACTTGTGACTCAACCTGACATTTGACATCAACGTCTTGGTCATCCCTCATCTGGTCGTATGAAACTTTTTTTTAAATATGACTCTAAAATTTTTGCAAAAAAATTATGACATTATGATGTTTGTCATCGTGCTAAGCAATCCAGATTGTCATTTGGATCTAGTGAGATTACTACCAATAAAATTTTTGAATGTTGATATTTAGGGACCCTACACTCAATGTGGGGCTCACTTACTATGCTAGATGATTTTTCTCCATGTGTTTAGATTTATTTGATGTGTCACAAAAAAACAAGCTAAATATCTTCTGCAATTTTTTTTCATATGGTCTAAAATCAATTTCAATGTCATGTTAAATTCATTAGGTCTGACAATGGATCATAATTTTTTTCTCATGAAATCTAATGATTCTTTGAAGATAAGTGAGTTCACCATCAGTATAGTTGTGTGTCCACTCCTCAACAAAGTGGTGTGATTGAACAAAAATATAGGCATTTATTGGAAGTAGCAAAGGCTCTCATGTTTCAAGCCAATCCACCATTTAAGTTTTAGGGAGAATGTGTTTTGACTGCAACTTACCTCATAAATAAGACTCCTACTTCTCACCTTGGTGAAAAAACTCTCTACAATTTTTTATTCAATCGAAAACCAACATATAATCATCTCAAAGTTTTTGGATGTCTGTGTTATGCTGTTAACATAGATCAAATCAAATTCAAATTTGATCTAAGAGCTAAAAGATGTGTGTATTGGTTATCCATTTGGTCAAAAGGCTTATAAAGTATATGATTTAGACTCTAACTTGGTTTTCTCCTAGTCGCGATGTTATGTTTCATGAGTCTATTTTTCTTTATCATACGATAAATGATGGTGACAATGATGTGTTTTCAATCCCTGCACCTATGTATGAATCTTCTATTGAGCAATAATATGAAAACCATCAAACTCCTGTGCTTATCCTTGATAGCCCTAATCTTGAAAATGAAAACCAGCCTTATTTACCTGATCCCCCCATTACCGAGAGTAATCTTTGAAGATCTATTGAAAAAAAAAGGACCGCCTGTTATTCTAAGAGATTTTTACTGTACATCCACTCAATCCAAGTCTACTTTAATTCTCACTTCGAGCAAATAAACAAAAGGTACACAATTTCTCTTAATAAATTGTGTCCAAAAAATTCTTATCTTCTCATTAGAAATTTTTGTTAACCATATCTGCGATTGATGAACTCACTTAATTTCAACAAACTATTCAATAAGCTGGCTGGTGTGATGCCTTGAGTGTGGAAATACAAGCTCTATAAGATAACAACACCTAATCCATCACGTTTCTCCCAGAAGGAGTAAGACCTGTAGGGTGTAAATGGATATACAAGGTAAAATATAAGTCTAATGGGTACATTGAACGCTATAAGTTCAGGCTAGTGGAAAAGGGTTACTTTCAACAATAAGGGCTAGATTATCATGAGACATTTACTCTTTTAGCTAAATTAATTTCGTCAGATGTCTTCTTGCCATAGCTGCACTAAAAAATTAGACACTCCATCAGATGGACATTCACAATGCTTTTCTGCACAAAGATCTTGATGAAGATGTCTACATAGAACTGCCCCTAGTGATTGCCAAACATGAGAAAATTTCTGTTTGCAAACTAAATAAGTCATTATATGGACTCAAGCAAGCACCTAAAAATTAGTTTTTAAAGTTCTCCACTACACTTATCCAATATGATTTTTCACAATCGAAGACTGATTATTCCTTGTTCATGTTTTTCAAAGATACTTTCTTTATAGCCATTATGGTTTATGTTGATCTTGTGATAGCAGGAAATGATGACACAACCATCACAAAGTTAAAAAAATATCTGTCAAATTTTTCATATGAAAGATTTAGGCCCTCAAAAATATTTTTTGGGAATTGAAGTGTCAAGGTCTAAAGCTGGAATATGTCTAACTCAAAGGAAGTATTCCTTAGATATTTTGGATAAAACAGGAATGTTAGGAGCTAAGCTAGTCGAGTTTCCAATGGAACAAAGGTTGATGTTAACCTCTATTGATGTTGACATACAAAAGATTAGTTGGACATTTGATATATTTGACAATCATATGTCCTTACATTATTTATGCAGTCACCAAGAAAACATCATCTAGAGGCAGCGTTGCATATAATACATTACTTGAAAAAAAGCCCTGGTCAAGGATTTCTATTGTCCGCTACATCAGAACTACACATTAAAGGGTATCACGACTTAGATTGGGCATGATGTTCTAAGTCTAGAAAATCTATCGCAAGCTATTGCATTTTTTTGGGAAAAAGTCCAATGTCATAGAAAACTGAGAAGCAAATCACTATTTCATGATCATCTGCAAAAACCAAATATCATGCTATGGCAAACACTACCTGTGAAATAACCTGGTTGACGTTTCTATTTAAATATCTTCAAGTTGATTTATCATTTTTTGCTGTTTGATGTGTGATAATCAGGCAACAATTCACATTGCTGCTAATCCAGTATTTCATGAAAGGACAAAAACATTGATATCAACTATCATCTTGTTCGAAAAAAGATTATCAAAAGAGTTATCCAAACAAAATTTGTTCAGTTAAAAGACCAAATTGCTTGCTTATCTCTTCAAACTGGGAGTTCTGGATATCCACTCTCGAGTTTGAGGGGGAGTGTTGAGATGTCGATAAGGTCGACATTTAGAGGAGATAAGGCTCATCATCCGTGAAGGTTTATTAGGAAAGTATATCTATTTTTTAGGAAGTTGTAACAATGTTTTGTAAAATGTATCTTGTAATCCCACAATGTGTTGAATCCTATATTTATTTTCTTCTTAATTTCTCTAATGTGATACATCAAGAGATTTCTCTCTACCTTGGTCATCCTCTTCAGAGATATTGCCATGTGTTGATAAAAAATTTGAGACTTACTTTTTAAATTGCTAAAAATTCCTTTTTAAAAGATGTGGAGATGTTGTTCAAGTCTCTGCCATCCTTCTCCAAAGGGAAGGTAAAGCCAAGATATGTTTTTCTAACTCTCGTAGCTCGAAATGCACCAAACAATTTTATGCAATCAAATAAAATAGAATATATAAGTATCTTTGAATGAATCAAATATAAAAGCCAAAATAAAACAAGGAAATTGATAAAAAAATATACTTTTTTCAGACTCGAGGGTCTGTTTAGCTTTTAGGTTCAATTAGTCCGACAACACCTCCACACAGGTATGATAGGATTGATAATGACTTCAAAATCACCTCTGCGTATAATGGCCCGATATATTTTAACCCAAAAATACTAGAAATATTTTTATTTTTTTCAAAGGTAACATGTTTACTTTTTTTTTTCTAATATGTAATAATACAACAGTCTTACCAACGAACACGTTCCAACTATATCAAGTACTAGATGGTCTGCCTGAGCGCAAGCGAGAGCGTGTCTTAGCCTCTTAGTACCAGATCCAGTACAGAACCACCATTAACAAATCCAATTGAACTACTACATAATTTTTTTTATTAATTTAAGTATTTCATCATTGACATTGCCTTAATCGAATTAAGCTCTAAGGAGTCAGCCTGCGTATGCACCGGCGTTTAATAGCTCCTTAGAACAAAGTTCAAGATAAAGGCATAAAAAATGACAAAATCTTTATACCATTACTTTATGTGAGCAAACATAGCGAAAAATATTGATTTGAAATCAATTTAATATGTTGATTTTTTTGTTAAACCTTCTGGACACATTATATTTAAAAAACTATCATTCAACCACCCATAAAAGAAATTAATTGAAATATAGAACAATCCAATTAAATATCAAAACATTCAAGTATTTGTTAAAAAATAGACAATTAAATAGTCAAATGAGTATCAAATTAAAATCAAACAAGTAGCCCCTGGGATCTCGAAAACATCAGTCACTCACAGCCCCCTCACAACATCCTACATTCGCTCCATAGATCCCATGTTACCTGAAAAATATTTTATTTTGAAAGCATGAGACTTTGAAGAGTCTTAGTAAAATTCACACAGATAATACAAATATACAACACACTAAGCTTGTATAACATATATCAATCACATTATACAAAATTCAACATTTAATATGAAGATAAATGACTAAATAGTAAAGTTCATGAATTCATAATTCTCAAGATTTGCACAATCATGATATCATAATTTCAGGCATGCACAACACCAGTATAATTCAAATCAAAACATTTAACCATATACATGAATCCACATTATCATACGAGCATATATAAAAGTGCAAAAAAGTAAAGTGATCTTGTATTTTAAGTTCTACTTGATTACTAAAAAGCCTATTGGGTATGCGTAAGCCTTTTACCAAACAAACTACACTACTTGGTGTTTATTATGCTATTATTTTAATTTCTTATGTAACTGGCTAAGTCATCTCTCTAAGAGCGGAGTCAGGCCATGAGACATAATGGCATGCACTGAAAGAATCTATCTGGGAGAATGGCTTTGTGCCATACGGTGATCATGATCACACACTTTTGCAGAAGACGCATGGACGTACCCACCTAGGACAAAGAGGCAATTCTGGTCTTCCTAAATTCTCTAGGTTGGGGGACCGTCGAGGTATTGCCTCTCATAGCATAATAAAAAAGAAAAGGCCCAGAGAGTTTCATACCTCCTACCCTCTCTAAGGTAGACAAAAAACTCATTTTTACATGGTATTATCTAATCTCAAAGACAAATTGTCAGAAAAAATTTGATCCCCGATAACCCATTTTTACAAAATATACCAAAAAATAACAGATTGCATATAAAATCATCATATGTTTACTGTGGCTGCCTGTACCTATCAAAAATACAACTCAATAAACCGATCTAAAAAATAATGAGTAGACAAAAAATTAAAAATCTTTTACGGAACCCTGTTCTGACAGAGTTTAAATACAAAATCTGTAAACTGCAAGATTTTTTATTAGATTAATATTTTTTTTGGAATTTATATAAAACATTTTTAATAAAACCATTTTTACACAGTCTTTTATTATATGTTAGACTTTACCCATTTTTTTTATAAAATATTCAAAGTGAATTTGCTTTAGCGTTTATAACTTTCTTCAGAGATAGGTCGAGACAACCCTGTAACCAAAGTTTGAAACTGGAGTTTTGGTAGGATGGGCATTTTTTTCTAAATATGATTCCAAATAAGGTAAAACAAGATTAAAAAATCAAGTCTCAAGATGAGTAGATTAACCCAATATTTTTATTTAGATTTTTTGGACTGATATTCGATGATATATTGAATTATTTTTGAAACTAGTCGAGAATAATATATCAGTCATCTCAAACTTAGGTTTCTCAAAAAACGTTTTTACTAAAAATCTTCTTGAGACAATAAATCCTTTAAAATCTCAGTATTTTAGATTTAACCTGATCTAATAAGGGTTAACTTATTAATATCATAAAACATAAACACGTTATGACTGAATCTAACCCGAATCAAACATGAAACCCTATTTAGACATGCTTTTCAAAATCGTTTTGAGGAAAAATCCATGATTCACACTTTGCAAATCCAAATAACAATTTTTTCATAAAGAAAAATGTGTATAACTGATCTAAACATGTAAATACACATATGAAATAATATTATATATATATATATATATATATATATATATATATATGCATGCTCGATATATGTACAAAGTATCTACTACATAAATCATACCTGAAAAATCGATAGATTTGTTAAACTGAATGAAAATCGAGTTCTCAAATGAAGAATGACCTTCATCTCCCATCTTTAGACCTTGGAAAAGCTTCAATGGCTGTTGTAAAAGCTCTAATAAGAAGAAAGAAGGATGAAGAAGATGAAAGAGAGAGAGAGAGAGATTAGAGAACTCTAATGAGAATGAGAAAGTGAGGGATAACTAACCTTATTAATCTTCCTCATAAGGACTTCTATTTATAGATGAGCTTAGACAAGAGTCATATCTCTAATATAAGAGGTTAATATCTATTAATTTTTTTATTAATAAAACAAAAAAATAAATTATGGGTCTTAACTCATTAGATTTCAAAATTAATTAAGCTAAAAAAAAAGTGTGGACTTCTTACCCTGACTTTGGCTCTAATGACATGATAACCTTTTGAGAGGCCTACAGACCCAAAGACTTAATAGAATTTGACATTTAAATAGTCGATTCGATAGCCCTCAAAACGTACATCGTCATGGTGGTCTTATATTTAATCATATTCACACATATTGGCAAAACAAATTTAGTCAACACCAAAAAACTTTGATTTTGGACCTACAATTAGGCATAAACTTCGATAGATGATAAAATGCTCAAATCAACACCAATTTAGACATATAGATAGTCAATTTTGATTTTCTTGAAATGTGAAATGTCAAGGTTGAATCCAATTTGATAGGTGAGTCACTAATCTATCAAAATTTTTGTCGAAACAATAATGAGATTGTTCAGAGCGTCCTACCCTATGGGTCAGATCCAATGCGATTAGATCCAAATATCCTGAGTTATATCCAATTCAATCAATCCCTAATTAGATCCAAATGTCATGAATTATATCTAATTTAATTGGGTTGGATCCAAATACCATTAGTTAAATCCACTACCTAATTTAAGATCCAATTCCATATTTGACTTGAATACTAGGATTTAGATCCAAATCTAATATCCATAATCTAAAAATATATAAATCATTTACTTTCTTGTTTAGTCCACATATTTTAAATTGTTTAATTAATTTTGCAATGTTTTTGAGACTTAATTTCATAATAATTCAAAATAAAAAAACCAAGAAAATCTAGAATTTCAAGAATTTCAAGAAAACCAAGAAATTACACTCATGTCACATATGCACATAAAGTTCATCATTTATTCATTTTAATTGCCAAAGAAAAGTTTCAGGTTTTACACTACACAAGTATGACAATGCTATGGTTCTTTCTCTTCAAGGCCAACATTCAGACGTGTAAATTTCGGATCCTCCAACCTTAGGGGTGAGTCTCTATTTGTAGGCATTCAGAACAGATGCAGATCATGGGACTTTCCAAGTTCGAATTTGGTCCAAATAGATCTGTGTTCACGTCGAATAAGAAATGAGGTTTTATCCGAAAAAAATATTTCCTTAGAATCGTGCAAAAATAGTTGGAGATGAGGCAAATGTGCTTCATTTGCTCGAACTGATTGAATGACTAAACTGGTTTTTCCGTCCCACTATGGATGGCTAAACATGCTTAGTCATCCACTAGAGAGGATAAACCAAATGTTGGATTGACTGGACAGCTGAATTAAGATAGCCATTCAGGAAGGACAAGGCGGCTGAACTGTTGAACTAGAGTAGCCTTCCTGAGTCAGATCGCTAAACTGAGATAGCCGTCCAGTGTCGGACGGCTAAACTGAGATAGCCATCTGGTGTCAGACTGCTAAACTAAGATAACCATCCACTTGATCCTCTAGTTTTTCTCGTGTTGTCTTCTTTGTGAACTCCAACCTGCAACTTAATTCTTCCAAAGATGTTAGTATTTTACGCATCTTTGAAAAAATTGAGTGTCTATAGATGCCCTTCTTTGTCATTAATCGATGTGATTTGGTTTATGACAAAGAAGTCGATACTCAAGGTTTGAAATACTAGGTTGTTGGGACTGAATTTAGTCCTACTGAACGAGGCCAGACTAGTGTTCAAAGAAAAGTTGGATTATTGAGACCGTGATTGGTCTCGTCGAATGAGGTCGGTGCCAACATCTGAAGTGGGGTTGGACTATTAAGAACATTATGGGTCTCATCGAGTGAGGTCGGATCAGTCCAAGGATAACTAGATTGCCAAGACCATTTTTTAGTCTTATCGAGCAAGGTTGATGCCAGTGCATGGACAACTAGATTGCCAAGACCATTTGGTAGTCTTGCCGAGTAAGGTTGGTGTCAGTGCCAAAAAGACTTTATTTGTAATAAAGAGAGGAAATGTTGGGCTTTAGGTTGGGGTAACACAAGAGGAATGTGATTCTCTTTCATGCCTTTTAGACCATTTTGATTTTTGATGCCTATGTGAACAATTTTCTTTTGAAAATTTGTGGGGACAATTTTCAGGAGTCCTACACTTCTTATGAGTTCATGGATAGGATGAAGTTACCTCAGTAAGCAAAGATTTTCTACCCCAATGAGGAAAGTCAGACATACTTTGGTTTGGTAATGATGATAAGAGGTCAGATCTTTCTGTATACTTTTTAGACTCAAGATATCTATGGTTAGACTCTTTTATATATGCAATGAACTTTTATGCAGTGAGACTCATGCATTTGTAATAGATGAGTAGCCTATAACAATTATGAATGATTGATCATATAAGGTCATAATTTTTTTTTGCGCTTTTTAAAAAAATTAGAACCTCCCTAACAAGTTGATTCATGCACGTGAGATTTCTAAACTTTAGACTTTTCTCCTCTTAGGTTGGTATAAGGTAGCGACACTTGGATTTACTGGTTTCTTCTTTACTTCCACATTGGTTTCAAGCAACTAGTTATAGGAACATGAGATTAGGTCTCAAGACATTTCTGTTGGGTTTAATGGTTTTCACTAAGGCTTGAACTTTGAAATACTAGAGTTCAGTTGATAATATGCTCCAATATAGATTCTGTCCTTAGGTAAGTCTCATTTTAGCGTCGGCTTTTATCTCGTAAGAGGTTTATTCCTTACTTATTCCATCCCTCGAACTGAGATCCGACAATCATGGGTTTCATGACTATCCAATCCAGGAGAGATGCCTCTATCTATCCAACCTTTGTCTCCAAGAACACCTGACCGGAGTCAACTTCCTTGTCATAAGTTTCAAAGGTAAGTATTGGATTTATCCTAGTACACACTTTTATTTTCAAACCCTATCCCGAAGGCCATTTCATGATCGAAGCCTACCACCATGCCATGGTCCCAAGGGTAAGTAGTAGCCTAAATGCACTGTTCTTTTTTGTGTATGCTTTTTCAATATTTTTCTATTGAGATAGAAGGAAAAGCCTCTCTGGGACCAACCTATGAGGCAGATCAACATTGAAGGTATTCATTACCCTACTCTTTTCTTGGAGAGTTGGTCACTTAGGTAAGCTTTCAAAGGTTTTACATTTATGCATTGATAATAATCACATGCCCCTATAATTCATCCTTATAGACTCATGAGCTAAAATTATTGAATTAAAAATACCTTGGCCTCACTGTGTCACTTCCTATCTTACCCTAAGAATTGGATGCTTTATGTGCTAGACTCTCAGGTGTAAGGATCTACTTGAGCGAATGACTGTTTTGATGAGGGCTGAATCCATTTTGGGAGAAGATCCCTGACCTTTAATGATTGATGCAATGGTATGCCTAGCATTATGATGAAGTTTTATCCTCTTCCTATGATTGTTAGAGTCAAGGTGAACTAAACTACCAAGACCGTTGTAGGTCTTTTCGAACAAGGTTGGGCCAGTGTCCAAGACAACTAGGATGTGGAGATCATTTGGGTCTTGGTGTAAGTTTTATGAAATAGATTTTTTAAAATAATATTTTTAATAAAAACAGTATGAAAGTCAGACATCAAATACTAAAAACTTGCTTGCACGAGTGGTGAGTCCAGGTCGATCTTAGGGAATGAAAAAAATACTTTGTATTCTACAGAAAAGCTAAATTACTCTTTATTGCCTTGAAAATAAAAATAATTAATTAATTAAGTAATAGTGCGACCCCCTGCGAAGGGCTTAAATAAATAAAAATAAAGTGCCTTATTATAAACTCAAATTGAATTGAATTGAATTAAATAAACTAAAAGCCTAAACTAAAAAAAAATGAAAAATGGTCTTCAGTGCTTGAGCTTCTTGTCCTTTCTTTGTCGTTCGGTGGTTATGATCTCTCTTCTTTTTCTTCACCAATCTCTTTTTTATTTCTTGAAGGGCTCATTGAGGGGCTCTGAGGGGCCTTACAGGCCTTTTGGGGGAACCTTTTAGGGTCCTAAGAGGACTCTTTTGAGGTACTTTTGAGGGCTCACCGCACGTCTAAACACTTCTTTGCAAGAATCAAAAGATGAAACACAAAACAAAACACAAAAACTCACAGAAATTCAATGTTAGTTTTAGCCGAAAATCACAAAATTATGAATTAATCTAACATGTAATAACTATGAACTAACTTATAACAAACTAAAGTGCTAAAAGACAAAATAGCAAAACTAACTAAGAATCAATCAAGAAACTAATTCATGTAACAAACTAATGACTAAAGAAACATGCTAACTAACTAACCAACAAAATAAGTAATTTTAACAAGTTGCTATACGAAAATCCAAACTAAATAATTAACAAAATCTGAAACAAACTAACTATACTATATAATCTAAACTAATCACAAGAGTACTAGCTGAAATAACAAGAATCGATTGATCTAATTCAAGAAACAAGATTTGGCTGATTAATTATTTCTAGTCTAAACTACTTTCAAGGTTAAGATTAAACTACTTAGACCACTGAATAACCTAAGCCTAAGTTATCTAATGAATTGAACTACATTAATCTGGAACCATAAAATAAAAAAATCTAATCTAACTAATTTATTTAATTAACATTGAACAGGAAATCGGCTATTAGTTGATTATCAAACTATGTCTATTTGGCACAAGTAAATATAGATTAAAATTAAATCTAAGCTAAATTAACATCAATGACTGAATAACTTTAACTAAAGGGTTAAACTAGAAGTGACTACAACAAATACGATTGTTCTAAAAATTAACTATTCTATTAAAGAAAAGGAAAACCAATAATTAATCAAGAGAACAAATTTGGCTAAAAATAATTTAGATAATATATTTTAGAAAATAACTAAACGATCTAATTCACGTTCTAATGTGTTTAAACTAAAAGTAGTACTGATCTAACTAACTTGAAAACATAAACTGACGTAAAAAAAATTAATGAGTAAAGACCGAATTGCCAATCGACTAAATGTGGCTAACCATTAAATAATTAATTGAAAGAACGACATTTAACACTAAACAACTATTTTCTAATCTAGGTATTGAAATTAAAAATTCTGGAATTAAAACTAATATTAACTAATCAACAAAAACAATAATTAACTCTATTCTAGTTGGCTGAATAAAAGAAAACTAAAATGATTTATTGACTTACCTCTATTAATTAAAACTATGCAAAATGGAATACTAAAAATCAATTTTAAATTAAGCTAAACTTGATCTAAACCTAGATCTAACACAATCTGAATTAAAACTCAAGCAAATATAAGAAAACTCTATGTTAAAACTATTGATTAGAATAAACTATTATTATCCTACACGTAAATGAAGAAAAATTGCTAAACTAAACTATTATATATATATTAATATTTTTAGATGCTAAATCTAAACTAATGTAATCTAAATATGACAAATATACAATAATCAACAAAACTACATGCAGTGATATGATTTATGATATGCAAAAACACAAATCTACGAAACTACAGAGAAAATGGGAGAGAAGAAGCAAACCTTGTGATTTACCTCTGACGAATGGGTTGAGAAAAAAAATATGGCTTTTCCTCGAGCTGCAGATGCCTCCTCGATGAATAAAGAATGAAAATACCGGTGATAAAAGGGTTTAGAAGAAGAGAAAGAAGAAAGGAACCGGTAGGAAGAGAGAATAAAGGGAGAAGAAAGAAGAGAGAGAGGCAGAGGAGGGGGCATTTTTCTTAGAGGCAAAAATGTGTGATCTGGTTGAAAACATACTATTTATATTGAAAATATTAGGTTTACATGATTTTATGGAAGTTCAGATAATTTTCAAAAATTCTAAAAGGAGTCTCCTCTAGAAAATGTGTTTTTCAAAAAGTAAAACTTTTAAACTAACTAAAATTAATTAATTACTCCTAATCTAATTAAACTACAAGTTAAAAAAATCCTAAACTAACCAAAACACTAAAAAATGCAGGGCAAGCTTTAAACTGTGTGATTTTTCTGTATTTTATATTTTAAAGCAATTTCTCCAAACTAATGATAAAAATGGTTTTTTAATGCAATTTTTCTATGGATCATGCATAAGATAGTATGAATAAAATGTAAAATATATGCATGATCAGGTCTCGCTAAACAAGGTCGAGCCAGTATCTAGAGGTAAACTAGGCTTTTAAGACCATCTGAGTCTCATCGAACAAGGTCGAGTCGGTTTGAGATTAGATGTTTGGATACTAGGATGATAGAGGTTCCTTCTTTTCTGAGAGGTTTGAACTTTGGATGACTTTGCAATACCCTATCTCTGAGTTCTGGATAAGTTCAGACTCCTTTGACTTACCCCCACATGATTTTGTGAGAAAGCATCATTGATAAATGGTCCAACAATAATTTTCTTAGTCTCATCAAGAGGAATAACATGCTCCTGCAACGAGGAGGATAGCTTGGATCCCGAGAGAAGAAAATATTTTTGGATTTTCTTGGCTTTTCTCATTTTTTTGGATTTTTGGAATATTTTATTTTTTTGAATTTTGAAATTTTTGGTTTTTTGTTTTTTTAAAATACTATTTTACAAAATTGAGGTTTTTGAAGACTTACCTAGGGTCGTGGGATGACAATCCATGCAAGAGATCTTTTCTCCTCCATACCATTGTAGTTCTACGCTGACTTGTAGTTGCCTTTTTCTGTGCATGCCAACCTTTTTCAGAAAAAGGGGAAGAGGAGCTCGAGTGGCTACTTGACTTCTGTGAGTCCAAAAGTTGATGCAAAGGAAGTGCCAACCTATATTCTCTGAAGCAATCTGACTCTCTACTGAGCTGATAATGGTTGACTCCTTTCTGAAGTGATTCTTTAAGACCCGTGAGAGCTTTTTCGTTTTACCCATTTTCTGTTCAGGTCCTTTATGGACCTTGCTCTCTTATGCCCTCCTAGTTTTTCTCAGTCCTTGAAAAGGTTAGTACCCCATGTGCATGGCAATTTTTCATCCATTGCCACATTTTCATACATGCAGGAATAAGGAGTGATGCTTCAGGTGAGAATAATCTATCTTTCCTCTGTGCTTGAAGTCCTTAGGCCTTTTAGAGGGGTCTACAATTGATGCTTGGCTTGAACTGGATGATGACCTATTCGTCACTTAGCTTGGGAATGAGGTTGCCTTTTTCTTACCAAATTTATATTGAGAGGCAATTTAGTGAGGCATAAAGTGCCATACTTTCTCCATGACTTTCGACTGATAAGTCTTCCCTAGACGTGTGGTTTGACTCACATCATTTTTTGGTTGACTCTTCCTAAGAATGAGTGCAGGGAGACTATCCCTTTTTATGTGAGTGTCTCTGTGATAGGACACTAAGGGAGGAACCTTGGTGTAATTGTTATCTGGAGGGTCCAAGTGAATTGCACTTATCTGAATGGACTTTCATTATATTTCTTTTTTCTTCCTTGAAATCTGCCTTTCTTGTACTCTCACCCCTCCTAGGTAACACATTTGTTGAGTTATAGGCAGTTGCAGAGGACTAACATTGCATGTGAGGACCCGAAGAATGTAAATCACTGAGTTGGTAGATGGTCTTTGCTTTATATCCTTTTATGGGAGCCAATTCTTCGTTTGTTCACAGGCTTGGACCTCCTCTTCTGAATTGTGATTTAAAAAAGGCTCTTAAAAAATGTCGAGGTCATTGTTGCTCTAGTTTTGTGGTTTCTCATCAGCCAATAACTCGCCACTCTCAATATTATCCTCAATGATGTGCTTGAGGACATAACACTCTTTAGTGTCATGGCCCACCACCTTGTGAAACCAACAATACTTAGATGGGTCCTTACCCTTCATCTGCGGGGGGCTTGATATTTTGAGCAATTTAATCAAACCATCCTACAACAACAAATCCAAAACTTGTGATCGGGTTGGTTTGAACCTTGTAAACCTCCTATCCCTGGTCCACTTTGGATTTCCACCGTACCTACTTTCCATCTCGTTCTATTAGTTAGGGGCACCTCTGGTTAGCTCCCCTCTGGACCTGGTGGCCCTGCCTCTAGTCTTGGTGACCTTGCTTCTGGCCCTAATTGTAATGCCCCAATTTTTAAAACCGAATTTTTTGGTTTTTTTTAAAACTCCTTTACATGATTTTCAAAAACACAATGAAAACCTCTTTTTTTAAATACGGTTCAAGCCTTGGGTGGGTTACATATACAACACACACACACGTGTAAGACTAGAATATCTAAATCAAATCATAGTTTGCACTAAAATAAATCAAACACTAGTCTTAACCATTATCAGAGTTTACAGAACTTAAACAAATCAAATAATAACAAAATGTATCAAGTTTTCTCAAAAACCTTAAAGAACTGTGACCCTCTTGGCGCCACCCTGAGCCTACTGTCATCACTCTCCAGCTCACTCATTACCTAAAATATTATAAGTAGAGGCATAAATCCACAACATGTGAACACAAATATTCTAATCACAGAAATAAGACATAAATCCACAACCTTAGTAGGTAATTACCAAAACACGTGAACACAAATATTCCAATCACAGAAATAAACAATGGACACTTTTTTAGATAACATCTAACACAGACAACATAACATATAATAATTAAACATAATTTACATTTATACAACTAATTATGCTTGTATTCATATTACAAAAATAAATATGCTATAATGCATCATGCTAATAAAATAATAATTTATGCACAAACTGAAATATTGTAATGATTTTATTATGATTTTTTATGTTTCACTTTTCGTTCCTCCCGAAGGTATACTCCTAGGTTCTTAACTTCAATTCAACCAATCCAATGAGAGGTTTATTATGCCATGTATTTTATTAACCTCATTGAATTGAAGAATCTACAACCTCACACTGAGGTTCCACTGGAGCAGTCTGTGACTGAGACAAATTCTTAGCAGTCCAACACAAAATCGATTTCTATTCTACAAAATTTTTGAACAAACCACTTAAGACACTTGGTAGTCTGATACCCCTACGATCGAAGATTGGAGATTAGAGAGACACCATTACCCTCCAAAACTAAACAACGGTCAACGGGTAGTGTGTACCTCCACTCTCTCCAAAGTGGTCCCCGGTCCAATGAACCTGGTCTAAATGCATGAGTGTTATTTAATTATTAGACTCAACAATTAAAATTATATGTGCTCACAACACACACCTTGACTCACAAGCCCAATCTCTCCACTGGAGATTCCATAAGCAAGTCTGTTTTAATCCATTCAAATACCCATAGTTCACACTATGAGCCTGACCTCCATGAGGCAATTATGTAATTATGTACATGGATATCTTTTCTTTCCCTGTTGCACCACAAGCACCCATAGGTTTCATCGAACCCAGGTTCATACCCGAGCCACACACATGCTCATATCACACATCATTATCACCATGTCATATGCCCACATGCATACATAAAGGTTGTAATCACATGCAATCATGATCATGTTTAAACAAACAAACAACATGTGTAACAATTTACTTTACACTGATCATGCCTTATGATGTACAATGATTTATTAACATGCATGTCATATGAATGGCTATAAATAAAATTTAACATGTAATACATTCAGTTCACATGCATATCAGCTCAAATTTTAAGATAAACATCCATAACCATGTTGTATAAAGTAAAATATAATTAGTCATCCATACATGTCATAATGTGCAAATTTGGATCCCTATTAACCCAGTTTTGGAAAACCCACCACAAATTACAGGGACCAAATTACACTCTTTCAATTTTACTAGGATTGCCCCCATCTCTTAGGAACACAATCCAAAAAATCAAACTGAAAATTTATTATAATAAAATAAAAAAAAATCTGGGACTAAACCTTGTTCAGGAAAGATATAAGACAAATCCTATCAACTGCAGAAATTCATCCCGGTTTGGGGAATTTTTTCAAACCTACAAAGACATATTTTGACAAAACCCTTTTTACAAGATCTTCTTATACATATTAAATTTTATTCATATTTTTTATAATTTATTTTGATTAGTTTTGGTTGGGTCTTTAGAACCATCAAAATTGTTGGTCGGAATAATTCTGTAGACAAGACAGAAAACATGTGTTCTATTATAATGGACGTTTAACCTCAAAACAGATTCAAACGGAATGAAACAAGATTCTAAATTCAAGCCCAAGATGTTTAGAACACTTTAGTATTTTTATTTTAAATTATTGACTTTGTTTTCATAAAGATATTTTTTTTTTCTGAAATAGGTCAGGATAAAAAATGAAGACAGAAAAGTCAAGATTCAAACTCATGCAAGATCCATTAAGCAAGAAAAAGATTCAAGGTAAAAATCTATACAATCATAATTTTTGATGCTCTAAACATATTTATATTATCATATAACACATATTTGATCATATTCATGTTAATCTTGGTAAAACATTAATATACATCATCCAAGAATCACAAAACCTTCATAGAATATCTCAAATATAATTTTTTCTATGCAAGAATCATAAGAATCCTAAACAAATAAAACTTGCTTTCTTTATGCAATAACATATTGTTTAATCATGCTAAACATGAAATAATCTGCCCTATATGCTTAGATCAACTTTTTTTTATCAAAAACATCAAAACCCTAAAAATGTTTTTCCCAAAACCTTCTTTAAAATAATTTTTTGCATACAAGAACATGGATTCAAGCATATATCAAATTTTAAGAATTATAGAACTTATATTTCATCAGTATAACCTAATAATAATATCTTAAACATGTTGAAACAACTAAGATCTAGAAAGTAGCTAGAAACTAACTTTCCCAAAATCATTTTTCACATTAGAAGCCTGAAAATCATCATGTTTCAAAAATCATTTTTATTTTTTATTCCATGGTAACATGAATCAATAAAAATGTGTTCTTTGGATTGAAAATCAATCTTAGAGAGGTGTTTCAAGGTCTGATCCTCATTAGTTTAGATCTGAAAATCGTCTCACGCATAATCCATGTATTTTTTTTTAAAATCTATGTCTATGCGATTGATGTACCTACCTTAATCGAGTTTTCAAACATAGATTGACTTTCATCTTTCGTCTTCAAACCTTAAAGGAACTTCAATAGTTGTTGGAAAAGCTCTAAGAAAGAAGAAAAAAAGAAGAGGAAGAAGAAGAAAAAGAAGAAGAATAGGAATAGGAATAGGAATAGATAAGAGTGACTTATTTTTTTTCCTTTTTATATTAGAAAAACCACCAAAGGTGGGTGGGTGGGGGAGGGGGGGGGGGGGTCCCTTCCCTAGAGTCCAAAACCAATATCAAACTAACTAAGCTAATCCCTAAGAGTCCTATTCTAAAAATATATGAACTAACTACTTAATTAATTAAGTAACTAATTTAATTAACTAATATTTTATCATAATTAATTATTAATTAGCCAAATTAGTTATGGGGTCCACTAGGGGGGAATCCCACCCTCTCTAGAGTCATCTAGGGTTTTAAAGACCCTCATAATGAGGTCTCCAGAACCTGGAGTGGATCCCACTTGGGTTCAGATCCAAATCAACATTGGATCCAAACTTAGGTTTGGATCTGAACCTAACCCATCCAAGATCTATATAACCTTGAGTCACCCTTAAACCCCTATGAGCCACCTTAATCGTACCAGGCACCCCACTGGACTGGGCGTGACACCTCTAAGCCTCTCATGGATCGTAGTTTGAGTCCCAAACACAACCTGATTAACTTAGACTCTCGAATTTCGCCTAAATTTAAAAATGATTTTGACCTTAATTTAAAAGTTAAACTAAAGCAAAATCACAGATGTTACACTAATGACCTTGTTTCTGACCTTGTCTAGAGGTTCAAACGACATTGACTTGGGCTTTGGATGGGTCTGATTTTTAATAGACATTATTGTCTTTGTTGCTCTTCAGGAACCCATCATACATTTCCCTTCTAATGCCTACCGCCTTCTTGATGGGCTCGACATAAGTCTCCACTTAAGCTATGCTGATCAGGCTCCTTAGAGGTTTGGAGAAATTGTCCATTATTATAACCAACGCATGCGAGTCTGAGATCGACTCCTTCATCTTGCTAGCCATAGACCTCCATCGGTTTATATGGGCACCCTCCTCCTCCTTCTGCTTGAGGTCATACAATTGGTTGATGGGGTCAGAGCCTCTACGTTAAAACGAAACTGCTCTATGAACATGCTAATAATTTACTTGAATTCTCGGATGTTCTGGAGATTTAGGATGGTAAACCAATCCAATGCCTGATCAACCTCTTATCGTTATTTTGATATTTGGCCATGATTTTTATAAATAGTGGTAGGTGAGTTATCGGGTCACCTTTCCATCCGAATTTCAAAAACTTAGGAGGAGCTTCATTGTCTTTAACATACCCTTAAGGTAAGAAGTCCTCCATAGAATACCCCCTTTGGTCTATGTTCACATGGGTGATCTAACTCGAGGGAGTTCTGGGGACTCATCTCATAACTGACTTGTCTATGCTAGAGCCGTCAGTCTAGTAATTCGTTGGAGGAATGTTACAAGAAACTCAGGACTACTGACGAGATCTGGATTCTGGTTTTACTAGACCCTTTCCTTTTCTTCGAGCATTTTTGAGCTCTCTAGGGACATCAGTGTGGGTCTCTTCATCTGGATCCACATCGTAGGTAGCATTTGACAACATCTTTTGTGATATCCTATACATGGGTTTAAACATATGATATGACATCCCATGAGTGAGATTTTTTTTAGGTGGTTCCTTCAGAATAGATAGGCGATTGGTCTTCTTGGTCCGAGATCAGGTATTCATAATACCCCAAACAAGTGATTGAAAGAAGCCCAAATAAATAAAGAGAGATTTTCAAATTTGAAAGGTATCTTAAGTCTCCTGAAAAACCACTCCACGTATCTATGTGGTTTCTTCAGATTTTAGGATAGGGGTTCCCTTCTAGATCCAATACCTGATGTACACCAGCTAATAATTTAAGACCACCATTATGGATGTTATGGCTCTGAATGGTACCACCACCAATATACCCAAGCTAACAACTTTAAAGTACGGGTGGAGGATCCGAAGATCCAAATTGTAGGATAGAAGATAGTTGAAAATGCAAAACAAAAGGATATCTTTAATACTAAAAGAGAGAGAATAGAAAAAAACAGGAAGCACACAATTAAAAGACAAGGTTTTCACACAATATCCTAAAATGGTTGGAGGTTATGTTTTCCTAATTTTTAAATGTCATGCAATTTCTCCAGCAATGGTATCTAAAAATGTGATAAAAGCCTAAACCTAATATTTATGCATGAAACTAATATATATATATATATATATATATATATATATATATATATATATATATATATATATATATATTAAAAAAAACTAAATGAAATCAAAGTTCAGGATAATGGGTCCCGAATGACCAAATAGAGACAAACGACCAACAGTGCCGGATGGCCAAACTATGCCAGACGACTAAATAGAGCCGAACAACTAAAACATAAAAAGGCCTTGGATGACCAAAGAGTGAAGGGCTGTAGGACCTGGACGACCCACTCTACAACAAACTTGTAGGGCTTGAACGACCAAGTCTGTAATGAGATCGCAGGGCCAAGACGACCAAGTCTATGAAAATGATTTGCAAAAACTTGTAGGGCCAAGACAACCAAGTCTGCGAAAAAGATCTGCATAGATGACCAATCTATAGAAACAGAAAAGGGGGGAAAGGCAGATTCTGGCCAGACGACCAAATATGTTAGCAACAAAGTTTGATTGGACAACCAAACCTATCAGGAACAAAGTCTGGCTGGACGGTCAAACCTGTCAAAGACAACAGAGTAGATGACGAGTATGCAATACACAGACAGGGCCTTAGACGACCAAGTTTGTGAAAAAAGCAGGATGCAGAGTAAAAAATATTATGGAAAGCAGAAAAAATGCAGGAATACAAACAACCCCGCAGATTACCCGGTCTGCGAAAAAATAAGATGGACGACCAAACCAGTTTAGCTGTCCTAACCGAACAACAATAGTTTTAGGAGCAGTAAAAATGCAAGAATACAGATGGGACTTCAAAATGCTCAGTCTGCCAAAGAACAAGATGGATGGCTAAACCTGATTTAGCCGTCTAACCGAGCAAAAAAAAAAGACCGAAATGTAGGTCTAGCTATGAAATTTTAAAGAGAAACGGTATCCCATCATGATCACCAAAAATTGTCTTATGTAATAGACTCTCGCCCTACACTTGTCTACACTATGCAATGATGAAAATATGATTCAAAAGAAAAAATGTAATGTGAGCATTTTTTTGGCATTTCTTGGGTGGTGTCTCTGCACTATAAATCCTGCTTCCCACTACTTCAAAAGGGCGAGAAATATCACATTTAAGTCCAATCGGGTACATCTTGGCCCCACCACCAACTTCAAAAGAAAAGTAGTCAATTGCTTTGATCATTGAAAACATCTAGAGCAGATGTCTTTCAGATTTACTCACCAATTTCTCGCTGTTTACAACTTTGTAGATCATAAAACTGTTGTCGGTGTGTAGCTTGTAAGTTCTTACAAACTCACCTGAAAAAGAAAGATTTTTTTTTTTGAAAGAAACCTGAAAAAGAAAGATGGAAACACACAAGAGAGGTACAACGATATTGGGTTCTGTAAGTTGGCGGAGCATCATAATGACGATCTTCAATCGGTTTGTATAATTGCCTGTATGCTCCAAAACATACATTCGGCTTCTATTCCTTTGCTTTCTGAAGTTCTAGCAAAAATTATTTTCTAGATCTACTCAAAAAGACTAGATGGACAGCACTTTGAGTAATCGTTTTTCTTAAATAATGTTGTTCTAATTACTATTTATTTTCACGTCGCCTAAAGCTGAATTAAACTAGTTATTTAGTGTTACAGGTAAAGTCATAGTAGTAATATATAACCAAAACATCCTGATCATAATCTACAATAAATGATTATATTTTTAAAAAGAATACCTTAGGTTATATTTGTGTCAACTATTTCACTCCTTTGAATTAATATGAACAGTTTTAAATCATTCAAAAATTCAAATAAAATATATCAAAATTAATACTGTTAAAGTATACATTTTGTAACAATACATTTATCTATATTAGATATTAATCTCTAAACACCATTGTATAAGGGATATATATCTTCCAGCTCACTCTCTCTCCCCTCTCTCAGGTGCATGCATTACTCAAAAAAAAGTATGAACTATAAGACGAGTTTCTTAATCCAACTAAATCATCAAGCTCTTAGTCCCTATTGGATGTCTTATGTAAGTGTAGTCTCTACAAGCAAAGCACCGTGATCTCACGATGATATGATATATTTCAGAAATAAATGAAACAGCGACAAGCAAGAATTAACCCATCGTCTGTGAACAGAAACACATTATATGTAAGAAATGTAATTCATTTAAACCAACTAAGACTATTGACTGACCTTACCTTCGTCAATCTTACCAAACATCTTTGAATTATCTTACTCAATTTGCTGTTGGGAAGATGCATTAGATGGAGATTTTAAGTATATATGTTGTAGTTCACCATGAACCGCCATTCAAAGTTCAAGTACTGTTAGTAGAATTCAAGTTGGTCTGAAAAACAGTTTCAGAATGATCCTTTGATCTGTGGATAGCAACACTGCCGCTAGAATTGCTGAAACCAGTGTCGCGAATTTCTAATGTTATCTCCACGATTACTGCTTGGACATGAAGCATCTATTTGGTTAGGTTCCATCTATTTGGTTAGGTTCCAAGCACCTGGCCAGATCTGCACAAGGAAAGAATATACAGACTAATAATCTTGTGTTAATTGATGCAAAATTTTCTCCTGTTCAATTGGTAGATGTCATCCAAACTGGACTTACACAATAATATAGACCAATTTTTAAGATAGTTAATCAAGGGCGATTAATGGTAACTTGGCATAAGTTTAATTTTGAAAACAAAGGCGCTAGAATTCAACTTATCCATTTGCTAGTCTTAGCCAAAAGCAACTGAAAGTTTGTGCCAGTAAGAAAAGACCTAGATCCCATGTTCTCCTCAATAAAGCCATGACCAGAAAATAGGGATTAAAAAAAATTCAAAGGTTTTATGCGTTCAAAAGTTTAAAGTAGCATATACATTTTAAACCAACAAAAAGAAAGATAAATAACTATATTGTTTAATTACATAAGTTAGTACATTCTGTTAATCATTATATCTTTGCACTTCTTTCAGCATTTCCATGTGTATTCAAGCATGGATATAAAGGATGGTTGACCATGACCGAAATGAGTTGAATGTCACTAGCTGGTAGAGGGAGAGGGCTTCCAGCGTATTGTTGATCACCCTCAAGGCCATGTGGACTACTCCCATTGTAAGTTGTCTTCATCAGAGTTCAAGTGAATGATCCATGGAAGATTTATCTATAGTACAAAGTACATGGAGTTGGATTTTGAATCTTGAAGACTTTGTGCGCCCCCAAATCTCTTTGTCAAATGGCATTTTTTCTTCATTGCATCCATATATCATCCTACATGGATGAAAGCCACCTGCACAAAGTATAAGAAACAATTGCCTTGAGTATGTTTGAATAAGTATAATGTTATATGAATCTCATAGCGCAAGACAAAAGCCTTTACGGGATCTATAGTCACACCCTGCCAAAATTTCGTACTAAGCTATACGACTCAGTTTGATATTAATCTCTACACTTAGAAAATGTGTTTAAGCAGTATTTAAGATGCAATTAACTAATGATCTACAATTATTTCATAAAGACATGAGAGATGCTTTGAATCTTGTGAAGAAGCAATGCAATTCATTTTTTTAGGTTTCAAAATTTACATGCAATCATGCAAATCAAAGGATTTGGAGGTTGTATAGCTAAATAACAAAAAAGGGCTCTCCAAGCGATGCATAAAATTCAATGATATGCATTAGAACTTAGTACTGCATATAGTAAGTCTTTATCAAGATCGCAAGTTCATGCTATGAAATACAAGTTCTTTTAACAAGTTTGCAAGCTTAGTGTTATGCAAACCACAACCAAACGCCAGAAGATAAAGAGAAAGAACAAGATCTATGTGATTCGGAACTCAAGCCTAAGTTCACGGGCAAAGGAGCAAGAAATCCGCTAGCAAATACAAGAAAATACAGAGGCGAGATAGCTAAAAAAAACTAATTTCCATTACACCTAGAACTCTCACACCCAGCTCTCAAAATGTTATGGCTCTTATAAACATAGGGGCATAAAACTTTACCCAGTACAAAAGAAGAAAATTACAAAATTAGACAGGGGTTTGTGGATGAGCTCTATTCTCAAGCCTAATGACCCAATCCCTCCGCACCACCACAAACCTCCATTGAAAATCCCACTGTATGGTCACCAAAATATTTTTGGATTGGGTCACGTATCAAAGCAGATCCAAAATTCAAGAAACCCACAACACAACACATTTCATCTTTAATACATGTAGGTAGCTTGGACAACCAAGGGGATCACATTTCATCTTTGATGCATGTAGGTAGCTTGGACAACCAAAGGGAACTGTCATCTTGTTTGTCTAGCTGAAGATTTGAAGAGGCAACTGTCATAAAGCCAAAATAAATATCTCTACTTATGGGATAGGTTTTTCTCTTTTGGTTCTGTACAACAATGGATGTTTCAGAAATCAACCAAATTTATGTACCCTGAAAAATAAATAATTAATATTGAATTGAAAAATGTTGGTTCATCTTGTGATCAATCATGCGTTATCTATGCAATTCTTCTTTATATCGAGGGATTGGCTGCTAAATGCCATTTGAAGAATACCAATATTTGGTTTATTTTTAATATTGATTGTCCAGATAGGTTTTAGAACTTGAATCAATGGTGATGCAGGGATTCTCTACAACATTTAATTAGTCCACGTAGGAAGATGAAGAAGTTGCTTTGAGAAGACTCTATTCCACACCTTGACTGTTACATCAATGAACAGAAGCATGAACTGTCACACTCTTCTGTTATCAGGCTATCACCAATAAATTATTGATATTTCAAAAAGGTTGATGAAACAAATTAAAAGAAATCTATCAATATGATACATGAAGAATATGACTTCTAAATAGAGCATAGCTAAAGAGACGCGAAAGTAGGCAACTATATTTTAGACAACACATGCATCTTGAATTCCATTTAAGTAATTAAAAGTCACCCGCTACCATTGGTAGTGGATGAAAACTGAATATATATATATATATATATATATATATATATATATATATATAGATAGAGAGAGAGAGAGAGAGAGAGAGAGAGAGAGAGAGAGAGAGAGGATCTCTCAGCCTGAAAGTCATCCACTCTGATACAACAAACGTATTGCTCAAATAAGCCATGATGCTCCTCCTAGATAACCAAGATGTAGGCCATTGGATGTTGAAGGTCAAATACTTCAAATTTAAAGTCTAAATATATATGGCGTGGCATGAAATATTGCTCCACTGACCATGGGTTCATCCAAGCCACAAAGGCTGTGGATCATGTCACAGCATGAAATATTGTCCCCAAATAGACAGGACTGTCTGGACTCTGGATCATGGGAACATCCAAGAGGCATTACTTTCAAGATAGCACTTGACATTTTTGCCATATTTCAAAAATAAAATGCTTGAAATTAACAAAAAAACCAAAAATTTCGACCCGTTGACATCCCCAGTGGTTGTACAACCAAGCAGTTATTCAACAACTGAACAACCCATACCAGCTACTTGCAACGTCCCATCACATGGTGAGTTGACAAACGGATCCTACCAAACAGCCGGGGCCCCATTGGTGGTCTGGATTGGAGCTTACTGCGATGTAGTGCAACGACTAATGTAGCTGGACTCGAGATTAGATTAGTGGATTGATCATGGTCAGGTTGGTTTCCAATTAAGCTTTGTAATTCTTTCCATATAAGTATTTGAAAAATTAGATATTTTTACTGGGTTCAGCTAGTTTGGTATCCACACCTAAACCCAGATATAGCCCGGCCAAAGTCAGGTCCAATTGGAACCAAGACCTGAACCAGTATGAGAACATCAAATTTGGATCCAAATCCGATCCAGCCACTGCTGACTGGCGTAATCTGATTGGGAGCAGATCTGTGCATGCCAGCCAAGGTTGGCCCAGTATAGCAGGGGGGACAAATTGGTCATGCATTCCATGCAAGGGCCCGAAGCCACCCCAACAAGGGTAAGGTTTGGGACAAGTGGTGTTATGTGTTGGATGTAGAAAGGAAAGGTGAGAGAATTCAAATAAAGAAAAAGTGGGCTGTTTTCCTTTTGGAAAAAAGGTTTGGACTTGATGATGTGAAATAGTCCCATGTTGAAGAGGTTTGAGTTTGTTGTGAGCTTTATAACCTACATGTAAACTCTTATTTGGGCTCGGGTTCGGGTTCGAGTAATTGTCTCTTTAGGGTCATATCCAATTAAGACTAAAGTACTTTTTTGCTCAAAGTTTATGAGATTATTTGGATTCATTAATGGGTTATGAGAAATGATAATAGGTCACGACTCCTCGTAGTCCATGTCCGTTAACGGGTCTTGACTCTTTGGATTCTGTAACAGATCTCTTTCACGTTTTTGTAACCGTTCGTGGGTTATAAAAATGTGGTTAGGGATGGGGTTACGCATATGCTAGACGCACAAAATTCTGAGGAAGAAAGACTCTACGTTTTCTCTTTTCCCGCTCTCTCTCTCTCTTCTGGGTTTTTCTCTAAAGGGGCTTTATACAACAAGCAGTTTAGAGAGGTTGTCTTCGAAGGACGATCCGTCGAAGTTAGGGGTGGCAATCGGGTCGGGTTGGCGGGTTGGCGTGTCAGCATACCTCAACCCGAACCCGACCCGTTTATTAAACGGGTCGGCTGTGGCAAACACGAACCCGACCCGTTTAATAAACGGGTAACCCGACACGACCCGCCAACCCATTTAATAAATGGGTTGGGTCGGGTAAACGGGTTTTCAGGTTGGCGGGTCGGGTTGGCGAGTTGACGGATCGGGTTGGCAAGTAAACAGGTTGGCGGGTCGGGTTGACAGGTTGACGGGTCGGGTTGGTGTGTTGACGGGTCGGGCAGACGGGTTGGTGGGTTGGCCGGTTGACCCACTCGCCTAACCCGTTTATTAAACGGGTCAGCCGGGTTGGCGGGTTGGCATACCCCCAACCCGAACCCGACCTGTTTAATAAACGGGTTACGCGGGTCGACCCGTTTATTAAACGGGTTGGCTTAAGCCCAACCCGAACCCGCCTAAGAGGCGGGTTGGCGGGTCCTGTCAGAAATTGTCACCCCTAGTCGGAGTGCACCGATCCTGATCGTTGAGGCTATTGTATCCTGAGAAAAGGATGCCAGACCCTATTTGCAGTGTATGTGGGGGTGAATCTTCTCTAAAGAGAGTATTTTCGTACGCCTTAGCCTTTTACATAATAATAACATGTTTCCGTTGTTTTTATTATGTTCTTTGCATCTGTTTGTTCATATGTTGTTGTCTAGATTTTGGTATTATGCGAAAATCAATATGCTTGCTTCATGTTCCTGTTTCGATCAACTGTTAATCACGAGTTCCATACTACTGTATATCCTGATTTATGTCTTTATGTTAATTGTGAAACAATGTAATCTGAAATACGATCCAACATTATCCACCTGCCCTAACAGAAAGCTTACATTGGATCCACTAGACAGGTTTGGTTTCAGACTCACTATGTTCACATTGGGTCATGATCCGATCCATTGACTATCCTAAGGTCATACAAGTAAACTATTCGTGAAGCATCTTAGATAGGGGTGTCAGGTTCCACCTGGATCCAACCTGTACCAAACCCTATAGTATCAGAGTTTGGAGATAAAAAAAAGAGATCCAATTATAAACTGGGTCAGACCCAAAGGGTCCAATTAATATATGAATCCAGGTATGGTTTTTGAAACTTAATACCAAAGCAGGTCCAACCTGAAGTTCCCATTAAATATAAAATAGATAAAATAGATTATTTTGTCCGGCAGGGACTGAATCTGGTTCATGTAATCCTTATATGACCCGAGTATGGTTTTTCTTATAGCTGACCCAGTACCAGTACCTCAACACCGACCCGGGTTCAGACTCACTTGGGTCCAAACCATATCCGACCAGTTGACACCTATAATCGTAGAGCATTGAATTAAAAGAGTAACATAAGATATAGAAAAGATGGTACGGCTTGTACTGGTCAAGATATCTGTGTGATTAATTTTCTCCTCATCCAGCCAAGATTACTTTTTTTTTAAAGGCAAGCTGGGGGTAAGGCAGACCACCATTTATTATTCAACGTACCACTGGGTTTTGAATCTGCAAGGTCCCACCGCAAGAAAACGTGCACTGACAGCTCCTACCAACCACGCGGAGCCCCCGTTGGTACCAACCAAGTTTACTTTCATTTTTGCTTGGTCCCCAATCTATGCATGAAACTAAAGATTGACTTGTATGGGTCAATATTGGTGTGCCCTAAATACGCGTAGCATTTCCCTATTAATAACACCATTCATTCTTCACACCCTTCCTCCCTACATCTCATAGCTGGCTCACCCACACGCACAATGTTGGCCATCTTCCCTCTAGCATTTGTTTTTATGGTCTTGACCGGCCCAGCCCAAGCCACAACCAACCACGTCCTAGATGTGGATGGCAACCAAGTTAAGGCTGGGATCCCCTACTACATACTGCCGGCACGCAGCAGCCAGTACGGTGGGTTGACTTCCGTTTCTCGAAATGGCTCGTGCCCATTCAATGTTGTCCAAGCTGATTTCCGGTTTGATGAAGGGACCCTGGTGACCTTTGGGACAGTTACTGGGAAAAAGACGGTCCGGCTTGCGACGGACATCAACATCGAGTTCTTGTCTGTGAATTTCTGTGCGGACTCGGCAGTTTGGAAATTTGCTGGAGTCGAAGAGGCGACCGGTCAGAGGTTCATCACTGTAGGTGGGGTGACTGGGAACCCAGGCCCGGCCACCGTCGACAATTGGTTCAAAATAGAAAAGGAAGGTGATCACTACGCGCTTGTCTTCTGTCCCACAGTGTGCGAAATTTGCAAGGTTGTGTGTGGGAACGTCGGCCTCTACAGTGAAAATGCCAAACAATTCTTGGCGTTGAATGATCCTGCATTTCCTGTAAAATTCAAGAAAGCCTGATCAAGTGGTAGAAAAACCATCAACCTAAAGTCGTGGACTCACAAAACTCCAACTCATCATATATGTTCTTTTATGACCTTTCTCCTGTGTATTTGATCCAAATTACTGTATTTTTTTTTCTGAAACTCTTGAATAATAAGAATTGGATAGAAACCAACAGGGGCTCCTTTTGTCTGTTACACCTTTTGTTGGGGACGTTGCAGGTTCAAAACCCAATGGTGTAGTTGTATTTAACTGGTAGGGGTCTGCCTAACCCCAGTTTGCCTTTCAAGAAAAAAAAATTGGATAGAACAAAGATCACAAAGGGTTGCTGGTGTACACTAACATGTTCAACATAACATTTTACAGTTAAACATATGATCTCAAAAGTCAAAAATTTAAAGCTTGGAGAACCCCACCTACTTTACGCGTACATTGTTAGAAATGACAATGAAGTGACCAGATGAAAGTTGTGAAGGGAAGACCCCTCCCCTTGATCTGTTCTTAAATTAAAGATTAGTCACCAAAATTGAAATTCATGTAGCACTTAAGATTAGGGGTGGGCAGCAGGTCGGGCAGCCCGGTGGTACTTTAACCCTACTCGGCTCATTATTGCCAGGGTTTTAGGCCCTGACCATTAAAGAAAAAACAAATAAGCAAGACTCAGGTCAGAGAATGGATCTTGTTGACCACCAAGATATGCAAGGGTTTCTCACTGGTGAGCAGAGGCAGAGCCAGAGCCAGTTAGAGGCCAGGGTGGGCTTTGAAAATCCCTAACAAGGGTTTCGGATCAGGCTGGGCAGTGCCCACCCTGAATCGACATGCCTTTGAACACCTCCTCCTCACCTAGACGGCCCTGCCCTCCACCGAAGCAAGTTATATGCCCCCCCCCCCCGAATAGGGCAGTTAGCTACATCTCATGTTCGGGGGTCCCAAAGAGCACCACGTATGTAAGCATGTGCGTCTCGTATCCCCATGTTTGTCAGCATTAATTAGCGTTGGAGTTTGATGCGATTGCAAAGACTTAAGTACCCTCTCCTCCATTGGTGCAAAAAAAAATGACGATTCTTGAAAAAGAGTGGTTGTAAAGACTTAAGTGCCCCAAAGATGATTATTTAAGACCCAGTCTCTGCACTGCAGGATTATCTGAGAAAGAAATCTCCCCTGGAGGAGGCCATGAACATCAACCCTCTCACTCTCTCTCTCCCTTCTATTTCTGCTTCTATGCACATCCAACAGAAGATCTTACATTGCTCCATCAAACACCGGCTGACCTGCACATTAACTGTTGTGGAGTCTGATTCAGAGTTTTTACCCTTACAGGAGGAGGGTTTGGGGGCTCATCCCAGCATTGGGTAACATCATTCAACTAAATGAGTTGTAGATCCAGATTCAGAGTTTTTACCCTTACAGGATAGGGGTCTGGAGGCTCCTCCCAACGTGGGTAGCATCATTCAACTTGAAGAGTTGTGGAGTCTGATTCAAAGTTTTTACCCTTACAGAAAAGGGGGGTCTGAGGGCTCCTCTCAACGTGGGTAGCATCATTCAACTTGAAGAGTTGTGGAGTCTGATTCAAAGTTTTTACCCTTACAGAAAAGGGGGGTCTGAGGGCTCCTTCCAGCGTGGGTAGCATCATTCAACTTGAAGAGTTGTTGAGTCTGATTCAGAGTTTTTACCCTTACAGAAGGGGGGTCTGAGGGCTCCTCCTAGCGTGGGTAGCACCATTCAACTTGATGAGTTGTGGAGTCTGATACAGAGTTTTTACCCTTATAGGAGGAGGGTTTGGGGGTTCCTCTCAACGTGGATAGCATCGTTTAACTTGATTCGTTGTGGAGCCTGATTCAGAGTTTTTGCCCTTACAAAAAAAAGGTTTGGGGGCTCCTCCCAACGTGGGTAGCATCGTTCAACTTGATTCGTTGTGAAACCTGATTTAGAGTTTTTTCCCTTACAGGAGAGGGGTCCGGGGGCTCCCCCCCCGGCACGGGTCCCGGGTGTCGTGGTCAAAAAA
This sequence comes from Nuphar pumila, assembly GCF_984573655.1. Taxonomy (NCBI): domain Eukaryota; kingdom Viridiplantae; phylum Streptophyta; class Magnoliopsida; order Nymphaeales; family Nymphaeaceae; genus Nuphar; species Nuphar pumila. The sequence goes on from NC_143251.1 coordinate 25,421,792, forward strand.
TGCACAGAGTGTCATGGTGAGAAAGACATATGTTTGTTTTAATCAAGGTTGGAAGAAATCAATGAAAAATCCAATAGGGAGCATGCCAGAATCAAGATGTGGATGTCAAGCGAGAATGGTGTTGTGCAACTCAAATAACACAAAATAATAAGGGTCTGGTTTTTAGTTAAAATGAGGAATGAAATTGTTAAGAAATCATATTTGGATTGGATCGGATCTTGATCCAATCCATACTACCGCTGAAGGCTCACGCGGTGGCATACTTGTAATTTCTTTTAGATTGTAAAGTGTTATAAATAGATCAATACAAAGGGGAATATCATTAGATGCCCTAATCGATCTCTCCTCTCTCCCTCTCTCTCTATCGAGTCTTCTCGTTTCCCTCACGCATACCAAAATCTCACATGGTATCAGAGCACTAACTTCTCTGCGTGCTCATCTTCAGATCATGATTCAGCGTCAAGAGCAAGGATCATCTCCAGCGTCAAACAGCGTCAGATCGTGATTCAGCGTCAAACAGCGTCAAGAGCAAGGATCTTCAGATCGTGATTCAGCGTCAGATCGTGATTCAGATCGTGATTCCACGTGACTGTAAGTCCATTTCTTAGCGTGATTTCACGAGTTTGTCCCAGCGTGATTCCACGTGACTGTTACTTCATCTCTTCCAAAATTTCTAAACCTTTTCATTCCTGCCGAGAATTTCAATTTTTTTTTACTCTGAATTCCTTCCTTTATTCTGAAAACATAATTTGCCTTCACTGTGTTCCTGCCTTCACTGTGTCCTAATTTTTCTAAACACTAATCTTTCTTAAACTTTACCTTAAATCATTCTATGGCTGCCCTCTCTTCCAGCTTTCTTTCTCAACTTATCTCTCAAAAACTCAATCAAACAAATTATTTGACGTGGAAACGTCAAATCATCCCTTTCATTAAGAGTCATCGACTTTATGGCCACATTGATGGCTCTCTTCCTGCACCACCTAAGTTCAATGTAACCGATGTGAAGAATGCTGCAGGGGAAGTTGAAAGCACATTAACTGAGCTTAATCCGGATTATGATACATGGACGGCACATGATCAAGCTCTTGTTGCTTATATCACATCAACTCTTTCCGATGAAGTGCTCGCCGGGATTGATGATGATCTCACTGCCACGGAGTTGTGGCAATCCTTAGCCACAACGTATTCCCAAATTTCTGAAGCCCGATTCCTCCAACTTAAGAGGCAATTTCAAGATTGCAAGCGTGGTACTAAATCAGTTTTGGAGTTTATGAGTGAACTGAAGAATATTAGTGATCAACTGGCTATTGTGGGACACCCTATTAACGATAAAGACAAAGTTCAACAAGTCCTAAGTGGGTTGGGACATGATTTCGATGTCTTTTGTACTGCTTTAGAGGTATTGCCTTCCCTTCCCTCATTTGAAGATCTCAAGGCAAAACTACTTCAACATGAAGCCAGCAGATTGCAACGTCAGGACTTATTGTCACATGGTCAACACAATGTTCTTGTTACCAACACTTATTCTCATCCAGGGAATCGTGCTAGAGGGTTTCATGTGCAACCAGGCATGGGAAGAGGAATTCTTCCTACTCCTCGGGTCAACACACAGGGCAATATCCCACGGAGAATCCCTACTTGTTTTTATTGTAACAAAAAGGGACACGTAAAGTCTGAGTGTTGGCACAATCCTCAGAACAAAGGCAAAGGGGTTCGACGCGATAACGCGCAGACAAGCTCACATGTGCCAGGCAACTATATTCCTCCAGATGTGCAACACATTCTTATGACTGCTATGTCCAAGATCAATTTTAAACAGAATGAGGAAGGAACTTGGTATGTGGACTCTGGTGCAGCAACTCATGTGACTGATAATGCAGGTAAACTTTCTAGTGCTCTCCCTTATTTAGATCAAGGCTCAGTTGTTACAGGAGATGGATCTCATCATAAGATATCTCACATTGGAAATGCACAAGTATCTTTGTCTCACTGTTCTTTACCCTTGAAAAATGTCCTAGTTGTTCCAAATATTAAGAAAAATATTATTTCTGTCTCCAAGCTTATTGATGATTCTAATTCCTCTGTTGAATTTACTCCATCTTCTGTTTATGTCAAGGATGCTCGAACCAAGAAGACATTCGCTGAGGGTGTTCGCAAGGGCAACATGTACGTTCTTGAGGAAGCCCCAACAGTGTCTGCGTCAAGTGTCCCTGTTTCGTCTTCTCCTAGTCCTCATCATGTTGCTTTAACAGAGTATGATAGGTCATTCATTTGGCACGGCCGCTTAGGTCATTGCAGTCATTCTTTTATTCGTGATCTTGTTAATAATGGGCTCATTCCCAAGTCCAGTCTATGTCCTGCCAATAAGTCAGACATGTGCTCAAATTGTCACATTTGTAAGAGCCATGCCTTACCTTTTCAGTTGATAAATAAACGAGCATCCAAATTATTTGAGACAATATATTCTGATGTTTGGGGACCAGCTCCTCTTTCTTCTTCTTCTGGGAGCAAATATTATGTTATTTTTATTGATTCTTACTCTCGATACACTTGGATTTCTTTTATGAAGCATAAATCCGAAGTATTTCATTTGTTTACTCAATTTCATGCCTTAGTCCGCAACAAATACTCCTCTAATATTGTGCATTTCCAATGTGATGGTGGGGGAGAATTTATCTCAAAAGAATTTACTGAGTACTTACTAAATCATGGGATCACTAGACAGATTTCCTGTCCACATACACCTCAACAAAATGGCATAGCAGAAAGAAAACACAGACATATAGTTGAATCTGCACTAAGCATGATACATAATACTGGCATCCCCATGACTCTTTGGACTGAAGCTTTCCATACTGCCGTATATATCATCAATCGTTTGCCATTGTCATTACTTGAAGGAAACTCCCCATATTTCCTTTTACATCATGAACACCCTGATTACAATGTGCTACGAGTTTTTGGGTGTATTTGTTATGTTCATGTTGATGTCTCCTTACGAAACAAATTTCAGGATCGGGCCATTATGTGCAGATTTATTGGTTATTCTGACAGTCATAAAGGGTATAGATGTTACAATCCCAAAACTGGGCGTGTACACATTTCCCGGCATGTTGTTTTTGATGAGCTTAGATTCAAGGATTCGCCAGACACATTTGTGGAATCCAATGCTGATCCTCAGTCCTATGATCCATGGCTAAGTGCTGAAATCCTACCTTCACAAGGGGATCCACATCAATCTTCGGATCCAATATGTCATGACACTCCCTTTGCCTCATCCCAAGTTGATTTAGAATCATCCACATGTGATCCTCGACCACCTGGATATTTTTCAGGGATGACTTATAGTAGAAGGCCTCCTTCTATCCGTGCTCCAGACACAACCAATGTTCTTCCACGCAGATCAGAACGGGTAAGACATCCAATTGACAGGTGGATCAGTTATGACAATTTTTCTTTAGATTTTCAGATCTTTATGACAGAGGTGAACAAAAATGAGGAGCCCAAGAGTTATGATCATGCCTCTCAAGATAGACGTTGGATTGATGCCATGAATGAGGAGATGTCCGCCTTACATGAATGTCAAACTTGGGTCCTTGTTCCTCGACCAGACGGGAAAAATGTAGTGAGTTCCAAATGGGTTTATAAGATTAAATATAGACCTGATGGCAGTGTTGACCGATACAAAGCCCGCCTTGTTGCCAGAGGCTTCACTCAACAGTATGGTGAGGATTACGATGAAACTTTCAGTCCAGTTGTCAAGATAGGGACAATACGAGTTATTCTTTCACTAGCAGTATCACATGGATGGCCCTTATATCAGTTGGATGTGAAGAATGCATTTCTTCATGGTTATTTGAAAGAGGAAGTATATATGGAGCAACCTCCAGGGTATGTATCAAGTGATCCTTCTCAATGGGTTTGCAAACTACAGAAATCATTATATGGGCTCAAGCAAGCATCTAGATCGTGGTTTGACAGGTTTTCTCTCCATATTCAGCAGGCCGGCTTCACTCGAAGCGCCCTTGATCATTCTTTATTCTTATATCGGTCAGGTGAAACGGTAACTTGGCTTCTCATATATGTGGATGATATAGTACTCACGGGAAACTCTTCCTCTCATATCACTCATGTTAAAGAGGTCTTGCAAGAGGCTTTTAAAATGAAGGATCTTGGCGAGCTACGATACTTCTTAGGGATTGAACTTGATAGAAAGGATAATGAGATGACTCTCACTCAGCATAAGTATGCTCTTGACATATTAAGCAAGGCAGGGATGTTGCAGTGCAAACCTATAAATACTCCCAGTATTCTTAACTCCAAGTTGCGTACTCTTGATGGAAGTGATGCATATCCCAATCCTCGATTTTATCGAAGTATCGTTGGCATGTTGCAATATCTCACATTTACCCGTCCTGACATAGTATATGCAGTGAACCAGGTCTCTCAATTCATGCATGCTCCCACAGAAGAGCATATGGAAGCAGTTAAGCGAATTTTACGCTACCTCAAAGCTACTATTGGAGATGGCCTTATTTACACAAGGTCTTCAAATGTCCTGGATAGACATCACCTTTGTACCTATACTGATGCTGACTGGGGGGGTGATCCAGATGAGAGACGATCTGTTTCAGGTTATTGTGTTTTTCTTGACTCCAATCTCGTCTGTTGGAGTAGCAAAAGACAATGGGCAATTTGCAAGTCAAGCACAGAAGCAGAATATAGAGCCATGGCTGCCGGCACCGCTGAAGTTGCGTGGTTACGACACCTCCTTGGCGAACTCTTACTACCCATTGCCAACTCCTCCTTCCTTTGTGATAATCAGAGTGCTATTAAAATGGCTTTCAATCCCATTTCTCACAGCCGTACCAAGCACATAGAGATTGATCAACATTTCATTCGTCAAAAGGTTGAAGACGGGGTCATTTCCCCAACATATATTCCTACATCACAACAGGTAGCGGACTTGTTTACCAAAGGACTTACAGGAGAGCACTTCTGGACTTTGAAGAACAAGTTGAGCATGATTCATACCCATGCTCAACTTGAGGGGGGCTGTTAAGAAATCATATTTGGATTGGATCGGATCTTGATCCAATCCATACTACCGCTGAAGGCTCACGCGGTGGCATACTTGTAATTTCTTTTAGATTGTAAAGTGTTATAAATAGATCAATACAAAGGGGAATATCATTAGATGCCCTAATCGATCTCTCCTCTCTCCCTCTCTCTCTATCGAGTCTTCTCGTTTCCCTCACGCATACCAAAATCTCACAGAAATGACAATAGAAATTGCTGAAATTTTACAAGAATAAACTAGACTCAATAACAAAGACACCATTTTTTACGGATTTGGAATATGACCTTCGGTTAAGGAGATATGGCCCTGACAAGTTGGTCTTAATTCGGGTAGCGATTTACAGCGATTTGCTTACTGAATAATACTATAAATCGCTATAGCGATTTGCGGAAGACACTACAAATCGCTATAGTGAGATTCAAAAACACTATAAATCGCTATAGCGATTTGCGGAAGACACTACAAATCGCTATAGTGAGATTAAAAAACACTATAAATCGCTATAACGATTTGCGGAAGACACTACAAATCGCTATAGTGAGATCCAAAAATACTATAAATCGCTATAGCGATTTGCGGAAGACACTACAAATCGTTGTTGAAAAGCCGGATAACACTATAAATCATTGTGGGGCTCGTTGGAGAACCAAAAATACTACAAATTGTTGTAGGAGAGCCCGATAACACTACAAATCGTTGTTGGAAGGCCCCCAAAAAATCTGCGCCGGGGGGGAGCCATCGGACCCCCCTTCTGTAAGGGCAAAAACTCTAAATCGGGCTCCACAACAAATCAAGTTGAACGATGCTACCCATGCTGGGAGGAGCCCCCAAACCTTTCTTCTATAAGGGCAAAAACTCTGAATCAGACTCCACAACTCTTCAAGTTGAACGATGCTACAGTCAGTGTGCAAGTCAGTCGGTGTTTGATGGATCAATGTAGGATCGTGTGTTGGATGTGCACAGAAGTAAAGAGGGAAGGGAGAGAGAGTGAAAGGGTTGATGTTCATGGCCTTTTCCAGGGAGAACTCTTTGCCTCCCTTGATTTCTTCTCTAGAGAGAGAGAGAGAGGGTTTTACAGTGTTTTATAGAGAAAAAAGAAGAAGACTTTGAAGAGTCAACATCATCCTCGACTTTCTGGATGGAGGACATGTTTGCCCGTTTTTTAGACGGAGAAAGAAGAAGAAGACTTTGAAGAGTCAACATCATCCTCGACTTTCTGGATGGAGGACATGTTTGTCCTTTTTTTGAACGAAAAAAGAAGAAGAAGACTTTGAAGAGTCAACATCATCCTCGACTTTCTGGATGGAGGACATGTTTGTCCTTTTTTTGAACTGTTTGTTTTTTCTTTTTTGAATAAAGGGCATTTTTGTCATTTTCTCAAACCATCACTTTATGAGAAGAATAACAAGAAAGGGTACTTAAGTCTTTGCAACAACACCAGAGTCCGATGCAAAGTTATGTCAACATACACGGGAATACGAGCCTCATGTGCTTGTATACGTGGTGCTTATTCAAAGCCCCGAACACAGACGTGGGATTCAGTGAATCATCGGGGGGGGAACATACACCACCCTCTCGCCCTCCACTGCCCGCTTTCCCTACTGAGGGTGAATGTTCGCTTCAAGCACACTTGTCTTTTGCAGCATGTGCATACTCAAGTGTTGCACCCACATACCAACTCATTGCACCGTACTACATGCATCTGCATTTTGTATCTGCTGTCAACCATAAATACTTTTGACATATTACGTGTTTAGTCAGGATGCACATGAGTCGGGTTCGAGCCGAGCTTGGGTTGGCTCATCTCAGCTCAAGTAAAAATACTTGGTTGTTCAAACTCAGCCTTTGCTCGGAATTGAAAAAAGAGGAAAACGATGGGATTTGAAACCATGCCACTTTCAAAAATGATCAATGACTTATCCATTAAAGTAAAATTCAAGCTTCGTTCGATTAGCTTGAAGTCGAAGCTCAGCTCATTTGTTTTTTTCGAACGAGTTGGACCAAGCTAGCTCGGCTCGGTTATCCTTGATTTATCCGTTGGCGATGATATTTACAGAGATCGATTTACCAGAGAGAGAGAGAGAGAGAGAGAGAGAGAAAACGTGATTTCAACATAGCCACAGAAAGGGTCAACAGAGTTGAACCCAAAGAGAACAAAAGAAAAAAAACAAAACAGAAACAAGCAAGAGCCAAACAAACAAAAAAAAACAACTCATGCAGGAGCCGCATAACCAATAAAATTCGGAGGGAGCGAAGCCACAGCAGGAGAAAATGTTAGATCTGGAAGATGAATACGCAGAATCGCGTAAACGTCCACTAGTTTTTTTAGCAAGAAGATTAATGTTGATCTGAGATTCTCGAAAAAGGGCATCGTTGCATACCATCCAAACGAACCACTAAGTAGTAAACAACCACGACCTCCAGATTAACCGCCATGACTTACTGCACCGAAAGCAGACCGAACCCAATATGAGGTCTAACGCAAAGGACTTCTCTATAACCACGACTTTCGGGTGCCTCCAAGTCCTACGAAAGATCTCCACAAAGGTAGGGCAAGACTATAAGAGGTGGAACGAGGATTCTTCAGCAGCATGACAAAGCACACACCAACTCGGAAGCTGGAAGCTCCACCTCTTTAAGGTAGACTGAGTTTGGACCTTATCGTGCAAGATTAACCAAGCCAAGACTCGAGAATGGGGTGAAGGGGCCTTCGCTCAGAGCGCAAATTTGAGCAACCAGACCACCCCGAAAACAGATAAGGTCATGCTGAACATGAGCGTTTTTACTCATGCCGACATTGTGGCCATCTGTTTGCATTTTGGATGAATGCCACGTGGTTTTGCTGACTTTTGAGCTTTTTAAAATGAAAATCGAATGGCCACGATGTCAGCATGCGCAAAAATGCTCATGTTCAGCATGACCTGATCTGCTTTCGGCCGCCCCTGGGGGAAGCAACGATCTATAGACTTTGTTGGTCAAGAACTTTCTGGTAAAAGCAATAGCCCAATGCACCCAGTTACCAATATTGGTGGGATCATCAAAATTATCACTGAAGAAAGCTAAAGTTGACAACCATAACTTACGCAGATGAAAAAATACTCCACACCACGAGCGTAGAAAGACCGGAAGGAGACCCATACTTAGAGAGAAGAAAAGTAGCGCAAAGATTATCCAGTTGATGAGCAAGCCAACATTGCTTAGAGACCAGAGCAATACTTCTGAGTCTGGGCGCAGGAACACCTAAACCGACCATAGAACGCGGCAAGACCACCGAATGCCAGTCAACCAGGTGACGCTTACCCTTGAGATGACACCCAGACCAAAGGAAGCCTATCAGCAGATGCGTCAGCTGCTTCTCCATACCCACATGCATCAGAAACATGGACATGAAGAATTCTGGAATAGTTGAGAAAACGTGCTTCATTAAAGTTAGGCGGCCAACATATAAGAGATAAGAAGCTTGTCACGAGAGTAATTTGCGTTTAACTTTAAGAAGCATCAGAGCCTAGGCCACAGAGGAAAGACGCTTAACTTGTAACGACAAACCCAAGTACAACATAGGCAACTCAGATATAACACAATTAAAAATATTCATCCCAGCAGCTAATATAGAGGGTTGAACGTGGAACATAGAAAGTGAACACTTTTGCTCATTGAGAGAAAGGCCGAAAAGAGAGAAAAAAATGAAGAATGAACTTGAACCGAAGTATCTGCTGAATACTAGCGCCACAAAAAATGATCATATCATCAACATAAATAAGAGCATGAGCATGAAAGTCTTGGACCGGTAAGAGATCAATGAAACTGTATGTAGCGACCCGCTTAAGCAGCACAACAAGACCCTCGACGATCGCATTAAACAACAAAGGTGAAGAGGGCAGCCTTGACGCAGACCCCGCTTCAGCTTGAATCGCTCCTCGAAAGTGCTCTTGATATTCAGCATAGCCTAGGTATTCGAGACTAGTTCCCTAACCCAACTAGAGAACTGACGACCAAACCCGAAGTTCGATAACATTTGAAATAAGAAGGGTCATTGAACAAAATCAAATGCCTTATAAAAATCTAATTTAAGAACGAAAGAAGGCTGACTGCATTGATGCAAAGAGTGAACAACCTCGGTTGCCATGATAAAAGGATGATGAACCCACTTATTATGAATGGAGGCGAACTGAGAGTCTGAGAAGATCTGTTGAGCTACCGATTTCAGCGCGTTTACCAAAACCTTGGCAATCATACGGTAAAGAGCACTCGTCACCGAGATCGGGCGGAGCCGAGAGATATCCAAAGTGTCGACATCTTTAGGAATAAGCGAAATAATGGCTAAATGAAAAGGGTAGGGCAGCCTGGAGTTGCGATAAAACTCATCGAAGAGGCTAACCACGTTCGGTTTGACAAAATCCTAGAAAATCTTGAAAAAGTCAACATGAAACTCATCAAAGTCGGGCTCTTTCCAACCAAACAGATCCTTGATAGCACGAAGGATCTCAACATCCGAGAATCTTCTTTGTAAAGCACAGGCTTGGTCATGAGAGATCGCCTGTAGTATGACAAACCCAATATTCCCCTTCGCAATCACTGAAGAAGCATAAATAGACTTGAAATAACGCGTGACGGCCTTATTGACAAACTGATCAGAGAAAGAAACACCCTCAATGAAGATAGAAGGGATGACCTTCATCCGATGGTGATGGGACATATATGAGTGAAAAAAACTTAGTGTTACCATCATCGGCTTTGAGCCAATTCATCATAGATCATTGTTTCCAACAGATTTCATCCCTAACTCTTCAGTTATTCAACAACATAGATAGTTCAATGAACCTAACCTGGTGACTTAAAAGTTGAGGTTCAAAAAAAATGTCAGGATAAGATATAGACTGATATAATTCAGAAAGCTCACGCTTTCAGGCATCCAAATGCTGAAATTTCACAAAGTTGCAATTATGAATTCAGTCTCTAATATCCTTAGCAAGATGTGAAAGCTTATTGATAAGTTGAAAAGCAAGTGCAACAAAAAATGGATGATAAATACCTTGTCCAGAACTTGACAACACGGGTGTCACTGCTTGGGGGAGAAAGACTAAAGAGATTAGGAAGGACGACAGAATTAAAATCATGATTAGAAATCACTGATCATTAAAAGTAAACACCTGTCAAAGTCATCTCCAAACATGGGCCTCCTGTTAGCGAAGTTGGGATCATAAACAGCGAACACCTCAGTTGTCCTATCAAACTGACTGGGTTACAGACAGACAGAGTCGAGACCCACCTCCAGCTAGATCTTCGGATTCTTCCCATGCTCTCCCCACAGTGCTGTCGAGAGAGAGATCCTTCTCACCAGCCAATTTCTCTTTAGATCCGAACTCAATCTTAGGGTTTGATCCGTACATCAGTTTCTTCTCGGTTCCTCAATCAAGTAAGCGCCGAGAGAACATTGCAAGGGTTTTCCTGCGACGCGACTCTTCCTCCGCCCTCGAGTTTGTGGTAGCGCTTTATGTTCTCTTGGGTTTTCATGGTTTCTGAGTATTCGATCTCCTATCTTGGGTTTTTGCATCGACCATGTTGAATCGATCCCTTTTCTCTCCTTTTGTTTCCTTTTACGAGCAATAAAAACCCCAATTCTGAAAAATCCTGTAGTGCATTTTAGAGCTAGATGAATCCCAACTTCGCCTTCTGTGTGTGTAGGGAAAGGATAGTTGCAGAAGAGATGGACCCACAACAGCCTGAACCAGTGAGCTACATTTGCGGAGGTAAATTTCAAACACAAACACAATCCTCTCGAGTTGATCATGTTCTACATTCTTCTTTTTGTTTTTGGTGTTCTTGACAATCTATCGAATTGTGTTCATGTTACGGATGATTTATGGATTTCGGTCTGTAGATTATGGTGCAGAGAATACATTGAAGCCTGGGGACGTCATTCAGTGCCGGGAATGTGGGTACCGCATCTTGTACAAGAAGCGCACACGCCGGAGTACGTTTCTTTCTTCACTGCTATACGAAATTAATTGTGGTTATTGATACTTCTGATGGCTCAATAGTTGCTCTATTGTTGCTGTTGCTGTTCGTTGTTGGAAATGAGTGGGGATTCTATGGATATTTTATTCAATTAGGCTTCGTTTTCTCTAGCATGCAAAATTGTGACACACCTGTTCTTATTGGTTATGCATCTTAACATCTTGTGTGAAATTAGTGGCACACTTGCCATTTGATTATGAGATTGAAATGGTGTGTATATTGTATCTTTTGCAAATTCGACATCGTTAGCACTATGTTGTATTTATGTATGTTAGTGTAGGTTAGTCGTGAAAGTTATACACCAGAACGAATGTCCTGGTGTTGTGGTTGTTGGTGGTATGGGAAGATGTTAGAGAGTTACAGTTTTCTCCCTGATCTTCAGAGATGCATAAGTCTGTAGACAGTAACCAGGAATAGATTGAGATCCTTAAAGAAATGGAATGAATAAGAGAGACTGATGGCTTGTTTGGTAAGTGATGAAATGATTTCTTCTTTAACTTGAAAGTGATTATTTTTGCATTTCCCAGCCCTAACTGATTCCTTAGAAATTGAATCCTTGTTGTTGCTCTTTTCCTATGCTTCATTTTTAAGTGTCACAGATATATTGAAAATATCGCAATATTTTCAATATATCGGCAAATTATATTTTTCACGATAATATCGTGATACATATCGCTACAGAAAGGGAAGGCAGGAAGGAAAGGAAAGAAGGAAAGGAAAAGAACAGAGGGAAGGAAGGAAGAAAAGGAAAGAAGGAAAGGAAAAGAAGAAAGGAAAAAAAGGAAGGAAAGGAAAGAGCAAGAGAAAAAATGAAGGCAGGGGAAGAAGGAAAGGAAAGAAGGAAGGAAGGAAGAGAAGAAAGGAAGAAGGAAAGGAAAAGAAGAAAGGGAAGAAAGGAAGAAAGAGAAGGAAAGAAGGAAGAGAAGAAAGGAAGGAAGGGAGGGGAAGAAGGAAAGAAAATGAAATTAAAAGAAAGGAAGGAAGGAAGGAAGGAAAAGAAAAGAAGAAAGGGAAGGAATGGAAGAAGAGACTGTTTCTTTCATTTTTCTATTTTCTGTATTTTTACTTATTTTTTAGAGTTTTTATTTAATTTTCTATATATTACTGAGATATTCCTAACATTTATCAACTTTTGAAAATCTCTCCGAGAAATACCCTCGCCGAGAAATTACCTTTAACAATACAAGTGACTTATGATTTTTATTCACCTCAAATAGAAAAATAAATCATATGGGTTTACTTCTCTTTCTCTGATCATCCCAGACCTATCCCTGACTAAACCACCTCAACCAAGACCCAACCCAAAGAAGCTGTTAACTTATATGCCATCTAGCCAAGCCTAGATGATTGCAACCTGTGCCATCAGCCATAACACAAGTATGTGATGTTGAACATGATATTTAATTCGCTATAAACCCAGCATAACCAAAACAAACTGTTAATGGTCATTTTCAGATCTCAAAAAATGAATATCTTTAAGCTGCTTCCAAAGAAAAAAAAGATCATTTTCAGTTCATCATTAGGTAATTGACCTATTTCTTACCTCACCCAAGTCCAATCTGCATAGTACAGGTCTGGGTAAGACCAGAAACCATACCTAATGCAGCCTCACCTCAGTCACTGGATTCTCTACTTTTGAGTCATGACCAGCAAACTCATAATCCAGTTTTCCTGCATACCATGATCACTTTTGTTCAAATGTTCGGGTGTTTAGGCTGTCATCCTGCAACTTGTTACTTGCAACCTGTGACCTTTATGATTTCATGCACAGCCTATGTCAAATCAGTGCTTCACATTTAAGATTCTGCTTCACATTTGAGATACTTGGATTTGAGAACTGAGGGTCTCTGTGCCGGCTCCCCTGTCGGGCCAAAGGAAAGTAAAAAATGCATATTTTATTGTTAGCTTTGTTATCAAAATCGTGTCCAGTCAGCTGACCAGATGCCTGATGGACCTATATGCAGGGCCCAATGCTAGGCCAAGGTACCTAGTCAGCTGACTAGGTGTAGAATGTAGACTGACTAGTAAGTGTCTTAGGTGCAGGGCCTGGAGCACCTAGTTTTTTTTTGTATATTGATATAAAAAAGGGGGTGGGACTCCCTCTCTCTCTCCCTCACACACACACCTCTTGCCTTCTCCTCTTGGGTCTCAGTGTCCAGAGCAGTGGCGGAGCCAAAAGTTTTTCCTTGGGTGGGCAGACTTCGGGTCTCGGAGACAATGCTATGGTCTTGAAGGACGATCCATTTATTCGGACCAGTGGCGGAGCCAAAAAATTTTCGCTGGAGGAACAGTCATTCGTGGAGAGATAAAACTTAAATAAGCCTTTGAATTAAAATAACAATTGTTACAAACACAAACAACTAAATTTATGAACATAATAAGATAAAACCTTCAATTGTACTTTTAAACTAAAATAAAAATTGTTCACTTAAGAAATACAAACAACTAAATTCATGAAAATTTTACAATTGGCATCTTCTATTTTTCATATTTTGAAAGCAATTCATAATTGCATCATCACTGATGGTATCAAATGTCTTCTTCTCTATGTAAGTAACCAAAGCATCATTGATCCATTCATCTCCCATTCTATTACGTAGACGACTTTTGATATTGTTCATAGCTGAAAATGCTCTTTCAACACTTGCTGTTGCAACTGACAAAGTTAATGCCAACTTAATCAATAGATACACATGAGAAAATACAATGTGCTTTTGAGTTGCTACCATCATCTCTGCTAGCTCTGCTAAATATTTTAAATTTGAAAACTGATCACTGTTTCGCATGTCTGCAATATATATATCCAATTGATTTTTCAGTCTAATTATGTTTACGTTAGAAAAGTCCTTAGGGTAAAGCTCAGCAAAACGAATCAACTTATCTTTATCAAAAGCAAAAAAAATTCTTTGGACTCAAGCATGCCATTGAAAGGAGGAGCTCTGTATTTGCTTTAGTGAAACGATCATTCAACTCTTGAAGTTGCAAATCAATAATAACATAAAACACATCAATACGATAATGATGCAATGTGGTGATCTTTTCAACCTTACGTCTTGGTCGTCCTTGAGGTGTATATGAGTCCCCTAGATCAGAAATTAGAATATCAAATCTCTTACAAAATATGAACACTTTGTTTATGAGAGAGTCCCATCCATTGTCTCTCAGACCTTGAAGGCACTGTTTTGATATAGTGACTAAACTCATAGCATTCACAATGTCTTGATCTTTTCGCTGAAGTGCTTGTGAAAGATCATCAGTTATTCCCAAAACTTTACACATCAAATGTAAGCAAAACACAAATTCAAAATCTTGCAACTGATGATATAAAATAATTGCATATGAACTTTTTCCTGAATATGTATCTTCTGCAATGAAATTTAACACTTGAATAACAGAAGAATACATACTGAGTAAATTAACCAAAGCATCGTAATGAGAACCTCACCGAGTATCACCAGGTCGTTTGGAACTTATTTCTTGATTTAATCCTCGTCCTGTTTCAAGTTCACCCAATGCAAGTGCTTCAGCAATTCACATAAATTCTGCTTCTCGAATAAGCTCAGATCTCTTGCATGAAGTGGAGAAAAAAGTTGACAACCTGCCTAATATATTGAAAAACACATCAAGCAATGAATTTTTTTTAGCACCACCAACTAATGCCAATTGAAGTTGATGTGCAAAACAATGAATATAATATGTAGATGCATTTTCATGTAATATAAGACTTTTCAATCCATTAAACTTCCCTCTCATATTACTTGCTCCATCATAACCCTGTCCACGCAAACTTGATATGTTTAATTTATTCTTACAGAATGCTTCTTCAACTGCTTGTTTGAGTGACAGAGAACTTGTTTAAAGAACATGCACAAGAGTAAGAAATCGCTCAACCACTCGACCTTTTTTATTAACAAACCGTAAAACAATAGTCATTTGTTCTTTAATTGATACATCACGAGAATCATCAAGTAAAATAGAAAAAAAAGTATCTCCAAGTTCCATGATAATAGCATTTGTGGTTTGTATAGAAGCAGCCTTGACAATATCCTTTTGTATATCAGGAGATATCAATTTGTTATTTTTTGGAGCACTTTTCAATACAACTTTATTTATGTCATCATTGATCTTTGCAAATATCTTCAACAACTCAATAAAATTTCCTCTATTAAGAGATTCTTCAACTTCATCATGCCCTCGAAATGTCAATCCTTGACTTAACAAGTATCTGATTGCATTAACAGTTGCCCAAAGGCGAAGTCTATATTCATCTTTCTGTCGAACACTTTGTTGATAAAGTATAGAATCAATATGTTGTTTTTGTTGCATCAAATTTTGACACTTCATTCGTGCTGAATTGTGAAAACTGCCAGAGCTTCCAACATGTTTATCAAACCTCTTCTTGTCTTTCCAGTTATCAAATCCTTCAGATACGAATGCCTCTAAACTAATCTTCTCTGTGCTTTTTGGCCTGAAAAGATAACACTGCAAACAATATGCTTTATGCTTACTTGTACTATACTCCAACCAATCCTTATACTCATCATACCAAGTTGGAATGAACCTTCGTTTTTGATGGTTTAGTTGAAACATACAATCTCGAGGTTGACAAGGACCTCAGATCATATATGCTCTACGAACATTATCTTGGATATTAGGATGATAACTAGAAATAGAAGGACGAAGTGCAGGGTCTGCAGGTAACTCTGATTCATCATTTTCTGTTTTGCATATTTTCTGACTTGGTTCTCCTTCTCGAGTTACAGAAGATTTATCAAAATTGACCTTTTCGTTATAAACTTATCCATTCCTACGCAATGAAAAAAAAATATGACAATGTTATATAAGCCAAATCTCATTGCAAAAAAGGATCGAGTAAAATGAAATGACAACAAGAACAAGGCAGGGGGCGAAGCCCCCTGTTGGCAATCAGAGGAGGCAGTGGAAGCAAAGTCCAGTGTGACTTGTATATAAAGGGATATGGATGACTTTTCTTGAAAGTTTAGGATAGCATCCTACAAGTTTCTATAAATTTACCATACACAATCTAAATCACTTAAACATTTATATACTATCAGACTTTTCATACTAACCAAAGTCCTTGTCAGAAAACAGCCTCCGTAGTATGAGATACCTACAGATAAGCACCATGCTCCCACCTCTATACCTCATAAAAACAGTTCACCTATATGCCCCTTCACCATTTGCAGAGACACACTCCGTGAAGTCATAGTATAAGGAAGCCTTTAGTAAAGAAGTGAGGGTCAAGAGTAGAGAGAGAGAGAGAACTGAAAGAATAATTTAAACAATAAAGTTCATTAATCTCGGAGGGGGGCGCAAATGGGTCAGACATTCTTGCTTAGAACGTGTTTGAAGATTACTGAATATCATTAGTTCATGAAGGGCAGACCATTCTTGTTATTGATGAAACCTAAGAATGATGTTTAAAAGATAATAAATTAAAGCTTAAAACCGTCAACACTAAAGGCAACATGAAATATAGCCATAGAGAAAAGCACATTCCAAAAGAATCAAGGACAGCCTAATCCCACAGTGTCTCAATATTTTGGCACATGCACTACAGAAACAACAGCATTCCCCCCCCCCCCCAAAAAAAAAAAATGGAATCCTAAATCAGGCATGGACATAAGACCTCAAAAGAACCAAAACCAATGAAAACAACAACATGCCCCTCTTCCGCTAGACAAACGCCCCAATGAGCAATGACAGTAACAAGAAGAAAGAAAACTTAAAAGCACCAAAATGCAAACCTAAAACAGCAAAGACAAAATACGAAACAATCAACAAACCCCAAAAGAACCAACACCAATGAAACCCAATAAACGCCTCTGTTATTGCACCATTGAAGCAACACCACTTTGAGGGCACAAAGCCAAAACAAACCCTAAAAGCACCAATAGAATGCCAACTTTAAAGCAATGGGAAGGCAAAAAGAACTCCTAAGACATCAACAAAACCCCCCAAATTTGAGACACCCACATCCAAGAAAACCAATCTTTACGCAAACCCATCATAGAAAAAGATCACACAATTGAGCAAACCAACATGTTTATAGAAATCCTAAAAAGAAAACGAACACATTACAAACCCCATAAACAAAACCACACGTCAAGTGCCCAAAAAGTCAAGCAACCAAAGAAATCCACAAGAAAAAAGAAGAAACCGATAACACAACCAAACCAACGGCCAAAAACCACCGATCCCCATAAACACCGACCAAAAATTTACCTGAGACAGTGCGACAGCCGGCTGCTAGGCTAGCGATGGTCGCCGGAGATTGGTGAAGGTCCGACTGACTGCGACACCGGTGCCTCGCGTCGCCGGAGATTGCAGCAGAGAGGGAGAAGCTCAAAGGGGGGCACCGCCACCGCGGGTTCACCGAAGGGAGGCCGGCGGCACTGCAGAGCACAGGGGTTGCCGCCTTGCCTGTGACAGAAGGGGAACGCCGGAACGGAGGGGCAGAGCTTTAGAAAACTGGCGAGGGTTTTACCCCTCGCCCCTTTTGGCAGGCTCTAGACTCATCGAGAGCCCGGGTCCCGGTCGACTCGGTTTCACGAGTCCCGATTCGACTCGGTTTCAAAGTTTAGGGTGGGCGGCCGCCCACCCATGCCCACCCGTGGCTCCGCCACTGGTCCAGAGGAAGAAAGAAAAGGAGGAGAAACCCTAACAACTAAGCTACACACTTCCTCCTTCCCCTTTTCTTCTTCTTCTTCTTCTCTCCATCCCTTATTCTTCCCTTTTTATACACACTCCCTCCTTCCCTTTTTCTTCTTCTTCCTCACCCCTTATCTTCTTTTTCTTTTCTCTGCTTCTTCTCTTCTTCTTCTTTTGCTCTCCTCTGTCCCCTCTCTTCTTATTCTTCTCTGGTCACTACAAAGTGAATGACCCGCCTGGGCACCGACTTGGCTTTTTGAAGGCTTAGCACTTAGGCACTGAGTAGCAACTTTCACTACATAGGTCCTCAAAAAAGTAATGATCTAGGATACATCATTTGTATGCCTCAGATCTAGGCATGGGGCCCATGCCACATCAGATCCTCAGATCTGTGATCCAATGCTCTCAAACCTTAGTCACTGATATGGCCAATATTTTGAAAATATCGCTATATTATCGGCATTTTAAGGTCAGCCAATATTTTTTCTATATGTTCCTTAGATTTTGAAAAAACAATTTTTTATATATAAGTATTTGTTTTTATTTTTTGTTTCTTTTATATTTTAAAATTTTTCTAGTTTTTCTTTGTATTTTTGCAAAAAAAATGCTATAAAACCTATTATTTCTTATTTTTATTATTCTTTATATTTTTGCAAAATTTTAAAACTTGCGATATTTTCCTGAGAAAAGCAACTTTTTGGCATAAACTCTTGTGAAAGCCTTGCCGACAACGATGTTGGTGACTATGTCTCAAATGCACCTTTCACATGTGTTTCTCGTGTTAACATGATATGGCACAAATATAGACTCTGTACATGCCATGATACTTCATGGGTGCAGCATAACTTGTGTTGAACATGGTCAACACTGTGTCCCACATTTCATATGTTGAACATGCTTATTTCTTTTCTTCTGAAATATGCCATTGCTTTATGCACTTGCAGCTTTCAGCATCGATATCTTATTTAATTTTATTCATGATATATCCATCTATACACATACATTCTTATGAAATGTTTGTGATAAATATTTATTCTGAAGGAAATAAATAAAATGTGAACGTATACATGCATATACACTATGTTTGTGTGTCACGGAAGAGAACTCCACGACAGCCTTTCTGTGGAGCTCTCTTCCCTGGAAGAGGAGTCCCCCCCCCCCCCCCCCCAGCTACATTACCCCAAAGGGGGTGGGGTGGAATGTTAAAAACGAGCTCCTCTTTCTGCAGGGAAAGAGGAGCTCGAGTTTGCATCACGTTGGTGGGCCCCACTGAAATGCATGAGGTCACATACATCCTTGACGCACAAACGCCCCCTAAAGAATAACATGAGAAATGTGAAATTGGAATTGCATAAAAGGTGATACATGCATACCATTATCATATGTCTCTTCAACATCGTGAATAAGTGGCCAATAATCATTGCTGGTGTAAGTTTAATTTGGTCTAAGCTCAGTTGAATTGGGATGGGCTGAGTTAAGATGGATTGAATTGGGTCTGTGGTTAATGGGTTCTCTACTTTAGTTCCTGATCCTTAATCCGCGTCCTTTGCACTGGTTGTGGGTCCTCTAGCATACTAGGCTACTAGCCTATTCTAGCAACCCAAGTGATGAGAACGACAAAGAAATCCACCATCTGGTGGGTGATTGGGTGGACAAGCTATGGTGAGGGCACCTTCTCGCTGTGCTGCAGCCCATCAATGGTGTAACCATTACCCAAAGCTGTAGAGAAATGTGTAGGGCTGGTATATGAACCAAGCAGCTCGTGACTCAGCTTGGCTCATCACGAACTCATTCGTGATTGGTTTTTATAGCTGGTGAGCCGAGCCACGATCAGCTAGTTTATCTTAAATGAGTCGAGCCCAAACACAGGGTGCTCGGCTCTTGTGAGCTTGTATAGATAAAACATGTGTGATCAGTGTTGTGAAAAGCGTTGAGGCGTAGCGAGGCGTTCCACCAAAAACCGAGGCGAGGCATAAGCCTCGAGGCGTAAAGCGTAAGCCTCAAAAAAATTTTTGAAAACTTTAAAAAAATTATAAAAAAATATCTGATTTTTAATCGGATAGTAAAATTTGGCTACCAAATCTAACTTATTGGATTTGGATTTGTGTCAGATTACATCCTACTTGTTGAATCCTTAATTTGAGCTTAATATTGAAGTAGGATCCAATTAGATACAACCCAAGATTCAATTAAAGTCTTGTCAATTCATAAGCATTTTGTTTTTGTTTTTTTCAAAAAGAGTGGTTTTACCTGACTAGCTTGGGTTTGGTTCTAGCCATGTGGACCTGGACATGGTACAGGCGGTTCAAAGTCAGGCGCGGGTCTGGACATATCATGCTGACTTGGTTCTTCACGATAGGAACCCAAATAAGTACTTAACCTTCAATCGGTTGCCATCAACTCAACTGGACCGAGCCTTGGAGAGGTCCACAAAATACTAATTGAGTTTGCCCAAAAAAGGCAATTCAGTTATGTATCCTCTTCAAGTCTAGCTAAGTTAGCCATAAAGTCCACAACACCGAACCGAGCCACACCCACCCAAGCTTAGGGCAAGCCACCTGGAACCCGAGTAAGTCAACAGTCACTAGAACAGTCAACATGTAGTAATATTTTCAAAATCACGATATTATCCTTTAGATGAAAATATCATGATTTTATTACGATATTTACGGTCATATCAACACAACATGATTAAACTATCAGTTGTTTTACCTTGTATTTAACATTTTGTTTTTTGTAGTTTAAACTTTTATTTAACATTTTGTTCTTTGGAACCAAGGAGAGGGAGAGAGAGAGAGAGCATCCCCGTCCTGAGGGCGAAGGTCCCCCTGAGAGTCCTCGGCCTCCCCGTCCTCTTCGGCGTATCAGCCGTAGACGGCGCCGGAGAGCTCTGCATGAGCCTCGCCACCGTCTTCGACGCTGGCCCCTCTGTCCACCTCTCCTACCAGCCCAACGACCCCGCCAACGCCTTCCGCCTCGTCGTCAAGTCCGGCATCGCCCCCTTTGGCTCCCCCGCCGTCTCCACGCTTTCCATGAGCGTCGGGTTCGACCTCCTCCACCATGGTGGCCGCGACTCCAAGTTCATCGTCTGGTTCATCCCCTCGGCAGGCAATTTCTCTGTCAAGAAGATGGCTGGATCGCTGCCGATCGGATTCTCCGATGATCCCGCCTCAGGCTTTAGTAAAAAAATAATTTTTTGCAGCTCACGCCTCAGGCTTGTGCCTTGAGGCACAGAGGGCCGCGCCTCAAGGCGAGGCGCGCCTTTTGCGCCTCAAGGCGCGTTTTTAATAACACTGGGTGTGATATATATTTTAAGTGTAATCTATGCCACATGGTTGCGGGTGCGGCACTTTGAAAAAACTTGGGTGCGGGGTTGCGGCAAAAAATAATATATATATATATATATAAAGTTCAAAAGTTGGACATAAATGACCCTGGGTGCGTTGACCACACCCAGGGTCAGGTTGACCGCACCGGGTGCCGCACCTGCGTCGCGTCGACGCGGGTGCAACACCCAGTTGGTCGAGTCCTTGTGACATAGAGTGTAATATATAAAAAATATATATTCCATTTATAAATAACATGGAATTTTTACACAAGCCAGCTCATGTTCGGCTCGTCTCGGTAAGGGACGATCTGAGCTCAAGCTTGGCTCGGCTAAACATGATCAGGAGCCAAATCACATGCTTACTCCACTGGTAAACGAGCTGAGCCCAAACATGCCCTGTTATGTTTTTTTGGCTCATTTACCCAGTGTTGTGAGAGGCGTACGCCTCAGTACCTGAAGCGTACGCCTCAGAGGCGAAGCGCAGGCTCAAGGTACTGAGGCGTTGCAGTGATGCGCCTAAGGTAAATATAAAAAAAAATCTGATTATGAACATTAAACAAAGGTCATTCTGAACTTCTGATGCAGTCGAATACGCATTAAAGTCGAATACGCATTAAATTCAATCCATTAACATCCCTACAAAAATGCCACATATTTTTACGATATTTTAGATATACCATGGATACTTGAGAGTCTCACGTTGTGAGAGGCGTACGCCTTAGAGGCGAAGCGCAGGCTCAACGCCTCGCTTCGCCTCATCGCATTTAACAACCTTGCATTTACCAGCCCTAATTGTTTGTGTCTTTAGATATGCCCCTTCATATTTTTATTCTTATTTTTCATATATTTTTAATTATTACAAAAGTGTGGTCCTCAATCGGGTACTAATCTGCTGCCTAGATACCAAGGAACTTGGCACCTACTGCTAAGGTCAAACCCTGTTCCTAGATCAAATCATTTCTGATGTAAGATTAGTCGCATATATCAGCCCTATTTTCTAAATATCGTGATATTTTCACTGTAAAATCAAAAACCTTTTTTAAAAGAAGATATTACGATCAATGTTGTGAAAAGCATTGAGGCATAGTGAGGCTTTCCACCAAAAACTGAAGCAAGGCATAAAGTGCAAGTCATAATTTTTTTTTAAACTTTAAAAAATTTTTAAAAAATATCTAAAAATATAAATAAATAAAATAAATGCTTTATTGATGAAGCAACAACTAATAAGAAATAAAAAATCTCAAATAAATACCGAATAATATGAGATTAACATGTAAAAGTAATATTAATGGAACAACCTGATCTATGCAAGTATCTAAGAAATAAAATATGAGCATTCAATAAAAAATTAAGTAACAAAATATCTAACAATCAATAAAATCTATTATTTTTTTTCTTCATTATTATTTGTATTCTTTTTCAAATTTTAATATTGTTGCTTACTAGGGTATAAATATAAAGGATTTGTGGCAAACCAATTCATTTCTCGTGTACCACCATAGTTTAACTTGAGAAATTTTAGAATTCGATGCGTTTAAACAAAAAAGAAGAAATAAAGACAACAACAACTTATTTATATGCAAAGAAATGCAGGTCAATTTCATAACACTCATGTAGGCTTACATTTAGAGAAAGAACAAAAAAGAAGAAAAAAGAAAAGATCACCCATTTGGGTTCCAAACTTCCTCTTAAAGTTTCAACTAAAGATTTTGTTTTTCATCCATATAACTTTTAGAAAACAACAATAAGATGAGTGTCAACGTTGTGGAGAAAATACCAGAAAGAGAAGAAGAAAAAATTAAAGGGTTATAAAAAGAATTGACTCGGGAAGTAGAGGAAAGCAATGGGAGGCTTCTTCGGCTTCCGAGAGTCCACCTGCTGCTTCTCTTGTTGATGGGTGACTTGGGTTTGAACTCGCGCACTCCTGAAATCGACACAATGTCCTCGATTCCTGATGGTTTAGGAAAGGTGACAACAGAGAGACAACGAGAGGGAGAGGGAGAGCTAGAGAGAGAGAGGGGGGAGAGAGAGACGGGAGAGCAAGAGACGAAAGAGAAAGAGGGAGAGCGAGAAACAAGAGAGAGAGAGAGAGAGAGAGAGAGAGAGAGAGAGAGAGAGAGAGAGTCAGTTGCTCCTCTTCTTCTTCTTCTTTGACAGTGAAGAGGAGGGAGGAGAGGAGAAGAGACGAAAGGGAGTGCCTTAACATCATGCCCCCTTTTGTTTTTAGTTTTTTTTAAATGGATTTTGGGTCAAAGGAGGGGTTTGACCTCATTTCACCCTGCAAAAATGAGCCATGCTCCTCACCTTGAGGTGCACCTCAAGGCATATGAGGTACAGACCTCTACCATAGTTGCGCCTTGGGTTGCCCCTGAAGGCAAAAAGGCTCTCGCCTTGATGCAAGGTGCACTTTTTGTGCCTTGAGGCACGTTTTTAACAACAATGATTATGATATTTTGAAAATGTAAGAAATTTATATATTAAAATATTATCACCATAATATTGTGATGTATAGGTGTTGTCTCGCCTCTGCTGGCACTGGGACTGTGGAAAAAACGGTGGAGAGAAGAAGCAAAGATGAAAGAAAGGAAACAATGAAGGAAGAAGGAAGGGAAAAGGGAGGAAGGAAAGAAGAAAGAAAGAAAAGGAAGGAACGAAGGAAAGAAGAAAGAAAGAAAAGGATAGAATGAAGTAAAGAAGAAAAGAAGGAAGCTTATTGAAAACTTTTTCCCCTTATTTTTGCAATTTCTTGGTTTTATTTTTTTGAATACCCAGATTTTCCTGAGATTTGTAGAAAAAACCTATGATATCCCAAGATTTTGCCTCATCGACGAGACCTATATTTGTGACTATGGATATAAGGCACTTCTTTCCTGATCCAACCAATGGTGAACAGTATAAATAAAAATAGTATTTTATTTCCCTAAGCGTATATGAAGGTCATCTAGCTTATAAAAGCTGCCTTTCTAGATTTGTTATTTCCAATTCTGCTTGTTGTGTGTGTTTGTTTGATTTCGTGTCGATTCTGCTATTGGTAGTGTTGAGGCGAACTTGCATGCAAAGACCCATCTTTTACCCTATGCGTCAAAAACTTCCATTTCAACGCCCATTGTTTTGATGGAACAGAGAAATCTGAATTGTTAATTTCACCATTAAGAATTGAGATGCACTTAAAATGTTTATTCTACCCTTGCTTTGAGGAAGTGTTAGATACATGAAATGCACTTTGATAAATATACTTTTAACTCATTGATTAGCATGGGTGTTAACCTTCACTTGGTTGTACAGATTGGACCTTGCCTTATGTTCTTACTATACAGTGTGTGTGTGTGTGTGGGTGTGCGCCCGCATTCTTCAGACTTGGGTTGGATTTTTCCTGTTTGGATCTTGTATTGATATCTTAAATTGCTGCAGTTGTTCAGTATGAAGCACGTTGAAGCATCGGACTTAAAATCTGTAGGGCACCGTGGATCTAGCATGGCTCTTATGTGTTCCAAGTCCTTGTGGGAGAACCTTGAAGGCTTGTTGATTTTGACCTTATATTTTGAAGGCCAGTCTTAAAGTTGCGGTTCACAAACGCTGGTGAGGAAAAACGATGAAATGTCTGTTGGAGAATTTGAGATCAATGAGAAACTAAATGAGTTTGGCTGAACTCACTTGGTTGCCATGCCCATTGGTTGAAGTTTTTCATGATCCGAACAATATCTTTTTGGTAATGAAGAGAAACCACTGGTTATAGTACAGACGTCCCGTTACGGGCTGAGGTGCCACTTTGACTGTGACCCTGTTTCGGTAGGGATGGCAGTGGGGCGGGGGACAAGGTCTCCACCCCCGCCCCGCCTCAAGATTAGAACCTCCATCTCCGGTTCAAACGGGGATGAGGCGGGGTGGGGCTATTGCGGGGATGGGGGCGGGGTGGGGATGTGGCGGGGCGGGAAAAAGTGTACATCCATCCCCGCCTCCATCCCCGAACGGGGATGGATCCCCTATCCAAACGGGGTGAGGCGGGGCGGGGGGCCGCTTTCCCCGGGTCCACTGCCATCCCTATGTTTCGGTGTTTGCTGTGTAAACTCTATGAATACTCTTTCCTTGTTCACCAGAGATGGCTTGAACCTTGCACGAGCCCAATACAAAATATATATATCCAAGTTACCTGAAAACAAAATAGATACGATAAGCCAATGTGTGAAGTGACAAATATCGGTCGTTTCTTTTATAACAAATTTACATGGTTTTATATGATTTTATACTCTTGTTCAAGGCTGTTTTTTTTTATTTGCTTTTTCCCGTGTTTTCTTTTCATTATCCGGACGAACTGTGGTAGTTGCACTAACCAGCAATATAGTTTATAGGTTGCATTGCTGCCACTTTAAGGGTTGGAAACTTTTTTCTCAAAATCACCTCACTTATCTTTGATAATACCAAAAGTGACCCTGAGTTTTATTTAGTCATCGCGTGGCTTACTGTTCGGGTTCTATTCAACGTTGCCTAATTGGAAAACAGGAACCGGAAATATCTTGAGAAACGGAAACGAGAAACAAGGTTTTTCAATTACATGTGAATCGGAAAATAAGAAACGAATTGGGAAACGTTTAACAAGAAAAAGCGTATGAAATATGAAAAACATGTATTCCCCAAAAGGGAAATGATCGGGAAATGTGTGGAAAGCACTTGGGCAGTGAATTTCTCAAATTAAATGGTTTCCCAAGAAATGTGTTTCCCATGCTCCTATAGTATTCCGGTAACCCTGGTTATATTCAGCATACCATTGCAGTATTCATCATTACCAGCCTCTGTTGTTAAGACATACTACATGAGTTGGACTTATCTAAGCTAATAGTCAACTTTCCTTTAGGGGTGTCAACAGGTTGGGTTTGACCCAAAACTGATGCCCAATAAATCCTATAAGGTCAATCTTTGGCAATAAAGGAGGAGGTTCAATTAAAATTTAAGACTGACTGATTAATATATGGAGCTGGGTATGCTTCGTGAAATTTCATACCAAACCCAGGTTCGACCCTAATTCCGATTGAGATCTACAAATTTTCAATGTAAAAAGGATAAAATTTACTATTTTACTGAGTAAGGTCTGGGCCTGGTTCATGTAAGAGGACTCGGGTATGGTTTTTCTTATGATGGTCGGGTCTGGATCCAGTACCAGCACCTCAAAAACAGATCCAGATTCAGACCCTACCCGTTGGCACCCGTACTTGTGTTGGCACTACACAATAGCCTAATACAAGAAGTCATGTGCATTTGATTTACAAGCTAACAATTGTATGGGCCATTGCAGTGTTTAGTCTGGTATAGCAGAAATGACTTCAACAGACATTGTGGTTTGTCACCTCATGTCCTATCCTTATGCAGTGTTCTACTCTCATAACACCAAGTCTTACATGGTTCAATTAGTTGCACAAGATGGTACCAAAGTACATACTGCCGCTGTTTGCCATTTGGACAAGTCCAAATGGGACCCCATGCATGTAAGCTTCCGGGTGCTGTGTGCCAAGCCTGGGACTACGGTCTGCCATTTTATACCAGTGGGTGATTTCGTGTGGGTTCGCATCTCCAACGCCTAGGAAACTCCAAAATGTTGTGGCTTTCATCATGTTCTGTTTCTGAGAGTATTGCCATTAATGTTTGATCTCCCATGGCCATTAGCTATGACGAAGTAATTTCAACTTTCCTATTTTGAGCTTTTAGGCCTGCGTTTGTCTATGTTGCTAGTAGTTGGTTTTAGAGTGTTTGCTGCTGTCGATGTGAAAAAGATGGTGATGATGTAAATCCATTGGCTTGTTTAATATGTAATTGTTATGTTGGAAGAATAAAAAGAAAATAAGTTCCAACTTCCAAGAGTGCTGATCAAAGTCTAGTTCCTTCTCAAGCACAAATGCAATCAGATGTATTCTCCATAAAATATTCTTATTTGAGAAATTTTCATTCAAAGGCCTGCATTTTGTTGATGCAACGGAAGTATGGTAATGGGATGAATCTATGTATATAGCTATATATAGACAAAAATATGACTAGAAGAGACTCGAGAGACCTAATTTAACATTTAATTCAGTTTATATATATATATATATATATATATATATATATATATATATATATATATATATATATATATATATATATATATATATATATATATATATAGGGAAAGTGGTAGCTGCATGACAACTTCCTAGCATGACCAAAATGAACTTGCGCTAAGGGCGTGATGGATGCTCAGTGCAAGTTTGTGCCAAAATGGACCTTTAGCAGCACTTTTGTAATACCGCTAAATTTTTGGGCAAAAAATTTGACTTTTAGCAATGTTTATTAAGTATCGCTAAAGGTCATGGGCAAAAAAGGATCTTTAGTGGCACTTTAAAAGCATCATATTTGACGCTGATATGCAATGAGCGTCCATCGTGCGTTGAGCGTTTATCACGCGCGCATGATGGACGCTCAGTGTATGTCTGTTTTGGTCATGCACCTACTCTCTCTCTCTCTCTCTCTCTCTCTCTCTCTCTCTATATATATATATATATATATATATATATATATATATATATATATATATATATATATATGTGTGTGTGTGTGTGTGTGTGTGTGTGTGTGTGTGTGTCACGGGCCTATTTCCTTCAATGGGCTAGCGTGGCGCGACGGTGCTTCTTCACCGCCACAAGTCTACTTGTCAGCTCGCTTGCCGGTCGTTGAAGCTTGTAATCAGAGTGCAACAAAGCAAGAGAGAATAAAGGGAGAGAAATTGCAATCACGAGAAGCAATCACAATGAGGGTGAAGAAAAAAAAGCTCAACGCATTTACTTCATTCACAATTTTGCCCGCAGGCTATTACAGTTCAAGTATACGGGCTGCCCCTTCGGAATATTGATTCACCTGAACCGGGCAGCTTACATCAGACTCAACAAAAGCAAAACAGACTCTAAGCGCAACTGTACAATGTAAGTCGCAAGGGAACATGCTCCCCCCTTCAAATCATGAGTCATCCTCGGCGCCATCTGTTTCGTGGTAAGCTCTGACTTCAACCGGGTAGCGACTATTCATTCGGAATGTAGGATCCCATGTTGGTTCCGCTGTTCCCTCCCACTGCATCAAGTATTTCTTCGCCTCCCCCAAGTAGTTGACCTTGTGGCGAAGGATCTAACTAAGGTGCTTTTAGGCCCATTGTGCTGTTGGGGCCCTCTTCATGATGGGAGTGCGCTGTGGCATACTGTGTTCTGGGTCTCCATCATCCGGATGAAACTGCTTGAGGTTGCACAAGTGAAACACCGGGTGCACCTTGAAGTTTGGGGGCAACTCCAACTTATATGCCAACTTGCCCACTTTCTTTGTGATGGTGAATGATCCTTCATACTTTCTGAGCAGTCTGCGGTGTCGCCCGCAGAAGATGCCTGTACGACCAGGATATAATTTCACCAACACTTGGAACCCCGCGGGATGCTCGTCCGCTCACTTCTTCATTCTCTTTGGCGCCTTATGTAAGAATGTCTTCGCCAACTCATTCTGCTTGTGCCAGTTGCAAACAAACTGATATGCGAAGGATGACCTTCCCTTTTCTTGTGCGGCAAGAGTGTGCGGGGTCAGTGGCTACTGTTCTGTGGCTATCTCAAACGGGTTGTGGCCTGAAGACTCACTCTTCTGCATATTGTAACAAAATTCTGCCTCATCAAGGAGCTTCACTCAATTTTTCTGATTGGCATTAACAAAGTGCCTAAGGTACTGCTCAAGTATTTTGTTGATGTACTCTGTCTGCCCATCTATCTGCAGATGAAAGCTTGTTGAAAACAACAAATCAGAGCCAAGTAGCTGAAATACTTTACGCCAGAACTTACCTGTGAAACGAGCATCGCGATCACTCACAATGCGCTTTGGTATGCCCCAGTGCTTCACCACATGCTTTACGAACAACTCTGCGGTCTTCTCTGCAGGGCACTCCTTGGAAGTTGGGATGAAGGTGGCATACTTTGAGAAACGATCCACCACAACCAAAATAGAACTGAGGCCATCTACCTTTGACAAACTAACAATAAAGTCCATAGAGATGTTGTCCCAAGGACGTTCTGGAATTGGTAGAGGCTCAAGGAGACCGACAACCTTATGATTTATCCCCTTATCTTGCTGGCAGATGAGGCATGTTTGCACATACCCCTCAATATCGTCTCTCATCTGCAGTCAATAGTAGCCATGCTCAAGGAGTGCTAAGGTCTGCTCCTGACCAGGATGACCGACCTATAGTGTATCATGGCACTCTTTAAGTAGTTCTCGGCGAAGGCTTCCCCACCGCGGCACGAAGATGCGTTCCTCTTTTGTTACGAGGAGGCCATCCTGTAGCCAAAATCGTCGAGTCTTCTCTGCCTGCGCTAAAGAAATAAGGTATTGTGCAGTCGGATCCTGCTGCGTACTTTCGCGGATGCGGCTCAGCAATGCGCCCTCCAAGTGCACTTCAGAAAGCTCCGCGGGCGTAGCTGCCAGTTCAGCCCTACGGCCCAGGGCATCCGCCACAACATTGGTCTTTCCAACCTTGTACTTCAAGGCAAAGTCGAACTCAGCCAAGAACATCTGCCATCGAGCTTGTTTAGGTGTCAACTTCTTTTGCGCCTGAAAATAGCTCATGGCCATATTGTCTGTCTTGACGATGAACTCAACACTTAAGAGGTAGTGCCGCCAAGTTCTAAGGCAATACACAATGGCGATCATCTCACATTCATGTACTGTGTAATGCATCTCTGCATCTTTCAGCTTGCGACTCTTATATGCGATCAAATGACCATCTTGCATAATAACTCTGCCAATGGCAAAGTCTGAGGCATCTGTATGGACTTCAAAGGGTCTCAAATGATCATGCAGTCGTAGCACTAGCTCCCTTACTAAGGCTTTCTTCAAGCCATCAAAGGCATCTTGGAACGCTCCTGTTCAGAGCCATACCTAATTCTTCTTTAACAAATCTGTGAGGGGCACAACAATGAGGGAATAGCCTTCGATGAAACGCCGAGAATAGTTTGCCAAACCGAGGAATGACTGCAATTCTGGCACTTTGCTTGGCAGAACTCATTTCTGGATGACCCTTATCTTCTGCCCATTCATACGCAGTACACCACGCCCCACAACGTGGCCAAGGAAGCTGATCTCCTCCTGCTCGAAGAGATACTTCTCTCATTTGACACAGAGGTCATTCTCCTTCAGCACCTGAAACACTGTTCGCAAGTGCCCGACATGTTCCTCCATGTTGCTGTTGTAGATCACGATATCATCCAGATAGACTACCACGAACTTGTCTAAGTAAGGGTAGAAGTTCTGGTTCATTAAAGTCGTGAACGTGGCTGGAGCATTTGTCAACCTGAATGGCATTACTAGGAATTCGTAAGCACAATAGCGGGTGACACAAGTTGTCTTCGGCTCATTACCTTCAGCAATCCTCACCTACCAGTAACCCGATCACAGATCTAGCTTAGAAAAGATACGGGCACTACCTAGCTGATCGAACAAGTCCGCTATCAGTGGCAATGAATATTTATTCTTCACTGTGACCTTGTTCAAAGCACGATAATCCACACATAACTATTTAGAGCCATCATGTTTCATCTGAAAAAGGACTGGGGTACCAAATGGGGCTTTTGATGGACGAACAATGCCTACGTCCATCATCTCGTCTAGCTACCTGCACAGCTTCTTCAGCTCAGCTGGCCCCATACAGTATGAAACCATTGCGGGAGGCTTCGCTCTCGGGGTCAACTCAATCTTGTGGTAGACCTCACGTCTTGGTGGAAGACGCTTCGGCAATTCCGGAGGCATCACCCCCTGAAACTCTTCTAATAGTGGGGCTAGGGTCGGCAGCACTGCTGCTTCTACCTTCCCTTCTTCTACGCGCACTGCAACTAAGAATGTTTGCTCTTCATGCTTGACACCCTTCTTCAGCTGCATTGCCGATAAAACAGAAGACTTGCCTTTCTGCGTAAGGCACTGCACTGTGTGAGACAGGTCTGACCCCATGATTGCCAACGTGTTAAACTTTGGCAGCATCATAACATTTTGGCTTCGTAAAAACTCCATACTCAAAATCACCTTGAAATTGTCTAGGGGCACCACAGATAAGTTGGCTTTGCCGACCCAACTCCCCACTTGAGTAGTCACATCTTTTGCTTCGCCGAGGATGAGCTTAGCCTCAAAGTTTACCGTCTTGATGGTCCTCTACTTTGGCCTAGGCTTCAAGCCCAACCGTTCTGTCTCTTTCCGCGAGACAAAGTTGTGTGTGGCCCCGGAGTCTATCATTGTTGAAGTAGACTTTCCATTCATAATGACTTCCAAGTACATAAGTTTCTTACTGATGTGCATGTTCTTAGTTGTGCAACTTCTAGCCGCGTTAATCAATTGCATGGCTCCCATCCTTGGTTGCATTGCTTCAGTGTCACTGCATTCAGTATCGTTGCATTTTTCCTGTGCAGCATTGGCTTGCCCATCATTTTTTACGAGACACTTTGGGCACTGCCTGACGATATGTCTATCGCCACAGAACAAACATGTCACAACCACACCCTTGTTGTTGTTGTTGTGCTTTGTGAAATTTTGTTTCTTTTCAGATTGATGGCATGTCGACGCCTCACCTTTATCAGTGTGTTGCTTATCCTTCTTGCCTCCATGGTCAGGCTTCTTCTCAACTTTGGTTGATGGGGTGAAAGGCTTGCGCTGAGTGTCAACTAAGCGCTCGGCCGCCACATATGCATCTTCCAAAATACAGGAGTTAATTGCTCCTTCTCACTTCAGACTTGCCCATGGCTAAAGTCCCACAATGAACCGGTTGAGCATATCATCTTCTGGCATGTTAGGTATCTCCAACATAAGCTTCTGCAACGTTCTAACATAGTCTTGCAACGAACTAGAGTGTTTGAGCTCATGAACCATTCGGTATGTCTGCCTCTGCGCATTTCTTGGCATAAAATAGTTACGCAACTCCATTTTGAAGTCGTCAAAGGTGTTTATCACACATTGACCCCTCTCCATGTCGCTGCGCTTTCGCCTACACCAAGCGATAGCATCTCCATCAAGTAAGGCTGCTGCAGCCTTAATCCTCAGATCTTCAAGGATCGCATTCTAGATATTCAAGTAGTCTTCTACTTTGAACAAGAAGTTCTCAATGACTTTGTTGTCATGAGAACCATTGAATTTCGCAGGTCTTGGCACATCAATCCTTGATGGCCTCTCACCATTTTCGCCATTTAGGGTCACCATTCACTGCAACGTACGGTTCTTCAACTGAAGCTCTCCTACTTCAATCTGTAAGTCAGTCACTGTAGTTCTCAACGAAGTGACCTGCCCCATTAGTAAGTTTACTTGCTCTTGCAGACTTGCCACCACATCATTCAATCTACTAAATGATTCACATGGGCGTGAAATCACTTTCTAATGCGACGTCACATCTTCCATCAGCTTGTTAACAATTGCAACCAACTCTTCTTGGCCCCGATGTGAACTCATGTCATCAGCTTTGACAATTGTCTTGCCTTTGATGTTGCGCAAGTTTTGATAAGGCGCCACGATGTCTTGCTCACAAATCGCAGCCTGTCGACATCAACTCTAGAGTTCCTTCTCCAGCACGAGAACGAGCTCTAGTACCACTTGTCACAATCCCTCTTCACCGCCGCAAGCCTACTTGTCAGCTCGCTTGCCGATCGTGGAAGCTTGTAATTAGAGTGCAAGAGAGCAAGAGAGAATAGAGAGAGAAATTGCAATCACAAGAAGCAATCACAATGAGGGTGAATAAAAGAAAGCTCAACGCATTTACTTCATTCACAATTTTGCCCGCATGCTATTACAGTTCAAGTATACGGGCTGCCCCTTCGGGGTATTGATTTACCTGAACAGGGCAGCTTACATCAGACTCAACAAAAGCAAAACAGACTCTGAGCTCAAATGTACAATGTAAGTCGCAAGGGAACAATATATATGGTTTGTTTAAAAAAAGGTGAAATTCAGCAAACAACCACAGATGTGTTCTTAGCAATCATGTATTTTAGTCTGCGAGTGGATTCAATTCAGGTGAACAGTGATTAGCATAAATAGGTAAGGTGCAAGAAATTTCAGATTTTCAATTTGACTGAAATTAATCTAGTTTAGTTCAGAGAATTTCTATTTTCATGAATAAATTTAAATGAGCAACATGCAGTCAGGTTTCAAGCTTCGCGTGTGGCTGAAGCTAAGACTAGCTGAAGCTGAACAGGGGTTCAGCGTGACCATCCAAATCTGTGTCCACGGCGTGTATGATGTCCAGCAGTTGACAGAAAATATGCGACAACAGGGTTGCTGATCACTGTTCGTGGGCATGTATGAACGCCAAAAACACTAGACAACAACAACTAACTGTTCACGTGGGGCGTTTGATTGCATGAAACAGGTTAGATAAATTAACATTCAACTAATCTCTGGTTAAACAAACTACAACAGGTCTTAATTCAGATTGCAGGGAATCGACAGATGCGCACAACAACCGTGGAGTTCGATCACACGTCAATAGCAACAACAGTTAATATAAACCAAATTTTTGCGTGAATCTTTTGGTAGCAAACATAGCATAAGAAATTCAGGAACTTAGTTCCATATGGAGCACTTCAAGTTCAGGAAATTAGTCCCCACAAAATAAGAATGACAAATCTGAATGATACAGTCTTGAAAATTCTTAATCTAAATGCAGTTATGCGGTTTGAGAAGGTGACCATGGCAATGATTTCAAACCCACAACAACGCAGTTAGTCTATGCTGTTGTCAGATAGAAAACACAATTACACGAATGTATACGCCTAGGCCATATCTCCAAACTGGAGAGACTCTGTGTTGTACTCACAGATGTGTAATTGTCAAGTGAAAATAGAATGTAAAATGCATGTAGATAGACCATTGCATGCATCATTTAAGCATGAAAATAATAATTTAAGATAAAAACCTACTCATGCACGAAGAACTTGCATCACTGAAATGGTAAGTTCATGCATCGTGTATATGTTCATATATTCCTATAAATGTATATGATTTATTGCATTGTTGCACATCTTAGCATGAATGGGTGTGCACTATCTTGTTATTTTGTAATTTAACATGATTTCATGTTTATTGTCTCCTAAGATATGTGTTGTGTGATTGATATGCGAAGTTGTGTTTGAATGTATTCTAATATCGTGCATTTATTGCATGTTATTTCTTACTCCGACTCGGGTTGTCTAACCCCACTATTTAATATTTTTTAGGTTCTGAGAAGGCCAAGTGATCTTACACCTACTTAGCTATTCGCATTTATGCTTGTGCACTTTGAACTTGTTAGTAGACACTTTGTTTGTGCTTAAAGGTGTCATACCTCTCTTTGTATGGTATCAAAGCTAGGCTCTTTTTGTTATTCTCATTTAAGTGCTCTTGTGTGAGTCATTGGTGGAGTGTTCGTGAGATCGTGATTGTGCAAGTGCTTGTGGATTGCGATCATGCATCTTTGAAGTTTTCAAGTAATCGTGTGACACATTGGTGGAATGCTCTTATTCTCCTCTTTTGCTTCCTCCTTCCTTCTATCTATTATCTCTTCTCTATTTTTGTAAAATGGATGACAATGAAAATGTCACATGTGAAACTCAATGATTTCAAATATGTAACATGGGATTCTATTATAAAGCACATTATTTTAGGAAAAGGGTTGTAGGAACTAGTAGATGGATCTGACCCCAAACCTAAGCTGGTTTTCAAGTGGTGGTTTTGGTTCTTCCTGTTAGGAAGATTTCGTTTTGGCTTGAACATTTTATTCGGAGATGCTTCCGAATCTAGAATATTATGGATGATTTAAACTTTTATTTAATTAAATTCAACTTATAATGATGTACTTTAATTTCTACAATTTAGTTAGTGAATGGTTTGGTATGACAAGTGTGAATCTCGAATTGTATGTTTTCCTTGAGTTTTAAAAAATAATGTTTTTCATAAAAAAATCAAGTTATAAATCGGAGTCTTTACACACATTGGTGGGCCTCTAGTTGGTAAAACCCTTGAGGTCCCCCTTGCCCAACAGAGAGTACCCAACTTCGACCTTGCAACAAAGGACACCACTCATGGGTTTTGAACTCGTGACTTCTGTCAACTTGGTAACATTCACAAGTCAACCCTATTAGATGAGCCGAGCTCTTGTGGGCCCCACCTAACTCTCCACGTTTTATAATTTCACCCCACTTCCTGAGCCAATAAGATAAAACAAAGTGAGAACTTCTCGTACAAAACTTAGATTTTTGCCAAGAACAATGTTGCAAGATACAAGACCATCTCACGTTATATGTATACTCTGATTAGTCATCAGCCGTGCATATTCATGTAATGGAAACTAAATGATGCCCCCTTCTTGGCATGGAGCTGAACACATAAATATGGGATTAAAATAATCGCTGTGTGTGAACACGCACGCAAACGCACAATTTCCAACACTTCTCAGTTGATCAATACTAACAAGCATATAGACAAAAACAATAAAATTTTGATGAAATGCCAGCCTAGAAAAAACTTGAGCTGGTGGTCCTCCGCTCCCACCATCTTTTCTTAGTCCTCTCTGCATTACCTTCTTCACTCCCTAACTTGTGCAAAATTGACTTGGCTTTCCGCAAACTTGTGTTGAATTGCCTTTTCCATGCTTTGAAATCATGTCTTAGTTTCCTTAGTTGGTCATCGACGTTGAGATCTGCTTCAGCCTTACCCAATTTCACCTCCTTCAAGGATCTTACGTCGTCATCAAAAACCTGTGTTCTCTGCTCAAATTCCTTTGCTAGACGACTGATTATGCTTAAACCAGTGCTCATTTCCCTCTCTAAAAAGACACCGTTGTTTCCCTGCCCTTTCTTTTCAGGAAAACTAGTACTCCAGCTTTGACATTCTTCATCTTCTCTACCATGGATTGATGCATCAGACTTCCTGTCAATGTCATCAATGGCCAGGCTCTTCTTTGCAGTCACAAGACTCGACTTCAATGATGTCATCTGCTTCTGCCAAGTCTCCTCCATTGATTTCATCTTCAATTCGTATCCAGACCATCTTGTCTCATACTGATGGAGCTTCTGGCGGAGGATAGCATTCTCTTCTTCTTTCTCTCGAAGGGCTGCCTCTGCCTTCAGTACTCTTCGCTGGAGTTCTGCCAGAATAGATGGTCTCACTAAGACATGTTGGCCGTCATACCCCTGAGACCCAAATTCAATTTAGTACTCTTAGGAGGGCACGAAGATTTAAAAACCATCAAAGCACTAATATATGTGTACATATAAGTTGACAATGCACAGAGAGATGAGTCCAAATGATTTTTCAAAAAAATTGTATGTATATAAGTTGCCAATTCACAGATAGATGAGCCCTTTGTGATTCAACAGCTGATAAAGACAGTTTATCATAAAAAAAGCACTACCATTATGGTACAAAAAGCATCACTGAATCAAGCATGCCAAGAAATTTACACACAAACAGATGGGGCACCGAAGCAGCTAACAGAGAGAATCATTACTGTTCCAAGAGACAAAAAGTGGCCAACTAGAAAGGAAATGGCTGGCTAGTCAGACTGAGAACTCAGCTGATTTATACAGTTCAAGATCATTCAGTAATACAAAAACTGTATGGAGACATACATAAGAAAAAGAGCCACAGCTATACACGAGAATAATGTAATCCTAAAATACACAAATAATTAATGCAAAAGCGCATGGTGAGAAATTTTCAACCATGGCAAGGCTGGATACCTTTTGAGAGAGTGTAGCCCTTGCAGATGGAGCCAACACCATGTGTCTAACATTGCCATGATCAGGAACAATTATTGCATTTATGAGTGTGTGTTCATGTGTGCAACTGTGCATACATGTGCTTGCATGTGCATGTATAATGGTACTGATTCTACTGAACCACCACAAGTTTATGTTGGTAACATATCCAATCACCAAAAACAATGTATCCTTTACATATGTCTACATTGGACTACTATTATGGAAGGTTTATTCATTGCTAACAAATTTCAAGATTTGATTTCCAGGAGGGTAGAAATCAAGCTTCCTATTAGATTAAGATTTCTATAATCATGAAGTCAGTGAAATTATTACATTGGACTCAACCTTCGCACTTGAAAATGGTAAACAGGTCATGCTGAACATATCCTGAAAACTAATTCTGGCTTCAACAATGGGATCCAAGCCAGCCAGCACGCATGCACACATGTATGCAGTGTGTATTTTCTGGTTTTATATTCTTGTTTACAAATTACAAGTCAAAAGAATGAATTTAGGATAAAAAAAGGCCTTCCATTTAAAGGCATTGATCAGTTCCCAGTGCGTAGAACACAACCAACCAGAAGAATGCAGCTCCACCTAAACCCACATGTCCATTTCATTCAATAAATAAACCAACAAAGCGTACCTCAGAGACTTCAAGTCCTCTAGCTGATTTAAGAAAAACAGCATCATTCGAGCACTTCCTCACAAACCAGCCACGAATAACTGTAAATAGAAAAAATCATGGCTAAAAAAAATTATGGCTAAGACTTGACTGTTATATAATATTTATATCTCAATAAGCAGCATAAATGATACTACCAGATTGAATCACTATTGAAGCATCACGGATAGCCAAATACTCTTTTTTAGCAATCTTGCACTTTATCTGCCGTTGTATAATACTGGCAGCTTTGTGCCTATGAATTAACATTGCATATTCCCTTCGTGCTCTCTCTCCCCTGACAACTGCAAGGATAGGCATTTCACAATAAAACAAATTGCTATAGTCACAAACTGAAAGGGAATTACATTTCACAAACCCAACTGAGAGACATTAATTCATACATGATTGAAGCACTGCTATTGCGCTCTTCATCTCTTTGAAATAGCGGCGGACTTGGTGACCTCTAAAATACTTCTGCACCCCAAGTATGCCATGAAGAGTGCGATTTCTTGTATCTTCAAGAGCACCAATCTGCACAGAAGAATATGAACCAGTAAAATTTTATTACCATGGAAACAAGAAAGCCAAGCAAAAGAAAAAAATTGAGAAAAAAAAGAGAGGAGAAAAGAATGGGCCTCCCCAAAATGGCAAAGAAAGTTTCAAGACAACAAAATATCTTGATGAAAATGTCACAGTTTCTCCTCTTATATCTCAAAGACTTTGATATAAAAATGTGGATGCCAGACCAGGATGACACTCTAGACCCATCAGATAGGGTTCCAATTGAATTATAAAAGAAAACGACAAATACAGTAGCATAATATAGAATACGAAAATGAAACGGTTGATAGGATTGTCTAGAAAATTTTGCATTTGGACCAGCTATGCAAACGTAGCCAGAGACCAAAGCAAATCATGAGAGGCAAAAAGAACAAAAACTGCACATCAAATTCAAGAATGATTTACCTGCCCAGTTCGGAAAAACAATTTACTATAGCCAACTTGATACATGTCTGGAAGAATAT
The DNA here is from genome assembly GCF_984573655.1 of Nuphar pumila. Classification (NCBI taxonomy): domain Eukaryota; kingdom Viridiplantae; phylum Streptophyta; class Magnoliopsida; order Nymphaeales; family Nymphaeaceae; genus Nuphar; species Nuphar pumila. Next base: position 25,460,349 of record NC_143251.1, read on the forward strand.
TGAACTGCTGAAGGATAGCAACAGACACGCTGAGAGGATCTTGAGATGCAACATTTTCCAAAAGAAGAAAACCGTACCTAAAAGGAAATGGACACACTGACAACAGGAAGGAGATGAATATTTACTAGTATATATGACGCAAAGCACACCACGTTACCTCCTGGCAAATTTTTGGTGTGACATCCTAGTAGGATATCCAGATCTAGATATGCGAACAACCTCCAGAACTCCACAGCATCTCAGTTGTTGCAACACAAGGCCCTGCTTATATATGCCAGGAACCTGCATGTTGTTTGGCTTTATGCATCTAATGAAATGAGGAGTGGTATTTTCCAACCTCTGCATCAACTTAAAGAGTTGACTCTGCAACATTCACATCAAAAGGAAAAGGTTAGAGGATTACACAGCGAAATCCATTTTGTACAAAATTTCATCTTCAAAAATGGTGCATCAGATTTTCCAAAAAATTTCCTCCTATGCCATGCACTCTCAAAAATGGCTCGTGAGTTTACCCAAAAATTTCCTATACATAAGTGCATGCATCCACACATATATATAAGGTAAATAGTTGGTGCTAATGATGATTTGATATCATCTAGTATAGTCATTGTTGCAGGTATTATCTACCTAATGGGACCCTATAGATGTTTTATCACAACTTTTTTTAGTAGGAAATATCACAACTTTCTATATTGTGAAAGTTTGGTGCATCGAGGGTCATTGATTTTTTAAATGTTAATTACAATACCCAAGTATCAACAAATTATAATCAAAACATGTTTTTTAATAAAATAAACTCTAAAGATAACATCTGTATTGACCCATGAACCACTCAATGGATTATTAAAAGTAAATGGACCTTCCTAGATATTATGTTTACCATCAATAGTATCAGATACAACCCTGATTTCCTTTGACTGCTAACATGAAAACCCTTTGACAACTCTGTAAGAATATTTTTTCCTTGGAAGATGGGTATAGTTTGGAGAATACATCTCCTGTCACCTGCATATGGAGAATTACTGTGTTGTAATGGCAAATTTGGTGTGAATTATTCAAACATTTTATTGACAGAATAATTACTGATTATATTTAGGCAAGTGATAACAGATGCATGGGTGTACCAGCATCAGATTTTCTCAGTCCACAACAGCGAGGGGGCTTTCCCAAGTTGACCATTGTGGTGTTGCTTGTATAAGGAAATGAGTTCCTTCAAAGATGTTTGCTCAATCACCAATAGTGGACATTCAAGAGAGTTTCACCAAAATACAAAAATGAACACTCAAAGAATAAAAAATGGGTTCTCTCACAAACACCCACTAAAGGGAAATAAAAACAAGAGATAAAAATACTGATTCTATTTATCTCAACATATGCAAGATTCATACATTTAACTCCGCCTGTGTAGTTATACACTGCCGGTCCCAAGCCCGGATAAAGGAGGAGGGTTGCGGTAGGCCTGTGACAGCCAGCATAAAAACTTTGTCATATCCTATGAAAATGAACCAATATGAGAATTTCGTTGGGGCGTTCCCTACTGAGCGACGCGCTGTACTCTCTAGGCCCGGAGGCAGTGATAAATGTGCAAGGGTTGCTAGGTCGTCGCCCAGAAGCGACGCGTCACACCGGCGCCCGGGTGTGGTGTCAAATAGGCAAGGGTTCCCTCACTTTGTTGGACGGGTGGGGGTAAAGAAGTTAGTCCAAGACCATAAAATTAGGTTAGCCACTTGGAACATAGGGTCTTTAACTGGTAAGTTGGTAGAGTTAGTAGATGTTATGTGTAGGAGAAAGATTGATATTTTATGTCTTCAAGAGACCAAATGGGTAGGTGAGAAAGCTAAAGTGATAGAACCTTGGGGATATAAGATTTGGTATACAGGAATAAATAGGAATAGGAATGGAGTAGGGATTGTTATGAGTCGTCAGTTTATAGATAATGTAGTTGAGGTCCGTAGGAAGGGTGATAGAATTTTACTTATTAAATTAGTATTAGGTACGAATATTATTAATATTATTAGTGTTTATGCACCTCAAGTAGGTTTAAATGATTCCATTAAGCATCAATTTTGGGAAGATTTAGATGGAGTAGTACAAGAGACATCCTATGGAGAAAAGCTTTTCATCGGCGGTGACCTTAATGGACATGTAGGCATTAGTAGGGATGGATTTGAGAATATCCATGGAGGCTATGGTATAGGAGAAAGAAATGAAAGTGGAGAAAGGATTTTAGATTTTTGTTTGTCCTATGATATGATCTTAGCAAACACTTGGTTTAGGAAGAGGGAGTCTCACCTAGTAACATTTAAAAGTGGGGTTAATACGAGTCAGATAGATTTTTTCCTACTTAGAAAGAGAGATAGGGGTTGTTGCATCGATTGTAAGGTTATACCAGGAGAAAGTGTAGCTACACAACATAGAGTCTTAATTTTAGATCTTAGAATTAGACAATGCCGCAAAAGGGATAGACATAGGATAGATCCTAGAATTAAGTGGTGGGCACTGAAAGGAGCTAAATAAGGAATGTTTGTAGAGCAGGTAGTTAAGGAAGTTGATTGGTGTCTCGAGGAGGATTCAGAATCAATGTGGAATAAGATAGCGGGTGGTATGAGAAAAGTGGCTAAGGAGGTATTGGGTGAGTTTAAAGGCGGTGCACCGCTAGGTAAGGATACATCATGGTGGAACGAGGATGTCAAATTAGCTATTAAGGTTAAAAGAGAGTGTTATAGAAATCTAAGTAAGAGTCGTGATAATGAGAATTTGGAGAAGTATATGATAGCAAAGAAGGAAGCTAAAAAAGTTGTTCGAAACGCGAGGGATAAGGTATATAAGGAGGTTTATGACAAGTTGGATACCAAAGAAGGCGAGAAGGATATTTATAGGCTTGCAAAGATGAGAGATAGGAAATCGAAGGATTTGGGTATGGTTAGATGTATCAAAGATGAAACGCAAAGGGTTTTAGTCAAAGATGAGGAGATTAAGGAGAGATAGAAAGATTATTTTGATAAGCTATTTAATGATAGTCATGCTCAAGATCTTGGAGACTTCTCCATTCCTTTTCATGAGATAAATCGTGACTTCATGCGCAAGATTCAAAAGAAAGAAATTGCAGAGGCTTTGAAGAAAATGAAATCAAGAAGGGCAGTTGGCCCAGATGGTATACCTATCGAGGCTTGGAAATGCTTGGGAGAGAAAGGTTTAGAATGGTTGACAAATCTTTTTAACTTGATTTGGCGAACAAATAAGATGCCTAATGAGTGGAGGAAGAGTACTTTGGTGCCTTTATATAAGAATAAGGGTGATATACAAGATTGCACAAACTATCGTGGTATAAAACTCATGAGTCATACTATGAAACTTTGGGAGAGGGTGATTGAGTCTAGGTTGAGGAAGGTTGTCATGATATCGGAGAATCAATTTGGTTTTATGCCTGGAAGATCAACTATGGAAGCTATACATCTTCTTAGACAACTTATTGAAAGATATAGAGAGAGGAACAAAGATGTGCATATGGTTTTTATTGATTTAGAGAAGGCATACGATAGAGTACCTAGGGACGTTCTCTGGTGGACAATGATGAAGAAAGGTGTTTCTCTCAAGTACATTAGTATAATTAAAGATATGTATGAAGGAGTAGTAACCAATGTCCGCACTTGTGGAGGGGTGACAACCAATTTTCCGATAACGGTTGGGTTACATCAAGGATCTGCTTTAAGCCCTTTCCTATTTGCGATAGTGATGGATGAGCTTACGAGATCAATTCAAGAAAATGTACCGTGGTGTATGTTGTTTGCTGATGATATTGTTTTGATTGATGAGTCTAGAGCTGGGGTTAATGCTAAGTTAGAATTATGGAGACAGACATTGGAAGCTAGAGGTTTTAAGTTGAGTAAGAGTAAGACTGAATATATGGAATGTCGGTTTAGTAAGCAACGAAGTAGGGATGGGAGTGTAGTGAAGCTTGGTGAGCAAGATATACCGGTGAATGATTATTTCAAATATTTGGGATCCATCATTCAAAAGTATGGAGAAATTGATGGAGATGTAAATCATAGGATAAAGGTTGGGTGGATGAAATGGAAAAGTGCTACTGGAGTGCTGTGCGATCGTAGAATGCCATTGCGGTTGAAGGGAAAGTTTTATAGGACGACTATTAGACCCGCTTTACTATATGGTACGGAATGTTGGGCTGCCAAGAGACATCATATTCAAAAAATGAGTGTAGCTGAGATGCGGATGCTTAGATGGATGTGTGGAAATACAATAAAAGATAAGATTCGGAACGAAGAGATACGTAAGAAGGTAGGTGTTGCACCCATTGAAAATAAGATGCGAGAGAATCGTTTACGGTGGTTTGGACATATTCGGCGAAGGCCTAATGATGCTCCAGTTAGAAGGTTGGAGAAATGGAAAAATATATTAGTTAAAAGAGGTCGGGGTAGGCCTAGGAAGACTTGGATGGAGATGATAGGAAAGGATATGAATGCTTTGAACCTCACCGAGGACATGGCGTTGGATAGAAATGATTGGAGGAAAAGGATTCATGTGGAAGACCCAAAATGAATTTCTTTTTTGGTTCATATCGCTGACCCCAATTGTTTTGGGATGAAGGCGTAGTTGTTGTTGTTGTTGTTGATGCAAGATTCATACATTTGTAGTGAGGCTTTGCCCCATATTTATGCACAAGTGAAGCATGCCATAGAGTCGTTGGGTCGCCATTGGTTCCCTATGTTGACTAGTCAACATGTGTTGACTAGTGCAAATGCAACCAAAAAACAAGAAAACCTAAAGAGACTATTCTTAATTACATTACATATGACTATATATATATACACATTTACATTTTTAACACTCCCCCCTCAAACTTACGGTGGATAACCAAAAGTTTGTCCAAAAGAAAGTGAAATCTAAGAGCATTGAGAGGTTTGGTGAAGAAATCCGCCAATTGATATTATGAAGTAATATAGGAAAGATCAATAGTATCGTGTAGAAATTCCTCTTGTAGATAGTGATAGTCCATCTCAATGTGTTTGGTTCGTTCGTAGAAGGTCTAGTGGTTGGCAATGTATATGAAACTCTTGTTGTCACATCATAATCGTGATGCTCCTTTACTTTCTACACCCATTGTCAACCAGCAATTTCCTTAGCCAGACCACTTCTATAGTGGTTGTAGTCATGACTTTGTACTCTACTTCAGTTAAAGAGAGAGAAGCTTTTTACTGCTTCTTGCACCTCCAGGAAATCAACGATTCACCTAAAAATACACAAAAACCAATGGTTGAGTATTGGTTATTTAGATCATCACTCTAGTCAGCGTCAGTATAAGCAATTAAATCTAAGGATGAGAAAGCAGACAAGAGAAGTCCTCAAAAATAGAAGTTTTAATATATCTAGTAATATACAAAACCTATGTCACAGGGATTCGGCTAGCAGGGTGCCGCACCCGCGTCGACGTGAGTGCGGGTGCGGTCAACCCCATCCTGGGTGCGTTGACCACACCCAGGATCATTTAGGTCCTTTTTTTTTTTGGATTTTTTTTTTGTTAAAAAAAAATTGCCCTATGAAATGGGCTGCGGAATTTTTAAAAAAAAAAATTCTGCTAACAGTTGTTGTTGCTCCTACCTTTTCAATCCTGATCCTTCTTTTTCGTAAAGGATTTTCTCTCTCCATAAAAAATGATAATGATGGTGGTAGCCTTGCTGGCTATTAGTATTCATTGTTCTCCTGACGAGATGGGTGCGTTATCGTGCAACTGTATATAAAATGAAATTTGAAAAAACCGCGTCGGGGGAACCCCCGACCCCCTTATATATATATATATATATATATATATATATATATATATATTTGCCCGTGCCACACCAAACTCCGCCTGTGTATAACTGTTTAGTTATACACTGCCTGTCCCAAGCCCGGATAAAGGAGGAGGGTTGCGGTAGGCCTGTGACAGCCAGCATAAAAACTTAGTCATACCCTATGAATATGAACCAATATGAGAATTTCGTTGGGGCGTTCCCTACTGAGCGACGCGCTGTACTCTATAGGCCTGGAGGCAGTGATAAATGGGCAAGGGTTGCTAGGTCGTCACCCGAAAGCGACGTGTCACACCGGCGCCCAGGTGTGGTGTCAAATAGGCAAGGGTTCCCTCACTTTGTTGGACGGGTGGGGGTAAAGAAGTTAGTCCAAGACCATAAACTTAGGTTAGACTCTTGGAACATAGGGTCTTTAACTAGTAAGTTGGTAGAGTTAGTAGATGTTATGTGTAGAAGAAAGATTGATATTTTATGTCTACAAGAGACCAAATGGGTAGGTGAGAAAGGAAAAGTGATAGAACCTTGGGGATATAAGATTTGGTATACAGGAATAAATAGGAATAGGAATGGAGTAGGGATTGTTATGAGTCGTGAGTTTATAGATAATATAGTTGAGGTCCGTAGGAAGGGTGATAGGATTTTACTTATTAAATTAGTATTAGGTATAAATATTATTAATATTATTAGTGTTTATGCTCCTCAAGTAGGTTTAGATGATTCCATTAAGCGTCAGTTTTGGGAAGATTTAGATGGAGTAGTACAAGGGATATCTTATGGAGAAAGGCTTTTTATCGGCGGTGACCTTAATGGGCATGTAGGCATTAGTAGGGATGGTTTTGAGAGTATCCATGGAGGCTATGGTATAGGAGAAAGAAACGAAAGTGGAGAAAGGATTTTAGATTTTGGTTTGTCCTATGATATGATCTTAGCAAACACTTGGTTTAGGAAGAGGGAGTCTCACTTAGTAACATTTAAAAGTGGGGTTAATACAGAGTCAGATAGATTTTTTCCTACTTAGAAAGAGAGATAGGGGTTGTTGCATCGATTGTAAGGTTATACCGGAAGAAAGTGTAGCTACACAACATAAAGTCTTAATTTTAGATCTTAGAATTAGACAATGCCGCAAAAGGGATAGACATAGGATAGATCCTAGAATTAAGTGGTGGGCACTGAAAGGAGCTAAACAAGAAATGTTTGTAGAGCAGGTAGTTAAGGAAGTTGATTGGTGTCTCGAGGAGGATTCAGAATCAATGTGGAATAAGATAGCGGGTGGCATGAGAAAGGTGGCTAAGGAGGTATTGGGTGAGTTTAAAGGCGGTGCACCGCTAGGTAAGGATACATCGTGGTGGAACGAGGATGTCAAATTAGCTATTAAGGTTAAAAGAGAGTGTTATAGAAATCTAAGTAAGAGTCGTGATAAGGAGAATTTGGAGAAGTATATGATAGCAAAGAAGGAAGCTAAAAAAGTAGTTCGGAACGCGAGGGATAAGGTATATAAGGAGGTTTATGGCAAGTTGCATACCAAAGAAGGCGAGAAGGATATTTATAGGCTTGCAAAGATGAGAGATAGGAAATCGAGGGATCTAGGTATGGTTAGATGTATCAAAGATGAAACACAAAGGGTTTTAGTCAAAGATGAGGAGATTAAGGAGAGATAGAAAAATTATTTTGATAAGCTATTTAATGAAAGTCATGCTCAAGATCTTGGAGACTTCTCTATTCCTTTTCATGAGATGAATCGTGACTTCATGCGCAAGATTCAAAAGAAAGAAATTGCAGAGGCTTTGAAGAAAATGAAATCAAGAAGGGCAGTTGGCCCAGATGGTATTCCTATCGAGGCTTGGAAATGCTTGGGAGAGAAAGGTTTAGAATGGTTGACAAATCTTTTTAACAAGATTTGACGGACAAATAAGATGCCTAATGAGTGGAGGAAGAGTACTTTGGTGCCTCTATATAAAAATAAGGGTGATATACAAGATTGCACAAACTATCGTGGTATAAAACTCATGAGTCATACTATGAAACTTTGGGAGAGGGTGATTGAGTCTAGGTTGAGGAAAGTTGTCATGATATCGGAGAATCAATTTGGTTTTATGCCTGGAAGATCAACTATGAAAGCTATACATCTTCTTAGACAACTTATCGAGAGAAATAGAGAAAGGAATAAAGATTTGCATATGGTTTTTATTGATTTAGAGAAGGCATACGATAGAGTACCTAGGGACGTTCTCTGGTGGACAATGATGAAGAAAGGTGTTTCTCTCAAGTACATTAAAATAATTAAAGATATGTATGAAGGAGTAGTAACCAATGTCCGCACTTGTGGAGGGGTGACAACCAATTTTCCTATAACGGTTGGGTTACATCAAGGATCTGCTTTAAGCCCTTCCCTATTTGCTATAGTGATGGATGAGCTTACGAGATCAATTCAAGAAAATGTGACGTGGTGTATGTTGTTTGCTGATGATATTGTTTTGATTGATGAGTCTAGATCTGGGGTTAATGCTAAGTTAGAATTATGGAGACAGACATTGGAAGCAAGATGTTTTAAGTTGAGTAAGAGTAAGACAAAATACAAGAAATGTCGGTTTAGTAAGCAACACAGTAATAATGAGAGTGTAGTGAAGCTTGGTGAGCAAGAAATACAGGTGGATGATTGTTTCAAATATTTGGGATCTATCATTCAAAAGTATGAAGAAATTGATGGAGATGTAAATCATAGGATAAAGGTTGGGTGGATGAAATGGAAAAGTGCAACTGGAGTGTTGTGCGATCGTAGAATGCCATTGCGGTTGAAGGAAAAGTTTTATAGGACGACTATTAGGCCTGCTTTACTATATGGTACAGAATGTTGGGCTGCCAAGAGACATCATATTCAAAAAATGAGTGTAGCTGAGATGCATATGCTGAGATGGATGTGTGAAAATACAATAAAAAATAAGATTCGGAACGAGGAGATACGTAAGAAGGTAGGCGTTGCACCCATTGAAAATAAGATGAGAGAGAATCGTTTACGGTGGTTTGGACATATTCGGCGAAGGCCTAATGATGCTCCAGTTAGAAGGATGGAGAAATGGGAAAATATATTAGTTAAAAGAGGTCGGGGTAGGCCTAGGAAGACATGGATGGAGGTGATAGGAAAGGATATGAATGCTTTGAACCTCACCAAGGACATGGCATTGGATAGAAATGATTGGAGGAGAAGGATTCATGTGGAAGACCCATAATGATTTTCTTTTTTGGTTCATATCGCCGACCCCAATTATTTTGGGATGAAGGCGTAGTTGTTGTTGCCCCTGCCACACCCCCGCACCCAGGTTTTTTGGAAGTGCCGAATCCCCGCACCCGCACCTGCACCCGCACCCACACCCACACCCGCACCCATGTGACATAGTACAAAATTGTTCCTATATAAACAACGGTAGGAGCATGCTAAAATTGGCTTGTTGTGTGACTTGCATGCGCAATGTCAGGTCTCGTAATTGAGAGATATGATAATGCCCCGACAAGTTGTATGCATGGTGTTGAATTTTTAAGTGGTTCTCCATCATCAATCTTTATTTTGACATTAACAACTTCAAGAGTGTCAACCTTCTTATCATTCGAGATACCAGACCTGACAATAATATCCAAAGCAAAACTTAGATTGAGTCAACATATATCCTCTAGAAGAATAAGCAACTTCTATACCAAGAAAAAAAAAACTCAAATTAGTCATTTCAAAATGTGTTTTGATAAGCTTTTTAATGTGTTCAACTCCCTGTTTATCACTACCAGTGATGATCATATCGTCCTGTGAACACCCCAAATTTTCCAAAAAATCCCTTTTTACCCCTGGGCCCATTCTCTGAATCAACTAGATCAATTTCTGATCAAATTTCCATTTATTCCTCGAATTCGCTAGAATCCAGACTCAATTTCCCTATCTGACCCAATCTTGGATCCAAATCGGATATCCGGATCCAATTCTGATCCCGGGTCTCTTATTATTCAAAAAATCAATTTCTTTATATTTTCTCAAAGGTTTTTCTCAACTCAGGATTCGATCTCAATTCAAAATCTGAATTCTAATGTTTTATCAAAACTTTCGGACCCAGATCCATTTTTAAAAATCAATTTCCAAAATTATCCCTATTTTTCTAAAAAAAAACTCATTTCAGAATATCTTGAATATTTTAAAATAATAATTTTACAAAAACCTTTCAAAAAACCCATTTGGGTCCCGCTTGTTAAAATCCTCACATTTTCGGGTTTTTTTTTCCTTCAAAAATTCAGAAAGATAGTTTGCCCTCCTTTTCTGAAATCCCTTTTCTTAAACCAAAAACCCCTTTTGAAAAAAAAATTCTTCTGAAAACCTTCTTTTGAAAATTCTGAAAAATATAGGGGACCCCTTTGGAAAAAGCCATAACGGTTTCCCGTTATAAATACACAGTCGAGCCCCCTTCGTTCTTCACCGCCTTCACCTCCCCATGTGCTCTTCTCCTTCACAGAATTCTTGATTCTTCTTCCCCATTCTCTTCCTCTACTTTCTTCCTTTTCCCTGCTTCTTCTCTTTCTTTTGTTAGAAAATTTTTGGATCGGGCCTGCAGGATGCTCAAAGGAGATCCCACTCCCTCTTCAATTGAAGATTAGCAATCTGAGTGCCATTCTTCTCCTCCCTCTCCTTCAAATTCTGAAGTCTCTACAAGCAAGAGGAACCAGAGAGCTTCCCCTCGGGTTCCACCAAAGCAGCATTGGCTCCCTCTTTCAGGATTTCTGCAAGGCACGTCTGTAAGTACCCCTCCTCCTCTGTTACTTTCCCTGAGTTTTCTATCAGCCTCTTTTCTTTTTTATTTTTTCCATTGAACGCACCATCGAGTTGCGATTGGGTTGCTTATGGCACCATTAATCCCTCTCTTGTGCAACAACAAAAGGAATTTCTTAATTCCAACATTTAGTTTTCTGCTCTATGATTCATTTTATTGGATTTCCTCGGTTTATATAAGGATCTATATATATGTCCCAACATTTATTTTCTTGCTCTACCGTGATTTGCATTTTATATATATATATATATATATATATATTCTGTTAGATTCAACAGACCATCATTTATCTGCATCTTCTTTTCCTTTTACTGGGCATCTGCATCAATCCACGGATGGCCATTTATGGCTAACGATGACGGTAGGAATTTAACCTGTTAAAATCCAATACCCAGCAACAACATTATGATGACCTCTGGTTCGATCTCATCGTGAATTCCATCTGTTTTAATTTGCTGCGAGAATTCATATTTGATTTACCTTGAAAACGCGTTATTCGGATTTAAAACCAGACTCACATTCCCTTGGGAATGGCCATGAGATCGACATTCATCAGATTCAGATCAGATCGGTAAGCCTTCTTCTTCTTGCAAATCTTTGTTATTATCTTCCTTATTTGTTCATACAAATGGTTTTCTGCATCTAAGGGCAAATCAATATCATCTATTCACTACATCATCTGTCGCGTGTCTTGCGGCTGTGTACATGCCATCGATTCTCTGCATCCAATGGTTTCCCCTTCTCTCTGCATAGCTTCTGCTTTAACGTCACAACACAGCATTGCTTGGTTTCCCATATGTCATTGTATTTTTTTACATCTTCGGTTGCATTTTTGTCATCCTCATTTTCATATCTGTGGCTTAGCATTTTCCCTTTTACCTTTTGCCATTCTGTTTTTCCCATTTATACTATGTTTCTTGCAGTTTAGTGGTTATAATTCTGTGTATTTGTGTTGTGATTTCATCTTGTTACTTTCTCTGCTACATCGCATCCCATCTTGATATAGGATTGAATGAGCTGCAATCCATTTACCTACGTTCATCATCCATCCCTGCATTTTGCATTTCATGTGCACCATATTTTCTGCAAAACACACTTTCATCCCCTCAGCACCAATATCATTAGTTGACAGTACCTGTTTATGCCTTTGAATAGGCAAACCTTCAGATTTTCTCAACCTTTCCTCTGATGCATTGTCATGTATCTTCAAATAACCACTCCCATTTGCATCAAGTTCTCTAAGATTCAGGAATGCATATAATCTGCCTTTTCAAATTGCTGAAGCTTCTTTCCCATTGCAAAGGGGTGACTCCATTACCATTAGAGACAGAACCTCCACTAAAGTTGCAAGTGTAACATGAGTCATTGCAGCAATACCAATGTCCATTAGCATCCTTGATATATGCACAATAGTGCCAAGATTCTGAACCTCTTGTTGGGAAAATTGTTGTAAGGCTTCTTTCAAAGAACCGCTCTGGAACAAATCCAGACTGATGTCCATCATGTCATCTATCTTATTTGACTCGGAACTGCAAGAAAGGCACTTGATCCGGCTTTGCAACAATCATACTTCTGTAATGAGATATTGCGGAAATATAAAGAGTGCATACAAGCACTTACAACAATGAATAAAAGAGACAATATCACAAGTCCACAAAGGGACAATACAAGCACAAGCCTTTAAGAAGGCAACAATATAAAAAGCCTCTTATTGAGAAGAGAGAAAGCTCTCAAGAATGAAAATACACAAGGGGTTCACCCCTATTTATACAAGAGGGAGAGGAGGAAAAAGGAGGGCCAAAGGGCCTCAAAAGGAGAGCCAAAAGGGGGCTCCCATAGAGTCGTTGGGAGCCCCCAACGGTCACATTTGTGACCGTTGGGGGCTCCAACGACTCTATGGTTGGAGCCCCTTTTAGTCCTCAAAAAATACAAAAAAGAATTCTAAAAAATAAAAAAGAAAATTACATTTTATGAAATTCGAAAATAGTTGTTTTCTAAAACAACTATGTGAAATTACAAAAATACCCCTATCGGGTATTGATGTAATATACAGTGTATATATATATATATTAGATACATTTTAACACCCCCCCTCAAACTTTACGGGGAAATGACGGAAAGTTCGTCAAGAAGAAACATGAAGCGAGGAGCCGGAAGAGCTTTAGTGAAGAAGTCCGCCAACTGATATTCTGAAGTGACATATGGCAGAGCAATAGTTCCTCGTAAGAATTCGTCACGAACATAGTGGCAATCCATTTCGATATGTTTAGTACGTTCATGAAAAGTATGGTTGCTCGCAATATAGATGGCACTCTTGTTGTCGCAACATAGCTTTGAGGCTTCGGTAATATCAACTCCCATGTCTTTAAGCAAACTGTGAAGCCATACAAGTTTCATTGTCGTGGTTGCCATAGCCCGATACTCAGCTTCAGTAGATGATAGTGAAACTTTCTGTTGCTTCTTGCATCGCCAAGCAATCAAAGAGTCCCCTAAAAAGACACAAAAACCAGTAGTTGAGACTCGATCATTGGGATTACCTCCCCAATCCGCATCAGTATAAGCAAGAAGATTCAAGGAAGAAGAGGAGGATAGAAATAGCCCTTTATTGATAGTATTCCGAATGTAGCAGATGATTCGGAGAACAACACTCATATGCACAGTTGTAGAAGCATGCTTAAATTGGCTAACTGAGTGAACCGCATGAGTGATATCTGGTCTGGTGATGGTTAAATAGGTAAGAGACCCAATGAGTTGTCTGTAAGGTGTAGGATCTTCCAGAAGAACCTCATCCTCCAACCGCAATTTGACATTAATAACCTCGGGAGTCTCTACTTTCTTATTATCAGAAATCCCAAACTTAGAACATATATCTGCAGCAAGCTTCATCTGTGACAAAATATATCCTCTAAAGGAATATGCAACCTCAATGCCAAGAAAATATCTGAGAAAACCTAAGTCAGACATATCAAAATTATCTTTTAACATATTTTTAACATTGATAATACTACTTTGATCATTCCCAGTGATAATCATATCATCAACATAAAGCAACAAAATTACGATACTAGAACCTGCATGTTTAACAAAAAGAGCAGTGTCAGTATAACAAGAGTGAAATCCTAACTTTATCATGATATTACTGAAACGATCATACCAAGCTGTGATCATCGCAAAATTTTTCCTCTCTCATAATGTTCTCTCTCTTCCTTCTCTTTTCCTTTCCTACCTCTTATTTTCCTCCTTTTTGAAGGGAGAAAAATAGAAGTCGGAAAGTGAAGAGAGAAGAGAAAAGAAGGGAAGAGAAGAGGAACTCTTTGGCGGGTCTCACTTGACCTTAATTTTAAAAATATTTTGAAATAACTCGCCTCCGTTTTTGAAATATTTGCGGGAAAACTAGGAGACGGGATCCGCTCGTCGGTACGAGGTTCGACCGTTCCCGGCGCCTTCACCAGGGGTAATCGAACCAAGGGTCGAATTAATGCCTTTTGCTTTGCTAAGAAATTATCTAAGTATTTATCCTAAGTCTAAAAATGCACAATGAATCATGCTGGTGAAAATGCAAAGATGTATGCCTTTTTAGAAAATGTTTTGAAGAATCCCCAAGTGAATCCGATAAAGTGAAGAAATGTTTTCTAACTTAGAACTTAAGATTAAAGTTCTAAGTTTTAGAATAATCAAGAGCTTGGGAAAATAAATCTGGAATTTGGAAATTGATCTTGAAGTCTTGAAATAAAAAGAGAATGAAGGAAATTTTCAAAGTCATAAATGGACTTTGAATTTAGAAGTTTTGAACTTGGATGAATATTTGGAATGGAATTGAATTCCAATTTTGAAGTTTTGATTTTAGAAGGAAATGTGGGAAATCTAAAGGAATTGAGAAATGGGATTTGTAACAATTGGAATTTCAAGATGAAATCCGAATCCAAGTTCTGGATTCTGAATAGAGTTTTGAGTTGATTTTTTGGATTTAGGATCCGAAATAGGAACTCGGTTTGAATGAAATAGAATTGGCTTTAAGAATTGGAATTTAAAGTGGAATTTGGATTTTGGAATTTTGAATGGAATCGGATTCAAGATTTGGAATCCAAGATGGTATTTGGATCTGAAATCTGAGATCCGAGATAGGGTTGGACTCTGTATCCTAAATGGAATTTTGGATCTGAAGTTTGAGATCCAAAGTAGAATTGGATCCTGGATCCTAAGATGGAATTGGATCTGAAAATCTGAGATCCACAATAAAATTGGGTTCTGGATCCTAGAGTGGATTTGGATCTGAAGTCTAAGATCCAAAGTGAAGTTTGAGTCTGGATCCTAAGATAAATTTGGATCTGAAGTCTGAGATCCAATGTAGAGTTGGGTTCTGGATCCTAGAATGGATTTGGATCCGAAGTCTAAGATCCAAAGGAGAATTGGGTTCTGGATCCTAGAATGAATTTTTGGATCTGTGATCTGAGATCCAAGGTGAATTGGGTTCTGGATCCTAAGAATTGGAATTTGGATCTGAATCTGAGACCCAAAGTAGGGTTGGATTCTGGATCCTAAGAATTGGAATTTGGATCTGAATCTGAGACCCAAAGTGGGGTTGGATTCTGGATCCTAAGAATTGGAATTCGGATCCGAATCTGAAATCCAATGGTAGAATGAGGATCTGGATCCTAAGAGAAATTTGGATCTATGATTGGAGATCCAAAGTGGAATAAGGATTTGGATCCTAAAAGGAAATTTGGAGTTAAATCCAAAAGATGAATCAAGAATTTCTAAGTTTAATTTGAACTTAAAAAAAAATGAAATTTAGAACTTGAATATACAGATGAATTTCAAAGTCAAATTAAACCTTGAATTTCTGAATTTGGAATTTAGAAGATGAATCGAGAGTCTCAAAGTTTAAAATTGAACTTTGAGTTTTGATTAGAGTTTTGAATATAAAGTGAATTTGGAATTTCAAAGTCAAATTGAACTTTGAAATCCGATTTGAATTTGAATAAAAATGACTTTGGAATCTCAAAGTTAAATTAAACTTTGAGATTGAAAATAAAATTGAATTTTGAAAATGAAAGGATGAATTGGATTTTATAAGAATTGAAGATAGATTGAGGAAGATGTTTACATCACTTGGAATTTTTGAAAAAGGAATTTTGAAAATATGATGCAGTTCTATCCTAAATGATGAATGATTTTGAAGAATTTTGAATTTAGACTTTGAAAAGCTATTTCATTCTTTAAATGAATTGAAATAAGATTGAAAATATAATACATCCTTGACTATGGTCATTGAATGTATTATATAATAATCTATATTTAAATTCTAGTGAAGAATAAAACACATTTTGTGCTTTTATAGAGTTTAGAATAGAATTAACCCTCAATATACCCTGACTATGGCCATTGGTATATATATTGAATTAATTTTAGATTAAATTCTGATAAAAGAAGAAAATATTTAAGAAAATATGATGAATTTTGAAAATGGATCCAGTGTTATTTTGTAAGAGATAAAAATGCTAAGTTTTTGTCCACACCCTGACTATGGCCATTGATGTGGATCATCAACTTAGTATTTATTATCTCTTACGAAATGGTGCATGTGCCATTCGTGTTTTACCATTGTGAGAATTTGAGAAATAAAGAAAAAAATGCATGAAAAAAACAGCAATTCATGACATTTACCATGCTCATTCATTCTACCTAAAGCAGGAAATGTAAATTCTCATTGATGATCTAATTATTACATTATGGATATGACTTCTGAAGGGATGGAAAATATCTAACTTGAAAAAGAGAAATCTATAATCCTGAAAAACAGGGTTAACAATTTATGACATTTGCAAGGCATAGAAGAAAATCATGCTGAAAGTGATATACACATGATCACGATTAATGAAAGGATGCCTATGCTATGTATAATATGTGATGTAGGTGATGGATATTAAAATATGCATGTGATATGCTAAACTGGTGTATATTATGGTACGCATGGTAATGCTAAAGCATATTAGGCAAATACAAAGGACTAAATGCATGCTAAGGCTGGTGTTAACATATGTTACAACATGTTGAAACTGCTAATGTGTATGCTTGATGGGAAAACATTAAGAAAATGTTAAAGACTGATAAAATATCTACTATGATGGTCAGCAATCAAAAGGGGATTGAAAATTACTTTTCCACAGTAAGCACAACAAGATTCAGAGGTACCAAGCAGCCCACTCAGCTTGCAAGACCTTACTGGAGGATGATGACACTGGTTATCAGAGTTACTCAAGCTGTTGGGCAATACACAGATGAGAGGACGCCGGATATGATAGTGAGGTTATTCCTTGGCTAAACTTCGAGTGAGAGAAGGGAAGTGCGGCTACGCGATCTTGTTGCAGGGGTCAGCTCCCAAGGGAAGAAGGGATGCGTGAAAATAGATGGATTCCAATGGCCCCCCCTGTTTTGATTTCAACAGCTTCTCACCAATTTCAAGAATGTTTGAATGAAGCGTATTCTTGCTGCAGATCCGGAAGGAAGAGGTTTTTAGTAGCCTGGTGTGTGGAGGGCTTGAATCTCCTTCGAACAGCTCCAGATGAGATACTTCGAGGGGTCACCTTTTGGCTCTTGCAGGAGAGATCCTTAGGTAGAGAAATGGGAAATGAAAGAGAGGATGCTAGTAAAGAGTTGTTGGAAAAAGAAATCTGATGCCCCTCAAGGAGATGGGGTGTCTCTTCTTAAAGAGAGGCCGGATGGTTCGAGAATGGAGGCTGTTAAGGATCGAAGGTTGAGGAGGGGGGAGGCTGTTGGAAGATCAACGGTGGAGAGAGAAGGAAAGAGGTGCGGGAGAAATCCGTTAAAGCTTTTTCCTTTTTTCAAAAAGATGGTCCTCTTTTTAGGAAATTTTTATAAAATGGTTTTGAAAATGAGGTTTCTGGTAAAAATGGCTTCAAAAGCTTGAAAATCATCCGTTTTCTTTGTAGCTCTTCTCGATTTTTTTGGTTTTTATGTTATTTTTCTATTTTTTTGTATTTTTAGAATAAAATCCTAGAGCTTTACGAGAAATAAAAGATTCAAAACTAATTTTTTTGTGTTTTTGTAGAATATTTACAAAAGGGAATTTTTCTGAGCTATTTTGAGAAAATTTCTTAAAAAAAATGGGTTTATGTCTGAATTTTTGAGACATATTCGAGGTTTACAACCTCGAACTGAGAAATATAGGGCCGAGGATCCAACAGAGTGCCGAATGAGCCGCCCGAGCCTTTCAAAATCATTTTTTGGTATTTTTGCGATTTTATTTTGGAAATCGGACAACGAGGCTCAGATTTGGATTTAAAATACTGAGTTCAGACCCGGAGTTGAATTTGAATATGTCAATGTGGAATCTAATCCAGAAATCTAAAGAAATAACTTGATTTTCTCAGAAAACGGGTTTAGGGGCAAAAGGGTCATTTTTACAAGACTTTGAAAATTTTGGGGTGTTCACAGATGCCCCTCTTTGCTACTAAGCCGGTTGAGAGCCGAGCTTAGTGGCAAAGACAACACTCCAAATTTTGAAAATGCCCCAGTCAGCAGATCTAAACTGGGTGTGGAAGAATTATTTTTGAAAATATGATTTTTCAGGCTTTGAAACTTTATCCTGAATGGTTTTGGGGAGACGAAATCCTCGAAAATGATATGATTGAGTGGAAAATGAGGAAATCGTGATGGGACTTTAGATGGAAATTCTGAAATGGTGGGAAATGAAAATTTTGATCAGGTCTCATGGGTGAGACCAGATACTATTATTTGGAATGATTCAGGTTTAGCCCTTAACCTGGATGGGACGAAAATATATCAAGATGAATTAGATGAGGAAAGGAATACATGAGAACCTTGATGGGACATTTTTTGGAAAACGCCTTGTGAGATGCGGCTCAAGTAAAATCCTTTCCTGCATGGATATACAAAGCATGGATTCCTTAATGGGAAGAGCCATGATGGGACTGGAAGAAAACATCTCATCAAAAACGAGGAATCTCATTGGAATGTGACTCAGGTTTAACCCAAACCTGCAAGGAAGATACCTCGCGAAGCGAGGTTCCGGTTTAATTTTAAACCTGGATAGGAAATCTACCATACGGGTTTCTCAAAAATGGAGAAAGCACGATGGGACCTTCGGAATTTGGACGAACAAATCCGAGAGGGATTTTGGCGAAAGAAGGAAATATAGAACCCCTAAAGCTTTGAAAAATGAATGATTCTGGGTGTCTCATTTGCTGAGACTGAAATAGCTTTTTGAAATCAAATGGCCTCTCGCAGAAAATTCAGGTTTTGACCCTTAACCTGAGTGGGAACACCATACGGAATTCTTGACTGAAGAAACTGTGATGGGACAGGAAGGGATACTTCAACTGGATGAGGCAACTCTTCTGGAAGATATAGACAACGCTAGGTTGCATCAAAATGGATATTGAATGTTTATTTTATTTTTGGAATAGCTAGAAAATTTTGCCAATAAGATAAAATCGTAGTCGGTTCAAACATTTGGAAATGTGCATGTATGTGCAAAAGATATTCTCTCTTTTACCTAGAGTATTTCCCCCAAATGAGGTTAACTCCTCAGTTCTAAGAGTCAAATTCAAAATTTTAGCACTGATGATTTCTTCAAGGAAGCTGTCCATTTCCCTGATATGAGAATAAAAGAAATATTCTTAATTTCATAAAAGCAGAAAATGAAGAAATATTGATAAAAGAATTTTGCATGAGAAAAGATGACTTTTGGCAACTTCGGCAGTTTGATATCTGGGTGTCCTCCCATGATGATCTTTTTGCACTCTTTTTGAGTCATTGGGCTTTCTCGGTCTTTCACATCATCCTTCATTTGGATGTCCTGACTTTTCTCTCTTTTTTTCAGGGAAGGGTACGTCACAAACTCCTTCATCTTGGAGATGCTCCGATCCTTTTTTTATCTCAGGGGTTCTATTGATCTCACTGGCTCAAAAGGTCTTTAGACGATAGCAGAAATCAAATATCTTTTAGGGTTTGTTGGTAGGTCCATCATACTCGCCTTCATCTCGACGGTGATCTGAACTTTCCCTGGAAGGATCCGTCACAAACTCCGTCATCTTGGAGATGTTTCAAATCTTCTTTGGCCCCGGGGGTCTACTCGCTTAATTCGCCTTCATCTTGACGATAATTGAGAGATCCCTTTTGCGGATATTTGATTGCAACTTTTAAACGAAAATGAGAAGGGATGGGTTGAGTGGATTCTTTTTATAGCTCAAGATATTTCCACTGCCTGATTGTCAGAAAGTCGTCTTAAAACATGCGTCATAGCCATGATCAATAGCAAATCACTCTTGGCTTTTCAACATCATTGAATATTTCTTTTATTGATCATATCGAGGACATTTCTTACATCCTTTTGGTTTGATCAACAGGAAAAGATTTGAATTTTACCTCTTTTCGCGAAAAGTTTCACCTTTTTTGGAAGGAAATAGAAGAGGTAATCTGAGAAGATTCTTTTCGTGCAGTCAGACTTTTAGAATCAACTAATGCTTTTAGCAAATTGGCAAAGTTTTCACGAATTTCTTATGAAATAATCACTCAATATAGATTTTGATTAGACATTTAGCTGTAATTTAAAGAAATGGTGCAAGAAATCAGTCTTTAGAAAACTGGACAGATGAAATATATTAGGTTTTGGAAATCCCGACCAGTTTATGAGAAACTGGATTTTTAAATCCCGACCAGCTGAAAAATACTGGATTTCAAATCCCGACCAGTTTATGAAACTGGATTTCAAATCCCGACCAGTTATGAAACTGGATTTCGAATCCCGACCAGTTATGAAAACTGGATTTTAAATCCCGACCAGTTATGAAAACTGGATTTCAAATCCCGACCAGTGAAAAATACTGGATTTTAAATCCCGACCAGTTATGAAAACTGGATTTCAAATCCCGACCAGTGAAAAATACTGGATTTTAAATCCCGACCAGTTATGAAAACTGGATTTCAAATCCCGACCAGTGAAAAATACTGGATTTTAAATCCCGACCAGTTATGAAAACTGGATTTCAAATCCCGACCAGTGAAAAATACTGGATTTTAAATCCCGACCAGTTATGAAAACTGGATTTCAAATCCCGACCAGTTGAAAACTGGATTTTAAATCCCGACCAGTTATGAAAACTGGATTTCAAATCCCGACCAGTTATGACAACTGGATTTCAAATCCCGACCAGTTGAAAAATACTGGATTTCAAATCCCGACCAGTTATGAAAACTGGATTTCAAATCCCGACCAGTGAAAAATACTGGATTTTGAGAATGAAGGATTTAATCTGATGGTTTGAAAGTGATTGAATTTGGGAGATTATAACCCAAGGGTTGAGAAAATGATAAGACTTTGAGGATATTATAACCAGAGGTTGGGAAACTGATAGAATTGAAGACCTTGAAATGATAGAATTGAGGAGTCGCACCCTAAGGGTTTGATCTTTTGGAATACACGACCAGCGGGAGCTGGATCTTTTGGAATACAGGACCAACGAGATGCTGGATCCTCTGGAAATACATGACCAGCGAGATGCTGGATCTTTTGGAAATATATGACCAGCGAGATGCTGGATCCTTTGGAAATACATGACCGGCAAAAGCTGGATCTTTTGAAAAATACATGAAGTTTTGGGAATACTTAAGTCAGAACTTGAATTTAGAAGGAGAAAGGTCTTTGGTCAGAAGACTGATTTTAGAAGGTTACCGGTGTGAGAACCGGGTTTTTCTATATATGATTGAAAAGTTTGAAAACAACCAGTGCGAGAACTGGGTTTTGAAGATGAGCTTAGATTTTTCAAAATGAGTTTTTAGAAGATAATTCAGGATTTATCCCCTTATCCTGAACGGGGAAATAAAAGGAAGAATACCTCATTGAAAGGAGGCATCAGGTTTATCCCTTATCCTGAAAGGGGTGATTTGAAGATAAAAGTAGAGAAAATAAGATTGGAAAATTTGTTAAAACTTGACATAAACGAGCATTAGCTTGATGTAAATCTGATCAAAGCAAAATGAATCAAATGAAAAGACAATAAAAATCACAGGACCAATTAAGAATTATCAAAATTTGAGGATAAGAACTTTCGTCTAATCCTGCCTGCATATGATGGAAGAAGATGATTATGGATTAAAATAAAATGCCCCAATATCATGGAGAAGAATGTAAGAATTGATAGAAGATCATTATTTTTATTGAAATGGCTCTTTGAATAGTACAAAAGATTTTTGAATGAAAATTCTAAGTATAAAATTTCTTCAAATGCAGAGCATTGATGGGATCTGGCATCTCCACTCCATCTGCATTGATTAGACGATACGAATTGCGAGGCAAAGCTTCCTTAACCACATAAGGGCCTTCCCAATTGGGTGACCACTTGCCTTGTGGTCGATGCTTGAGATGAGCTGTCGATCTGAGCACCAAATCGTTAACTCGAAATTTTCGCTCAATGACAGACTTGGCATAATGTCGAGCTATCCTCTGTCGATAAGCTTGAGCGTGCTCTGCTGCTTTGAGCCTCTTTTCATCCAGTAAGTCTAGTTGCACCAATCTCTGCTGCTGATACTGATCAAGTGGCAATTCTATGAGAGAAGCAAATTTGAGAGTGGGCTTTTGGATATGGAGAGGTAGCACCACTTCAGTCCCGTAAACAAGTTCTGAAGGAGTGGCATTAGTCGGGGTCCGAATGGTGGTTCGATATGCCCAAAGCGCGTCATGAATTTTCTCATGCCAGTCTCGACCTGTCTTCACAGTCCTTTCCAAAATACGAATCAAGATTTTATTGGTGGCTTCAGCTTGGCCGTTCCCTTGAGGGTAATAAGGGGCTGAGAAATGATGGAAAATTCTGAATTTAGAACAGAATGTTTTCATCCTCTCATTTTTGAAATGGGTTCCATTATCTGAGACAATATCATGTGGTATGCCAAAGCGGCAAAGGATGTTCTTATGAATGAAAGAAACCACATGGCGGCCTTCTACTGTGCGTAGAGTAACAGCTTCAACCCATTTCGTGAAATACTCTGTCGCAGCCAGGAAGTATTTGTGGCCGTTGGAAGCAGAAGGAGTAATCGGGCCGACGACGTCAAAAGCCCACATAGAAAATGGCCAAGGAGAAACAACTGATTGTAGATATGTGGCCGGAGCATGAATATAAGGCGCGTGTAATTGGCACTTGACGCATTTTTTCACAAATCCATGACAGTCCTGCTGCATGGTGTTCCAGTAGTACCCTGCTCGAACGATCTGCTTGACGAGAGTTTGATAGCCAGCATGACCACCACAAATCCCTTCATGTGCCTCTTGGATAACTTCCATAGCTTCTTCTTTGTCTAAGCACCTTGAATACTCAGAACTGAATCCACGGCGGTAGAGGACATTGGCGAGAATGAAATATCGGGTAGACGTACGCTGGATTGCACGTTGCTCCCTTTTAGGCATTTCTGGTGGAAATTCACCAGACTCAATGAAATTCTTGATACTTTGATACCAAGGCTCCTCCTTCTGATTGACCTGATTTACTTGCATAATTGAATCGAAAGCGGGTTGTTCGAGTCTGCCAACTTCGAAAGAGCGACATGACTCACCACCTTTGAATGATAAAATGGAGCCCAAACTGGCTAAGCCATCGGCTATCTGATTATGCTCTCTTCTGATGTGATTGAGCTGAAATTCTTCGAAGCTGTCAACAAGAGTTAAGACGATCTTCTGATATGGGATCAATTTGGGATCTTTCACTTGCCA
The DNA here is from genome assembly GCF_984573655.1 of Nuphar pumila. Lineage (NCBI taxonomy): Eukaryota > Viridiplantae > Streptophyta > Magnoliopsida > Nymphaeales > Nymphaeaceae > Nuphar > Nuphar pumila. The sequence goes on from NC_143251.1 coordinate 25,483,712, forward strand.
TTCAGTGTTAACTTGACTGACAACAAGTAGTGAGTCGCCAAAGGCGTGCACTCTCTTGACATTGAAACATTGCAGAATTTTGAGGCCTTGTATTAAAGCTTCATACTCGGCCATATTATGAGTGCATTGGAAACCAAGCTTAAGAGAATAAGGGATCATTTCTTTTTCTGGAGTGATCAACAGGACTCCAATCCCGATGCCAGACATATTTTTAGAGCCATCGAAGAACAAGTTCCAAACTGGGGGCTGTTGGACATTACAGATGTGCTCGTCAGGAAAATCATCCTCTGTTTTAATTTCTTCTGTCAGAGGGAAATCTGCCAACTGATCTGCGATCGCTTGGCCCTTAATCGACTTTTGAGAAACATACTCTAAGTCATATTGCATCAACAGGACTTGCCACTTTGCGATTCGTCCAGTGAGAAAAGGTTGTTCAAGAATGTATCTGAGCGGATTAAGTTTCGATAGAAACTTGATTTCAGAAGCCAATAAGTAATGTCTCAATTTCTGGCACATCCAGACCAGAGCTAGACAAGTTTTCTCCATCTGAGAATACTTCTTTTCATAATCAATGAATGTTTTGCTCACGTAGTAGATGGCGTGCTCTATCAAACTGCCTTCTTCATACTGAGCGAGGAATCCACCACAGGCATTTTGATTGACTGAAATATATAGCAAGAGAGGCTTTCCCAGCTTAGGCGGCTTTAAAACTGGTGGATTAAGGAGATACTGCTTGATGCGCTCGAACGAGAGCTGACATTCTGATCCCCATTCGAATTTAACTCCTTTTCTCAGCAAGTGGTTAAAAGGCTCACATCTCATAGCCAAATTGGAGATGAACCTGCGAATAGACTGAATACGCCCTTGAAGGCTTCGCAGCTCTCTCAGATTAGTTGGAGGCGGCATGTCAATAATGGCTTTTGCTTTAGCCGGATCCACCTCGATCCCTTTCTTGCTGATGATAAAGCCGAGCAGTTTGCCGGACTCTACTCCAAAAACACATTTCTGAGGGTTAAGCCTCAATTTGTAAAGAATAAGTCTTTCAAAAACTTGACTAAGAGCATCGAGGTGATCCTCTTCTTCTTTAGACTTAACCAAAATGTCATCCACATACGCATCCATATTCTTGTGCATTTGATCGTGGAAAATAACGGCCATTGCCCTTTGATAAGTCGCCCCGGCATTTTTGAGCCCAAATGGCATAACTGTATAGCAGAAGGTTCCCCATGGAGTAGTAAATGAGGTCTTCGACTGATCACGAACGGCCAACTTGATCTGATTATAACCTGAATATCCGTCCATGAAAGAAAACATGGCGTGACCTGCTGTACTATCGATCAAGAGGTCAATATTAGGAAGTGGATAATCATCTTTCGGGGTAGCCTTATTGAGATCCCTGAAATCAATGCAGATCCGAACTTTTCCATTCTTTTTAGGGACTGCTACGATATTTGCCAACCAATCGGGGTAATCAATGGCCCGGATGAAGCCTGCTTTCAATAAATCTTCCAGTCCTTCTTTGACTTGTTGCTCAATTCGAGGGTCTAATTTCCTCAGTTTCTGCTTGATTGGTCTGGCTTCTGGTTTCAACTTGAGTCGATGCTCAACCAGTTTGATATCCAACCCTGGCATATCTTCGTAAGTCTAGGCAAATACTTCCTGATGCCTTTGGAGGAATTGGATGAGTCTAGCTTTTTCAATTTCGCTTAGGCTCGACCCAATTTTGAGAATCTTCGGATCATCTTCCGACCCAATGTTGATATCCTCAGTTGGATCTTGAACCAAGGCTGATGGTTCATCCTGCTTCTGAATGTGAGCAAATTCTGGTAAATTCTGAATAGTGGAATAAAATTCAGCTGGCTCTTCAGTCTGCTCTGTTGCCTGACTGACCTCTGCTCTGTCTTTCATCTCAGGAAACCTTGCCAATTTTAGATACTTGGGATTGATAATAAATCTTGTCATTGATTCAGGAGTTTAATGGTCCTGAAAATGCCAAAAAGAGGTTGTTTTCAAGAGAAAGTATGAGCCAAATCAAAATTTTTGTATAAAGCAAGAGCAATGACATAGACAAAGTATAAGAAGAAAAATGATAGACGCTTGAAGAGAAGATTTGATTTTTTCATTGATTGAGGTAAAGTATTTACAAGACTTTAACAAAAGATGGGACTGTATTGTCCCTACAAAAAGAGAAGAAAAGAAAGCAGGAAAACTAAGGCATCATCTTCACTTATTTCCCCTGACGAAAACTGTCCTTTTGCTGGAATCCTGGCCGGTGAACCCCAACCCTGAGCTGTCTGAATGCTGAGTAGGAACGATTGGCTCCACTATACCATCTTCATTCTTTCCTATGCCCCGGAATGGCTGATATCCATGTTTTATCAGCAGATCAAATCCCTTTCTGGCTTTGGAGAACTGAGGGAATAAAGGGTGATCTTTGAAGGAGGCGTAATCAATGCGTCCTCCTAACTTGAAGAAGCAAGGTCCCTGCCATTGGACCGTAGCTGCAATATTCTCCTCTTCCATGACATCTTTCAGTTTCAGCATCTCTAGACTATCGCTGAGGTTGATCTCATCTGCTTCTCGAATGCTTGGGATATCTGCTGTAAATGTCGGTCGAGGAATCATAGGCTGTGGCAGCCTCTCTTCAGGATCTTCACCCAAAATGGTGGTGATCATTCCACCCTTAGACCACTTGATGCACTGGTGGATAGTTGATGGAACGGCATTGGCATTGTGGATCCATGTTCGTCCCAACAGAAGATTGTAAGTCGGTGGTACATTGACGACATGGAACAATATAGTATGCACTGAGTAGTTGATGAAGATTTCCAAAAAGACTTTGCCTTTGGCAGTTTGCCCATGATTATCAAAGCCATAGATGGTGATGGGATCAGGCAAATATTCTTCCTCCTTTAATCCCAATGCTTTCGCTGTCATTTCTGGGCAAATATTCAGACTGCTGCCCCCATCAATGAGTACGTGCGGGACAGTCATGCCCCTGGTCCTGACCACTATATACAATGCATTGTTGTGGAATGAATGAGGCTTAGGCAAGTCCTCATCTGAAAAGGTAATAGGCGCGTTAGTCATTGCTTGGTTTACTATCTGCGCCATGTCTTCGGGCGTGGTGCCCGGCTTTACTTTGATCTTTCTTAATAGATCATCTAGTTTTTCTTTATGCTGGGGAGAGTCGTGAGTCAACTCAAAGATGGAGATATTGGAGAGCGCTGTAATGGGCTTCTGAAGGCTTTTGGCCCGTTCTTCTGCTGCTTCCGAGGTTTCTGCTTCCTCTATGCAGGCTTCCCTTTTCACAAATCTTCTTGGAAAAACTTGGATCTTTCCACTCTCAACTGACATGTTTCTAATATTTAAAAATGAGAGGATATCCCCTCTGTGAAATGCAGGTTGACTCTGATGTAGAACCATCACCTGATGCTGCAAACTTATTTCTTTGCTGGAGCAAGGATGTATGTGACTCTGCGGGAGAAAAGAACCTTCTGAAACGGTTGACACTGAATGTTTCGGGAATGGGGCGGACAGAATGTCCATTTTGCCCTCTTCTTCATCCTCGATGAGGATGCTTTTATCAATACAATCCTGAATCAGATGCTTCAGGACGAAACAGTACTCAGTGTCGTGGCCCATCGCTCTGTGGAATTTGCAGTATTGTTCCTTAAATCTTCCCATGAGCACTGGTGGATCTGCCACCTTGGGAAGTTTTACCATCCCGTGAGACAGCAAATATTCCAAAATCTTCTCCAGTGGCTGGTCGAGGGGAGTAAACTTCCGATCCCTGCTCCAGTTTATATGTTTAGGTTTTTCTTGAAGGTCCCCCTTTTGTTGAGGACCGGTCGGGAGAGGCTTATCATTGTTTTTGAAGAATTTCCCTTTCCTTCCTCTGTTCTGCTCGGGCTTCGTGCCACTGCCACTGCCCTGTTTGCTGCTACTGCCCTGATCATCCCCTGGAACCTCGGCGGAGTAGGTGAAGTGTGCCTTCTTCTTAGGGTCTTGCACATTTTTGGCTAAGGCAACACCTTCGTACATCCCGTTTTCTACTCCCATCTCGAGCCATTCTGCTCGCTCCGTCAGTTCAATAAACGATTTGGAGGGATATGGGAAGAGGAGGCTTTTTAGGGGCTGGGAGAAGTTGTTGAGAATGACTTGGAGGGCATGCTCCTCAGAGATAGGGTTTCTCATTTTGTTGCACAGGCTTCTCCACTTGTGGATAAAATCCCTAGCCTTTTCATTGGGCTCTTGTTTCAGGTTGCACAGGTGGTTCAGGGTGGGCAGAGCTTCCGTGTTGAATAGGAAGCGTTCCACAAACATATTGACGACTTTGTCAAAATCCCTTAACTCGATGGGATTGACATGCTCGGCATACCATTTGGCGGCTATTCCCTCCAAACTGCGGGGAAAACAGAGGAAGAGGGCACGGTTGTCTTCGCTGAACCGGGCGCATTCTGCGAAGAACATGGCAAGGTGGGCCTTGGGGTCTCCGGATCTATCGAATTTAATGAATTTTCGGGGGAGATTCTCCAAATTGATGTCTCCTTCCAAACCAAGGTAGAAATCCTGCCTAGTGTATGCCCTTTTTCCTTTGTCCCGGACTTGCAGGTCTTTGACGATTTTGGTCAGTGCCTGGATAGAGTCTTCTGCAGGGGGCCCATGCTTGGGCTTGTTCACTGACACTGGCTCCTCTACCGGCCTCTTGGACTGCCGCAGATGTTTTGGGATGTATATCAACTGCTCTTCTTCAGAATTCTCTTCTGCTGACTCAGAATCTTCAGAGGTACTGTCACGTTGTACCTTTTGCTTGCTGATCTTGACTGGCTTTTTCATGGGCTTCTTCTTAGCCTTGGTCTTAGAAGCCGCCTTCTTTGGAGCCGCCTTAGCCTGCTCGGCCATCATTTTAGTCATCATTTTCTGAAAAACCCGGTACATGGCCGGATCAACATCGCTTTCATTTCCGGAGTCATGCTTTTTGGACAATCTAGGAGAATTCATCTCTTCTGACTCGTTGTCACTGTGTTGTTGAGCAGCCCTCTTGTCAGCCCTTGTCTGAACCATTTTCCAGATGCCTAAGCTTTCCTGCAGAATATGGGAATGGTTAGAGTATGGAGAAGCTTTTTGAAAATCATGATTCCTTCGAGAGAAAGCAAGAAATGAGGGGATTTGGTAGACAATTTCAAGAGATTATCCCATTACCCGGGATTGGGTCATCGCACGATTTATGATTATTGTGTTACCATTTGATGATAACAGAGAAATGTGCCTTGTTACCTAGGCGAGGTCGTCAACCATGATAAGATTTGAAGAAATGCGGAAGGAATATCCCTTTTACCTGGGATTAGGTCGTCACTCAAGTTTTTGTGACTTTTATTTGTGCTACAAACAAAATACAGAAAATAACATTTTTGGCCAAAAACTAAAATTTTATTGATATTTGTAACTTTCAAGGATAAAGAGAGGGTGGGCAGACAGTTTGCCACCACTCTTGATATTCAGATGATACATTTGGCCCAGGAAATATAGACAGAGAAATAAAGGAGTTCCAGGTATATTTTGCGACATGATATGCCCCAGACCACTGATCCGACTGCAGGTTGAATTCTGACATATTGCCTGTCGGGAAACGGGTGTTGGCACGGACCTGCCGCTGTGAAAAACTGCCTCAGACATCGTTCCGGCTGATAATCGACACAAAAGAAAGGGCCCATCAACTTGTAGCGCTTGTCACGAGCATAAGTGTATCGAGGAACAGTCTCTCTTCTGTCAAAGAAATCCCAGGTGATCTCCTCCTGATGCAGCTTCTCGATCAGAGCTCGGCATTGGATGACTGTCTTTGGTTGCTTACTGTTGAACCTGAAAGAACTGGCTTTTGAGGGAACGTGGCGTAGGAACCACGACTGCAAGGCATAAGTGCATCCTTCTACCAGAATGGTCTCCCCAAGAGCGAATCGAGCCAAACCTCTGTAAAGGAAGGCTAATGCGGCCATGGAGACTGAGAGCTGACGGGTCTGCTTGCTTCCCCATCTCCGAAAGAGCTGGGCAACTCTGATGTCTATAAAATTCTGACCATCTTGGAAGAAGGCTAACCCCACTGTGCACAGGATCATGGTGTGCTGAATTCTGTCCTTCGCTGCTCGGGACAAAGTGTCAACCTCTTTGTAGGCTCCGTACTTTTGATATAATTCAAACAGGTCGATGAACTGATTCTCACCAATCTCGGTGAGAGGCCAGGATCTGCTCCCTGTTGCTCTTGCTAAGGCTTCTCGAACATCTACCCCTTTGATGTTGATCAAAAATTGCTGCTCGACGGGATCATCTGGCTGACCATCTGGTTCGGGCAATCCCATAATGTCGTTGAACTCGTCCATCAGTAGAGTCATCTCTCCCCAGGGAAACCAGAAGGTGCAGGTACGTGGATTCCATCGTTCTGCCATGGCCTGAATCAACGCTCCATTGATGACTCGCTTGCCTACCGCTGATGCCATCTCCAACCCACAGTCATCCAAATGATCTGGGAACATACGTGAGAAGGTGGCGAACCAAGAATAATACCACCGTGGGAAGAAAGTACGAGACTGGATGACCCGCAGATCTGGGGTTCCATCCCTTATTTGATAGAGGACATGATCCCAAGGAAAGATAGTATCGGGAGATTTAGATGCCATCGGAGAGATACTGAGGCAAAGAAAATAAGGAGATTTAGATAGAATGCAGGACTTATGGATAGACTCTTTAAAGAATCAACCTGGAAATTTCTGAAAAGGTTGATAAAATTTTAAAGAAATTTTCCAGGGTTTTGAAGAAAATTTGATCTAGAAGAGAAAATGTAGGTAGAGAGAAATATACACCTGGGGTTTTTAGAAATAAGGGCAAGTTTTGAATAATACACCCAGGGTTTTTGAAAAAGGGTCTGATACACATATATGAGAGAATAAAATATCACACAACCAAAGCTGCATAAACAAGGATGCGCATACAGCACTCCCTAATGGCTGACTCTAAATGCAAAAGTTGAAATGGCTTGTAGGACCTTAATCCTAACTCTAAGGTTCAAATTATCTGATTCCAATCAAGATACGCCGATATACCCAAGCCGAAGCTCGAAGTACGTGGCATAGAAATATCTCTCCGGTTCTAAGGTAATGGCTTCCCGACATCCTTGAGCACCTACCGATATACCTCGGACTATGGCCCTTAGGTACGTGGTAGGGGGGCGCGAACCCAAATAAGTGGTCCAGTTGTGAGGCTCTCTCCCGAACTATGGTTCAGTGAGACAGCCCAGCAACGTGAAGACCGGGACAATATAGGTAAGGGATGTTTTTGAAAACATGTTTCAACAAAAAGTCAGATGGCTCTAATGCAAGTCCTAAAGAGATAGATTTAAAATAAAGAGGAGCATACACTTGCATACATTGTTTACATTCAATCCCTAAATTTGAGGAGAGTTGTATTCAAGACCTAAGTCTAATGTGAGCATGGAATAATCTCCTCAATATGGTACTACCAAACCATACTTAAATCCTATATGCAATGATGTCAGCTTTAGGACAGAGTCTAGGCTCCTAAGGTTTGCATGAAAATGTAGCTGACATATGTAGAATAAAGACTTAGATAATATCAAAGCAAAAGAAAAGGCATAATTCGACCGGACGGAGACGAGTCCCATCACGGTCGCCAAACCTGTGATCATCGCAAAATTTTTCCTCTCTCATAATGTTCTCTCTCTTCCTTCTCTTTTCCTTTCCTACCTCTTATTTTCCTCCTTTTTGAAGGGAGAAAAATAGAAGTCGGAAAGTGAAGAGAGAAGAGAAAAGAAGGGAAGAGAAGAGGAACTCTTTGGCGGGTCTCACTTGACCTTAATTTTAAAAATATTTTGAAATAACTCGCCTCCGTTTTTGAAATATTTGCGGGAAAACTAGGAGACGGGATCCGCTCGTCGGTACGAGGTTCGACCGTTCCCGGCGCCTTCACCAGGGGTAATCGAACCAAGGGTCGAATTAATGCCTTTTGCTTTGCTAAGAAATTATCTAAGTATTTATCCTAAGTCTAAAAATGCACAATGAATCATGCTGGTGAAAATGCAAAGATGTATGCCTTTTTAGAAAATGTTTTGAAGAATCCCCAAGTGAATCCGATAAAGTGAAGAAATGTTTTCTAACTTAGAACTTAAGATTAAAGTTCTAAGTTTTAGAATAATCAAGAGCTTGGGAAAATAAATCTGGAATTTGGAAATTGATCTTGAAGTCTTGAAATAAAAAGAGAATGAAGGAAATTTTCAAAGTCATAAATGGACTTTGAATTTAGAAGTTTTGAACTTGGATGAATATTTGGAATGGAATTGAATTCCAATTTTGAAGTTTTGATTTTAGAAGGAAATGTGGGAAATCTAAAGGAATTGAGAAATGGGATTTGTAACAATTGGAATTTCAAGATGAAATCCGAATCCAAGTTCTGGATTCTGAATAGAGTTTTGAGTTGATTTTTTGGATTTAGGATCCGAAATAGGAACTCGGTTTGAATGAAATAGAATTGGCTTTAAGAATTGGAATTTAAAGTGGAATTTGGATTTTGGAATTTTGAATGGAATCGGATTCAAGATTTGGAATCCAAGATGGTATTTGGATCTGAAATCTGAGATCCGAGATAGGGTTGGACTCTGGATCCTAAATGGAATTTTGGATCTGAAGTTTGAGATCCAAAGTAGAATTGGATCCTGGATCCTAAGATGGAATTGGATCTGAAAATCTGAGATCCACAATAAAATTGGGTTCTGGATCCTAGAGTGGATTTGGATCTGAAGTCTAAGATCCAAAGTGAAGTTTGAGTCTGGATCCTAAGATAAATTTGGATCTGAAGTCTGAGATCCAATGTAGAGTTGGGTTCTGGATCCTAGAATGGATTTGGATCCGAAGTCTAAGATCCAAAGGAGAATTGGGTTCTGGATCCTAGAATGAATTTTTGGATCTGTGATCTGAGATCCAAGGTGAATTGGGTTCTGGATCCTAAGAATTGGAATTTGGATCTGAATCTGAGACCCAAAGTAGGGTTGGATTCTGGATCCTAAGAATTGGAATTTGGATCTGAATCTGAGACCCAAAGTGGGGTTGGATTCTGGATCCTAAGAATTGGAATTCGGATCCGAATCTGAAATCCAATGGTAGAATGAGGATCTGGATCCTAAGAGAAATTTGGATCTATGATTGGAGATCCAAAGTGGAATAAGGATTTGGATCCTAAAAGGAAATTTGGAGTTAAATCCAAAAGATGAATCAAGAATTTCTAAGTTTAATTTGAACTTAAAAAAAAATGAAATTTAGAACTTGAATATACAGATGAATTTCAAAGTCAAATTAAACCTTGAATTTCTGAATTTGGAATTTAGAAGATGAATCGAGAGTCTCAAAGTTTAAAATTGAACTTTGAGTTTTGATTAGAGTTTTGAATATAAAGTGAATTTGGAATTTCAAAGTCAAATTGAACTTTGAAATCCGATTTGAATTTGAATAAAAATGACTTTGGAATCTCAAAGTTAAATTAAACTTTGAGATTGAAAATAAAATTGAATTTTGAAAATGAAAGGATGAATTGGATTTTATAAGAATTGAAGATAGATTGAGGAAGATGTTTACATCACTTGGAATTTTTGAAAAAGGAATTTTGAAAATATGATGCAGTTCTATCCTAAATGATGAATGATTTTGAAGAATTTTGAATTTAGACTTTGAAAAGCTATTTCATTCTTTAAATGAATTGAAATAAGATTGAAAATATAATACATCCTTGACTATGGTCATTGAATGTATTATATAATAATCTATATTTAAATTCTAGTGAAGAATAAAACACATTTTGTGCTTTTATAGAGTTTAGAATAGAATTAACCCTCAATATACCCTGACTATGGCCATTGGTATATATATTGAATTAATTTTAGATTAAATTCTGATAAAAGAAGAAAATATTTAAGAAAATATGATGAATTTTGAAAATGGATCCAGTGTTATTTTGTAAGAGATAAAAATGCTAAGTTTTTGTCCACACCCTGACTATGGCCATTGATGTGGATCATCAACTTAGTATTTATTATCTCTTACGAAATGGTGCATGTGCCATTCGTGTTTTACCATTGTGAGAATTTGAGAAATAAAGAAAAAAATGCATGAAAAAAACAGCAATTCATGACATTTACCATGCTCATTCATTCTACCTAAAGCAGGAAATGTAAATTCTCATTGATGATCTAATTATTACATTATGGATATGACTTCTGAAGGGATGGAAAATATCTAACTTGAAAAAGAGAAATCTATAATCCTGAAAAACAGGGTTAACAATTTATGACATTTGCAAGGCATAGAAGAAAATCATGCTGAAAGTGATATACACATGATCACGATTAATGAAAGGATGCCTATGCTATGTATAATATGTGATGTAGGTGATGGATATTAAAATATGCATGTGATATGCTAAACTGGTGTATATTATGGTACGCATGGTAATGCTAAAGCATATTAGGCAAATACAAAGGACTAAATGCATGCTAAGGCTGGTGTTAACATATGTTACAACATGTTGAAACTGCTAATGTGTATGCTTGATGGGAAAACATTAAGAAAATGTTAAAGACTGATAAAATATCTACTATGATGGTCAGCAATCAAAAGGGGATTGAAAATTACTTTTCCACAGTAAGCACAACAAGATTCAGAGGTACCAAGCAGCCCACTCAGCTTGCAAGACCTTACTGGAGGATGATGACACTGGTTATCAGAGTTACTCAAGCTGTTGGGCAATACACAGATGAGAGGACGCCGGATATGATAGTGAGGTTATTCCTTGGCTAAACTTCGAGTGAGAGAAGGGAAGTGCGGCTACGCGATCTTGTTGCAGGGGTCAGCTCCCAAGGGAAGAAGGGATGCGTGAAAATAGATGGATTCCAATGGCCCCCCCTGTTTTGATTTCAACAGCTTCTCACCAATTTCAAGAATGTTTGAATGAAGCGTATTCTTGCTGCAGATCCGGAAGGAAGAGGTTTTTAGTAGCCTGGTGTGTGGAGGGCTTGAATCTCCTTCGAACAGCTCCAGATGAGATACTTCGAGGGGTCACCTTTTGGCTCTTGCAGGAGAGATCCTTAGGTAGAGAAATGGGAAATGAAAGAGAGGATGCTAGTAAAGAGTTGTTGGAAAAAGAAATCTGATGCCCCTCAAGGAGATGGGGTGTCTCTTCTTAAAGAGAGGCCGGATGGTTCGAGAATGGAGGCTGTTAAGGATCGAAGGTTGAGGAGGGGGGAGGCTGTTGGAAGATCAACGGTGGAGAGAGAAGGAAAGAGGTGCGGGAGAAATCCGTTAAAGCTTTTTCCTTTTTTCAAAAAGATGGTCCTCTTTTTAGGAAATTTTTATAAAATGGTTTTGAAAATGAGGTTTCTGGTAAAAATGGCTTCAAAAGCTTGAAAATCATCCGTTTTCTTTGTAGCTCTTCTCGATTTTTTTGGTTTTTATGTTATTTTTCTATTTTTTTGTATTTTTAGAATAAAATCCTAGAGCTTTACGAGAAATAAAAGATTCAAAACTAATTTTTTTGTGTTTTTGTAGAATATTTACAAAAGGGAATTTTTCTGAGCTATTTTGAGAAAATTTCTTAAAAAAAATGGGTTTATGTCTGAATTTTTGAGACATATTCGAGGTTTACAACCTCGAACTGAGAAATATAGGGCCGAGGATCCAACAGAGTGCCGAATGAGCCGCCCGAGCCTTTCAAAATCATTTTTTGGTATTTTTGCGATTTTATTTTGGAAATCGGACAACGAGGCTCAGATTTGGATTTAAAATACTGAGTTCAGACCCGGAGTTGAATTTGAATATGTCAATGTGGAATCTAATCCAGAAATCTAAAGAAATAACTTGATTTTCTCAGAAAACGGGTTTAGGGGCAAAAGGGTCATTTTTACAAGACTTTGAAAATTTTGGGGTGTTCACACAAGCCTTAGGGGCTTGTTTAAGACCATACAAGGTCTTCAAAAGCCGAAGTGTTTGACCTTGCTTAATATTTATTCCGGGTGGCGGATCCATATAAACTTCTTCACTTCAACTTCCATTTAAAAAGTTTTTACGTCAAGTTGATAAATAGGCCATTTTTTGGTTGATGCGACAGCTATTAAGGTCCTGACACTAGGCATTCGAGCTACGGGAGCGAATGTTTCTTCGTAATCAATGCCATATTCTTGGGAGTATCCCTTAGCAACTAATCTAGCTTTATATCGTTCTAAAGAGCCATCGCTTTTAGTTTTAACTTTGAAGACCCAGCGACAACCAATAGGTTTTTTGTGTGAGGGTAGATTAACTATTTCCCAAGTATTGGCCCTTTTTAAAGCATTTAGTTCAACTTGCATTGCTTCAACCCAATGAGGTATAGATTTAGCTTGATTATAGTGGGTCGGTTCAAAATAAGAATGTAGGGTTATTAGACATGCCCGATAGTTGGGAGTTAAGGAATCATAGGATAAAAACCTATTTGGGGGTATTGATATTCTAGAAGAATGCCTAACTTGTGGTTCCTCAGTGGATTTAGAAATTTGAGAGTATTTTTCGAGGGAACTAATAGGATTTTCTTGATTTCTTCTTGAGTAAACATTTATATTGGTATCACTATCATGAACATTTATATTTGAATCACTATCATTTGAGAGTGTTATGTCAAGAGGGGATACCTCACGAGTATCGTCTATGTTTTCAAGAAAATTTTCTTGTATGTCATCAATAAGATCATATAAGAATACATAATCAATTTCATTTGTTTCTTCTATTTTATCAAAACCATTTTCTTCTTCTAGAAATGTTACATCTTTTGAAATATATAGTTTATCATTCTTAAAATCATAACATCTATACCCTTTTTTATTTTCACCATATCCCAAAAAAAACACATTCAATAGCTTTTGGAGATAACTTATCCTTTTTATGTAGGACAAAACATTTGCAACCAAAAATACGAAGACGATTGAAATCGGGTGAAAATTTAAAGAGTTTTTCATAGGGAGAAGCATTTTTTAACTTAGAAGAGGGCATTCTATTGATTAGATAGGTTGAGGTTAGAACGGCTTCGGCCCAAAACTTCTTTGGAATATTCCTAGAAACAAGTAATGTTCTAGCGGTTTCTATAATGTGCCTATGTTTCCTTTCCGCTAGGCCATTTTTTTGAGGAGTCCTAGGACATGACTTTTGATGGCAAATGCCATTTTGGGTTAAATAGCTTTGAAATTCGTGAGATAAGTATTCGCCACCGGAATCGGATCTTAAAATAGATATGTTACTTTGAAATTGATTTTGAACCTTTTTATGAAAGTCTTTAAAGAAAGTAAATACTTCTGACTTATGACTAAGGAAATAAACCCAAACATACCGAGTAAAGTCATCAATAAACGTAACATAATATGAATAGCCCCCTTTAGACATAACCGGAGAAGGCCCCCAAACATCCAAATGCACCAATTCAAAAGGCCTTGATGAAAGAAAAGTTCTAGTTGGAAATGGAATAGACTTCATTTTTCCAAAAATGCAATCTTTGCAATTAATTTCTTTTTCCTTACAAAATTTGTTTCCAAAAGGAAAGAGATACATTTTGGAATAACTTGGATGACCAAGTCTTTTATGCCAAGTTTCCATGTTTTTTTCTTGGACATAAGAACAAAAAAAGTTTGTAGGGAGATCAAGATGGTCCATATAATAGAGGTCTCCCTTTCTATAGCCTTGCCCAATCCGCTTCCCGGACCGGAGATCCTGCACAAAGCAACCATTAGATGAGAAAGATATTTCACATCCATGGTCGGCAATTTGAGAAACCGAAAATAGGTTTAAATTTAGTTTGGGAACAACTCTTACTTTTGGAACACAAAAATTTTGTGAATCTTTAAAAGAGCCAATACTTGAAATTTTCAAAAAAGTTCCATCGGCCGTAGAGACACAAGAGTCCTTTGAATTGGTGCAAACATCACTAAGTGCATTTTCATGAGGGGTCATATGAAAAGAAGCTCCAGAGTCAAGGATCCAAGAATACATACCGGGTGATGATGATGAAGCAATAGCCGCACCCAATGCGGAGGAAGAAACTTTTAGCATTTGTTGGAGAGCCATAGATATTTGTCCAAGAGTTTCTTTAATGTCATTGTTCTTGCCTTCATCTTCCTTGGTGGTGGTTTCTTTAAGAGAGGCCACTTTAGGCTTGAAGGTTCCAATAAGCTTTGGACAAGCGGGTCTAATGTGACCCGGCTCATTGCAATAATGACAAACAATCATTTTTCTTCCTCCATTGTAGTTTCCTTGTTTCCCAAAATAAGGAGGCTTATAGGTTCTAACATTGTTACCCGGTTTTGATACGGCAAGGACTTCATCAACATGCTTACTCATGCCAAGCCTTGTCTCCTCTTGAGTGATTTCGGCAATAGCATCCTCAATAGGAGGAAAAATAGATCTATGGAGAAGTGAAGATCTCACTTGCTCAAATTTGGGACGTAGCCCAAAAAAAATTGAAACAATCGCTCTTGTTCCATTTGTTTTTGCCTTAAATCAATATCTTCCATAGAAACCCATTTTGGCTCCAAGAGAGCCAATTCATCCCATAGTGGGTTTAGGGCACTATAATAGTCTTGAATGCTAGAATCACTTTGCTTGGTGGTTCTAATTTTTTCTTGCAAGAAGTATGCTCTTGCAAGATCCTTTTGGGTATACATACCCCTCATAAAGGACCAAGCCTCATTGGCTCTACGAAATTTAGCTATATTAGCATATACCTTAAGCTCCACATTGTTCATAAACCACGCAAGGATTTTTGCGTTATTGCTTTCCCAATCTTCCACTTCCTTTTGATGACTTTCAATGGCCTTGAGGCGAGCATCTCCCTCAAGAGCCTTTTCTTGACCTTCTTCCATCTTCGTGAGCATAAGCTTTGGTTCCGGAACGGTCCCCATGACAAAACCCCAAAGCTTCTTTCCTTTGAGTTTATTTTCCATTGTCGATGCCCACATCATATAATTCTTTCCATTGAGCTTGAAAGATAGGTCAATCTTTGTCTCCATGATGTTGCCAAGAAGTGAGAAGATGTCCACTAAATATGAGATACACGAACCACACCTTTCCTTCAAGAATCGAGTGGCTCTGATACCATGTAATGAGATATTGCGGAAATAAAAAGAGTGCATACAAGCACTTACAACAATGAATAAAAGAGACAATATCGCAAGTCCACAAAGGGACAATACAAGCACAAGCCTTTAAGAAGGCAACAATATAAAAAGCCTCTTATTGAGAAGAGAGAAAGCTCTCAAGAATGAAAATACACAAGGGGTTCACCCCTATTTATACAAGAGGGAGAGGAGGAAAAAAGAGGGTCAAAGGGCATCAAAAGGAGAGCCAAAAGGGGGCTCCCATAGAGTCGTTGGGAGCCCCCAACGGTCACATTTGTGACCGTTGGGGGTGTTAAAATGTATCATTCGACAATTGTAATCTTATATATATTTTATATATATAAAGGATAATACATATTCATATATGGTATATATGCATATGTATTATCTTAATTATATATATAAAATATATATTTATCTATTTATAGGCATAGGGGTAGTTTAGACATTTCACATTTTTTACGCATATTCCATTTGGAATATGTTTGTAATTTTATTTTTAATTTTCTTTTTTATTTTTCCTTTTTTTTATTTGCGCCACCTAGGGAGGCTCCCCAAAGAGTCGTTGGGGAGCCCCCAACGGTCACAAATGTGACCGTTGGGGGCTCCCAACGACTCCTTTGGGAGCCCCCTTGGTGGCCCCTCTCTTGTGTTATAAATAGGGGTCTCCCCCCTTTGTATTCTTTACTCCTTGGAGGAGCTTATGCTCCATTGTATGGGGTTTATACCCCCTTCTTCCTTCTTCTTCAATAATATTCAACTTATGACTTTATGTCATATTTTTGCCCATTGTGTGGGTTTATGTGTTACCACATTATGTGCTTGTGTTGTTCCCTTTAATGGGTTTGTTCGCACTTCATGTACATGTGTATGGGTTCTTTATTGAACCTAATGTATTCAAAGCCACTTTCTAACAGGGGGCTCCAACGACTCTATGGTTGGAGCCCCTTTTAGTCCTCAAAAAATACAAAAAAGAATTCTAAAAAATAAAAAAAGAAAATTACATTTTATGAAATTCGAAAATAGTTGTTTTCTAAAACAACTATGTGAAATTACAAAAATACCCCTATCGGGTATTGATGTAATATACAGTGTATATATATATATATATATTAGATACATTTTAACAACTTCACCCTCACGTATTTGCTGTTGGTAAGTATATTCACTATACCATTTCAGCATCTACTGTTGTTTTCTCCATAGCAACTCACCACTTTCATCATACAACACCCATTGCTGTCCACTTTACCAATCACATTTTTTTTTTTTAGGTTCATCAACCCTTCATAAGTATCCACTGTAGCCACATTACAAGCTCTTCACCCAACCTTCCAGCTGCACACACATTTGTGTCATTCACCATCACACTCTACACCATGTCAACATTATACCCTTGTTCATAGCTGTTACATCAGCTCTCGATTCTTTGACGCTGATAGTATTTTTCTTAGTAGTTTAAGTTATTATTCAGATTCTCTTTTTTTTTTTTGCTTGTTTATGTGCATTATGTATGTTGTTGGATTTGTATTTTTCTTAGCTTTCAATTATATATGTTATTGGATTTCTTATAATTTTGTTTTAATGGTTTTTTCTTCAGAACTCAGAGTTGTGGCATTGGGCACTGGAACAAAATGCCTTGGAGGCTCGCTTTTGAGTCCACATGGTGATGTTCTCAATGATTCACACGCAGAAATTATTGCAAGACGAGCGCTGATGAGGTTCTGAACGTGCTTATCCTTATTTATTTTCACTTTCAAAATAAAACCTTCAAAATATTTTTCCTGTCTCTGGTTGGTTGTCGTTGGAAGCGTACTGATAGTTCCTGGGCTCTGTTATCGCTTTTCGTTGTTATGTGAGCTAAATTGATTGCAACTGGGGGGAATCTTCATGGGCTAGAGGACTTACTCCAATCCCATATTGACTTGGCTATGTCACAACCATATACCAGTTGAGTTCTGTGGACAAATCACCAAGTCCCAAGACAATTAGGCAATAATAGGGCTTTGCTGAGTCCAGAGTTAATGCTCTATCCAGTTTTCATTTCTTGGTGTAACTATGTCACCCCTGCGATTCAGGTTCTTCTATGGGGAGATAGCACGCCTCAACAACTTGCATGATGATAAGATTTCTGACACCACTGATCTGCTCTTCGAGTAACACTTACCATTTCTCACAGTGTTTACTTTACCTGCTGTGACCCGTACACCACACAATGCACCTATTATACAGGTATACTTTTCTGCTAAAAGCACTGTTCCTCCATATCTGTAGTTACATTCACTACCACCCACTGTCTTCCCCTTTTACCACATTCATCATAGCATCCTATGCAACATCTTTATTTACCATCTCCAAACAATACTAAACCATTCCACAACTACTGTCTACCCTCTATCTGCTGTAAATTACAGCAAAACCTCCAACCTACTCACTGCCTTTAACGCTTGCTGCCTTCACTTATATGCAGCAAACATTATTTTTCCTCTGCTATACCATTCGTTATCCAGCAATATCTTCACTACAGCATTACCATCACCCTGCTGGACATTATCATATTCACAGTTGTTACTATGTTCACCCCCTGCATCTCATCATCATCAGCTCCTTCATCTTCTTCATTTCATATTCATATCCATACACTTCACCATTTCACCCACATTGCTAAATACCATTTCCACCTTGCAGATCACACCCTCCATCCCAAGTCATTACCAGCACTAATGCAGTAACACTCATCTTCATCACACCATGATGTTGTGCTTCTAGTACTTCACCTAATCACTTAGTTCCCCTGCACTATATTTTCCCACATTTCCATCACCCCATCACTACTACTGCACTCATATTTCATCTTGTGCATTTCACATTTATATATTAAATAGTGCATTTGCATAGACATTTAGTACCTCTCCATTTCACCCTTGCATGTTCATAGCCTCTATTTGATATTGTAGCTCATCTCATTGTCTCCTTTGCATATTAGATATATGTTATCGTCATGTTTGCACTTCCACAATTATATATATTACATGCATCTCAGTTCCAATATAACATCGTAATATTTAGCATATTGTTCTATGCTAACTCTGTTTTGCAGGAATATATGAAGAATTTAGATTTTCTTTCTTAAATTAGAGACTTTTTATCTTTTGCAGAATTCCATTCAATGATGTAATAGTTAGGTATTAATGAGAAACTTTGTTTTCCAGTCTTAGATAGAATGTACAAGCATGTAAACACCTTGAATTACCTGTTTCATATTATTTTCCTCTTATTTCTCAAAAAAAAAATCCACCATGGTGAAACACGAATGGCACGTGCACCATTCTAATGAGAGGTAATTAATCTTAAGCAAATAACTCACATTAATGGCCATAGTCAAAATGTGGGCAATGCTTAGGATTCTTATCTCTTATGAAATAACACTGGATCCACACTGGATCTCTTTCAAAATCATCATATTTTCTGAAATTTTCTTCCTTTATTAGAGTTTAACTTAAAACTAACTCAAAATATATATCAATGGCCATAGTCAGGATATATTGAGAGTTAATTTTATTTTAAACTCTATAAAGGCACCAAAATATATTTCGTTCTTCACTTGAATTTAAATATGATTATTATATAATACATCCAATGTAAAACCCGAGATTTTTATTAGAAAATATTTCAAATTTTTCAATTTGGGCCTAGATCCACATTACGGATCCAGGACCCATAAAGGGGGTAATTAGGATTGATTTATTTGAAATCTTGATTTAAAGGGTAATAATAGATAAATGAAAATTTTTCTGATTTAAAATTTTAATTTAATTCGAGGATCCACAGTGGATCCATTTGGATCCACTTGTGGACCCATTTTGTTTTGGGGCCAGGTTGCGGGTCCCGGGTTCGGACCCGAGCCCCACCCCAACTAACAGCCCTTTTAAAACAGAAAGGGCAACCCGATAAGGGTTGCCCGATAAACCCTAACAGGAAAGGAAAGGGGGGAAGGGGGTGTTACGCAGGGCGTAACCGACCTCCCCCTCCCATCTCGGCGAGGAAGGAGGGGGCCTGGGGTCGATAAAAGGGGAGTGAAGAGAGGGTTATGCCCTCTTCACTCGGGCCCTCTCTTCCCCATCTTTCCCCATCTCTCTCGCTTGCTCGGTGCGCACACGCCGGAGGAAAGGAGGTCGCTGGAAAGCTGCGACAGCCATCAAAAGCCCTCCAACGAGCTCCCTGTCACGGCAGCAGCAAGGAGCAACCCCAGCCGACCGTGTCTTCGCGTCCCCAGCATCCGATCGCCGGAATACTCTTCAAAAGGTACGGTTCTTCTTCGAACCTGGGTGAGGAATCGAACAGGGGTTTTTCTTGATAAACCCTAAATACCCAAATCAAATTGATTTGGGGGTTTTCTTAATATGCCCTAAATATTGAAATCGGAAAACTGAAATCGTATATGCTTATGAAAACAATAATCGTATATGCTTGAAAAAAAAAATGTGTTGTTTCATGTTGCAGGCCAATAGTGCATTGGTAGGGGGCGACAGGCCCAGCCGACCCAGTCGGCTGGGTGCTGTGTTAGCAGGGTTCCAGCCGAACCAGTCGGCTGGGTGCTCTACTTCTTTTGGATCCGGGCCATAGCAGGCCCAGCCGACCCAGTCGGCTGGGTGCTGGCCTGTGACTCGTATGATTCAAAAAAAAAAAGAAGTATGTATGCGGTGTACGTTCAATCCATAGGGGCTGAGTTTATTTTTAATTTAGGTTGAAGGCTTAGATTAAGTTGCTGCATAAAAAATTGGGCATCACGAGCTCTTATGCAAGAATTGTTAGGGGTGCATTGTGCATGTTGTTCTATGAACATGATGGAGTTTCAACAGCAGTACATGGTTTATGCATCCTATTGATTAGATCAAAGCGTGTTTTCTGTATTTCACAAGCTTATTCTTTTCCTTATATTGCGTAGTTTAAGTAATTGTTCCCTAGTGGTGTCCTGGAACAATTGCTTTTTGGCTATTACATTCATTTTAAAGGCTGAATCTACTATGCAAATGAAGTTGCGTTTGACAGTATGAAGTCGATGTGTTTTAAATAGTTCTCTGTGCTTTTTAAAACTTAGCAGAATTAACTTCATTGCAATAATTTACTTATTATGGTAGACTGTCCTGAAGAAGTCCAACTTAGGTTGCCTTCTTGGGTTTTGACACCAGTATATCCTGAACCAGATATCCTTTAGTATAACTGGAACTCTGACCGGGAAAAATACCTGTTAGGTGCCCACCTTCTATGAGCTATTCTAGTGCTGAACAGAAAATAAAATCCCTGTTATAAAATTGTATGTGTGTGCGTGGGTTGTTTTGACGCAGAATTGGTGAGGATAAACAGCTTGAATATGTGTTGGTATACAGGCATTAAGCTAACTATGGTGGTTAAAGTTAGCGTTATCCATAATACTGATTTCATTCATGCATAATAGCTGAAAACATTGCTTATGCTTGAGACTGTTTATGTTCATGCAGCATATGTATATAGCTGGTTTGGTTAATCAGATTCATCATTTAAATTATGAGTGAGTCCCTATGAATGTACCTGTAATCATGGATTCTGAAAAATCAAATTTGCTCATGATAGTCGGTTCTTATGTGTTTCCCACATGCTTTCCTTTTGGTATAGATCCTCAGCGGTATGCGAACAAAAATTTGATGAAAGCTTATGTTGTGTCAGCATAAACAGTGGATTTGGTTGGACGACCCACTCCAGCTGACCCAATCGGCTGGGATGGTTGACAGGCTCAGTCGATTGGACTGAATTGACTATTTAGTTAGGAGGATAGGGGTCCGAGATTAGTAAGCCCGACCACCTTCCCTAGCATGTGCAGAAATTTACATTTTGCCCGGTGAATATGTAAAATGTTATATTAGCATCTTATTGTACTGTTTGTGCAATCATGAATGTGATCATAGATCGGTTGTTGATATTTTTGTGAGCATGTATGCTTGATGAGAATGTGTAATGTATGTGCATACTGACACACTCAAAAGAGGTGTGCATTGGTGAACACCCATATGTGATGTATGTAACACACACATATTGAAATTTCATATGAATGAATTATGACATGCATATGTTTGAGTTTATTATTTCATATGTGCATATGCTTTTGGCACTTTGGCTTAATGTTATAAATAAAACACTACTTTTGTTTTGTGATGTGATGCATTGATGGCCTGGTTGAACCATCATCGGCCTGGAGAGCCGTGGGTTTGGTGCTTTCACATAGGTTTTAAATACACCACTGGAACCACATAAGATGATTTGGCACATTACTACACTGTTCTAATGGTTTATACGGGCTGGAGTCCCGAATGGGTCCCTGCAAGGAAGGATGCGGGGTTTTTACTTTACTTTTGCATATGTGTGGCAAACTTAAAGAAATGGACTTAATTAAAAATATTATAAGAACAGTGAATATACATTCTGGGATATCTCATCTGGAGTATGAGAATCTTAGTTATCCGGTCTTGGGGAGACTGTGAGGATACAAAAACTCCGTGTGCGTTGTTGCCCCTGAACCCGATATTGAGGTTCTTCTCCTGGCCACGGTTTTAGGGAGAGCCCGCCACTTTACCCGGGAGTGGTGTGTTAGTCACAGCTGTGAGTTTATGGTACCAAAAAAGTGACACTTGTGGGCGTGGGGTGTCCCTTGTGTCCCCGACATTAGATGTGGAGGTCTAATGTTCCGATGGATGGTGTTGTTTCCTGATATCGGTCGAGGGCTAAGTTGGAACCTAGTAATAAAATATAAATTGTGTGTTAAGCTACCCTGGGAACTTACTTGACCTCGGGGTTTGTACCCGTTTGGTGTATCCGCGGGCCACGGTAATTAAAAAGATGAACTTAAAGATGTGTGCATTTAATAGGGCATGCATATGGAAAGATTGAACATAAATGAAAGATAACAGAAGAAATCATGCATTGCACATCATCATGCATTTTTCTGTTATGCATTAGATCATGCATGTTTGAATCATTCTTGATATCATGACATCATTTGGTGGTAGCATACGCTTTACTTTGTGAAATCATGCTGAAAGGTTGGTTATTTAGTTGTTGATATATGACACTGTTTACTGTTATTGATTGGTGAGTAAATGAAATCATTGGTAGTTATGGATATTTAAATGTTGCAAATTTTATATCTGCACTCACTCCAATCACTGCATGAAATCTTATCCATGTTCTTTCTCTCACCTGGTTTCTTTAGAAGTAGTTGTGCTCAGAATTTCGGTTCTGACACCCTACTTTGTTGGTTTTTCACAGGAAATGGTGAACAGGGAAGTTGGTCATGCATCTGGGGATGGATGAGTTATACTTGGGCTTGTCGGCTTCAGTAGAGGACTTAGTGGCTCTATCATTTGTCTTTTAGTTCTTTTAATTTTTGAAATTGTTACTTTACTTTCAGTTGAAGAAAACCTTGTCTTTGAAATTTGCTTACTCATTAATAAAAGAGTTTTAGTTGGTTGATATGGATGATAATTGCAACTTCGTTTGTGGTGGATGGGCTATCCAATGGAAAGTGGAACTGTGAGGACCCCAGATCTCTGGGAAGGTTTCTGCAACTCTTAGAAGAAAAAAAAAATTATTCCGCATTTTTAAAAGGGTCTGGATTGGGGTCGTTACATCCAATGACCATAGTCAGGGATATATTATATTCTCAATCTTATTTCAATTCATTTAAAGAATGAAATATGCTTTTCAAATATTCAATTTTCAAAATTCATTAATTCATTCATCATTTGGGATAGAATTACATCATTCTTTTTCAAAATCCAAAGTGATAATTCTTCAAATATCTTCTTCACTTCTCAAATCAATTTTCAACTCCTGTAAATTCAAATTCTATACTCAGATTCCAACTTCAAAGTTTAATTTGACTTTGGAATTTCAAATTCATTTTTATATTCAAAATTCGATTTCCAATTCAAATCCAAATTCAAAGTTCAATTCAAATTTGAAAATTCAGATTCATTTCCATTTTCAGGATTTGATTTTAAATTCAATATTCAAAATCAAAATTTCAAAGTTCAATTCAACTTTGAAATTTCCAGATTCATCTCCTGATTTCAAAATTCAAGTTTGAAAATCAAAGTTTCAATCTCTTCTTCCCAAATTTTGGAAATTGATCTAGGATTTCCCAAAATCCAAATCCCATCTATATTTCCAAAGCTCAGACCCATCTTCGGATCTCATTTAGATCTCCGAAATCCAGATCCATCTTCAAATCTCATCTGGATTTCCAAAATCCAAATCCATCTTCTAATTCCATATTTGATTCCGGATTCAACTTTATCTTGGATTCCAGACTTCGGATCCAACTCCCTTTAGGATTCTAGATTCCAGATTCAACTCCATCTTGGATTCCAGACTTCGAATCCAACTCCATTTAGGACTCTAGATTTTAGATCCAATTCTACTTTTCAAATCCCATCTTGGATTCTAGATCCAACTCCATCTCAGATTTCGGATTTCGGATCCAATTTCATCGTGGATTCCAGATTTTACACTCAATTCTAAAATCCCATCTAGATTTCTTCCACCTTTCATTCTGATTTCAAATTTTAAATCTAGAGTTCCACTCTATTTTCAAATTCCATCTTGACTCTCAATTCTAGATCCATTTTGAAGTCTATATTCAACTTTCAATTCTTATTTCCTAAAACTCCCTTTTTCAAAATTTAGGTTCATCTCAATTTTTTATTATTTCAAAACTCACGATCTATTCTAAATCTTAAATTAGAAAATCTAACTTTTCCAAGTCCGTCTTCAACTTTCAAAAACCATTTCTTCATCATATTCTTCATAATTTCAAAATCACTTGGATAAAATTTCCAAATTCGTCTTAAAAGAGCATACATCTTTTGCATTTACACAAGCATGATTCTTTGTGCATCCTTAAACTTAGAATAAATTCTTAGATAATATTTTAGCAAAGCAAAAGGCATAAATTCGACCCTTGGTTCGATTACCCCTAGTAAAGGCGCCATGAACGATCGAACCTCGTACCGATGAGCGAGCCCCGTCTCCCAATTTTCCCGCAAATATTTTAAAACGGAGGCGAGTAATCTTTTTTTCAAAATTAAGGTCAAGTGAGACCTTCGCAAAAGAGTTTCTCTCACTCTTCTTTCTTTTATCTTTTCTCTTTTCTCTTTTCTCTTCTCTCTTCTTTTCTGTCTTTTATTTTCCCCTTTAAAAAGGGAAATAGAGGTTAGAAAGGAAAAGAGAAGAAAGAGAAGGAATACAAGAGGAAAATTTTTGGGATGATCACACGTCCATGGAGAAATATAATAATACCTGTATTACAAATCTTAACAAACAAAGTTGTGTGAGCCAGACAAGATTGAAATCCAACATCAAATATAACTTGGCTAAACCTGTCATACCAAGTCTTTAGTGCTTGTTTAAGATCATACAGGGCCATCTCTAAGCGAAGAGATTTTCCTTAAGGAATATTTATGTCAGGCAATGTTTTCATATAAACTTCTTCAACCAAGTTTCCATTAAAAAAAGTATTTTTAACATCCATTTGATATATAGGCCATCTCTTCAAAGAAGCAAGGGCTACTAAGGTCCTAACTGTGGTCATTCTAGCAACTGGAGCAAAGGTTTTTCATAATCTATTCTATATTTTTGAGAATATCTCTTGGCAAGTAATATGGCTTTGTACTTTTCAAGAGTTTCATCACTCTTGGTTTAACCTTATATACCCATCGACAACCTATAGGTTTCTTTCTTTGGGGAATGTCTTGGACAGTCCAAGTATTCACCTTTTCTAAGGTATCTAATTTTACTCTCATAGCTTCTACCCACTTAGGATGTTTCTTTGCTTTAGAATTGTTGGAAGGTTCTATATAGAAATGCATTAATGCAATGTAGGCTTGATACTTAGGTGAAAATGACTCATAGGGCACAAAATTTTCAAAGATTTTTTTATGCTCTAGAAGACCTCGTTTATATTTTTACTTGTTTTTCATCATTGGTATACTTTTCAAGAGCACATGGATGTTCAAAATTACCACGCCTGGAATATTGGATACAATCTTGATCTTTATGAGATTGTTCTTCACTTATCACATCACTTTTAACTTCTTGATCTTCATCAACATCACAATCACCAATCTTTGGAATTAAATCCAACAAAAACGAATACTCATTTATTTTCTTAGTTTTCTCAATTTCAAAAAAACTTTCTTTTTCTAAAAATGATGCATTCCTTGAAACATATAGCCTTTTAATTTTAAAGTCAAAACATCTGTAACCCCTTTTATTATTTGCATATCCTAAAAAGATACAAGGAATAATACGAGAGAGTTTGTTATTTTTGTCATTAAAAATAAAACACTTACATCTAAAAACTCTTAATATAGAGTAATATGAGACTTGTTTGAAAAGTTTTTCAATAGGAGATACATTTTTCAAGAAAAAAAATGGCATTCTGTTAATAAGATAAATTGCAGTTAATGTGGCTTCAGCCCAAAAATCTTTAGGTACTTGGTTTGTAATAAGTAAAGTTCTTGTTGTTTCTATAATATGCCTATGCTTCCTTTTAGCAAAACCATTTTCTTGAGGGGTATAAGGATAAGATTTTTGATGTGATACCGTATAGGTTTAGATTATCTTTAAATTCTTTTGATAAAAACTTGGCCCATGAATCAGTGCAAAAGATGAAAATATTATTCTTGAATTGGTTTTTGACTAAATTGTAAAATATTTGAAAATGTGAGAAAACTTTGGACTTTTGTTTAAAGAAGTAAATCCAAGTGTGTCTCGTAAAATCATCCACAAAAATTACATAATACATAAAACCACCCTTTGATATAATAGGTGCAGGTCTCCAAACATCTGAATGTATTAACTCAAGTAATCAGGAAGAAACAAAGGTTATTTCTTGAAACAGTAATCTCTTCATTTTACCAAGAATACAACTTTCATATGTAAAATTTTCAAAATTACAAAAAATTTTCATCTTTAAAAAAAAATGAATCTTGGATATACTAAGATGGCCAAGTCTCTTATGATATAAATCCAAATCCAATTTATGAACATTGCAACAAAATGTATTCTTGGGTATTTTCAAAAAATCTATGTAGTACAAGCCACCTTTCTATATAGCCTTCCCCAATCAGCTTCCCTGACTGGCAATCCTGCACTCGACAACCATGAGAGGAGAAAAAAACATTACATCCATGGTCAGATAATTGAGAAACAGATAAAAGATTTAAGTTCAATTTAGGAATATATCTAATTTTTGAAAAATAAATTTTTTTTTGTGTTTTAAAAAATGTTTTTAAATTTTTCTATTCTTTTTATCTCAAGAGATGTTTCATCAGCAGTGAAAACATTTGACCCACTTGAGTTATGACATTAGGATAATATATCATCATTTGATGTCATATAAAAAGAAACACCTGAGTCAAGAAGCCAAAGAGATTTACTGGGATCAGAAAGGTCGAAGGAAGAGACAGCGACTCCAGTGGATGAGGATGCTCTTTTGAGTAGAGATTGAAGAGCCTCCACTAATTGTGTCAATGACATGTTTCCAATAGATGGATCACTTGACTCTTGTAGAGGTCCAACAGAGGCAACCTTCTTCTCATAAGGTTTTTGCAGTTTAGGACAATATGTTTTCACATGTCTCGGTTCACGACAATAGTAGCAAATAACTTTCTTTCATACTCATTGTCTTGCTTCTCATCATTTGGCCTTCTATCGTGTGGTAGTTTGCAAGTACGAACATAGTTTTCCGATCTAGATACAGCTAGAACTGAGTCATCATCACTCTTAGAGATTCACTTTTTAAGTCTATTCTCTTCCATACTTCATACTCATTGTCTTGCTTCTCATCATTTGGCCTTCTATAGTGTGGTAGTTTGTAAGTACAAACATAGTTTTTCGATCTAGATACGGTTAGAACTGAGTCTTCTATAGTGTCTTCTATCGCATGGACTTTCCCTCGATGAAGAAGAGCAGATTTGGTGGATTCAAAATCCGATATCAACCCATTAATAAGTAAAAGTGTTCCACGTCTATTTGATTTTAGTGGAGTTCTATGTCTTACGTACAATGTCACTTTGGTTCAAGAACAACCAACTCTTCCCATAGTTCGGACAAACCATTATAGTATTCTCTAATGCTTTTGTCTCCTTGAACCATATTTTGTATCTTATCTTGCAAGTTACACACATGTGCAATATCTTTAAGAGAATACATTCTCTTAAGATAATCTCATGCATTGTTTGGATGTTCGAATTTAGCAAGACTTGAAGACTTCTTAATGTCGACGCTACTAATGAGCCAAGACATAATCTTGGCATATCTCATTCTTCATTCCTTTCACTTTTTCTCATAAGTGGTCACTGCCTTATTTTTCTCAACCTTCATAAGAGGTACCTCTTTCTCACCTTCTACTTTGGTAAGGATTAGTTTGGATTCTGGATCGATCTCATCCACTAATCCCCACAACCCTTTTTTCTATATGAGATGCTTCATAATTGAATCTCATATTACATATTTTGAATCGTTGACATTTATGGGTTTGTGGTGACATTTTTATTGTCATCCATTTTACAAGGATAAAGATAAATAAATAAAAAACACTAGAGAGAAGGAGAGAAAGTATAGAGGAGAGAACAAGAACAAGGGTGAAAACCATGAGTACTCCACCACCATGCAAACGCCATCGGTCAAGAGCACAAACACTCATTTTCCACGTAAGCACCAACAACCTATTTCTTGAAAACAATCACGATCTTACTAGTACTTGAATAAGAATTGCAATAGAGCTTTAATACTTTCAAATTTGGAGTGGCATGCTTCCCAATTTACTAAAAACAATTTCAGCTTGATCACCAAGATTTTGTAATGAAGTATGAGGAAGAATCAAGAATGCAAATGCATTCACAATGTCCAACAATGGACTTAGCACAAAGGCACAAAGAAGAAATCCACTAAGGGATAATACGAAAGGCCTTGTAACAAGGCTACACACATAAAATAAATACTCCTTTTATTAAAGAGGAGCTCCTATTTATACACTTCAAGGGACCACAAGGGGGCTCCCAATAGAGTCATTGGGAGCCCCCAACGGTCACATTTGTGACCGTCTGTTGGGGGCCCCAACGACTCTATGGTTGTGACCGTTGGGGGGGCCAACGACTCTATGGTAAGGCCCCCTACGTGGCTTTAAATAAAGAAAATAAAAAGTAAAAAGAAAAGAAATACAAAAAAAAAAATAAATACCCCTATCGGGTATTATGTAAAATGACCATAATACCCCTATCAAGTATTATGGTGTATTTGAAGAAATACACACACACGCACACACACACACACACACACACACACACACACACACACACACACATATATATATATATTTTAACGCCCCCCTCAAACTTTATGGGAGGATGACCGAAAGTTTGTCAAGGAGAAACAAGAAGCGAAGAGCAAGTGCTTTAGTAAAAAAGTCTGTGGGCTGATGTGACGTATGACAGTGTAACTGTCCCACGAAGATACTCATCACGAACATAGTGACAGTCCATTTCTATATGTTTGGTCCACTCATGGAAGGTGTGATTGCTGACACTTTTGTTGTCACAACACAGCTTCGAGGCACCGGAAATTTCAACTCCCATATCTTGAAGAAGACTTCGAAGCCACACAAGTTCCATTGTAGTGGTTGTCATAGCCCGGTACTCAGCCTCAATAGATGATAAGGAGATTTTCTGTTGTTTCTTGCATCTCCAAGCAATTAGAGAATCTCCTAAAAAGACACAAAACCCAGTAGTTGAGATTTTATCATTTGGGTTTCCTCTCCAATCAGTATCAGTATAGGCAAGCAAATTTAATAAAGAGAGTGAGGATAGAAAAAACCCTTTAGTTAGAGTGTTTTTGATGTAGCGAATAATCTGAAGCACGGCACTCATATGCAAAGTTGTAGGAGCATGCTGGAATTGGCCGGCAGAGTGAACGGCGTGAGCGATGTCTGGCCTGGTGATGGTCAGATAGGTGAGAGATCCAATGAGTTGTTTGTAGGGTGTAGGATCATCCAGTAGAACTCCATCCTCCAACCGTAGTTTAGCGTTGATAACCTCTGGAGTCTTCACCTTTTTGTCATCTAAAATTCCAGATTTGGAACATATATCTTCAGTAAGCTTCATCTGTGATAATATATACCCTCGAGGAAAGTATGCAACTTCAATGCCAAGAAAATATCTGAGAAAACCTAAATCAGACATATCAAAGTTATCTTTTAACATATTTTTAACATCAATAATATCACTTTCACCATTGCCTGTAATGATCATATCATCAACATAAAGCAAAAGAATAACAATACTATTACCTGCACTTTTAACAAAGAGAACAGTGTCAGTATAACAAGAACGAAATCCCAACTTGATCATGATAGCACTAAATCTATCATACCAAGCCTTAGGGGCTTGTTTAAGACCATATAAAGCTTTTAATAATTTAAGGGTTTGACCTTGTTCAAGAGTAATTCCCGGCAGAGGATCCATATATACTTCTTCATTTACTTGACCATTAAGAAAGACATTTTTAACATCTAATTGAAATATAGGCTATTTCTTAGATGATGCTACAATAATTAGGGTTCAGACACTAGTCATTCAAGCAACAAGAGCAAAAGTCTCCTTATAGTCAATGTTGTATTCTTGTGAGTATCCCTTAGCCACTAATCTATATCGTTCTAAGGAACCATCACTTTTTGTCTTAATTTTGTAAACCCAACGACATCCAATAGCTTTTTTATTTGGAGGAAGTTGAACTAATTCCCAAGTTTTAGCCTTTTTAAGGCATCTAGTTTTACCCTCATTGCTTCAATCCAATGCGATATATTTTTTGCTTGATTATAATGAGAAGGCTTATAGTATGAATGTAAGGCAATTAGGAAAGTTCTATAATTTGGTGAGAGATATTCATATGAAACAAACCTATTAGGTGGAATTGATTCTCTAGAGGAGCGCCTAAGGGAGGTTTCTTCTAGAGGTTCATTAAGCCGCAAGAATTTTTCTAAAGCACTAATAGGTTTCTCTTGCTCACGCTGGGTGTAAACATGTAGATTGTCACCATTAGTTGGTGATGTTTCAATATTACGTGTCTTCTAATATTTTTGAATGACTTAAAGTTTCATCATTTGTATCTTCTAAAAGATCATTTAAAAACATATATTCAATTTCATTTTGTTTGTCTAATATTTCAAGTTTGTTCTCATCTTCTAGAAATGTCACATCTTTTGAGACATATGACTTATTATTTTTATAATCAAAACATCTATAGCCCTTTTGATTTTCACCATATCCCAAGAATACACATTCAATTGCCTTTGGTGATAATTTATCTCTTTTATGTAAAAGAACAAAGCATTTACATCCAAAAATACGAAGATGATTGAAATCGGGTGTAATTTAAAAAAAATCATAAGGAGAGATATTATTTAATTTTGAGGACGACATTCGATTGATTAAGTAAGTGAAGGTTAACACAACTTTGGCCCAAAAAAATTTAAGAATATTTTTAAAAATAAGTAATGATCTAGTGGTTTCTAAGATATGCATATGTTTTCTTTCTGCTAGACCGTTTTGTTGTAGAGTTCTTGGACATGATCTTTGATGACAAATGCCATGTTGTTTTAAATATGTTTGAAATTCATTTGATAGGTATTCTCCTCCAGAGTCGGATCTAAGAATGGATATGTGACTTTGAAATTGATTTTGATTTTTCGCACAAAATTCTTTAAAAAAGGTAAAGACTTCTGATTTAAGATTAAGAAAATAAATCCATACATATCTAGTATAATCATCAACAAAGGTCACATAACATGAATAACCACCTTTAAATAGAACCGAAAATGGTTCCCACACATTGGAATGCACCAATTCAAAAGATCTAATTGAAATAAAGGTTCTTGTAGGAAATGGAATAGACTTTATTTTTCCAAAAATGCAATCTTTGCAATTGATATCTTTTTCTTTACAAAACTTGTTTTCAAAAGAAAAAAGATACATTTTAGAATAACTTGGATGTCCAAGTCTTTTAT